>NW_028270164.1:1634850-2234850 GCF_037043375.1 Chiloscyllium plagiosum | reverse complement strand
TTGGAGAGAACGATTAACATTGGCGCAAGGTGGTTTATTGAAATGGTGACCATCTGGAAGGTTGGGATCATTCCTATGGACAGACCAATGGTGTTCCGTAAAGTGGTCACCCAGTCTGTGTTAGCTCTCACCAACGTAAAGGAGACCACATTGTGAGCAGTTGACCAGACTGAAAGGAGTACAAATGAATCACTGCTTCACCTGGAAGGTGTGTTTAGGCCCTTGGGCAGTGAGGAAGGAGGAAGGCAATGGCCAGGAGTTACACCTTCCGTGATTGCATGGGGAGGCACCATGAGAGAGTGAGGAAGTGTAAGGAACGATGGAGGAGTGGATCAGGGGATCACGGAGAGAACAGTTTCTGTAGTATCCGGACAGTGGAAGGGAAGGGAAGGCGGGTATGGTGGGGGCATCCTGCAGGAAATGGTGGAACTGGCAGAGAATGATCGTTTGAAAGCAGAGGCTAGTGGGTGGAAAGTGAGGACAAAAGAAACCTCATTGTTGTTCTGGGCAGGAGGGGAAGGGGTGAGGACAACAATATGGGAAAGAGATTGGACCCGGCTGAAGACCCTCTAAAAGAATGGCACGATCACAGGACTGACCCCTGACAGTGCGGCACTCCCTCAGCACTGACCCTCTGACAGTGTGGCACTCCCTCAGCACTGACCCTCGGACTGTGTGGCACTCCCTCAGCACTGACCCTCCGACAGTGCGGCACTCCTTCAGCACTGACGATCTGACAGTGCGGCACTCCCTCAGCACTGACCCTCTGACAGTGTGGCACTCCCTCAGCACTGACCCTCGGACTGTGTGGCACTCCCTCAGCACTGACCCTCCGACAGTGCGGCACTCCTTCAGCACTGACGATCTGACAGTGTGGCACTCCCTCAGCACTGACCCTCCGACAGTGCAGCACTCCCTCAGCACTGACGATCTGACAGTGCGGCACTCCCTCAGCACTGACCCTCCGACAGTGCGGCACTCCCTCAGCACTGACCATCCGACAGTGCGGCACTCCCTCAGCACTGACCCTCTGACAGCAGAGCACTGACACAATACTGAGCCTCTGACAGTGCGGCACTCCCTCAGCACTGACCATCTGACAGTTTGGCACTCCTTCAGCACTGACCCTCTGACAGTGCGGCACTCCCTCACCACTGATCCTCTGACAGTGCTGCGCTCCCTCAGCACTAACCCTCTGACAGTGCGGCACTCCCTCACCACTGACCCTCTGACAGTGCGGCACTCCCTCAGCACTGACCCTCAGACTGTGTGGCGCTCCCTCAGCACTGACCCTCTGACAGTGCGGCACTCCCTCAGCACTGACCCTCTGACAGTGTGGCACTCCCTCACCACTGACCCTCTGACAATGTGGCACTCCCTCAGCACTGACCCTCAGACTGTGTGGCACTCCTTCAGCACTGACCCTCTGACAGTGCGGCACTCCCTCACCACTGACCCTCTGATAGTGCGGCACTCCCTCAGCACTAACCCTCGGACTGTGTGGCACTCCCTCAGCACTGACCCTCCGACAGTGCGGCACTCCCTCAGCACTGACCCTCTGACAGTGCAGCACTCCCTCAGCACTGACCCTCTGACAGTAGAGCACTCCCACAATACTAAGCCTCTGACAGTGCAGCACTGCCTCAGCACTGACCATCTGACAGTTTGGCACACCCTCAGCACTGACCCTCTTACAGTGCGGCACTCCCTCAGCACTGACCATCGGACTGTGTGGCACTCCCTCAGCACTGACCCTCCGACAGTGCGGCACTCCCTCAGCACTGACCATCTGACAATTTGGCAATTCCTCAGCACTGACCCTCTGACAGTGCGGCACTCCCTCAGCACTGACCCTCTGACAATGTGGCACTCCCTCAGCACTGACCCTCAGACTGTGTGGCACTCCTTCAGCACTGACCCTCTGACAGTGCGGCACTCCCTCACCACTGACCCTCTGACAGTGCGGCACTCCCTCAGCACTGACCCTCGGACTGTGTGGCGCTCCCTCAGCACTGACCCTCTGACAGTGCGGCACTCCCTCACCACTGACCCTCTGACAGTGCAGCACTCTCTCAGCACTGGCCCTCTGACAATAGAGCACTCCCACAATACTAAGCCTCTGACAATGCGGCACTCCCTCAGCACTGACCATCTGACAGTTCAGCACTCCCTCACCACTGACCCTCTGACCGTGCTGTGCTCCCTCAGCACTGACCCTCTGACAGTGCAGCACTCCCTCACCACTGACCCTCTGACAGTGCAGCACTCTCTCAGCACTGACCCTCTGACAGTAGAGCACTCCCACAATACTAAACCTCTAACAGTACGGCACACCCTCAGCACTGACCCTCGGACAGAGCGGCACTCCCTCAGCACTGACCCTCTGACAGTGCGGCACACCCTCAGCACTGACCCTCTGACAGTGCGGCACTCCCTCAGCACTGACCCTCGGACTGTGTGGCACTCCCTCAGCACTGACCCTCTGACAGTGCGGCACTCCCTCAGCACTGACCCTCCGACAGTGCGGCACTCCCTCAGCACTGACCCTCTGACAGCGCGGCACTCTCTCAGCACTGACCCTCTGACAGTACGGCACTCCCTCACCACTGACCCTCTAACAGTACGGCACTCCCTCACCACTGACCCTCTGACAGTGTGGCACTCCCTCAGCACTGACCCTCTGACAGTGCGGCACTCCCTCACCACTGACCCTCTGACAGTGTGGCACTCCCTCCACACTGACCCTCTGACAGTACGGCACTCGCTCGGCACTGACCCTCTGACTGTACGGCACTCCCTCAGCACTGACCCTCTGACAGTGTGGCACAACCTCAGCACTGACCCTCTGACCGTACGGCACTCCCTCAGCACAGACTCTCTGACAGTGTGGCACTCCCTTAGCACTGACCCTCTGACAGTGCAGCACTCCTTCAGCACTGATCCTCCGACAGTACACACTCCCTCAACACTGACCCTCTGACAGTACGGCACTGCCTCACCACTGACCCTCTGACAGTACGGCACTCCCTCACCACTGACCCTCTGACCGTACGGCACTCCTTCAGGACAGACTCTCTGTCAGTGTGGCACTCCCTCAGCACTGACCCTCTGACAGTGTGGCAGTCCCTCAGCACTGACCCTTGGACAGTGTGGCACTCCCTCAGCACTGACCCTCTGACCGTATGGCACTCCCTCAGCACAGACTCTCTGACAGTGTGGCACTCCCTCAGCACTGACCCTCTGACAGTGCGGTGCTCCCTCAGCACTGACCCTCTGACAGTGCGGCACTCCCTCAGCACTGACCCTCTGACAGTGCGGTGCTCCTTCAGCACTGACCGTCTGACAGTGCGGCACTCTCACACCACTGATCATCTGACAGTATGGCACTCCCTCAGCACCGATCCTCCGACAGTATGGCACTCCCTCAGCACTGACCCTCTGACAGTGCGGCAGTCCCTCAGCACTGACCCTTGGACAGTGTGGCACTCCCTCAGCACTGACCCTCTGACCGTATGGCACTCCCTCAGCACAGACTCTCTGACAGTGTGGCACTCCCTCAGCACTGACCCTCTGACAGTGCGGTGCTCCCTCAGCACTGACCCTCTGACAGTGCGGCAGTCCCTCAGCACTGACCCTCTGACAGTGATGTGCTCCCCCAGCACTGACCGTCTGACAGTGCGGCACTCTCTCACCACTGACCTTCTGACAGTATGGCACTCCCTCAGCACCGATCCTCCGACAGTATGGCACTCCCTCAGCACTGACCCTCTGACAGTGTGGCACTGCCTCACCACTGACCCTCTGACAGTACAGCACTCCCTCAGCTCTGACCCTCTGACGGTACGGAACTCCCACACCGCTGACCCTCTGATGGTGCATCACTCCCTCAACACTTGATCCTCGGACTGTGTGGCACTCCCTTAGTACTGACCCTCTGACAGTGCAGCACCCCCTCAGCACTGATCCTCTGATAGTGCGGCACTCCCTCAGCACTGACCCTCTGACAGTGCGGCACTCCCTCACCACTGACCTTCTGACAGTACAGCATTCCCTCAGCACTGACCCTCGGACTGTGTGGCACCCGCTCTGCACTGACCCTTGCACATTGCGGCTCTCCCTCAGCACTGACCCTCTGACAGTGCCGCACTCCCTCAGCACTGACCCTCTGACAGTGTGGCACACCCTCAGCACCGACCCTTTGTCAGTGTGGCACTGCCTCAGCACTGACCCTCTGACAGTGTGGCACCCGCTCTGCACTGACCCTTGCACATTGCAGCTCTCCCTCAGCACTGATCCTCTGACAGTGCCGCACTCCCTCAGCACTGACTCTCTGACAGTGAGGCACACCCTCAACACCGAGCCTTGGTCAGTGTGGCACTGCCTCAGCACTGACCCTCTGACAGTGTGGCTCTCCCTCAGCACTGACCATCTGACAGTACGGCACTCCCTCAGCACTGACCCTCTGACAGTGTGACACTCCCTCAGCACTGGCTCTCTGACAGTGTGACACTCCCTCAGCACTGACCCTCTGACCGTACGGCACTCCCACAGCACAGACTCTCTGACAGTGCGGTGCTCCCTCAGCACCGACCCTCCGACAGTACGGCACTGCCTCAGCACTGACCCTTGGACAGTGTGGCACTCCCTCAGCACTGACCCTCTGACAGTGCAGCACTCCTTCAGCACTGACCCTCCGACAGTACGGCACTCCCTCAGCTCTGACCCTCTGACGGTATGACACTCCCACACCGCTGATCCTCTGACAGTGCAGCACTCCCTCAGCACTGACCCTCTGACAGTCCGGCGCTCCCTCAGCACTGACCCTCTGACAGTGTGACACTCCCTCACCACTGACCCTCTGACAGTGCAGCACTCCCTCAGCACTGACACTCTGACAGTGTGGCACTCCCTCAGCACTGACCCTCTGACAGTGTGGCACTCCCTCAGCACTGACCCTCTGACGGTGCGTCACTCCCTCAGCACTTGACCCTTTGTCAGTGTGGCACTGCCTCAGCACTGACCCTCTGACAGTGCAGCACTCCCTCAGCACTGACACTCTGACAGTGTGGCACTCCCTCAGCACTGACCCTCTGACGGTGCGTCACTCCCTCAGCACTTGACCCTTTGTCAGTGTGGCACTGCCTCAGCACTGACCCTCTGACAGTGTGGCACCCGCTCTGCACTGACCCTTGCACATTGCAGCTCTCCCTCAGCACTGATCCTCTGACAGTGCCGCACTCCCTCAGCACTGACTCTCTGACAGTGTGGCACACCCTCAACACCGAGCCTTGGTCAGTGTGGCACTGCCTCAGCACTGACCCTCTGACAGTGTGGCTCTCCCTCAGCACTGACCATCTGACAGTACGGCACTCCCTCAGCACTGACCCTCTGACAGTGTGACACTCCCTCAGCACTGGCTCTCTGACAGTGTGACACTCCCTCAGCACTGACCCTCTGACCGTACGGCACTCCCACAGCACTGACACTCTGACAGTGTGGCACTCCCTCAGCACTGACCCTCTGACAGTGCCGCACTCCCTCAGCACTTGACCCTTTGTCAGTGTGGCACTGCCTCAGCACTGACCCTCTGACAGTGTGGCACCCGCTCTGCACTGACCCTTGCACATTGCAGCTCTCCCTCAGCACTGATCCTCTGACAGTGCCGCACTCCCTCAGCACTGACTCTCTGACAGTGTGGCACACCCTCAACACCGAGCCTTGGTCAGTGTGGCACTGCCTCAGCACTGACCCTCTGACAGTGTGGCTCTCCCTCAGCACTGACCATCTGACAGTACGGCACTCCCTCAGCACTGACCCTCTGACAGTGTGACACTCCCTCAGCACTGGCTCTCTGACAGTGTGACACTCCCTCAGCACTGACCCTCTGACAGTACGGCACTGCCTCACCACTGACCATCTGACAGTACGGCACTCCCTCAGCACTGACCCTCTGACAGTGTGACACTCCCTCAGCACTGGCTCTCTGACAGTGTGGCACTCCCTCAGCACTGACCCTCTGACGGTGCGTCACTCCCTCAGCACTTGACCCTCTGACAGTGTGGCACTCCCTCAATACAGGCCCTCTGACAGTGTGGCACTCCCTCAGCACTGACCCTCTGACAGTGCGGCACTCCCTCAGCACTGACCCTCTGACAGTGAGGCACTCCCTCAGTACTGACCCTCTGACAGTACGGCACTGCCTCACCACTGACCCTCTGACTGTACGGCACTCCCTCAGCACTGACCCTCTGACAGTGCGGCACTCCCTCAGCACTGACCCTTGGTCAGTGTGGCACTCCCTCAGCACTGACCCTCTGACAGTGCGGTGCTCCCTCAGCACTGACCCTCTGACAGTGTGGCACTCCCTCAGCACTGACCCTCTGACAGTACGGCACTGCCTCAGCACTGACCCTTGCACAGTGTGGCACTCCCTCAGCACTGACCCTCTGACAGTGCAGCACTCCTTCAGCACTGACCCTACGACAGTACGGCACTCCCTCAGCACTGACCCTCTGACAGTGCGGTGCTCCCTCAGCACTGACCCTCCGACAGTACGGCACTGCCTCAGCACTGACCCTTGGACAGTGTGGCACTCCCTCAGCACTGACCCTCTGACAGTGCAGCACTCCTTCAGCACTGACCCTACGACAGTACGGCACTCCCTCAGCACTGACCCTCTGACAGTACAGCACTGCCTCGCCACTGACCCTCTGACAATGCAGCACTCCTTCAGCACTGACCCTCCGACAGTACGGCACTCCCTCAGCTCTGACCCTCTGACGGTATTGCACTCCCACACCACTGATCCTCTGACAGTGCGGCGCTCCCTCAGCACTGACCCTCTGACAGTGTGGCACTCCCTCACCACTGACCCTCTGACAGTGCAGCACTCCCTCAGCACTGACACTCTGACAGTGTGGCACTCCCTCAGCACTGACCCTCTGACAGGACGGCACTGCCTCAGCACTGACCTTTGGACAGTGTGGCACTCCCTCAGCACTGACCCTCTGACAGTGTGGCACTCCCTCAGCACTTGACCCTCTGACAGTGTGGCACTCCCTCAATACAGACACTCTGACAGTGTGGCACTCCCTCAGCACTGATCCGCTGACAGTGCAGCACTCCCTCAGCACTGACCCTCTGACAGTGTGGCACTCCCTCAGTACTGATCCTCTGACAGTACGGCACTGCCTCACCACTGACCCTCTGACTGTACGGCACTCCCTCAGCACTGACCCTGTGACAGTGCGGCACTCCCTCAGCACTGAACCTTGGTCAGTGTGGCACTCCCTCAGCACTGACCATCTGACAGTGCGGTGCTCCCTCAGCACAGACCCTCTGACAGTGTGGCACTCCCTCAGCACTGACCCTCTGATAGTACGGTACTCCCACAGCACTGACTCTCTGACAGTGCGGCGCTCCCTCAGCACTGACCCTCTGACAGTGTGACACTCTCTCAGCACTGACCCTCTGACAGTGCAGCACTCCCTCAGCACTGACACTCTGACAGTGTGGCACTCCCTCAGCACTGACCCTCTGACAGTGCGGTACTCCCTCACCACAGACCATCTGTCAGTGTGGCACTCCCTCAGCACTGACCCTCTGACAGTGTGGCAGTCCCTCAGCACTGACCCTTGGACAGTGTGGCACTCCCTCAGCACTGACCCTCTGACCGTATGGCACTCCCTCAGCACAGACTCTCTGACAGTGTGGCACTCCCTCAGCACTGACCCTCTGACAGTGCGGTGCTCCCTCAGCACTGACCCTCTGACAGTGCGGCACTCCCTCAGCACTGACCCTCTGACAGTGCGGTGCTCCTTCAGCACTGACCGTCTGACAGTGCGGCACTCTCACACCACTGATCATCTGACAGTATGGCACTCCCTCAGCACCGATCCTCCGACAGTATGGCACTCCCTCAGCACTGACCCTCTGACAGTGCGGCAGTCCCTCAGCACTGACCCTTGGACAGTGTGGCACTCCCTCAGCACTGACCCTCTGACCGTATGGCACTCCCTCAGCACAGACTCTCTGACAGTGTGGCACTCCCTCAGCACTGACCCTCTGACAGTGCGGTGCTCCCTCAGCACTGACCCTCTGACAGTGCGGCAGTCCCTCAGCACTGACCCTCTGACAGTGATGTGCTCCCCCAGCACTGACCGTCTGACAGTGCGGCACTCTCTCACCACTGACCTTCTGACAGTATGGCACTCCCTCAGCACCGATCCTCCGACAGTATGGCACTCCCTCAGCACTGACCCTCTGACAGTGTGGCACTGCCTCACCACTGACCCTCTGACAGTACAGCACTCCCTCAGCTCTGACCCTCTGACGGTACGGAACTCCCACACCGCTGACCCTCTGATGGTGCATCACTCCCTCAACACTTGATCCTCGGACTGTGTGGCACTCCCTTAGTACTGACCCTCTGACAGTGCAGCACCCCCTCAGCACTGATCCTCTGATAGTGCGGCACTCCCTCAGCACTGACCCTCTGACAGTGCGGCACTCCCTCACCACTGACCTTCTGACAGTACAGCATTCCCTCAGCACTGACCCTCGGACTGTGTGGCACCCGCTCTGCACTGACCCTTGCACATTGCGGCTCTCCCTCAGCACTGACCCTCTGACAGTGCCGCACTCCCTCAGCACTGACCCTCTGACAGTGTGGCACACCCTCAGCACCGACCCTTTGTCAGTGTGGCACTGCCTCAGCACTGACCCTCTGACAGTGTGGCACCCGCTCTGCACTGACCCTTGCACATTGCAGCTCTCCCTCAGCACTGATCCTCTGACAGTGCCGCACTCCCTCAGCACTGACTCTCTGACAGTGAGGCACACCCTCAACACCGAGCCTTGGTCAGTGTGGCACTGCCTCAGCACTGACCCTCTGACAGTGTGGCTCTCCCTCAGCACTGACCATCTGACAGTACGGCACTCCCTCAGCACTGACCCTCTGACAGTGTGACACTCCCTCAGCACTGGCTCTCTGACAGTGTGACACTCCCTCAGCACTGACCCTCTGACCGTACGGCACTCCCACAGCACAGACTCTCTGACAGTGCGGTGCTCCCTCAGCACCGACCCTCCGACAGTACGGCACTGCCTCAGCACTGACCCTTGGACAGTGTGGCACTCCCTCAGCACTGACCCTCTGACAGTGCAGCACTCCTTCAGCACTGACCCTCCGACAGTACGGCACTCCCTCAGCTCTGACCCTCTGACGGTATGACACTCCCACACCGCTGATCCTCTGACAGTGCAGCACTCCCTCAGCACTGACCCTCTGACAGTCCGGCGCTCCCTCAGCACTGACCCTCTGACAGTGTGACACTCCCTCACCACTGACCCTCTGACAGTGCAGCACTCCCTCAGCACTGACACTCTGACAGTGTGGCACTCCCTCAGCACTGACCCTCTGACAGTGTGGCACTCCCTCAGCACTGACCCTCTGACGGTGCGTCACTCCCTCAGCACTTGACCCTTTGTCAGTGTGGCACTGCCTCAGCACTGACCCTCTGACAGTGCAGCACTCCCTCAGCACTGACACTCTGACAGTGTGGCACTCCCTCAGCACTGACCCTCTGACGGTGCGTCACTCCCTCAGCACTTGACCCTTTGTCAGTGTGGCACTGCCTCAGCACTGACCCTCTGACAGTGTGGCACCCGCTCTGCACTGACCCTTGCACATTGCAGCTCTCCCTCAGCACTGATCCTCTGACAGTGCCGCACTCCCTCAGCACTGACTCTCTGACAGTGTGGCACACCCTCAACACCGAGCCTTGGTCAGTGTGGCACTGCCTCAGCACTGACCCTCTGACAGTGTGGCTCTCCCTCAGCACTGACCATCTGACAGTACGGCACTCCCTCAGCACTGACCCTCTGACAGTGTGACACTCCCTCAGCACTGGCTCTCTGACAGTGTGACACTCCCTCAGCACTGACCCTCTGACCGTACGGCACTCCCACAGCACTGACACTCTGACAGTGTGGCACTCCCTCAGCACTGACCCTCTGACAGTGCCGCACTCCCTCAGCACTTGACCCTTTGTCAGTGTGGCACTGCCTCAGCACTGACCCTCTGACAGTGTGGCACCCGCTCTGCACTGACCCTTGCACATTGCAGCTCTCCCTCAGCACTGATCCTCTGACAGTGCCGCACTCCCTCAGCACTGACTCTCTGACAGTGTGGCACACCCTCAACACCGAGCCTTGGTCAGTGTGGCACTGCCTCAGCACTGACCCTCTGACAGTGTGGCTCTCCCTCAGCACTGACCATCTGACAGTACGGCACTCCCTCAGCACTGACCCTCTGACAGTGTGACACTCCCTCAGCACTGGCTCTCTGACAGTGTGACACTCCCTCAGCACTGACCCTCTGACAGTACGGCACTGCCTCACCACTGACCATCTGACAGTACGGCACTCCCTCAGCACTGACCCTCTGACAGTGTGACACTCCCTCAGCACTGGCTCTCTGACAGTGTGGCACTCCCTCAGCACTGACCCTCTGACGGTGCGTCACTCCCTCAGCACTTGACCCTCTGACAGTGTGGCACTCCCTCAATACAGGCCCTCTGACAGTGTGGCACTCCCTCAGCACTGACCCTCTGACAGTGCGGCACTCCCTCAGCACTGACCCTCTGACAGTGAGGCACTCCCTCAGTACTGACCCTCTGACAGTACGGCACTGCCTCACCACTGACCCTCTGACTGTACGGCACTCCCTCAGCACTGACCCTCTGACAGTGCGGCACTCCCTCAGCACTGACCCTTGGTCAGTGTGGCACTCCCTCAGCACTGACCCTCTGACAGTGCGGTGCTCCCTCAGCACTGACCCTCTGACAGTGTGGCACTCCCTCAGCACTGACCCTCTGACAGTACGGCACTGCCTCAGCACTGACCCTTGCACAGTGTGGCACTCCCTCAGCACTGACCCTCTGACAGTGCAGCACTCCTTCAGCACTGACCCTACGACAGTACGGCACTCCCTCAGCACTGACCCTCTGACAGTGCGGTGCTCCCTCAGCACTGACCCTCCGACAGTACGGCACTGCCTCAGCACTGACCCTTGGACAGTGTGGCACTCCCTCAGCACTGACCCTCTGACAGTGCAGCACTCCTTCAGCACTGACCCTACGACAGTACGGCACTCCCTCAGCACTGACCCTCTGACAGTACAGCACTGCCTCGCCACTGACCCTCTGACAATGCAGCACTCCTTCAGCACTGACCCTCCGACAGTACGGCACTCCCTCAGCTCTGACCCTCTGACGGTATTGCACTCCCACACCACTGATCCTCTGACAGTGCGGCGCTCCCTCAGCACTGACCCTCTGACAGTGTGGCACTCCCTCACCACTGACCCTCTGACAGTGCAGCACTCCCTCAGCACTGACACTCTGACAGTGTGGCACTCCCTCAGCACTGACCCTCTGACAGGACGGCACTGCCTCAGCACTGACCTTTGGACAGTGTGGCACTCCCTCAGCACTGACCCTCTGACAGTGTGGCACTCCCTCAGCACTTGACCCTCTGACAGTGTGGCACTCCCTCAATACAGACACTCTGACAGTGTGGCACTCCCTCAGCACTGATCCGCTGACAGTGCAGCACTCCCTCAGCACTGACCCTCTGACAGTGTGGCACTCCCTCAGTACTGATCCTCTGACAGTACGGCACTGCCTCACCACTGACCCTCTGACTGTACGGCACTCCCTCAGCACTGACCCTGTGACAGTGCGGCACTCCCTCAGCACTGAACCTTGGTCAGTGTGGCACTCCCTCAGCACTGACCATCTGACAGTGCGGTGCTCCCTCAGCACAGACCCTCTGACAGTGTGGCACTCCCTCAGCACTGACCCTCTGATAGTACGGTACTCCCACAGCACTGACTCTCTGACAGTGCGGCGCTCCCTCAGCACTGACCCTCTGACAGTGTGACACTCTCTCAGCACTGACCCTCTGACAGTGCAGCACTCCCTCAGCACTGACACTCTGACAGTGTGGCACTCCCTCAGCACTGACCCTCTGACAGTGCGGTACTCCCTCACCACAGACCATCTGTCAGTGTGGCACTCCCTCAGCACTGACCTTTGGACAGTGTGGCACTCCCTCAGCACTGACCCTCTGAGCGTACTGCACCCCCTCAGCACTGACCCTCTGACTGTGGCACTCCCTCAGCACTGACCCTCTGACCGTATGGCACTCCCTCAGCACAGACTCTCTGACAGTGTGGCACTCCCTCAGCACTGACCCTCTGACAGTGCGGTGCTCCCTCAGCACTGACCCTCTGACAGTGTGGCACTCCCTCAGCACTGACCCTCTGACAGTGCTGCGCTCCCTCAGCACTGACCCTCTGACAGTACGGCACTCACTCACCACTGACCCTCTGACAGTACGGCACTGCCTCAGCACTGACCTTCTGACAGTACAGCATTCCCTCACCACTGACCCTCTGACAGTGCAGCACTCCCTCAGCACTGACACTCTGACAGTACAGCATTCCCTCACCACTGACCCTCTGACAGTGCAGCACTCCCTCAGCACTTGACCCTCTGACAGTGTGGCACTCCCTCAATACAGACCCTCTGACAGTGTGGCACTCCCTCAGCACTGACCCTCTGACAGTGTGGCACTCCTTCAGCACTGACCCTCTGACAGTGTGGCACTCCCTCAGCACTGACCTTTGGACAGTGTGGCACTCCCTCAGCACTGACCCTCGGAGCGTACGGCACTGCCTCACCACTGACCCTTTGACTGTGGCACTCCCTCAGCACTGACCCTCTGACCGTATGGCATTCCCTCAGCACAGACTCTCTGACATTGTGGCACTCCCTCAATACAGACCCTCTGACAGTGCAGCACTCCCTCAGCACTGACCCTCTGACAGTGCAGTGCACCCTCAGCACTGACCGTCTGACAGTGCAGCACTCCCTCAGTACTGACCCTCTGACAGGGCGGTGCTCCCTCAGCAATGACCATCCTACAGTATGGCACACCCTCAGCATCGACCCTCCGACAGTACGGCACTCCCTCAGCACTGACCCTCTCACAGTGTGGCACTGCCTCACCACTGACCCTCTGACAATGCAGCACTCCTTCAGCACTGACCCTCCGACAGTACAGCATTCCCTCAGCACTTGACCCTCGGACTGTGTGGCACTCCCTCAGTACTGACCCTCTGACAGTGCAGCACTCCCTCAGCACTGACCCTCTGACAGTGCGGCACTCCCTCACCACTGACCTTCTGACAGTACAGCATTCCCTCAGCACTGACCCTCGGACTGTGTGGCACCCGCTCTGCACTGACCCTTGCACATTGCGGCTCTCCCTCAGCACTGACCCTCTGACAGTGCCGCACTCCCTCAGCACTGACCCTCTGACAGTGTGGCACACCCTCAGCACCGACCCTTTGTCAGTGTGGCACTGCCTCAGCACTGACCCTCTGACAGTGCGGTGCTCCTTGAGCACTGACCCTCTGACAGTGTGGCACTCCCTCAGCACTGACCCTCTGACAGTGTGGCACTCCCTCAGCACTGATCCTCTGACAGTGCGGCACTCCCTCAGCACTGACCCTCTGACAGTGTGGCACTCCCTCAGCACTGACCCTCTGACAGTGCGGCGCTCCCTCAGCACTGACCCTCTGACAGTGTGGCACTCTCTCAGCACTGACCCTCTGACAGTGCAGCACTCCCTCAGCACTGACAGTCTGACAGTGTGGCACTCCCTCAGCACTGATCCTCTGACAGTGTGGCACTCCCTCAGCACAGACTCTCTGACAGTGCGGTGCTCCCTCAGCACTGACCCTCCGACAGTACGGCACTCCCTCAGCACTGACCCTTGGACAGTGTGGCACTCCCTCAGCACTGACCCTCTGACAGTGCAGCACTCCTTCAGCACTGACCCTACGACAGTACGGCGCTCCCTCAGCACTGACCCTCTGACAGTGTGGCACTCTCTCAGCTCTGACCCTCTGACAGTGCAGCACTCCCTCAGCACTGACACTCTGACAGTGTGGCACTCCCTCAGCACTGACCCTCTGACAGTGTGGCACTCCCTCACCACTGACCCTCTGATAGTGCAGCACTCCCTCAGCACTGACACTCTGACAGTGTGGCACTCCCTCAGCACTGACCCTCTGACTGTACGGCACTGCCTCACCACTGACACTCTGACAGTGTGGCACTCCCTCAGCACTGACCTTTGGACAGTGTGGCACTCCCTCAGCACTGACCTTCGGAGCGTATGGCACTGCCTCACCACTGACCCTCTGACTGTGGCACTCCCTCAGCACTGACCCTCTGACCGTACGGCATTCCCTTAGCACAGACTCTCTGACAGTGTGGCACTCCCTCAGCACTGACCTTCTGACAGTGCGGTGCACCCTCAGCACTGACCGTCTGACAGTGTGGCACTCCCTCAGTACTGACCCTCTGACAGTGTGGTGCTCCCTCAGCACTGACCCTCTGACAGTGTGGCACTGCCTCACCACTGACCCTCTGACAATGCAGCACTCCTTCAGCACTCACCCTCTGACAGTGCGGCACTCCCTCAGCACTGACCCTCTGACCGTACGGCACTCCCTCAGCACAGACTCTCTGACAGTGCGGTGCTCCCTCAGCACTGACCCTCCGACAGTACGGCACTGCCTCAGCACTGACCCTTGGACAGTGTGGCACTCCCTCAGCACTGACCCTCTGACAGTGCAGCACTCCTTCAGCACTGACCCTACGACAGTACGGCACTCCCTCAGCACTGACCCTCTGACAGTACAGCACTGCCTCACCACTGACCCTCTGACAATGCAGCACTCATTCAGCACTGACCCTCCGACAGTACGGCACTCCCTCAGCTCTGACCCTCTGACGGCATGGCACTCCTACACCGCTGACCCTCTGACAGTGCAGCACTCCCTCAACACTGACCCTCTGACAGTGCGGCGCTCCCTCAGCACTGACCCTCTGACAGTGTGGCACTCCCTCAGCACTGACCCTCTGACAGTGCAGCACTCCCTCAGCACTGACCCTCTGACAGTGTGGCACTCCCTCAGCACTGACCCTCTGACAGTGTGGCACTCTCTCAGCACTGACCCTCTGACAGTGCAGCACTCCCTCAGCACTGACCCTCTGACAGTGTGGCACTCCCTCAGCACTGACCCTCTGACAGTGCAGCACTCCCTCAGCACTGACACTCTGACAGTGTGGCACTCCCTCAGCACTGACCCTCTGACAGTGCGGCACTCCCTCAGCACTTGACCCTCTGACAGTGTGCCACTCCCTCAATACAGACCCTCTGACAGTGTGGCACTCCCTCAGCACTGACCCTCTGACAGTGCGGCACTGCCTCACCACTGACCCTCTGACAGTGTGGCACTCCCTCAGCACTGACCCTCTGACAGTGCAGCACTCCCTCAGCACTGACACTCTGACAGTGTGGCACTCCCTCAGCACTGACCCTCTGGCGGTGCGTCACTCCCTCAGCACTTGACCCTCTGACAGTGTGCCACTCCCTCAATACAGACCCTCTGACAGTGTGGCACTCCCTCAGCACTGACCCTCTGACAGTGCGGCACTGCCTCACCACTGACCCTCTGACTGTACGGCACTCCCTCAGCACTCACCCTCTGACAGTGCGGTGCTCCCTCAGCACTGACCCTCTGACAGTACGGCACTGCCTCAGCACTGACCCTCTGACTGTATGGCACTCCCTCAGCACTCACTCTCTGACAGTGCGGCACTCCCTCAGCACTGACCCTCTGACCGTACGGCACTCCCTCAGCACAGACTCTCTGACAGTGCGGTGCTCCCTCAGCACTGACCCTCTGACAGTACGGCACTCCCTCAGCACTCACCCTCCGACAGTACGGCACTCCCTCAGCTCTGACCCTCGGACGGCATGGCACTCCTACACCGCTGATCCTCTGACAGTGCAGCACTCCCTCAGCACTGACCCTCTGACAGTGTGGCACTCTCTCAGCACTGACCCTCTGACAGTGCAGCACTCCCTCAGCACTGACCCTCTGACAGTGCGGCGCTCCCTCAGCACTGACCCTCTGACAGTGTGGCACTCTCTCAGCACTGACCCTCTGACAGTGCAGCACTCCCTCAGCACTGACCCTCTGACAGTGTGGCACTCCCTCAGTACAGACCCTCTGACAGTGTGGTACTCCCTCAGCACTGACCCTCTGACAGTACGGCACTGCCTCACCACTGACCCTCTGACTGTACGGCACTCCCTCAGCACTCACCCTCTGACAGTGCGGCACTCCCTCAGCACTGACCCTCTGACCGTACGGCACTCCCTCAGCACAGACTCTCTGACAGTGCGGTGCTCCCTCAGCACTGACCCTCTGACAGTACGGCACTGCCTCAGCACTGACCCTCTGACTGTACGGCACTCCCTCAGCACTCACCCTCCGACAGTACGGCACTCCCTCAGCTCTGACCCTCTGACGGCATGGCACTCCTACACCGCTGATCCTCTGACAGTGCAGCACTCCCTCAGCACTGACCCTCTTACAGTGCGGCGCTCCCTCAGCACTGACCCTCTGACAGTGCGGCACTCTCTCAGCACTGACCCTCTGACAGTGTGGCATTCCCTCAGCACAGACCTCTGACAGTATGGTACTCCCTCAGCACTGACTCTCTGACAGTACGGCACTCCCTCAGCACTGACTCTCTGACAGTGTGACACTCCCTCAGCACTGACCCTCTGACAGTGTGGCACTCCCTCAGCACTGACTCTCTGACAGTGTGACACTCCCTCAGCACTGACCCTCTGACCGTACGGAACTCCCTCAGCACTGACCCTCTGACAGTGTGGCACTCCCTCAGTACAGACCCTCTGAGAGTGTGGTACTCCCTCAGCACTGACCATCTGACAGTGCGGCACTCCCTCAGCACTGACCCTCTGACAGTGTGGCACTCCCTCAGTACTGACCCTCTGAAAGTACGGCACTGCCTCACCACTGACCCTCTGACCGTACGGCACTCCCTCAGCACAGACTCTCTGACAGTGCGGTGCTCCCTCAGCACTGACCCTCCAAAAGTACGGCACTGCCTCAGCACTGACCCTTGGACAGTGTGGCACTCCCTCAGCACTGACCCTCTGACAGTGCAGCACTCCTTCAGCACTGACCCTCTGACAGTGTGGCACTCCCTCACCACTGACCCTCTGATAGTGCCGCACTCCCTCAGCACTGACACTCTTACAGTGTGGCACTCCCTCAGCACTGACCCTCTGACAGTATGGCACTGCCTCACCACTGACCCTCTGACTGTACCGCACTCCCTCAGCACTCACCCTCTGACAGTGCGGCACTCCCTCAGCACTGACCCTCTAACCGTATGGCACTCCCTCAGCACAGACTCTCTGACAGTGCGGTGCTCCCTCAGCACTGACCCTCCGACAGTACGGCACTGCCTCAGCACAGACCCTTGGACAGTGTGGCACTCCCTCAGCACTGACCCTCTGACAGTGCAGCACTCCTTCAGCACTGACCCTACGACAGTACGGCGCTCCCTCAGCACTGACCCTCTGACAGTGTGGCACTCTCTCAGCACTGACCCTCTGACAGTGCAGCACTCCCTCAGCACTGACACTCTGACAGTGTGGCACTCCCTCAGCACTGACCCTCTGACAGTGTGGCACTCCCTCACCACTGACCCTCTGATAGTGCAGCACTCCCTCAGCACTGACACTCTGACAGTGTGGCACTCCCTCAGCACTGACCCTCTGACGGTGCATCACTCCCTCAGCACTGACCCTCTGATAGTGCAGCACTCCCTCAGCACTGACACTCTGACAGTGTGGCACTCCCTCTGTACAGACCCTCTGACACTGTGGTACTCCCTCAGCACTGACCCTCTGACAGTGCGGCACTCCCTCAGCACTGACCCTCTGACAGTGTGGCCCTCCCTCAGTACTGACCCTCTGACAGTACGGCACTGCCTCACCACTGACCCTCTGACAGTGTGGCACTCCCTCACCACTGACCCTCTGACAGTGCAGCACTCCCTCAGCACTGACACTCTGACAGTGTGGCACTCCCTCAGCACTGACCCTCTGACGGTGCGTCACTCCCTCAGCACTTGACCCTCTGACAGTGTGGCACTCCCTCTGTACAGACCCTCTGACAGTGTGGTACTCCCTTAGCACTGACCCTCTGACAGTGTGGCACTCCCTCAGTACTGACCCTCTGACAGTACGGCACTGCCTCACCACTGACCCTCTGACAGTACGGCACTCCCTCAGCACTGACCCTCTGACAGTGCGGCACTCCCTCAGCACTGACCCTCTGACAGTGCGGCACTCCCTCAGCACTGACCCTCTGACAGTGTGGCACTCCCTCAGTACTGACCCTCTGACAGTACGGCACTGCCTCACCACTGACCCTCTGTCAGTGTGGCACTCCCTCACCACTGACCCTCTGACAGTGCAGCACTCCCTCAGCACTGACACTCTGACAGTGTGGCACTCCCTCAGCACTGACCCTCTGACGGTGCGTCACTCCCTCAGCACTTGACCCTCTGACAGTGTGGCACTCCCTCTGTACAGACCCTCTGACAGTGCGGCACTCCCTCAGCACTGACGATCTGACAGTGTGGCAGTCCCTCAGTACTGACCCACTGACAGTACGGCACTGCCTCACCACTGACCCTCTGACTGTACGGCACTCCCTCAGCACTGACCCTACGACAGTACGGCACTGCCTCACCACTGACCCTCTGACAGCACGGCACTCCTTCAGCACTGACCCTCCGACAGTACGGCACTCCCTCAGCTCTGACCCTCTGACGGCATGGCACTCCTACACCGCTGATCCTCTGACAGTGCAGCACTCCCTCAGCACTGACCCTCTGACAGTGCAGCACTCCCTCAGCACTGACCCTCTGACAGTGCAGCACTCCCTCAGCACTGGCCCTCTGACAGTACGGCACTGCCCCACCACTGACCCTCTGACTGTACGGCACTCCCTCAGCACTGACCCTCTGACAGTGTGGCACTCCCTCAGCACTGACTCTCTGACAGTGTGACACTCCCTCAGCACTGACCCTCTGACAGTGCGGTGCTCCCTCAGCACTGACCCTCCGACAGTACGGCACTGCCTCAGCACTGACCCTTGAACAGTGTGGCACTCCCTCAGCACTGACCCTCTGACAGTGCAGCACTCCTTCAGCACTGACCCTACGACAGTACGGCACTCCCTCAGCACTGACCCTCTGACAGTACAGCACTGCCTCACCACTGATCCTCTGACAGTGCAGCACTCCCTCAGCACTGACCCTCTGACAGTGCAGCACTCCCTCAGCACTGACACTCTGACAGTGTGGCACTCCCTCAGCACTGACCCTCTGACAGTGTGGCACACCCTCACCACTGACCCTCTGACAGTGCAGCACTCCCTCAGCACTGACCCTCCGACAGTACAGCACTCCCTCAGCACTGACCCTCTGACAGTGCGGCGCTCCCTCAGCACTGACACTCTGACAGTGTGGCACTCCCTCAGCACTGACCCACTGACGGTGCGTCACTCCCTCAGCACTGACACTCTGACAGTGTGGCACTCCCTCAGCACTGACCCTCTGACGGTGCGTCACTCCCTCAGCACTGACCCTCTGACAGTGTGGCACCCCCTCAGTACTGACCCTCTGACAGTACGGCACTGCCTCACCACTGACCCTCTGACTGTACGGCACTCCCTCAGCACTGACCCTCTGACAGTGTGGCACTCCCTCAGCACTGACTCTCTGACAGTGTGACACTCCCTCAGCACTGACCCTCTGACCGTACGGAACTCCCTCAGCACTGACCCTCTGACAGTGTGGCACTCCCTCAGTACAGACCCTCTGAGAGTGTGGTACTCTCTCAGCACTGACCATCTGACAGTGCGGCACTCCCTCAGCACTGACCCTCTGACAGTGTGGCACTCCCTCAGTACTGATCCTCTGAAAGTACGGCACTGCCTCACCACTGACCCTCTGACCGTACGGCACTCCCTCAGCACAGACTCTCTGACAGTGCGGTGCTCCCTCAGCACTGACCCTCCAAAAGTACGGCACTGCCTCAGCACTGACCCTTGGACAGTGCGGCACTCCCTCAGCACTGACCCTCTGACAGTGCAGCACTCCTTCAGCACTGACCCTCTGACAGTGTGGCACTCCCTCACCACTGACCCTCTGATAGTGCCGCACTCCCTCAGCACTGACACTCTTACAGTGTGGCACTCCCTCAGCACTGACCCTCTGACAGTGTGGCACTCCCTCAGTACAGACCCTCTGACAGTGTGGTACTCCCTCAGCACTGACCCTCTGACAGTACGGCACTGCCTCACCACTGACCCTCTGACTGTACGGCACTCCCTCAGCACTCACCCTCTGACAGTGCGGCACTCCCTCAGCACTGACCCTCTAACCGTATGGCACTCCCTCAGCACAGACTCTCTGACAGTGCGGTGCTCCCTCAGCACAGACTCTCTGACAGTGCGGTGCTCCCTCAGCACTGACCCTCCGACAGTACGGCACTGCCTCAGCACTGACCCTTGAACAGTGTGGCACTCCCTCAGCACTGACCCTCTGACAGTGCAGCACTCCTTCAGCACTGACCCTACGACAGTACGGCACTCCCTCAGCACTGACCCTCTGACAGTACAGCACTCCCTCAGCACTGACCCTCTGACAGTGCGGCGCTCCCTCAGCACTGACCCTCTGACAGTGCAGCACTCCCTCAGCACTGACACTCTGACAGTGTGGCACTCCCTCACCACTGACCCTCTGACAGTGCAGCACTCCCTCAGCACTGACACTCTGACAGTGTGGCACTCCCTCAGCACTGACCCTCTGACGGTGCGTCACTCCCTCAGCACTTGACCCTCTGACAGTGTGGCACTCCCTCAGTACAGACCCTCTAACAGTGTGGTACTCCCTCAGCACTGACCCTCTGACAGTGCGGCACTCCCTCAGCACTGACCCTCTGACAGTGTGGCACTCCCTCAGTACTGACCCTCTGACAGTACGGCACTGCCTCACCACTGACCATCTGACTGTACGGCACTCCCTCAGCACTGACCCTCTGACAGTGTGGCACTCCCTCAGCACTGACTCTCTGACAGTGTGACACTCCCTCAGCACTGACCCTCTGACCGTACGGCACTCCCTCAGCACAGACTCTCTGACAGTGCGGCACTCCCTCAGCACTGACCCTCCGACAGTACGGCGCTCCCTCAGCACTGACCCTCTGACAGTGTGGCACTCCCTCAGCACTGACCCTCTGACAGTGCAGCACTCCCTCAGCACTGACACTCTGACAGTGTGGCACTCCCTCAGCACTGACCCTCTGACGGTGCGTCACTCCCTCAGCATTTGACCCTCTGACAGTGTGGCACTCCCTCAGTACAGACCCTCTGACAGAGCGGCACTCCCTCAGCACTGACGCTCTGACAGTGTGGCACTCCCTCAGTACTGACCCTCTGAAAGTACGGCACTCCCTCAGCACTGACCCTCTGACTGTGCGGCACTCCCTCAGCACTGACACTCTGACAGTGTGGCACTCCCTCAGCACTGACCCTCTGACGGTGCGTCACTCCCTCAGCACTTGACCCTCTGACAGTGTGGCACTCCCTCAGTACAGACCCTCTGACAGAGCGGCACTCCCTCAGCACTGACGCTCTGACAGTGTGGCACTCCCTCAGTACTGACCCTCTGAAAGTACGGCACTGCCTCACCACTGACCCTCTGACTGTGCGGCACTCCCTCAGCACTGACCTTTGGTCAGTGTGGCACTCCCTCAACACTGACCCTCTGACAGTGCGGTGCTCCCTCAGCACTGATCCTCTGACAGTGCGGTGCTCCCTCACCACTGACCCTCTGACAGTACGGCACTCCCTCAGCACTGGCCCTCTGACAGTACGGCACTGCCCCACCACTGACCCTCTGACTGTACGGCACTCCCTCAGCACTGACCCTCTGACAGTGTGGCACTCCCTCAGCACTGACTCTCTGACAGTGTGACACTCCCTCAGCACTGACCCTCTGACAGTGCGGTGCTCCCTCAGCACTGACCCTCCGACAGTACGGCACTGCCTCAGCACTGACCCTTGAACAGTGTGGCACTCCCTCAGCACTGACCCTCTGACAGTGCAGCACTCCTTCAGCACTGACCCTACGACAGTACGGCACTCCCTCAGCACTGACCCTCTGACAGTACAGCACTGCCTCACCACTGATCCTCTGACAGTGCAGCACTCCCTCAGCACTGACCCTCTGACAGTGCAGCACTCCCTCAGCACTGACACTCTGACAGTGTGGCACTCCCTCAGCACTGACCCTCTGACAGTGTGGCACACCCTCACCACTGACCCTCTGACAGTGCAGCACTCCCTCAGCACTGACACTCTGACAGTGTGGCACTCCCTCAGCACTGACCCTCTGACGGTGCGTCACTCCCTCAGCACTGACCCTCTGACAGTGTGGCACCTCCTCAGTACTGACCCTCTGACAGTACGGCACTGCCTCACCACTGACCCTCTGACTGTACGGCACTCCCTCAGCACTGACCCTCTGACAGTGTGGCACTCCCTCAGCACTGACTCTCTGACAGTGTGACACTCCCTCAGCACTGACCCTCTGACCGTACGGAACTCCCTCAGCACTGACCCTCTGACAGTGTGGCACTCCCTCAGTACAGACCCTCTGAGAGTGTGGTACTCCCTCAGCACTGACCATCTGACAGTGCGGCACTCCCTCAGCACTGACCCTCTGACAGTGTGGCACTCCCTCAGTACTGACCCTCTGAAAGTACGGCACTGCCTCACCACTGACCCTCTGACCGTACGGCACTCCCTCAGCACAGACTCTCTGACAGTGCGGTGCTCCCTCAGCACTGACCCTCCAAAAGTACGGCACTGCCTCAGCACTGACCCTTGGACAGTGCGGCACTCCCTCAGCACTGACCCTCTGACAGTGCAGCACTCCTTCAGCACTGACCCTCTGACAGTGTGGCACTCCCTCACCACTGACCCTCTGATAGTGCCGCACTCCCTCAGCACTGACACTCTTACAGTGTGGCACTCCCTCAGCACTGACCCTCTGACAGTGTGGCACTCCCTCAGTACAGACCCTCTGACAGTGTGGTACTCCCTCAGCACTGACCCTCTGACAGTACGGCACTGCCTCACCACTGACCCTCTGACTGTACGGCACTCCCTCAGCACTCACCCTCTGACAGTGCGGCACTCCCTCAGCACTGACCCTCTAACCGTATGGCACTCCCTCAGCACAGACTCTCTGACAGTGCGGTGCTCCCTCAGCACAGACTCTCTGACAGTGCGGTGCTCCCTCAGCACTGACCCTCCGACAGTACGGCACTGCCTCAGCACTGACCCTTGAACAGTGTGGCACTCCCTCAGCACTGACCCTCTGACAGTGCAGCACTCCTTCAGCACTGACCCTACGACAGTACGGCATTCCCTCAGCACTGACCCTCTGACAGTACAGCACTCCCTCAGCACTGACCCTCTGACAGTGCGGCGCTCCCTCAGCACTGACCCTCTGACAGTGCAGCACTCCCTCAGCACTGACACTCTGACAGTGTGGCACTCCCTCACCACTGACCCTCTGACAGTGCAGCACTCCCTCAGCACTGACACTCTGACAGTGTGGCACTCCCTCAGCACTGACCCTCTGACGGTGCGTCACTCCCTCAGCACTTGACCCTCTGACAGTGTGGCACTCCCTCAGTACAGACCCTCTAACAGTGTGGTACTCCCTCAGCACTGACCCTCTGACAGTGCGGCACTCCCTCAGCACTGACCCTCTGACAGTGTGGCACTCCCTCAGTACTGACCCTCTGACAGTACGGCACTGCCTCACCACTGACCCTCTGACTGTACGGCACTCCCTCAGCACTGACCCTCTGACAGTGTGGCACTCCCTCAGCACTGACTCTCTGACAGTGTGACACTCCCTCAGCACTGACCCTCTGACCGTACGGCACTCCCTCAGCACAGACTCTCTGACAGTGCGGCACTCCCTCAGCACTGACCCTCCGACAGTACGGCGCTCCCTCAGCACTGACCCTCTGACAGTGTGGCACTCCCTCAGCACTGACCCTCTGACAGTGCAGCACTCCCTCAGCACTGACACTCTGACAGTGTGGCACTCCCTCAGCACTGACCCTCTGACGGTGCGTCACTCCCTCAGCATTTGACCCTCTGACAGTGTGGCACTCCCTCAGTACAGACCCTCTGACAGAGCGGCACTCCCTCAGCACTGACGCTCTGACAGTGTGGCACTCCCTCAGTACTGACCCTCTGAAAGTACGGCACTGCCTCACCACTGACCCTCTGACTGTGCGGCACTCCCTCAGCACTGACACTCTGACAGTGTGGCACTCCCTCAGCACTGACCCTCTGACGGTGCGTCACTCCCTCAGCACTTGACCCTCTGACAGTGTGGCACTCCCTCAGTACAGACCCTCTGACAGAGCGGCACTCCCTCAGCACTGACGCTCTGACAGTGTGGCACTCCCTCAGTACTGACCCTCTGAAAGTACGGCACTGCCTCACCACTGACCCTCTGACTGTGCGGCACTCCCTCAGCACTGACCTTTGGTCAGTGTGGCACTCCCTCAACACTGACCCTCTGACAGTGCGGTGCTCCCTCAGCACTGATCCTCTGACAGTGCGGTGCTCCCTCACCACTGACCCTCTGACAGTACGGCACTCCCTCAGCACTGACCCTCTGACAGTGTGTCACTTCCCACCCACTGACCCTCTGACAGTGCGGCACTCCCTCACCACTGACCCTCTGACAGTACCGCATTCCCTCAGCACTGACCCTCTGACAGTGTAGCACTCCCTCAGCACTGACCATCTGACCGTACGGCACTCTCTCTGCACTGACCCTCTGACAGTGTGACACTCCCTCAGCACTGACCCTCTGACCGTACGGCACTCCCTCAGCACAAACTCTCTGACAGTGTGGCACTCCCTGAGCACTGACCCTCTGACAGTGCCGGACTCCCTTAGCACTGATCCTCTGACCGTACGGCACTCCCTCAGCACAGACTCTCTGACAGTGTGGCACTCCCTCAGCACTGACCGTCTGACAGTGTGGCACCCCTTCAGCACTGACCCTCTGACAGTGCAGCACTCCCTCAGCACTGACCCTCTGACAGTGCGGCACTCCCTCAGCACTGACTCTCCGACAGTGCAGCACTCCTTCAGCACTGACCCTCCGACAATACGGCAGTCCCTCAGCACTGACCCTCTGACAGTATGGCACTCCCTCACCGCTGACCCTCTGATGGTGCGTTACTCCCTCAGCACTTGACCCTCAGACAGTGTCGCACTCCCTCAGTACTGACCCTCTGACAGTGTGGCATTCCCTCAGCACTAACCCTCTGACAGTGCGGCACTCCCTCAGCACTGACCCTCGGACAGTGTGGCACTCCCTCAGCACTGACCCTCAGACAGTGCGGCACTCCCTCAGCACTGACCCTCTGGCAGTGTGGCACTCCCTCAGCACTGACCCTCAGACAGTGTGGCACTCTCTCAGTACTGCATTGGGATTATTAGCTGTGGTGCGATAGCATTGTGGATGCAGAGTCCAGATGATGTTGTTTCAAGTCAAGGAATTGGAAATCACAGGAATCCTCCCACAAGTTCCTTGAGACAGTTTCCGACGCTCAGAAGCTGGTCAGCATGTGCCAGTCAGCCCCTAATGATGAGATTCCAATTAATAAAAGCTGCACGTCTGCTCTGAGCACGTGGAGCCTGAATCCTGATTGAATTATTATAGCCCTGTATTTTATACAAATACCTCATATTATCTGCCCGTGCTAATTAAAACCTGTGCATTGGAGAGAATATAAAGACCTTGGGAAACTGAAATCAATCATCTCACTTCACTTCAAATCACTTGAGCAGTTTAATTTTAACTTTTTAATTTAAGAAATATTGTGTGGATGAATCCTGTCTGATTCAATTTGCTTTGGATTACTTTGACATGTAATACAGTTTACCAATTTAGTCTAGATTTGAAACTTTATTCCAAAGTTTGAATTCTTATTTCTTAAATCCAACCAGCAATTTCCTACCTCTGTTCCATTTGCCTACATCCTGCCCTCACTCTCTCTCTCTCTCTCTCTCTCTCTCTTGCTCGCTTTCAAAGTTGAAGCTAGCCCTATGAGTGGTCAGGGGTGTTATTTTCAGGACAAAACTGTAAACTAGTTAAGGGACACAAAGGAATCTTTACACTCTGAATGGAGAAACTGATGTTCTGGGCTCCAACAGAAGTGGAAAATCAATCATTACAAATTTCCCATTCTGTTCTCACAGCTGTCACCCACATTGTGATGGTCAGTTACACAAAACTGGAGTACAGGGCTGGGGAAGAGTGTGTTCGTTGTTTCACACTGGGGGGAGAGTAGTACTGCTGAGTACAGGACCACTGATGTTCTGTCACAGCGGTGTGTACCATTTACAAGATGCACTGCAGAAATTCACCAAGGCTCCTTCAACACCACCTTCCATATTCATGAGCACAAAGTGCAGAAGGTCAAGGGCAGTAAATACATGGGAACCCCCCCCCCCCCCCGCAAGTTCCACTTCAAGCCACTCACCGTTTTGACTTGGAAATATATCGGCCGTTCCTTCAGTGTCGCTGGGTCACAATCCTGGAATTCCCTCCCCAAGGGCATTGTGGATCCACCGACAGCACATGGACTGCAGCGGTTCAAGAAGGCAGCTTGCTCCCACCATCTCAAGGGGCAACTAGAGAATGGCAATAAATGCTGGCCCAATAGTGACACCCAAGTACCGTGAATGAGTTTCTAGCCAACCTGCCTAGCACCACAGTGCCTGTGGTCACCAACCTTCTTGAGCAGAATCATCCAGCAGACAGTCTTCAAGTCAAGGAATAGGGAAACACAGGAATCCTCCCACAAGTTCCTTGTGACAAACTCCATCTGATGAATGGCAGGCTACGACCATGGCAATGAGATGTTTCCTAAACAGGCTCAGGTCAGGCCAAGACTTTGTACAGTCAATCTCCACTGCAGGATCTTGGTCCAAACCCATTCTACATGTGTGGGCTGTCACTGACTATGTTGCACATTATCAAGGAATGTATCTCTTGAGAATAAATGGTGAAGTAATCACCTTGAACTCAAGAAATGAAGAGCCTATTGCTTGGTTCCAGGAATTTTAATTCATTAATCAAATAAACAACCACAGTACACTCCTGCTTTGGACAAGCCTGAGATACAGGACAGGACTAATTGGTTTATTTTGAGAGGATGAACACAGAATAGCAGCCTGTGCTAACCTGAAATTCCTTCCCTCCTAAAGTACATTGAGAGAGAGCTAGAGGATGACATAGGGAGCCTCCCGTGGCATTGCCCAGGGAAGCCTGGGCGCTGTGGCTCAGTGGACAGTTTCTAAGCTGTAAGGCCATTTCCCAGATCCACTGACTGGAATAGTCCAAGCCTGAACTAAATTTTTGCCAGAGATTGCTATAGATTGGCAGTTGCTTATAAAACAATAGTTCCCATCCTTAGAAAAATCATTTTGCCATTCATTCATGGGTGTGAGCATCATTGGCTAGGACAGCATTTATTACTCTTCCCTAGTTGCTCCTTAAACTGAGCCATTTCAGAGGGTGGTTAAGAGTCAACCTCATCGCTGTGTGTCTGGAGTCACATGCAGGCCAGACCTGGTAAGGATGGCTAACTTAGTTCCCTCAAGAATATTTAAGGACATTGAGGTCAAAAAAAGGTAATAAATAATTGGCTTTCTTTACTTCTGTAATTTTTAAAATATTAAACTCCAAAATGTCAAATAATAGAGAGGGATGCACTAGCTGCCAAAAATGTTTACCTATATGTTTGAATTGGCAAGAATTCTAGTGGATTTAATGAATTTTATAATATTTTTAGCACTATCTTGGGAATAAGGTAAAGTTTCTTTGAATGTTTGCTTTCTGTGCTCTGTATTTGTTTGTTATTGGCATGAGATCAAACAGCATAAAAACCCAACCGGGTCACCCGTGATTGTATTCTGTCTGGTTAGGACGGGAGGTATGAGCAGAGAGAGAATGTCACTGGACTAGTAGTGGAACACCCTAGGATAATGCTCTGGTACATCTCACCATTGCTCACGGTGAAGTTGGTATTTCATAATAAACTGAAATTAAAAGCCAGTCTAATGACGATTCTTATAAAAGAAATCACCTGATTCACTACGATCTAAAGGACAGGGAAGGACATCTGCTATCCTTACCCAGTCTGGCCTACATGTGGTTCCAGACCAACAGCAATGTGGTTGACTCTTAACTGTCCTCTGAGCAATTAGGAATGGGCAATAAATTCTGCCAAAGCAAACAATACCCAAATCCTGAGAATGAAGAAAAAAACTGACATGGTTGACACTTAATGACCCTCTGAAGGGGCCGAGTTGCCAATACACCAGGCTGAGAAAATACACCAAAACTTGACAGCACTCAGAATAAATTTTAAAGAGCTCACATAGACAGACATGTCCAAACACCATGTCCCTAGCACGTGCACACACATACACGCACATGCACACTTCAGCATATTAAATTCTGGTCATACAAACTCTCTCATTCAAATTTTGAATGTTAAAAGCAAGGAAAGAATCAAGTGTTAATAAAGAGAAACTTTCAGTCTTACATTTTGCTCCTCTAAACCACAATGAGTAATTTAAATCACACACAAAGAGAAATGCTTTCTCAGTTAGTATCAATCTTAGCTGGGAAATGGCTGGGAAACTGAATTCTAGATAAAAACTGAACAACTGCGGATGCTGTAAATCAGAAACAAAAACAGAAGTTGCTGGAAAAGCTCAGCAGGTCAGGCAGCATCTGTGTTCTGAGGAAGGGGTCACTCGACCTGAAACATTAACTCTGATTTCTCTCCACAGATGCTGCCAGACCTGCTGTGCTTTCCCAGCATTTACTGTTTTTGTAACTAAATTCCTCCACTTTAAGTTTGAGGATGTGAAGTCTCTCTCTCTGTCTCTCTCTCTAGTGACCATTTGAGTCACATGAGTTACAGCTATGTTGTTAACATTGGTTAATTCAACTGAGCGCAAGGACTGAACCTTGAACTTGCCTCATTTTTGAAACGATATTTACTGCAATATATTCAGTGACTTTCTCTTAATGGCAGCTAAGGAAAACTCTGCAATACTGTCCACACTCACACAGCCAGCATTCAAACTCTGACTCAGTTAACATTCTAAAGGTCATAGATGTTGTTCAGTTGTATTTAGGAACTGCGCCTTCATTCTTCTCACAAGGAGCTGTCCCTTCAATCTCGATCCTAACCCAATATTTATCCTTACTTTCCTCAAAACAATAGCAGCAGTGACTGCTGCTCAGAGTCAGGTTCCACATTTCCAGCTCCCTGAAGAGAAATCATTTCCTGTAAACTCCAACCAAAACATTGAAGGAAATGAGAGCATGAGAAGCAAGAGGGAGAATTTACACAGAGAGTCCAATTCACAAAATTTCCGCACAACTACCTCTAGAGCTGCCCCCAAGTCCTTTCACTCAGACAACATCCACTCAGTTCCCTAATGAAGTTGTCCATGATTTTAAAAATATCACGTGTGTTGTAGTATTTATCACACATAGTCAAGATTAACACAATTGTAGAAAACCTTGTGTCACACTCACACCTGATTAACTCAAGAATTTATGAAATAAGTAACGCCTCAAATATGGTCAGTCATTTGATAAATACGAAACATCGAAATATTTTGAAGTCGATGCACAAACAGAAAGAACCAATCTGAACACACAAATCTTTGAAGGCGCAGGCACAGCAAGTTGAGGAGTCAATTCAAAAAGCCTTTGCTATCTTCGGTTTCAATAAGAAACACATGATGTAGAAATTTACAGAGATTTTGCTAAACCTTTATGGAATAATAGTCAGCCTTCAGCTAGAGTTGTGGGCCACATTCACGAAGGATGTCAAAGTCTTGGAGATTCTACCAAGGAGATTTCCTGGAAAATACTGGGGTTGAGGGAATTCTATAAACACAGGGAGACTGAGATTGTTCTTCTTCCAGCAGAAAAGTGAAGGAGCGAACACAGATTTCAGATAGTTAGCAAAAGCACTAGAGGAGAAGGTGGGAATGCTTTCTTATTTGGTGTGACCTGAAATACCACTTCTTGATTAGGGCAGTGGAAACAGAGTTAACACTAACTTTCAAAGGGAATTAGGATAAATACTCACAGGAGCTAAATTTACCGGCTATAGAAAAAGGAATGGGAATGGCTCATTCACATAACCCTATGATAGAACTCTACTCTTCAATCAGAATAAAACAGAAAGAATTAAAGTAGTTTTTACTTCTTGTTAAACAACAATTAAAGTTGTGGGGTGCTGAGTAAAAATGACAGGTGGCACAATGGCTCAGAGGTTAGCACTGCTGCCTCACAGCACCAAGGACCCAGGTTAGATTCCTGCCTTAGGTGACTGCGAGGAGTTTGCACGTTCTCCCCGTGTCTGTGTGGGTTTCTTCTGGATGCTCCAGTTTCCTCCCGCAGTCCAAAGATGTGCAGGTTAGGGTGGATTGGCCATGGGGAATGCAGGGTTACAGGATAGGGGACTGAGCCTGGGTGGGATGTTCTTTGGAAGGTCAGTGTGGACTTGTTGGGCTGAATGGCCTGTTTCCAAATTGTAGAGATTCTATGATTTGAAAATGGAGATGAGGATGATTTTCTTCTCTCAGATCATTTATAGTTTTTGGAATTCTCTTTGAAACAGACTAGTGGAGGTTGAGTTATTGAATATCTTATGACTCTTTTGTCAATCATGTATTTTAAGATGAACAGCATTAGTCAGGAAAGTAGAACTGAAACCATAATCAAGTCATATGCTGTCGCAGGCTGGAGGGACTGCATGGCATATTCTTGCTCCTGATTTGTTTATCATGTTATAATCCTAGCCGATGTTAATATTGCACAAGCCATATTCCAGAATGAAAAATCTAGCTTGGTATATCATACGTTTAATTTTCAAAGTTTGGTTACTCTGGCAACCCATCACTGAATATAGTCACAAAAGGCTGTCAATGCACTTTCAACAAAAAAATGTATCAAAGTTTATTATAGAAAAGAATAAGAAAAAAAACCCTAAAGCTATATGCTTTAAACATCAAAAATAATGTTTAAACTCTTTTTGCAGACACAACTTCCCATTGAAATATAATTTCTACCTTGCTTTTAAAATTTCTTGCTCAACTACCAGGGTCACAATCAATGCCTTTTCAGTGAATTGATGCACATTCATTGGTGTGATTCTCTCCATGAATGGTTCTCCCTGAGACACACAGACATAGTATAACTCATTGATGCTTGTAAACATGAAGACAAAGATCAAAGCTGCAACTAGTTTTCATCTGATAAACAGCATATTGACTGTCATGAGTCTTTATATCTGAAATGAGTTTGCTTCAAGTCTCTCTTTGGGTCATAAAAGCTCAACTTTAGTAAGTTCATTAACAAAAATCTCACCATGTCCAGCCATTTAGCTTGGGAATCCTGTTTTTACCCCACTTCTTTAAAAACATTTCTCACCCTTAAAAACGTCACCTTTACAGCAGGGAAAACAAAAATTGCCTTTTCTTCTAGGTTAGAAGCCAAGTTCTGAAATGTTTTTGTTTATTCATTCATGAGATGTGGGTGTCACTGGGTGGGACCAGCATTTATTGCCTGTCTCTAGCTGCCCCTTTGAGAAGGTGCGGGTGAGCTGAGCTGCCTCCTTGAACCGTTGCAGTCCATGTGCCGTGGGTAGATCCACAATGTTGTTTGGTCAGGTATTCCGGAATTTTGACACAGCGACACTAAAGGAATGGCGATATATTTCCAAGTTAGGATGTGGGTGGATTGGAGGGGAAATTGCAGGTGGTGGTGTTCCCATGTATCTGCTGCGCTTGTCCTTCTGAACAGGTCATGGGTTTGGAAGATGCTGTCTGAGGATCTTTGTAGATAGCTGTTGTTACTGAGCATTGGTGCTGGAGAGAATCAATATGTTGTAAACCTTCATCAAGGAGGTTACAGTGGGCATAGTTTAACAGTAGCAGAAGAATAATATCTTGTAAGTAGGTTACAATGTTCCAGGAGCAAGATTTTACTGATTGAATGATTATAAACAATGCCATGGGAAGTTTGTTGACCTATTAAACAGAGTCAGGGAAAAAAAATCAGAATGTTTGTTCAAGTTATTGATTATTTAAAGGGTCTTGTTAATGGGGCTTTAGCTATTCATTTAGGTTCTGTTCCCATGATTTCCCAAGGCTTGTTTCCATGGTTACTCCAGGTTTTGCAGTTGATAGCATGCAGCCCACTTATAGTCAAAAAGCTTTGAAGTTTTTCTGGGGCCTTTGACTGGGTTTTGTGTTGGACCAAAATCCACAGGGAATGGCCTGAGGAGGGAAAAATTACCTTAATGAATAAAACAACATTTTGGCCTAAAATACTGCTCAAAGCTTTCATTCTGGGATTCCTGTGGATGTGGCAGAGGTTCGATGCTGATGAGAACTTCCTTATCTGATTGCAGAGATTTGACATGAATCTGTGAACTAAGATAATTCAAACCTCATTCGCAGCAGTAAGGGTTGGAGAGGGTTGAGGAAACTGCTTAGGGAACAATGTAGACCTGCTATTGGAGGATGAATGGATGGCTCATGCAGTACATGAACTCCTTTCATTTGCATTTACCACGACCCAGTGCTGTACCACATCTGAGGTAAGTAAAGAGGTTGTCAGGATAAAATAAAAGTGGATAAAGAGTGGGCACTAGAAAGGCTGGCAGAACTTATCCTGGAAAAGGTGCCTGGTACAGACAGGATACATCTCTGATTGCTGAGGTGGTAAGGGGTAAAATTGTTGAAATGCTGGTCACAATTTTCCAATCCTGTTTAAAGTGATGGGTTAACAGTGGGAGACAGAAAGATACAACCCTGCTCAAAATGATAAGCTCAGACATTATAGTCCACTCTGTTTAATGTCAATCATGGGGAGGATCTCAGAAATAAAAGTCTGGCTAAAAATTAACATCCACTTGGACAAGAAGGGAACAATGAAGGAGAACACTAATGTGTTCAGGTAAATCATATTTGAATAAAGAGCTTGAGTTTTTTTTTGCTGAGGTAGCCAAGGGCAATGAGATCTAACAGGCTGTTTATAAAATCTCACATATTCAGCTGGTTCGAATAACTGAAGGTCAGGTGCTGAGATTCATGATGGAGACATAGGTAAAGAAAAATCGGACTATAAAATAGAAACATCTCAAGGGATTGTTGTTTGAATGTCTTTTTGATTGGAAGGTAGTTTCACCAGCTGAGATTAGCATGAGGGATCTCCTGCTCAATCTCTCCCCTCACCTGAGGCATGGGGAGCCACCACCAGTCATCTCTCTGTATTGAGAGTGCAGCCTATTGGTTCTCTGGGACTATGGTGACTTTATCCTTACCTTTAGTAGTTAGGAATGTTTCCCAGATCAGGATTAGGACAACTGCTGTTTCTGATTCATGTTAATGATTAGACTCCAGATACAGCTTAAAATTTTCAAATTTGCAGATGACACAAAACTCAAATATAAGAAACTATGAAACAGTCAATAAAATACTTTGGGTGGGCACTGGCAATTTACTGGACAGGGTAGGTATGTCATAGATAAACCTGAACACAGAGAATTATGAAGTTATATCACAGGATGAAGAGGAGCAATATTTTGTTTAAACTGCATAGATTAAATCGGGAATATCTAGCTATTGTCAGTCATGGTCATCATGAAATTATCATTAATTGTCATAAAACCCTGACTGCCTCACTAATGTTTAGATTGGTCACAGGGAAAGTTGTTTCACTGAAATAGAGTTAAGGTTTAAAAATGTAAATTGAACTGATTTTGTGGCAGCAATTTACAGCAAGGATTTTATCGACATAGAAATGAATAATGAATATTTATCTAACTGATGCAATGATAAAGAAATGATGGACAGGAAGAAGATTTTGAAAATGCAACTCAAAAGCAAAATGCTTTAGGTTCTGGAAATCTGAAATAAAAACAATGATGGAAATACTCAGCAAGTCTGGCAGTTTCTGTGGACAGAGAGAAACAGAATTTGTGGCAGAATCTTCCTAGCCACTGAATTTTGTGGCTATTGCTGAGAGAGCTGGGAGAATAAGGTGAGGTCAGTAATGGGGAAATTCTAAATATTGACAGCCGAAAAAAACTCATTTTCCAATCAAGTGTTGGATGGTAAGACTGAATCTCAATAGAGAGCTGCATTTTACGCAGAGTCAGGCATCTGCTCATGCACTGGACCATCTCAGGGCTCATCACTTGCCCCTTCAGAGCTCACTCACATTGTACCTATCTGGATGTTCACACCATTCCCAGCTTGTTATTTTGCACTTTCCCACCTCAGCCAGAGCAGAAAGACTCACAGCTCTTCTGACCTGCATTGCCTTTCAGGTACAGACACAAAGCTCATCAGCCTGCCCTGATTGTCAGCAGTCATCAGTCAAGGGGTGGACATGAAACAAAATACTGCAGATGCTGGAAAACCTGAACTCAAAATGAAAAATACTGGAAAAACTCAGCAGATTTGGCAACATCTGTGGAGAGAAAAACAGAGGAAGGGATGTCCTTCAGGGCTGGTCTCTTGGTCATGAAGGTTCTGCAGGTGTCACGAGTCCATGTAGGAGATAAAAGAGAGAATGTGTCATAGAGTCATAGAGATGTACAGCATGGAAACAGACCCTTCGGTCCAACCCGTCCATGCCGACCAGATATCCCAACCCAATCTAGTCCCACCTGCCAGCACCCGGCCCATATCCCTCCAAACCCTTCCTATTCATATACCCATCCAAATGCCTCTTAAATGTTGCAATTGTACCAGCCTCCACCACTTCCTCTGGCAGCTCATTCCATATACATACCACCCTCTGTGTGAAAGAGTTGCCCCTTAGGTCCCCTTTATGTCTTTTCTCTCACACCCTAAACCTGTGCCCTCTAGTTCACAGAGGGAAAAGACTTTTTCTATTTATCCTATCCATGCCCCTCATAATTTTGTAAACCGGGTGGAAGCATGTGCATGGGAGGTATTGGCAGAGCAGCACAGCAATGTACAAGAACTCTTACCTGATCACTAGCACATGGAAGTTTGTTAACATAAAATGAGAATCCAAGAATTCTGTAACAAGGCCACAGAATAAAGAGATCAACATGGTGACCATATGGTTGGCCAAAGAGATGGGTTTTGTGCAGATTCTTAAATGAGCTGAATTCTTTCAACTTGTTGGCAGTAAATAGGTAACTTCCAGAGCCCAACAGTGATTGACCCAGAAGCAGAGTTCTGTTGATGTTAATTTTAAATTAGGATTTTGAAGAAATATTTGATTCATGTGATGACTGGATTAGATCAATAGGCTACCTTGAGAGCTTTCAATTAAAATTGTTTAGTGCTGTAAAATAAATTAATAATGTTGCCTTTGATATAGTTGGCAGGGAAAAATCTGGAGCCCAGCTACAGTTCACTGAGTGGTCTAGGTGTCAGGAGCAGACAGAGTGATTGGAGCAAGGGTTTGATATGAGCTGCTAGGATTGCTCACAGGACTGATCCACTCAGGTGCAAAATTATAATTTGAGGCTTAAAAGGCAGAATGCAGAAATCCGCTTACAAAGTTGTTGAAACAGACTGTTCTACTGTTTTGCAATACAAGGGTGAGTCAGCAGAATTCCTAATTATGTTTAGGGTCACAAATCTGAGAAATGATTTGGAAACCAGGTCAACACCAACCTAAGGCATGACCTGTAAATCTCCAAAACAGATTCTTTGCTTCAGTTCCATGAGGGTATTTGAGGATACGGAATTTTCAAGGTCATGGTACAAACAATGGGGATCTGCAGCAAAGCAAGGCTGCTTTCATAGATCACAGTCAAAATTGGACAAGCAGCCTCCTTCTGTGCCACATGTTTTGATTATTCTCTGAACAGCTTTTGGTACACAATGTAACTGCGTCGTTGGGTCCTGCTCTAGTCAAATAAAAATTTAGTGAATCTAATTTTAAGTTCATGACTGGCACTGTATAAAGTTCTATAACCAGAGTGACTCCAGATTAAAGGACTTGCAACAGAGAAAAAAATGTGCTAGCACAGGCTAGGCATGCTGATGGTCTCCTTCTGAACTTTAGGATTCTACTCTATTATGCCAGAAGGTGAAAGATTTTAATAACTGTTCATAGGAAAATAATTTCGCCATTTTTCATGTCTGATTGAAAATGGAGGCTCTATTTGCCATCTCAGTCAGCTGACACTTACACTTTAAGAAAAAGGGGGGGATCCCCCCAACTGCGTGCCCTGGCTAATATATATCCCTCAGTCAACGGCACAAAATTAGATCATTGGGACATTATCACACTGCTTTTTGTGCAAGCTTACTGCGTTCAAACTGGCTTCAATACTTCTCATTTTAGAGCAGAAATTGTGGAGCAATTTACAAATCCCTCACGCACTGCCTCTTAGTATCACAACAAAAAATCATCACAGAAAACAAATGCTAACAGGACAAAGAAATGCTGTTAAAATGTGGTCCAGGGAAATTGGGAGACAGAGCAGGAGAAGCACAGAAAATGATCAGTTTGCAAAAAGAACAGCTCTCAAATAGAAACAGAAATTCTTGGAGAAATGCAGCAGGTCTGGCAACATCTGCGGAGAGAGAAACAGAGTTAATGCTCTGAGCCCAATATGACACTTCTTCAGAACAATGAAGAAAAGTCATGAAACAAATTTTCAAAATGGGATTGGCTGCATACAGGTGGGAAATACATTCGTAGAATAACAAAAAATATTGAAAGGGATTGGGACTGCTCTGAAAAGGGTCAGCATGGACTTGATGGGCTGTTTGGCCATGCTCTGTGCTGTAATGATTCTGTAACTCCTGATGAGTCTCTGGTAAAGAGACAAAGGTTTAAAGACAACAACAAGAGAGTTAACTGGAGAAAAGTAATGATAAGCATAAAGGATGAACTTGAAGATAGACATTGACGAACTATGTGAAGAGTTACTGGCTGGTCCCAGATAACTGAGGATGTGAAACCACAAAACTCTACACAACCTGTAGATACAAACTCAGTGAAAGTTGCTGAACGGCAACTTTGCCTGCTTGTCTAGTACAATTTAACGTGTACATCACCTTGTTGTAAATAAGAGATTGAAGAAATGTTCAAACTGCTTCACCACGTCACTGCACTGAGGAACCTTGATTAATGTTCATGTTTTGAAACCCATGTGTTGAGGGGGTAAGATCCAAAACAAGGAGTTTGAGGTTATCGTTGCAATTGTTTCTGTGACTCATTGCAGTGTCATGCATGCTAACCTCTTGTACTCACATCAATCGGATTGAGAAATCTCTCTTTCAGAAGCGTGGTATCGAGACATGTTTTGAAATTGTCAAAAATGTTTGAGCCAATGTTATCTGAGTCTATTCCTAAAGAAAATATCTGGGTGTTCTATTGGTTTATGAATTAAGTCTACAATAACTCCATTGATGCAAAGGCAGATGACTTCATTCGTGCTATATCCCGTGAGTCATCCTTTCCTGTCTCCTTCTCCACACTCTAGTCAACCAAGGAAAAGGATTGGTGCTGCAAGATACTTATTTCCAAGAACATCACAATGTATCAAACATTAACCAAACATCTAGAAGCAACAGAGAGAGAAGATAGAGGTGGAGATGGAGAGGACTGCCCAACGAAAATAAAATAATTAGAATTTATGTATGACAATGAAAATTGATTTTTGCTATTAAAGCACAAAAAGATGAATGTAACAGATTTATCCCTATACTGTGAAACCTTTTATTAAATTCAGAACTGAAGAGAGGGCACAATCAGACGAGAAGCACTGAGTGAGACACTGCTATGAATCTGTAGAGTTACTTCTGCTGAAAGGCAGCCTCACTCGTCAGAGGAATGGGGGGAATTTGAAGACCATTTGAGAATATTAATAACTAATAAGAGCCAAGGAAGGGTTGAGGTAATATTTAGTTTTTATAGAGAGTTGTCGTGATCTGAAAGGTGGTACCCTAAAGAGAGTGGAGGGAGGGATTCAGTAAGAGCTTTCGAAAAGAAATCTGATAATTGCTTGAAAAGGAAAGTTGCAAGAGAGTGAGAAGAGCAGAAGATATGAGAATAATTTGTTAGCTCTCTCAAAGATCAAACACTGACGCAATTAATCAAATAGCCTCCTCTTGTCCTTATTGCATGCAATTCTGGTCTCCTTCCTATTGGAAAGATGTGGTGAAACTTGAAAGGGTTCAGAAAAGATTTACAAGGATATTGTCAGGGTTGGAGGATTTCAGCTATAGGGAGAGGCTGAATAGGCTGGGGCTATTTTCCCTGGACCGTCAGAGGCCTTATAGAGGTTTATAAAATCATGAGGAACATGGATAGGATAAATAGACAAAACCTTTTCCCTGGACAACCACCCGATGAAGGAGCATCGCTCCGAAAGCTAGGGCTTTCAATTAAACCTGTTGGACTATAACCTGGTGTTGTGTGATTTTTAACTTTTGTACACCCCAGTCCGACACCGGCACCTCCACATCATGACTTTCTACGGCACCTTTCATGGCCCTGGGACATCCTATAATACTTAACACAGTGAAATAGTGTGAAAGTGTACTCCCTGTTTTAATGCGGGGGAACATAGCAGCCACATCACACACTGCAAGCTCCTGGAAACAGCAATAAAGTAAATGCCCAATGGTTTGGTTTCAACGTTGCTGATTGAAGGTTAAATATTGATCTGCCTGCTCACTGCCACGTGATTGAACCGAGAGGACAGACGGTGCCTCAATTTATGTTCCACCCAGAGAAAGTATATCCCTGTTAGGGTGAAAGGAAAGGCTGGTAGGTTTGGGGAATACTGGATGATTAAAGAAATTGAGCGTTTGGTTAAGAAAAAGAATGAAGCATATGTCAGGTATAGACAGGATAGATTGAGTGAATTCTTAGAAGAGTATAAAGGCAGTAGGAGTATACTTAAAAGGGAAATCAGGAGGGGAAAAAGGGGACATGAGATAACTTTGGCAAATAGAATTAAGGAGAATCCAAAGGGTTTTTACAAATATATTAAGGACAAAAGAGTAACTAGGGAGAGAATAGGGCCCCTCAAAGATCTGTGTGGAGCTGCAGAAAATGGGGGAGATACTAAACAAGTATTTTGCATCAGTATTTACTGTGGAAAAGGATATGGAAGATATAGAATTTAGGGAATTAGACGGTAACACCTTGCAAAATGTCCATATTACAGAGGAGGAAGTGCTGGATGTCTTGAAACACATAAAGGTGGATAAATCCCCAGGACCTGATCAGGTGTTCCCTAGAACTCTGTGGGAAGCTAGAGAAGTGACTGCTGAGCCTCTTGTTGAGATATTTGTATCATCGATAGCCACAGGTGAGGTGCCGGAAGACTGGAGGTTGGCAAACGTGGTGCCACTGTTTAAGAAGGATGGTAAGGACAAGCCAGGGAACTATAGGCCAGTGAGCCTGACGTTGGTGGTGGGCAAGTTGCTGGAGGGAATCTTGAGGGACAGGATATACATGTATTTGGAAAGGCAAGGACTGATTCGAGATAGTCAACATAGTGTGTGGGAAATCATGTCTCACCAACTTGATTGAGTTTTTGAAGAAGTAACAAAGAGGATTGATGAGGGCAGAGCAGTAGATGTGATCTATATGGACTTCAGTAAGGTGTTCGACAAGGTTCCCCATGGGAGACTGGTTAGCAAGGCTGGATCTCATGGAATACAAGGGAACTAGCCATTTGGATACTGGCTCAAAGGTAGAAGACAGAGGGTGGTGGTGGAGGGTTGTTTTTCAGACTGGAGGCCTGTGACCAGTGGAGTGCCACAAGGATCGGTGCTGGGCCCTCTACTTTTTGTCATTTATATAAATGATTTGGATGCGAGCATAAGAGGTACAGTTAGTAAGTTTGCAGATGACAACAAAATTGGAGGTGTAGTGGACAGTGAAGCGGGTTACCTCAGATTACAACAGGATCTTAACCAGATGGGCCAATGGGCTGAGAAGTGGCAGATGGAGTTTAATTCAGATAAATGTGAGGTGCTGCATTTTGGGAAAGCAAATCTTAGCAGGACTTATACACTTAATGGTAAGGTCCTAGGGAGTGTTGCTGAGCAAAGAGACCTTGGATTACAGGTTCATAGCTCCCTGAAAGTGGAGTCGCAGGTAGATAGGATGGTGAAGAAGGCATTTGGTATGCTTTCTTTTATTGGTCAGAGTACTGAGTACAGGAGTTGGGAAGTCATGTTGCGGCTGTACAGGACATTGGTTAGGCCACTGTTGGAATATTGCGTGCAATTCTGGTCTCCTTCCTATTGGAAAGATGTTGTGAAACTTGAAAGGGTTCAGAAAAGATTTACAAGGATGTTGCCAGGGTTGGAGGATTTAAGCTATAGGGAGAGGCTGAACAGGCTGGGGCTGTTTTTCCTGGAGCGTCAGAGGCTGAGGGGTGACCTTATCGAAGTTTACAAAATTATGAGGGGCATAGATAGGATAAATAGACAAAGTCTTTTCCCTGGGGTTAAGGAGTCCAGAACTAGAGGGCATTGGTTTAGGGTGAGAAGGGAAAGATATAAAAGAGACCTAAGGGGCAACCTTTTCACACACAGAGGATCGTACGTGTATGGAATGAGCTGCCAGAGGAAGTGGTGGAGGCTGGTACAGTTGCAACATTTAAGAGGCATTTGGATGGGTATATGAATAGGAAGGGTTTGGAGGGATATGGGCCAGGTGCTGGCAGGTGGGACTAGATTGGGTTGGGATATCTGGTCGGCATGGATAGGTTGGACCAAATGGTGTGTTTCCGTGCTGTACATCTCTATGACTCTATCTGAAAGGCAGTGCCTCTGACTGCAGCTCCTTCTGAACTGCATTTGAGAGTCAGCCTGCAGTTTGTGCTCCAGTTTTTGAAGTGGGACATGAATCCTCAACACCTTAACTCAGAGTGATGTGTGTCTCTTGCATTGAACTGTGGCTAACCCATAAATGGCAAGAACACATGACTCATTTGTGCCGATGGTAGTAAGGCTCCCCCACTCCACGAAATGCAATGTTTCACTCTACAATGAACAAAGATTGTCTTGATTGCAGTTACTGCAAACTCAACTTTCTCAACTTGGCTCCGATCTCTTTAATCTGAGCAAAACTGCGAATACGGTCCAACAGTTTGGTTCAATTATAACCAGTGCCAAAAATGAAAGGACTGATTCACTATTCCATTGAAAATGAGTACACTCTCCCTCTGGAACACAGGAACAACACTGCATTTATGCAGCATCTGTAAGATAGTGAAATATTTGAAGGTACTGCACAGGAGCTTTGTCAAACAAAATTGACACTTAACCTAGAAGTTACACTCTGGTAATTAACATAAACACTCAACGTGCTCACTTGTAATCACGGAGTCTGCTGTACAAAGCTGCTGGGAGAGCTTCCAAGTCCTGTCAGTGATAAAGTTCTTTCACACAAAAGAATTAAACAGTCGCCTACTAATAACACACAGTGCAATTTCAGACTGCAAGGGCTGACTTTCTGAACACAATTTGCTGATGAGGCACTTTCATCAGAAAATACATGCATCAAAATATCAAATCGCAGGCCAGCGGCCCAAAATTAACTAACAATCAGCTTTAAAGATTGAAGTGCCTCAATAATGGAAAGTTTAATCCCCCACATAAAACATTTTGAAAGTTAAATACACACTTGGCAAAGTAAACTCAGATTAAAAGGTTATGGAAATAAATTTTCGGATCACTGCACGGGATTGCAGTGGTCCCCAAAACCTCAATGGCAGGCACTATGTGTCTGCCATGTGTGACACACTACCAGTGTACCATTAAACCTTGCATTTTCACACAGTTCAGGAAGACAGTTTCCCTTCGACAGCTATGTCTGCTTCCTCTGAGAAATGTTTCAGTAATAGGTCCAAGCAAAAAACTAGCTTTTATTCTGCATTAATTGGAATTAGTGCGCTGTGCAAATAGTAAAGAAACCCACCTGTTACTAGAGGAGGGAAAGTAAGGCCCAGGAGTGCAGGTTCATGGTTCCTTGAAAGTGGAGTCTCACGTAGATAGGATAGTGAAGAAGGTGTTTGATACGCTTGACTTTATTGGTCAGTGCATTGAATATAGGAGTTGGAAGGTCATGTTACAGCTGTACAGGACATTGGTTAGGCCACTTTTAGAATACTGTGTGCAATTCTGGTCTCCCTGCTATAGGAAAAGTGTTGTGAAACTTGAAAGGGTTCAGAAAAGATTTAGAATGATGTTGGCAGGGTTGAAGGGTTTGAGTTATAGGGAGACATTGAATAGACTGGGGTGTCAGAGGTTGAGGGGTGACCTTACAGGCGTTTATAAAATCATGAGGGGCATGGATAGGATAAATAGAGAAGGTATTTTCCCTAGTCCAGAACTAGAGGGCATAGGTTTAGGCTGAGAGGGGAAGGATATGAAAGAGACCTAAGGGGCAACCTTTTCACATAGAGGGTGGTGCATGTATGGAATGAGATTCCAAAGGAAATAGTGGAGTCTGATACAATTACAACATTTAAAAGGCACCCGGATGGTTATATGAAGAGGAAGGGTTGAGAGGGATATGGGCCAAATGCTGGCAAATGGGACTAAGATTCATTTAGGACATCTGATTGGCATGGACAAGTTGACCAAAGGCTCCATTTGCATGCTGTATACAGGTCCGTGACTCTATGACCATTTACTGCCTCATTATCTCTGTGACTGCCTTTGTCTTACATGGGAGGTCTGCATTCCTACACAATTCAGAGTATCAGGCACATCCTCAAATTTCTCCACTTATAGTAGCAACTGTGCCTTTATTAACTGTGCATGATACATGTAACATCTCAGAAGTAGCAAGTAGCAGAAAGTGGAAGAGAGAAACTCAGGAAAATTACAATCACCAGATAAGTGGCATTGAGTAAGTTGTTTCAGCTGTGGGTTGACAAAGACCCAGATCCTGATGGACGTCATTCTAGCGTCTTAAAAGAAGTGAATAATGAGATTGGTGATATACAAGTTTCAACTTTCCAAAATTCCTTTGGTTTATTGATCATCCTAATAGATTAGACAATAGCCAGTATAATTCATTTGTTCAAAAGGTAAAGGAGACAGAGAGCAAGAGATTTCATGTCAGTTAGCTTAACATCTACCATTGGGAAAATGTTAGAAGTTATTATTAAAGATGTTATGACAGGGCACTTGAATTAGCCCAAGGTAACCAGGTAGAGTCAACATAGCTTTGTAGAATGGAATCATGATTGACCAATTTATTGGAGTTCTTTGATGAAGTAACGTGCTGTGGATAAAGGGGAACTGTACTTACATTTCCAGAGGACATTTGATAAGATGCCACACTAAATGTTATTGCAGTAAATGAAAGCACATGGTGTAGGGTGTTAAAAAATCACACAACACCAGGTTATAATCCAACTGGTTTATTTGGAAGCACTAGCTTTCGGAACACTGCTCCTTGATCAGGTTGTTGTCGAGTATAAGATTGTTGTTGCCAAAATGGACAATTTCGTGTTTCCTGACATTATACTGTATTGGCAATCATTTGTTCACTTAACCTATGTATTTATTTTGTAGCCTTCTCATGTCCTCTTCACAACTTATTTTTCATTTAAATTGGTAATCATGCCTTTGGTCCCCTCATCCAAGACATTGTAAATAATTGAGATCCCAGCACTGATCCCTGCGGTGCACCACTCATGTCCTGCCAATCAGAAAAAGACCCATATATGTCTACTCTCTGCTTCCTTCCAGCCAGTTAATCTACCACCCATTCCATTAGATTACACCCTACACCATGATGTGGAGGAGCTGGTGTTAGAATGGGGTGGAGAAAGTTAAAAATCACACAACACCAGGTTTATAGCAAAAGTTTACAGTGTGACGTAACTGAAATTTTATATTGAAAAAGACCCGGATTGTTTGTTAACTCTTTCATCTTTTAGAATTACCATTTTGGTTTCAATTCTTTCATATGTGAACCCCAGAAATTAAAGTTACATTCTCAAGTGAACTTTAACAACAGGTGCCATGTTGACCCAGATAATGCATTGAAGGTGTGAGGTGCCCTATGTGAGGCTGTCTGTGTCCCAATGTTCAGACTGATTCTAATCTAAAAAGGGATTTACAGAATCTTACATGATTCATGCAGTTTTTGAGCAAAATAAAAAGTACAAATTCACCCCACAAAATTATGTGTGTGTGCATGAGCATCTCGCCACGACCTTCTCCACGCCTCCACTGTTCGCCTTTAAACAACCACCAAACCTCAAACAGATCATTGTTCACAGCAAACTGCCCCATTTCCGGACAATACCATACAACTCTGTCATGGCAGACGCTGCAAGATGTGTCAGAGTGTGGACATGGATACCACCATTACACGTGGGGACACCTCCTAACATGTACGTGGCAGGTACTCATGTGACTCACCAATGCTGTCTATCTCATACGCTGCAGGCAAGGTATATTGGCGAGACTGAACAGAGGCAATGGATGAATGGACACCGCACAACAATTAACAGACAGGAGTGTTCCCTCCCAGTCGGAGAATGCTTCAGCGGTCCGGGACATTCGACCTCGGACCTTCGGGTGACCATCCTCAAGGCGTACTTCAAGACAAGCAACAACGCAGAGAGGCCGAGCAGAGGCTGAGAGCCAAGTTTGGTACCCATGGGGATGGCCTCAACCGGGACCTTGGGTTCATGTCACACTACAGGTGACCCCATTGCACTACACACACATAGACACACACACACACACCCTCTCACAGACTGATGCCCATTTACACTCACACACATACACATACACACACTCTCTCACAGACACTCATACCGCATCCACCCCACACATACACCCACATGCACATACACACATAGGTTTGTGGAGTGAATTTGTACTTGCAGAATTACATTTTATTTTGCTCAACAGCTGCATGAATCCATGTAAGATTCTGCAAATCCCTTTTTTATAGAATCAGTCTGAACATTGGGGCATAGATAGCCTCAAATGGGGCACTGTACACCTTCAATGCATTATCTGGGCTGACATGGCACATATTGCTAAAATGCACTTGAGAATGTAACTTTAAGAATGTTCTGGGATTTACAAATGAAAGAACTGAAACCAACATGTTCATTCTAAAAGATGAGAGACTGAACAAATAATCCAGGTCTTTAGTTACATCACACTGTAAACTTTTGCTATAAATTCTGTGCCTTACAATCTTACACTCCACAACCACCTGATGAAGGAGCAGTGCTCCGAAAGCTAGGGCTTCTAAATAAACCTGTTGGACTATAACCTGGTGTTGTGTGATTTTTAACTTTCTCCACCCCATTCTAACACCAGCTCCTCCACATCATGGTGTAGGGTGTAATCTAATGGAATGGATGGTAGATTAACTGGCTGGAAGGAAGCAGAGAGTAGACATATATGGGTCTTTTTCTGATTGGCAGGACATGAGTGGTGCACCGCAGGGATCAGTGCTGGGATCTCAATTATTTACAATGTCTTGGATGAGGGGACCAAAGGCATGATTACCAATTTAAATGAAAAATAAGTTGTGAAGAGGACATGAGAAGGCTACAAAATAAATACATAGGTTAAGTGAACAAATGATTGCCAATACAGTATAATGTCAGGAAACACGAAATTGTCCATTTTGGCAACAACAATTAAAAAGAAGCATATTATCTAAAGGGTGAAAGATTACAGAGGTCTGATTTGTGTGTCCTCATGCATGAATCTAAGAACGCAAGTATGCAGGTACAAGAAGTAATCTGGAAAGCTAACAGGTTATGATTGTTTATTGCAAGAGGAATTGATTGCAAATAAATATATATGCTCCAGTTATACAGGGCACTGGTGAGACCGTATCTGGAGTACTGTGCACAGTATTGGTCACCTTATTGAAAAAAAGGATGAATATGCAGACTGATACCTGGAATGGGAGAGTCATCACATGAGGAAAGGTAGGACAGGCTGTGCTTGTACTTGTTGGAGGTTAGAAAAGTAAGAGGTGACGTGATAGAAAAATGTAATATCCTGAAGTCTTGACTGGGTAGATGTGGAGAGAATGCTTCCTCTTATGAGACAATCTAGAATGAGAGGTTACTCTTTAAAAATCAAAGGTTTCCTATTTAACACAGAGATATCGTGACTTTTGTTCCTCTCGGAGGGTCTTTGGGACTCTCTTCCTGAAAAGATGGTGGAAACACGGTCCTTCAATATTTATAAGGCAGACGGAGATAGATTCTTATTATGCAAAGGAGTGAAAGGTTATGAGGGCTAGGTCGGAATGCGGGTATGCAGTTAAAATCAGGTCAGCTTTGACCTTCGTAAATGAATGACAGGGCAGGCTGGAGAGCTGAATTGCCCACTCCAGCTGCTCATCTGTATGTTTGCCTGAGTTCTGAATTCCCTCCTATTTCTTTCCATCACTCTCTCGTCCTTAAAAACTACCTCAATGACCAAATCACCTAAGCCTGGGATTTGTGCCAAATTGTGTCTGATTAAAGCCCTATGATGCACCTTAATTTGGAACATTAATGGTATCATTCAAATGCAAGCAGTTATTAGAATTTAAGAATGGAGCAATTGGGAGCTATTTTCTCTCTGTGGTAATATCCCTACCTCTGAGATAGGATGGATGGGTTGAAGCACCACCTGCTCCAGAAGGGTGCTATAACTTCTCGGAACAGATTGACTAATAATATCCAAAACAGCAAAAGGACACCAGTAAGGTTTTGTGGCAGAGACACACAGTGTCTTAACCTCCTGGGCTCAAAAACCTCTGATCACATGTCTTAACGAGTTGATTTTTAAAAATATAAATAAAATCAGGAAAGTTGCAAAAGAGAATTCTTATACCCAAAGAACATTAGAGAGTGAATATTGAATGTGTTACCAGTGAAGAATGCTAAAGTAGACAATACAAATGCAGCCAAGAGACCATCAGATACATGGAATGGGTATTCATATACTAAAAGGAACTGGCAGAGGTTTTCTTAATTCTTAAACTTCTGAAACTAATGTTTGTGGGAAAATATTTGTTATTACACAAAGGATCATCTCCCCATTGCTGGAAAATGTTGTTTGTCTTCAAACTGATGGTTATAATAAGCTAAAAGAACACGTTTGATATTTTCGGCCTGTGGAAATGTGCTGGCAATTTCTTGCTGTTATATTCGCATGCAATGAAATACAAATCAAACCAACAACACATTCCTCGTTCTTTCACAAACACAGCCCTTTCAGTCCATGCGTACAGGGATTGGAAGTAAATCCCATTCCAGGCTGCAGCATGTCTCAAACACACTTCACTGATCTTTGCCAATAGAAGTCCACTCTCTCTAGAGAATCTCTTTACTTAAATCAGACTCTGCTGCATTCTGGATAGAAACCAGAAATGCATATGAAAGAGATCAGTAAGTTACAGTTTCACATTGAAACTGATTAGTTTATTCGCTTTCAGACCCTGTTTTCACCCAATGTCAGTCCTAAACGTATTGGAGATTGGTGGATAAAAGTCTGGAATCAGACCATTAAGATCTGATCACTTTCTAATTGGATTGGGAGATCATGAAGATGAGTTTATCATTGTCTAATGCTAGAGAACTCAAATATTGCTGTCAAAAGATAGATTTTGTCAAAGCTTGCACACTTTAGGACAATAAGTAAAAGTTCCATTGTAAAGGGGAACAGTATCTTTAAAATATTGCATACCAATGTGTTGGCAGATAGATTGGTGAAGGCACTGCCATGGTGAATGCACCAGTTAGTTGATGACTGACAGTTAACTGCCAAGATTTGTTTACATTTAAATCAGACAGGCTGACTCATTTTGGCCAAGGCATTTCTCTGTGGAATTAACCAAAAATAAAGATACACTGACAAGCAATTTAAGATTGTAGTCAGGCTTGCTTTATTTGATTTGATTTGATTTATTATTGTCACATGTACCTAGATTCAGTGAAAAGTATTGTTTTGCCTGCTATGCAGAAAATCACACCTTATGTAAGTACATCAGGGTAATAGAATGGAATGCAGAATACAGTGTTACAGCTACAGAGAGGGTGCAAAGAATGATTAACTCTAATATATTAGAGGTCTGTTCCTAAGTCTGAAAACAGCAGGGAAGAAGCTGTTTTTAAATCTGTTGGTATGTGTTTTAAATTTTTTGTATCCTCTGCTTGTCTGAAGAGGGTGGAAGAGAGTATAACTGTTGTGGGAGGAGTCTTTGATTATGAAGGCAGTCTTGTGTGTGCTGGATGCTACATTATCCCTGTTCTTTAAAAGATAATAACTAGGAGCAGGAGGAGGCCATTCAGCCCCTTAGCCTGTCCTGCCATTTGATTTGATCATGGCTGATCTCATCTCAGCCTCAACTTCACTTTCCTGCTCACTGTCAAGAACCATTTGACCCATTACTCATTAAACATCAGTCTCTCTCCTCCTTAAGTTTGCTCAAATTCCTAGCATCCACTGCACTCTGGGGAAGTGAATTCCACTTTGTGAATGACCCTTTGAGAGAAGTAATTCCTCCCTCACTTAGTTTTAGGATTAGGGCAGCAGATTTAACCCCCCCAACTCCCCCCACCCCTCAAACAATGATCTCTCGTTTGAGATTACCTCACAAGGGGAAACCTGGAACTTCAGATGTAGAGCGAGGCCATTCGACCCATTGTGTCTGTACCAGCTCCTGAAAAAGCAACCCAGCCAGTCCCACTCTCAGCTATATCTCTAATTCCCTCACTTTTAAATATATACTCAGCTCTCTTTTGAAACATCCAATGGAATCTGCGTCCCCCTTTCTATTCTGATTTTGCCAATCTCTTTTACTGTCATATATACCTCATTTAGATCTCCTCTCATTCTCCTAAACTCTGGCAAGCACTGTTCAGAAGACAGAATCTCAGAAAACTTCTATGAACTGCCTCAAATGCCACAACGACCCTCAAGTAAGGGACTAAAGTGTACACGGCTCTTTGTTGACAGCACAAGCACGTCACCCACTGCATCCTTTTTAACTGAACAAAATAAATGACAGCCATTCTCTCAGATCATTCCTTAGGGCAATGCTTAACCAGAGTCCACTTGGTTGATATAAACATAGACAAAGCTTGGCGGTTAGTTGTCAGTCATCATCCAGCCGGCGAATTTTCCATGACAATGGCTCTACCAATCAGAGTCCACTTACCAAGCAATAAGCATGCTCTTTAGCATAAATATTCCTCTTTACATTGATGTGGAAAGGCCAGTGTTGGACAAAGTCAAAAATCACATATAGTCCAACAGGTTTATTTGAAAACACAAGCTTTTGAGCAGTGCTTTGATCCCTTTACATTGGTATTCTTCTGAGTTGTCCTGATGAGTGCAAGGTGAGATACTTCAGCAAAGTATGTTTCCTTTTCAGCGATACTCGAGTCTTGCACTACATAGAAACAAAGAAAATAGGAGCAGGCCATTCAGCCCATTCAGCCCTTCCTTCAGGCCCTGCTCCTGCTTTCTCATATCATAGGAGAATTAAGTCCATCCTCTTGACCCTTCCACTGGGAAGTGATTAGATCTTAATTTTTTGCATGGATGATTCCTAACTGTCAACCAAATGTGAATTCCTATTTACAGTTGACAGGAATCACCTCAGCCAGAAGGTCACAACCTCATTCATTGCCTGAGCACATGACTGAGACTCCAGTGGGATTCAGAAGGAGGGGGCTGCATTATCAGAGGGGGTCAGACACTGGATGAGAATTTAACTTGGTACCTTGTCTGCCTGAGATGGAGATGAAAGGTCCCATATCACTATTCAGAGAACAGGATGCTATTCTCATTGGTGTCCTGACTAATGTTCCCTCTCCCCAGTAAAACCATCAGAAATGGTTTATCTGGTCATAGAGTCTTAGAGACGTACAGCACGGAAACAGACAGGGGACGAAACGTTTGCAACAAAAACTTCCAGCTCGGCGAACAGAACCACAGCAGGAAACAGACCCTTTTGTCCAACCCGTCCATGCCGACCAGATATCCCAACCCAATCTAGTCCCACCTGCCAGCACCCGGCCCATATCCCTCCAAACCCTTCCTATTCATGTACCCATCCAAATGCCTCTTAAATGTTGCAATTGTACCAGCCTCCACCACTTCCTCTGGCAGCTCATTCCATACACGTACCACCCTCTCTGTGAAAAAGTTGCCCCTTAGGTCTCTTTTATATCTTTCCCTTCTCACCCTAAACCTATGCCCTCTAGTTTTGGACTCCCCCACCCCAGGGAAGAGACTTTGCCGATTTACCCTATCCATGGTCTTCATGATTTTATAAACCTCTATAAGGTCACCCCTCAGCCTCGAATGCTCCAGGGAAAACAGCCCCAACCTGTTCAGCCTCTCCTTATAGCTCAAATCCTCCAACCTGGCAACATCCTTGTAAATCTTTTTTGAATCCTTTCAAGTTTCACAAAATCTTTCCGATAGGAAGGAGACCAGAATTGCACGCAATATTCCAACAATGGCCTAACCAATGTCCTGTACAGCTGCAACATGACCTCCCAACTCCTGTACTCAAAACTCTGACCAATAAAGGAAAGCATACCAAACGCCTTCTGCACCATCCTATCTACCTGCGACTCCACTTTCAAGGAGCTATGAACCTGCACTCCAAGGTCTCTTTGTTCAACAACACTCCTCAAGACCTTACCATTAAGTGTATAAGTCCTGCTAAGATTTGCTTTCCCAAAATGCAGCACCTCACATTTATCTAAATTAAACTCCATCTGCCACTTCTCAGCCCATTGGCCCATCTGATTAAGATCCCGTTGTAATCTGAGATAACCTTCTTCGCTGTCCACTACACCTCCAATTTTGGTATCGTCTGCAAACTTATTAACTATACCACTTATGCTCACATCCATATCATTTATGTAAATGACAAAAAGTAGTGGACCCAGCACCAAACTTGTGGCACTCCACTGGTCACAGGCCTCCAGTCTGAAAAATAACCCTCCACCACCACCCTCTGTCTTCTACCTTTGAGAGCCAGTTCTGTATCCAAATGGCTAGTTCTCTCTGTATTCCATGAGATCTAACCTTGTTAACCAGTCTCGCATGGGGAACCTTGTCGAACACCTTACTGAAGTCCATTCAGCCGTTTTGCTGCCTCTAGCACAGCTTTTGAGTGACACTTTGCCAAATTGTCCAATTTAAGAGAACTTTAATATCCAAAGAGGGTTGAATTGGAATGATCTGAACTTGGTTCACTGAGGGCCCTTAAAGCTGGCTGCTTGAGGAACATTTTGATATCAGCCTGAGTTAACTTTCAGACCTCCTTCACTGAAGTAAAACAATGCAGTCCTTCTTATCACCTAATTATAGTGACTGCCAAGTTTCTACTCTTAAATAAACAGGTTCCGCCACTGCTTGTGAGGTATTATAACAAAAATAATCAAGGGGCCAATGGAAAATTAAATGGAATTGTCATTATCAATGGCAGTCTTACACCTCATTGTCTGTTTTCCAGCGGCAGCAGCAACTCGAAGGGCGGGAGCTTGCACCAGGGCCCTGCCGGGAGCGGTGAGTCACTGATTGGTGCTTTTAAATTTGAAGTCAGAGAGCAGAGGTTTCTGGGAAAGGAGGGACTTCTTATTTTTATTTCCATCCTGCTATATAAGTCAGTGTTTTCTCAATCCGAGACCCTGCCTTTGTAGGGCCTCTCACCCAACAACCTCCTCTAACCTTAAAGACCAGGACATATCAGGTAAGCGTCTCTTCTTTTTTACTTTGTGACTAGGTGACTAGCAGGGATGGCAGTACAGGGAGAGCAATGTTAAAAGGAGAGGGCGGATCCTATCGAGCGGTTCCCTGACCTCATCGCTAGAACTTTCCAACAAGCACCAAGACATGGCTTGGCTGGTGGTGAGAAGGGCTCTGCCTGTGAGATCCTTTATGCACGCCCGGACTCTCAGCCGCACCGCACACTGACCTCGAAGCGGCTGCGGGGGGGACGAGACTGTCACACACCTCCTTCTGGAATGTGCCTATGCAGAGGAAGTCTGGAGAGGAATGTAGTGGTGTTTGTCGAGGTTTGTCCCGAGCAGCGCCGTGACGCGGGACTCCGTGCTCTACGGCCTGTTCCCCGGGACGCACACCGAGACGAACATCAACTGTGCCTGGAGGATCATCAACTCAGTGAAGGACGCTCTCTGGGTGGTCCGAAACCTGCTGATCTTCCAGCTGAAGGAGTTGACCCCGACTGAGTGTTGCAGACTGGCACATTCCAAGGTCCAGGACTACGTGTTGAGGGACGCGCTGAAGCTTGGGGCAGCTGCCGCCAAGGCGCGGTGGGGGAAGACCACCGTCTAACATCTGCCTGCCTAAAGAAGAACAGGGGGCCCATGCAGTCATTTGGGCTCCGCTGACGCCTCAGCTAATCATATGGGCATATGATTGAAAAATGTACAGACCTGTATAAAAATGATAAATTCTGATCTCTGTATGTACATGTTTATATATGTATGGCATGACCAACTGTACAGACCATCAAATTATTTTATGAATAAAGTATATTTTTGAAATAAAAAAAAAAGTTCCTCCTGCATGATGTTTGAGGTGAGGGACGCCATTAGTATCCCATCCAAGTACATCTGCAGGAAGTGCACCCAACTCTCACTCCTCCAAGACCGTGTTGGGGAACTGGAGTGGGAGCTGGATGAACTTGGATCATTCGGGAGGCAGAGGCTGTGATAGATAGGAGTTACAGGGAAGTAGTTACACCGAGGCATGAAGAAAGCTGGGTGACTGTTCGAAAGGGGGAGAAACAGTGAGTGGAGGGATCCCCTGTGGTCGTTCCCCTGAAAAACATGTATACCGTTTTGGATACTGTTGAGGGGAACGACTTACCAGGGGTATGCCAGAGCCTGTCCCTGTTGCACAGAAGGGAAGGAGAGAAAGGAGGAGAGTGTTAGTCATTGGGGACTCAATAGTTAGAGGCTCACATTAAAGGTTTGTTGGGAGCGAACGAGACTCGCGTTTGGTGTGTTGCCTCCCAGGTGCTAGGGTCCGTGATGTCTCAGATCATATCTTTGGGGTCCTGAAGGGAGAGGGTGACTAGCCCCAAGTTGTGGTCCACATAGGTACCAACGACATAGGTAGAAAGAGGATAGGGATGTAAGGCAGGATTTCAGGGAGCCAGAGTGGAAGCTGAGAGCTAGAACAAACAGAGTTGTTATCTCTGGTTTGTTACCCGTGCCACGTGATAGCGAGGCAAGGAATAGGGAGAGATATCAGTTGAACACGTGGCTGCAAGGATGGTGCAGGAGGGAGGGTTTCAGGTTCTTGGGTAATTGGGGCTCATTCTTGGGAAGGTGGGACTTGTACAAACAGGACAGTCTTCGCTTGAACCAGAGGGGTACTAATATCCTGGGTGGGAAATTTGCTGGTGCTATTCAGGTGGGTTTAAACTAGCTCAGCAGGGGCATGGGAACCGGAGGTGTAGTTGCAGTGCACAGGAGGATGAGAATAGGGAGGACAGGGACAGGATTTCAGGGTCACAGGAATGTGCTGGCAGACAGCGAAGTAGCTTGAATTGTGTCTACTTCAACGCCAGAAGTATCCAAAATAAGGTAGGTGAGCTTGCAGCATGGATAAATACCTGGGACTTCAGTGTTGTGGCCATTTCAGTGACATGGATAGAGCAGGGTGAGGAATGGATGTTGCAGGTTCCAGGGTTTAGATCTTTCATTAAAAACAGGCCAGGTGGGAAAAGAGGGGGAAGCGTGGCCTTGTTAGTCAAGGACAGTATAATGGTGGCTGAGAGAACTTTTGATGAGGATTCGTCTAATGAGGTAGTGTGGACTGAGGTTAGATATAGGAGAGGAGAGGTCACACTGCTTAGAGTTTTTTAATAGGCCTCTGCAGAGTTCCCAGGAGGTGGAAGAGAGGATTAGCAAAATTATTCTGGGTAGGAGTGAAAGAAACAGGGTGGTCATTATGGGGGACAACATTGACTGGAAATGCTATAACTCTAGTACGTCAGATGGATCAGTTTTTGTCCAATGTGTACAGGAGGGTTTCCTGACACAGGTTGTCGAAGGGCCGACAAGAGGGGAGGCCACACCGGATCTGGTGCTTGGTAATGAATCAGGCCAGGTGTTTGATTTAGTTGTAGGTGAGCACTTTGGAGAGAGTGACCATGATTCAGTTATGTTTAGTTTAGTGATGGAAAGGGATAGGTACATGCCACAGGTCAAGAGTTAACAATGGGGCAAGGGCAATTATAATGCGATTGGGCAAGAATTAGGATGCATAGAATGGGGTAGCAAAATGCAGGGGATGCAGACAATGGGAATGTGGAGCTGGTTTAAGGAACGGGGTATTGCGTGTCCTCGATAGGTATGTCCCTCTCAGGCAGGGAGCAAGTGATAAGGTAAGGGAACCGTGGTTTACTACAGAAATTGCATCTCTTGTTAAGAAGGAGGAGGCTTATGTGTTGATGAGGCAAGATGGTTCAGATGAGGCGATGGAGAGTTACAGATTAGCTAGGAAGGATTTAAAGGGAGAGTTAAGCAGAGCAAAGAGAGGACATGAGCAGTCTTTAGCAAATAGAATAAAGAAGACCTCTAAAGCTTTCTATAGGTATGTGAGGAATAAAAGGATGATTAGTGTAGGAATAAGGCCAGTCAAAGACAGAAGTGGGAAGTTGAGTGTGGACCCTGTGGAGATCGGAGAGGTGCTAAATGAACATTTCTCATTGGTTTTCACTCAGGGAAAGGAGCCTATTGTAGAGGAGAAGAATGAAGTACGAGATATTAGACTAGAAAGGATCGAGGTTAGTTACAAACAGGTATTATCAATTCTGGAAGGAGTGAAAGTTGACAAGTCGCCTGGGCCGGATGGGATTTATCCGAGGATTCTCTGGGAAGCGAGGGAGGAGATAGCAGAGCCCTTGGCTTTGATCTTTGAGTCATCATTATCTACAGGTTTGGTACCAGAGGACTGGAGGATTGCAAATGTTGTGTCCTTGTTCAAGAAGGGCAGTAGAGATGACCCAGGTAATTATAGACCAGTGAGCCTTACTTCTGTTCTAGGAAAGGTTTTGGAAAGGATTGTAAGAGATAAGATTTATAATCATCTAGCAAGCAACAATTTGATTTCAGATAGTCAACATGGTTTTGTCAAGGGCAGGTCGTGTCTCACAAACCTCATTGAGTTTTTTGAGAAGGCGACCAAGCATGTAGATGAGGGTATGGCAGTTAACATGATATACATGGACTTCAGTAAGTTCTTTGATAAGGTTCCAAATGGTAGGCTGTTGGAGAAAATTGACTGAGTTGCAGTGGAGAGGGACTCCCTGAGATTCTTGTAGAGAGAGGAGGAAAACATCTTCGAGGCAGGCATCCTTGCAAGAGGATTCGCAGTAGGGTTAAAATCAACGAGGTAAAAACAATGACTGCAGATGCTGGAAACCAGATTCTTGATTAGAATGGTGCTGGAAAAGCACAGCAGGTCAGGCAGCATCCAAGGAGCAGGAAAATCGACGTTTCGGGCAAAAGCCCTTTATCAGGAATGCAGACAGAGTGCCTGAAGGATTGGAGAAACTGCAGAGGCATGGAATTGAGGGTGATTTAGCAGTTTGGTTTAGAAACTGGCTTTCTGAAAGAAGGCAGCAAGTGGTGGTTGATGGAAAATATTCAGCCTGGAGTCCGGTTACTAGTGGTGTGCGACAGAGATCTGTTTTGGGACCACTGCTGTTTGTCATTTTTATAAATGACTTAGACACAGGCATAGGTGGATGGATTAGTAAATTTGCAGACGACACTAAAGTCGGTGGAATAGTGGACAGTTTGGAAGAATGTTACAGGTTGCAGGGGGACTTGGATAAACTGCAGAATTGGGCTGAGAGATGGCAAATGGAGTTCAATGCAGCTAAATGTGAGGTGATGCACTTTGGGAAGAATAACAGGAAGGCAGAGTACTAGGTCGATGGAAAGATTCTTGGTAGTGTGGATGTGCAGAGGGATCTTGGCGTCCATGTACATAGATCCCTGAAAGTTGCCACCCAGGTGGATAGTGCTGTTAAGAAGGCATACGGTGTGTTAGGTTTCATTCGTAGAGGGATTGAGTTCCGGAGCCATAATATCATGCTGCAACTATACAAAACGCGGTGCAACCACACTTGGAATATTGTGTACAGTTCTGCTCCACAGATTTCAGGAATGATGTGGAAGCATTGGAAAATGTGCAGAAGAGACTTACCAGAATGTTGCCTGGTCTGGAGGGAAGGTCTTATGAGGAAAGGCTGAGAGACTTGGGTCTGTTCTCGTTGGAAAGAAGAAGGCTAAGAGGGGATTTGATAGAGACATACAAGATGATCAGAGGATTAGAAAGGGTGGACAGTGAAAGTCTTTTTCCTAGGATGATGACGTCAGCTTGTACGAGAGGGCATAACTACATAGGTCGGAAGAGAGATGGGGACTTGAGACAGAAGTTCAGGGAGCTAGGATGGAAGCTTAGAGCTAGGACAAACAGAGTTGTTTTCTTTGGTTTGCTGCCCGTGCCACGTGCTAGTGAGGTGAGGAACAGGGAGAGAAAGGAGTTGAACACGTGGCTATAGGGATGGTGCAGGAGGGAGGGTTTCGAGTCTTTGGATAATTGGAGCTCTTTCTGTGGTAGGTGGAACCTCTACAAGCAGGATGGTCTTCATCTGAACCAGAGGGGTACCAATATCCTGGGTGGGAAATTCGCTATTAAGGTGGATTTAAACTAATACAGCAGGGGGATGGGAACCAAAATTATAGGACAGTTACAGAAGAGGATGAGAGTAGGGAGCTCCCAAATCAAGTACCTGACACTGGTGAGCGAGAACCTGGATTGAAGTGTGTGTACTTCAATGCGAGGAGCATCCGAAATAAAGTGGGTGAACTGGCACTGTGGGTTGGTACCTGGGACTTCGATGTTGTGGCCATTACGGAGACATGGATAGAGCAGGGACAGGAATGGCTGTTGCAGGTTCCGGGATTCAGATGTTTCAGTAAGAACAGAGAAGATGGTAAAAGAGGGGGAGGTGTGGCATTGTTGATCAGGGACAATATTACAGTTGTAGAAAGGACATTTGGGGACTCGTTAACTGAGGTAGTATGGGCTGAGGTTAGAAACAGGAAAGGGGAAGGCACCATGCTGGGAGTTTTCTATAGGCCTCTGAATAGTCCCAGAGATGTAGAGGAAAGGATTGCAAAGATGATTCTCGATAGGAGTGAGAGAGGCAGGTAGTTGCTATGGGGGACTTCAAATATTGACTGGGATCACTACAGTATGAGTACTATGGATGGGTCAGTTTTTGTCCAGTGTGTGCAGGAGAGCTTCCTGACACAGTATGTAGACAGGCCTACAAAGGGCGAAGCCACTTTAAATTTAGTACTGGGTAACGAGCCTGGCCAGGTGTTAGAACATAAAAGAATACAGCGCAGTGCAGGCCCTTCGGCCCTCGATGTTGCGCCGATCCAGGCCCACCTAACCTACACTAGCCCACTATCATCCATATGCCTATCCAATGCCCGCTTAAATGCCCATAATGAGGGAGAGTCCACCACTGCTACTGGCAGGGCATTCCATGAACTCACAACTCGCTGAGTAAAGAACCTACCCCTAACATCTGTCCTATACTTACCTCCCCTTAATTTAAAGCTATGCCCCCTTGTAATAGCTGACTCCATACGTGGAAAAAGATTCTCACTGTCAACCCTATCTAAACTCCTAATCATCTTATACACCTCTATCAAGTCACCCCTAAACCTTCTTTTCTCCAATGAAAACAACCCCAAGTGCCTCAGCCTTTCCTCATACGATCTTTCTACCATACCAGGCAACATCCTGGTAAACCTCCTCTGCACCCGTTCCAGTGCCTCCACATCCTTCCTATAGTATGGCGACCAAAACTGCACACAATACTCCAGATGCGGCCGCACCAGAGTCTTATACAACTGCAACATGACCTCAGTACTCCGGAACTCAATTCCTCTACCAATAAAAGCCAGTACGCCATATGCCTTCTTCACCGCACTATTTACCTGGGTGGCAACTTTCAAAGATTTGTGTACATGGACACCAAGATCCCTCTGCTCATCCACACTACCAAGTATCCGACCGTTAGCCCAGTACCCCGTCTTTTTATTACTCTTACCAAAGTGAATCACCTCACACTTAGCTACATTGAACTCCATTTGCCACCTTTCTGCCCAGTTCTGCAGCTTATCTATATCCCGCTGTAACCAGCCACATCCTTCCTCACTGTCTACAACTCCTCCGACTTTCGTATCATCCGCAAACTTGCTCATCCAACCTTCTAACCTCTCCTCCAGGTCATTTATAAAAATGACAAACAGCAATGGTCCCAAAACAGATCCTTGCGGCACTCCAAGATGAACCTTTGCCATTAACTACTACCCTCTGTCTTCTTCCAGCCAGCCAACTCCTAATCCAAACCTCCAACTCACCCTCAATGCCATACCTCCGTATTTTTTGCAGTAGTCTACCATGGGGAACCTTATCAAACGCCTTACTAAAATCCATATACACCACATCTACTGCTTTCCCCTCGTCCACCTCCTTAGTCACCTTCTCAAAGAATTCAATAAGGTTTGTGAGGCACGACCTGCCCTTCACAAAACCATGCTGACTATCCTTGATCACATTATTCCTATCCAGATGTTCATAAATCCTATCCCTTACAATCCTCTCTAAGATTTTGCCCACAACAGAAGTGAAGTGTTAGATGTGAAAATAGGTGAGCACTTTGGAGACAGCGATCACAATTCTGTCAGGTTAACTTTAGTGATGGAAAGGGATAGGTGTACTCCACCGAGCAAACTTTACAGCTGGGGGAAGGGAAACTATGATGCAATTCGGAAAGATTTAGGAAGCGTAGAATGGGGAAGGAAACTGCAGGGGATGAGCACATTAAAAATGTGGAGCTTATTCAAGGAAAAGCTCCAGTGTGTCCTAGATAAGTATGTACCTGTTAGTTAGGGTGGACATTATAGAACTCGTGAGCCGTGGTTTACTAAGGAAGTGGAATCCCTGGTCAAGAAGAAGAAGAAGGCTTATGTTAGGACAAAATGTGAAAACTCAGTTAGGGCGCTTGAGGATTACAAGGAAGTCAGGAAAGACTTAAAAAGAGAGCTCAGAAGAGCCAGGAGGGGACATGAGAAGTTGTTGGTGGATAGGATCAGGGTTAATCCTAAGGCTTTCCATAGGTATGTCAGGAATAAAAGAATGACGAGAGTTAAATTAGGGCCAATCAAGGATAATAGTGGGAAGTTGTGTGTGGAGGCAGAGGAGATTGGGGAAGCACTAAATAAATATTTTTCAACAGTGTTCAACATAGAAAATGACAATGTTGGCGAGGAAGATACAGAGATACTTGCATCTAGACTGGAAGAGATTGAGGTTCACAAGGAAGAGGTATTAGAAATCCTGCAGAGTGTGATGATAGACAAATCCCCTGGGCCAGATGGGATTTATCCTCGGATCCTCTGGGAAGCAAGGGAAGAGATTGCCGAGCCTTTGGCATTGATCTTCAAATCATCATTGTCTACAGGAATAGTGCCTGAGGACTGCAGGATAGCAAATGTGGTTCCACTGTTCAAAAAGGGTAGCAGAGACAACCCTGGTAATTACAGACCAGTGAGTCTCACTTCAGTTGTTGGTAAAGTGTTGGAAAAGATTATAAGAGATAGGATTTATAACCATCTACAAAAGAATAATCTGATCAGGGACAGTCAGCATGGTTTTGTGAAGGGTAGGTCATGCCTAACGAGTCTTATTGAGTTTTTTGATAAAATGACCAAACAGGTGGATGAGAGTAAACCGGTTGATGTGGTGTATATGGATTTCAGCAAGGCATTCAATAAGGTTCCCCACAGTAGGCTATTATACAAAATGTGGAGGAATGGGATTGTGGGAGACATAGCAGTTTGGATCAGTAATTGGTTTGCTGAAAGAAAACAGAGGTATGTAGTTGATGGAACATGTTCATCTTGGTGTCCAGTTACTAGCGGCATACCACAAGGGTCAGTATTAGGTCCACTGCTGTTCGTCATTTTTATAAATGACCTGGATGAGGGCATAGAAGGGTGGGTTAGTAAATTTGCAGATGACACTAAGGTAGGTGGAGTTGTGGATAGTGATGAAGGATGTAGTAGGTTGCAGAGAGACATAGATAGGATGCAGAGCTGGGCTGAGAGGTGGCAAATGGAATTTAATGTGGACAAGTGTGAGGTGATACACTTTGGACGGAATAATCGGAATGCAGAGTACTGGGCTAATGGTAAGATTCTTGGGAGTGCGGATGAGCAGAGGGATCTCGGTGTCCATGTACACAGATTCCTGAAAGTTACCACCCAGGTCGACAGAGGTAAAAACAATGACTGCAGATGCTGGAAACCAGATTCTGGATTAGTGGTGCTGGAAGAGCACAGCAGTTCAGGCAGCATCCAAGGAGCAGCGAAATCAACGTTTTGGGCAAAAGCCCTTTATCAGGAATACAGGCAGTGAGCCTGAAGCGTGGAGAGATAAGCTAGGGGAGGGTGGGGGTGGGGAGAAAGTAGCATAGAGTACAATGGGTGAGTGGGGGAGGGGATGAAGGTGATAGGTCAGGGAGGAGAGGGTGGAGTGGATAGGTGGAAAAGGTAGGACAAGTCCGGACAAGTCATGGGGATAGTGCTGAGCTGGAAGTTTGGAACTAGGGTGAGGTGGGGGAAGGGGAAATGAGGAAATTGTTGAAGTCCACAGTGATGCCCTGGGGTTGAAGTGTTCTGAGGCGGAAGATGAGGCGTTCTTCCTCCAGGCATCTGGTGGTGAGGGAGCGGCGGTGAAGGAGGCCCAGGACCTCCATGTCCTCGGCAGAGTGGGAGGGGGAGTTGAAATGTTGGACCACGGAGCGGTGTGGTTGATTGGTGCGGGTGTCCCGGAGATGTTCCCTAAAGCGCTCTGCTAGGAGGCGCCCAGTCTCCCCAATGTAGAGGAGACCGCATCGGGAGCAACGGATACAATAAATGATATTAGTGGATGTGCAGGTAAAGCTTTGATGGATGTGGAAGGCTCCTTTAGGGCCTTGGATAGAGGTGAGGGAGGAGGTGTGGGTGCAGGTTTTACAGTTCCTGTGGTGGCAGGGGAAGGTGCCAGGATGGGAGGGTGGGTTGTAGGGGGGTGTGACCTGACCAGGTAGTCACGAAGGGAACGGTCTTTGCGGAAGGCGGAAAGGGGTGGGGAGGGAAATATATCCCTGGTGGTGGGGTCTTTTTGAAGGTGGTGGAAAGGTCGGCGGATGATTTGGTTTATGCGAAGGTTGGTAAGGTGGAAGGTGAGCACCAGGGACGTTCTGTCCTTGTTGCGGTTGGAGGGGTGGGGTCTGTGGGCGGTGGTGCGGGATGTGGACGAGATGCGTTGGAGGGCATCTTTAACCACGTGGGAAGGGAAATTGCGGTCTCTAAAGAAGGAGGCCATCTGGTGTGTTCTGTGGTGGAACTGGTCCTCCTGGGAGCAGATACGGCGGAGGCGGAGGAATTGGGAATACGGGATGGCATTTTTGCAAGAGGTAGGGTGGGATGAGGTGTAATCCAGGTAGCTGTGGGAGTCCGTGGATTTGTAAAAAATGTCAGTGTCAAGTCGGTTGTCATTAATGGAGATGGAGAGGTCCAGGAAGGGGAGGGAGGTGTCAGAGATGGTCCAGGTAAATTTAAGGTTAGGGTGGAATGTGTTGGTGAAGTTGATGAATTGCTCAACCTCCTCGCGGAGCACGAGGTGGCGCCAATGCAGTCATCAATGTAGCGGAGGAAGAGGTGGGGAGTGGTGCTGGTGTAATTACGGAAGATCAACTGCTCTACGTAGCCAAAGAGACAAGCATAGCTGGGGCCCATATGTGTGCCCATGGCTACCCCTTTCGTCTGGAGGAAGTGGGAGGATTCGAAGGAGAAATTGTGAAGGGTGAAGACCAGTTCGGCCAAACGAATGAGAGTGTTGGTGGAAGGGTACTGTTGGGGACGTCTGGAGAGGAAAAAACAGAGGGCTTGGAGGCCCTGGTCATGGCGGATGGAGGTGTAGAGGGATTGGATAGCCATGGTGAAGATGAGGCGTTGGGGGCCGGGGAAACAGAAGTCTTGGAGGAGGTGGAGGGCGTGGGTGGTGTCTCGAATGTATGTGGGGAGTTTCTGGACTAGGAGGGATAGGACAGTGTCGAGGTAGGTAGAGATGAGTTCAGTGGGGCAGGAGCATGCTGAGACAATGGGTCAGTCAGGCTTGTGGATCTTGGGAAGGAGGTAGAACCGGGCAGTGCGGGGTTCCCGGACTATGAGGTTGGAAGCTGTGGGTGGGAGATCTCCTGAGGTGATGAGGTTCTGTATGGTCTGGGAGATGATGGCTTGATGATGGGGGGTGGGGTCATGGTCGAGGGGGCGGTAGGAAGAGGTGTCCTCGAGTTGGCATTTGGCTTCAGCGGTGTAGAGGTCAGTGCGCCAGACTACCACTGCGCCCCCTTTATCCGCTGGCTTGATGGTGAGATTGGGATTGGAGCAGAGGGATTGGAGGGTTGCGCATTGTGAGGGTGAGAGGTTGGAGTGGGGGAGGGGGGTAGACAGGTTGAGGCGGTTAATGTCCCGCGGCATTTGGAAATGAAGAGGTCGAGGGTAGGTAATAGGCCAGTGCAGGGTGTCCAGGTGGATGCAATGATCCAGACCCAGGTTGACAGGGTTGTTAAGAAGGCATACGGTGTTTTGGCCTTTATTAATAGAGGGATTGAGTTCCGGTACCAGGAGCTTATGCTGCAGCTGTACAAAACTCTGGTATGGCCACATTTGGAGTATTGAGTACAGTTCTGGTCACCGCATTACAAGAAGGAAGTGGAAGCTTGGAGAGGGTGCAGAGGAGATTTACTAGGATGTTGCCTCGTATGGAAGGAATGTCTTACGAGGAAAGGCTCAGGGCCTTGAGGCTGTTCCCACTACAGAGAAGAAGGTTGAGAGGTGACTTAATAGAGACTTAATCAGAGGGTTAGATAGGGTGGACAGGGAGAGCCTTTTTCCAAGCATGGTGAAGGCAAACATGAGGGCACACAGCTTTAAAGTGAGAGGAGATAGGTATAAGACAGATGTCAGAGGTAGTTTCTTTACTCAGAGTAGTAAGGATATGGAATGCATTGCCTACAATCGTAGTAGATTTGCCAAGTTTAAGTGCATTTAAGTCGTCATTTGACAGGCATATGGATGTAAATGGAATAGTGTAGGTGGGATGGGCTTCAGATTAGTATGACAGGGCAGCGCAACATCGAGGGCTGAAGGGCCTGTACTGCACTGTAATGTTCTATGTTCTATCACTACAAATTGTGGGGTGATAGATTTAAGACAGATGTCAGAGGCAGATTCTTTATTCAGAGAGTGGTAAGGGCGTGGAATGCCCTACCTGCTAATATAGTTAACTCAGCCACATTAGGGAGATTTAAGCAATCCTTGGATAAGCACATGGATGATGATGAGAGGGTGTAGAGGGACGAGCTGAGAATAGTTCACAGGTCAGTGGAACATCGAGGGCCGAAGGGCCTATTCTGTGCTGTATTGTTCTATGTTCTATGTTCTACAATCCATGTGGTGCCCATCGGTCGCAAAAAGTCAGGAGATTCCACATGCTTCCTCTCCATGGACACATAGGGCAGCATCTCTGATTGGGCAGCACCCTCTCAGTACTGCACCAGAGTGTTGCTGTTTGTATCAATCTGTACTGCCAACCAGCTGTCCAACTCACTGAGCCAACCAGGAGTATCAGATTCCTGACCGCACAAGGGAGTTGGACTGCATCTCATGGATCTTCCTAAGTAATTACTGCAAGAAGTGTTTGTTTTGTTTTATTGAGTGACATTGTTCAGTTAGGAGGTCCATCTGTTGATGTATTGTTGGCCTGTTTTACCATAATCACAGCCAATCCTGAATTAAGGCCTACTAACTTGTCTAAACATTTAACAAGATTATCATGTTTCCAGGATGGGATCAATGATCAGTCTTCAGGTATCTTAATGATTCTGGAGTTTAACATGTGACGTAAATCAATTGAACAACTACTGTGTGATCATGTGATCGGATGAAGTTATGGGGATTGGGTCGAAGAATTAACTTTCACAAAGCTCCCAGAAGCTAATTCAAAACACCTGGATCTCTTTGACTTGCTCTGTTGTTCTTTTGATGAGCAAAAGAAAAAATATATAACTTGCAATTTTTTAGATTCCTTGTGCCAAAACATCTCAAATTGCATCAAATTATTAATTATGGACAAATGTGGAGACAAACATTTCAGCACATCCCACATATATCAATCAAATGGTAATAAGGTTCCTATGTATTTAGATAGAGGGAAATGGATCAGGGTGAATTTTCGGTATTTCCTACAGCTCTCTGTGTAATTTCAGTTCCATGGGTTTTGAGAATGTTCAGCTAACTCAACCAAAGGGCCTTTCCTTGGTTGCACTGTCCCCTCAAAGGAATATTATAGTCAATTGCAACAATAGTCCAGGTCCACTCCGAATGAAACTTACGAATTGATCTCAGACAGAGCATAAAACCCAATTCCAAACTGGACACTGATCAGTATTATAGAATTATATAGCACAGAAGGAGGCCATTGAGCCCATTTTACATGTGCTGGTTCTGGCTCTTTAAAGACTTATCCAATTAGGATCCACTCTCCTGCTTATTCCCCAAAGCTCTGAAAGTTTTGCTTTTCAGGTACTTCTTAGATTACATTTTGAAAGTTACTTTTGATCCTCTCCACTGTTTCAGGCAATGGAATCTCAATCATAACAACTTGCTGTTTGTAAAAAAAATCTTCCCCTTATTTAATCTTTGGGTCTTTTGCCAATTATCTTAAATCTGTAATCTTCAATTACCAATGCTTCTGCCAGTGGAAACAGTCACTCCTTATTTACTTTCATTAAAGCTCTTCATAATTCTAAATATCTCTATCAAATATCCTCCTAGCCTTCTCTGTGTTGTAGAGAATGATCCCAATTCGCCAGTCCCTCTGTAACCAAATTCTCTCATCTCTGGAACCAATCTAATAAATCTCTTATGCTCTCTCTCCAAGACTTTGACATCCACCCCAAAAATGTGCTGGTCAGAATTGTACAAAAAGATGTACTGAGACGTAACCTTTTTTTAACATGTTCTGAGAATGTGGCTTTCCTGGTAAGGTCCAACATTGATTGCTCTTGAGAGGTACTAGTGAGCTATCTATTGAAATGCTGTTGATGGAACCAGTGTTTGTTTTTACTGTTAAAGGTAACCAGTTAATGTTTAAAAATTATTTAGTAAAATTTCTTTTCCCTTTAGAGTTGTTGCTTCTACTTATGAAGCCCAGGTTTTTGTGAGCTTTTTAAAGTAACCTCATGTTTTCATTACTACCTTCACAGGTTTGATTTGCATATAACACTGTTCCTGCAACCAATCTCTGCCCCCATAGAATCACACTATTTAGTTCATATTGCCTCTCTTTATTTTCATTTCACAACTTAAACTGTTAACAGGAACTATCTGATCCCCTCACTCTGATATGCAGTTAAAAAAATTGCCAAAATTGCTGTGGCAAAATCTTCCAAGCAAACCCCAAAGGAAAAGGTTTGAAGACAATTATGTTCCATAAAACCAGACTTGTCTAAGCATATTCCTTAGGGGGCTGTCGCAGTGAGTGTAGATATTGTAATTGAGAAATTTTCTGTTGTTTAAAAAGCACAAAACGTGAAACAGTTTGGTGTTTCTGTGTTGCAACTTCAATTAAAGTTACTGCTCCAAGTGTCACTGAGCTAATGTGTATTTGCTGTATACTGTATCCAAGAAATGGAGAAAGGGTTGGATTCTCCCTTCCTAACCCTCTCCCTCCATTCCCTTCTAGAGATGGAGGCAATGACTCAGCATGGAAGAGATGGACTGCCACTGTCCTCCTACGTTGTAGAGAATTGATTGTTTACACATCAAACCAGATTTCCCTTCACTTTACAATGAGTAACATTTCAACCCACCAGGGAAAGTGTCTTTGTGAACCAACTTTATATTTATTTTGGAAGGAGCGGCATTGATTTTACTGTGGATTCAGAGAGAGAGAGGGAGAGAGAGAAACTGTGTGTGTGTGTGTGGTGAATGGCAGCATACTGTCACCGATACCCAGCATGAGCAAAACTAATGTAGTGTACAAAATCCCATGCCAGGACTGCACAAAACACTATATAGGACAAACAGGAAGACAGCTAACGATCCGCATCCATGAACATCAACTAGCCACGACCAGCTATCCTTAGTAGCCACACACGCAGACGACAAGCAACATGAATTTGACTGGGACAACACTACCATTATAGGGCAAGCCAAACAAAGAACAGCCAGGGAATTCCTAGAAGCATGGCACTCATCCACAAACTCCATCAACAAACACATCGACCTGGACCCAATATACCGGCCACTACAGCGGACAGCTGAAACTGACAACCGGAAGCGGCAGGGACAGGCCACTATAAATGCCGGAGGAAACACCACAGAAGCGCTTCACAGGAGGCTCCCAAGCACTGAGGATGTCACCTAGACAGGGGACAAAACGTTTGCAACAAAACTTTCCAGCTCGGCGAACAGAACCACAACAACGAGCACCCGAGGTACAAATCTTCTCCCAAACTTTGAATACTGTCACAGCTGAAGTCCTCACTCTGAGCACAAGTTACCTTTTTGCAATGTGATGAAACACTCCCCAGTCACGTCCACCATGGGTTGAAGAGATGACTCGCAGCTTGATGTATCACACAAACAGTGCAGGCTAACGCAGCCTCTATTTTGCATCAGCAAGTCCTCAGCCCAAATCCAGAACTGAGATACTTCCATATCTTGCACCAATATTCCTGTGGCTTCAATCAATGAAATCAGTCAAGCGAAAGACAATTTGGGCTGGAATTTGATGCCTTTGTCTGAGTCAGAATGGATGTGGAGAGCTTTATCATTGGTTGCTGGGTTTCAATTCTAGGATTCTCACCTACAATCCCACTCCGACAAAACTGGCCAGTAAGGGATGAGAGTGTGGGATATTGAGCCTGCAGATAGCTCTTTGACCTCTGGCTGCTCCACTACTGGGGTGGGCATTTTAGCAGGGCAATGAGCCAGACAACTAGTGGTAGGTGTCAGCACATGCTATGTCACTATTGATCTATCCTTCCATCCTATGATGAAAGATTCTCTGGCGTTTAGAAGATTGAGAGGGAACCTCATGGAAACGTAGAAGCTTCTGAAAGGGATAGATTAGATTACTTACAGTGTGGAAACAGACCCTTTGGCCCAACAAGTCCACACTGACCTTCCAAAGAGCAATCCACTCTCAGACCCATTCCCCTACATTTACCTCTTCACCTAACACTACAGGCAATTTAGTATGGCCAATTCACCTAACCTGCACATCTTCGGACTGTGGGAGGAAACCGGAGCACCCAAAGGAAACCCACGCAGACACGGGGAGAATGTGCAAACTCCACACAGTTGCCCGAGGCGAGAATTGAACCCGAGTCTCTGGTGCTGTGAGGCATCAGTGCTAACCACTGTGTCACCATGCCACCCAGGATAGATAGGGTTGAAGTGGAAAGAATATTTATTCTTGGTTGTGGGGTCTAGAACCAAGGGAGACAGTCTCAGAATAAAGGAGAAACTATTTAGGGTGAGATGAGGATGAATTTCTTCCCTCAGAGGGAGGTGAATCTTTGGAATTCCCTACCTAGAGGGCACTGGAAGTTCAGTCATGGAGAAGGTTCAAGGCAGAGATTGATAGATTTCTAGTTACTGATGACATCATGGAAACGGGGATGACATGGGAATATGACATTGAGTTAGATGGTCGGTCATGATATAGAATGGCAAAATAGGGTCAAGGGGCTGAATGGACTACTGCCACTCCTACAGAATGATTACTACTGCCACTCCTACAGAATGATTACTACTGCCACTCCTACAGAATGATTACTACTGCCGCGTCTACAGATCAATTACTACTGCCGCTTCTATTCTTCAATAATGTATCACATAAAACGTATTTGTCAGAATCTATCTACTTGGTCTCTTTAAATTGATGACCTTCTCATCAGTGATGCCCCAAGAAGAAGAAAACTATCTTTCCTTATTAATCCAAATATTTAATCATACTGAAATAGTCCATTAAATCTCATCTGATTCGCTGTTCCAATAGAGACTGTGCCTGTCTTTCAAGCCTTTCCCCATGACCTCTGGGTTTCTTTCTATTGCACTGCAATCTACATGGTCTCCTCTCGGTGGCTTAAGATTAGATTCCCTACAGTGTGGGAACAGGCTCTTCGACACAACAAGTCCACACCGCCCCTCCGAAGAGCAACCCACTCAGACTCATTGCCCTAGCCTATATTTATCCCTGACTAATGCATCTAACACTATGGGCAATTTAGCAAGGCCAATTCACCTGACCTGTGCATCTTTGTGATTGAGGGAGGAAACCACAGCACCCGGAGGAAACCCACACCGATGTGGGAGAATATGCAAACTCCACACAGTCACCCAAAGCAGGAATTGAACCCAGGTGACTGGTGCTGTGTGGCAGCAGTGCTAACCACTGAGCCACCCTCAACAGGCTGGGATTGGTTAGCTCAGTTGGCTAGACAGCTGGTTGTAATGCAGAATAATGCGAATAGAGTGGGTTCAATTCCCACACTGGCAGAGGCTACCATGACAGACTGTCCTTCTGAACTTCTCCCCCCCTCTCCTGAGGTGTTCTGATACCTCAGGTTAAAGTGCCAAAAGTTCTCTCTGTCTAATGGGGGATTGTTGTTAGGCTCTGACTTTACCTTTACCATATAACAGAGTGCTAAAAACTGCTCTATCTGTTGCTGAGCCAGTGCCTTGCATAATTTTACCATGATTTTTTTTTCTGATTACCTTTGTTATTGAAGCCAAAAAACTAATGTCCATTTAATGGCTTCATTTACCTGAATTTGCACCTTCAGGGACTTGGTGAATTTGAACTTTCAGATTAAGTATTTCTATTTTCATGTGAATGCATATTCCTTCCTCTTTGTTTTCCAACCACAGAGGCATCACCTTGCTATTTTCAATTTTCCCTGGCAATGACCTGTCCATTCTGCTCTCTCTATCTTTGTCATTTTTGTGATTTTCTATCTTTGCCAAATTCACTAATTTGATGCTATCAACATATTTAACCAATCTTGCCCAAAGCCAATTTAAACTTGAAAATAATAGGCAACATCATATTAACTCCTATACAATCGGCTTGTACTGCACACAAAAGAAAACTTTTCACTCTACCTAGGTACGTGTGAAAATAATAAATTAAATCAAAACAAAGTAAAAATGTTCTACTCCACTCAATTTGAGACAGACAGTGACTAAAATCTAAAGTACATCACCTGAAAAGATGATGGAGATAGATTTTATTACAGTCTTCAGGTGAGCATCCTATAAGTGCTTGAAGGGAAAAGATTAGCAGGACTGTGAGAAAGGGGTCAAGACTGAGACTAGCTGAGTTTCTCTTGCAGAGAGCCAGCATGCATGTTTAGGGCATGCCTTCTGGGTTTTAGCCACTCTTGATCCACTGTGTCACCCAATATTCCAATATGTTCTTTTTCTTTAAACATTGCTTGTGTGAAAGACTTTTCATAATCTCTGTGACATCCTACTGAATCATTTCAGCAGATCCACATTTACTTGATTGTCCTTTCTCCACACAGTCATTACTTCATAAACAGGATTACATTAATTAAATACATAACCCTGTAATAATTCCTCACTGCCCATCTTTGATTAAGCCTCAGGAAATTCAAAGTGCTTGTTCATTTACTCTGAGTGTTTGCCCACAACCGATGTCAGACTAACTGACCTACCTCTTCACTTCAGCCTGACAGGAAGCATTACACCAGGAATGTAATAGTTAATCATACAATTCAAAATCCTAAAGGCCACTGACATATTTTATCAGCAGTTCCTATATACTGCTACTTCTCTGACTTACTTCAATATTTCAGGGACTACATCTACCAACCTTGAGTTCTGGTGATTTTTTTTCTTAACCACTTATTTTAATACAGTTAATTGACAATAGTTTTCCATGTGAGACCTGTACAAGAAGCTGACAGAAGAGATTCTTCATTTGTCAATAAAACCAAAGGAGCTGGTGATGCTGTAAATCAGAAACAAAAGCATAAATTACTGGAAAAGCTCAGCAGGTCTGGCAACATCTGTGTTCTGAGGAAGGCTCACTGGACCCGAAACTCTGATTTCTCTCCACAGATGCTGCCAGACCTGCTGAGCTTTTCCAGCAATTTCTGCTTTGATTAGTTCATTTGCCACTCTGGGTTGGATTCAGACTGAAGGTGAAAGTATTGCAAAACATTGCGTCACCCAACTATTCCAAGTACAGGTTACAGAGCGGAATATGATAGTGTTCAGTAATCCAGGTGACTAAAATAATTATCCAGTGAAAGTGATTTTTAATTCTATTGTGAGAATTTGAATTCAGTTTAATAAAATCTAGAAATTTAAAAAAAACTGCTGGCATGAGAAAGCTGGACCCCAATGCTTTTGGATTGTCATCAATAAAACCCAGCATCATCTACAGAAGAATGTGTAGCCTATTTTTGACTGCATTTTAACACCAGCTTCTGCACTGCCTTTGAGTGTGGTTCCAGCCACACCCCAGCTTTGGGTAAATAAAAATGAATAAAAAGGCAATGATGTTTCAGGGAGAGCACTTTCTCAGCTTGGAACCCACACAAATCCCAAATCCTGATTTCTATCAGATGTGACATTATTAGACCACAACATGAGTTATTTATTTATACATCCCATTCCTTTGGTTGATCAAGCATTTATTTGGGGCTCATTACTTCAATAACCTACTCCAAACACCAATCCCTACATTTGTTCAATGTCAATTTTACCTCACTAGTAATCATTTATATATGGTCCCTCATTGGTGACGACCAATCAGAGACAGTAACGTTAGTTTTGCCCTTTAAATTAAATCTGTTTTTAAGGCACATTTCATTGCAGTGCACCCCACGGTCTACCTCCAGCTAATGCCGTGACATCGCCTCTATGACGCACACTGTGTGCCTTTAGACTGGCAAGTTCCCACTTACCACCAACTGGGAAATGTAATAATAGTGAAGCAATTCATTCAGGTTGCTTGCCAAATACAGCTACATTAAAAAGAAGCATATTTTGGGAACAGGGTGTATTCGCACAGAATGGTATGATAGAATGAATGCAATTCAAAGCAAAGTTAATGAGACCCAGACTAAACAATAAACAATTTTCTACATATCACCATCTGTGCCTCTGTTTCACAACCAACACTACTGAACTGAAGTTGTCAGCAACCCATGTTTCAACTGGACACTGTGGCCTTTGTAAGTGGCCTTATCCACCATTCTCCCCAAGTGTTTAACCCAGACACAGAAACCTAATTTCCTGCTGGAGTTTCTGCCCTGTATCTGGTTGGACTGGTGACTGATCAACTGGGGATTCAGACAGGTATGGTCTTCACTGATCGCTGGGATTGTCTGCTGGAAATAAGATCCAGAGCAAATCACTGACATATTAAAAGGAAACGCTCAGGAGAGGCTGAAGGTGAGCTGTAAAATATTTAACAGACTCATTGTTTTGGACTGAAAACTGATCTGAAAATTGACAACTCTTACGCATGAAGATGTGAAACTTTGTATTTAACGTGTAGCTGGATTTGTCATTTCATAATCAAGAAGGGAACCTCCTTCACTACATCCAGGAAAATCTCCCTACATCTTTTTTGGGGGAGTTAAAACTCTAATGGTATTATTGACAGACTATTAATCAGAAACTCAGCTAATATTCTGGGGATCCAGGTTTGAATGGTAGGTGGTGGTATTTGAATTCATTAAAAATACCTGGAATTAAGAATTTGCTGATGACCATAAAACTATTGTCAATTGTTGGAAAAACGCGTCTGGCTCACTAATGACCATCAGTGAAGGAAATCTGCCATTCTTACCTGGTCTGGCCTATATCTGACTTCAGATCCACAGCAATATCATTGATCTTTAATAGAATTGTCACCACATCCACAAGCGTCCACTGTCTTCATCACTGATGCTCAGTAGCAGCAGTTTATGCAACCTACAAGTTGCTCTGTAGAAATTCACCAAAATTCTTGAGATAGCACCCTCCATAACCCATGACTACTTCCAACTTGAAGGAAGGGGCAGCAAATACATGGGAACACCACTGCCTGCAGGTTCCCCTCCAAGTCATTCACAGTCATTCACCGAGTCGATGTCCATTCTCGTGCTTTCTCCAGGCTGGTCAAGTTGATATATATAACAGAAAAATATGTCAGTGCACCTGAGGGATATGGGGAAAAGATGGAGTTGTGGGATTGAGGGAAGAGAGTTTGTGGGTGATTGTCACAATCACCTGATGAAGGAGCGTCGCTCCGAAAGCTAGTGCTTCCAATTAAACCTGTTGGACTATAACCTGGTGTTGTGTGATTTTTAACTTTGTACACCCCGTCCAACATTGGCATCTCCGAATCATTATCCATGAAACTGGAAGATGTATTGGGTCCAAGAACCTTTCCTGTTGTAAATGCTTGCTGCACTTCTTTCATGGCCATCATGATGGTCCCACTGGTTCCCCTATCATCATTAACCCTTCTGGTGCCTCTTTAAAATACAATGCGATTTAATTCTAAGTTAGGTCAAGGATCCTCTTTGTTCATGTGATGGTTGTACTTTGAAATCACCATCAACACTCCCGATAGCTACACGGCCATCTGTCCTGCTGGCGTTGATGCTTTTGGACTGAGGAAAATTCAGTCTGTTTCTGTCGCTTTCAGTGGAAACCATTGTGGAACTTGTGATATTGCCATTTAGCAATAGAAGCCATATGTTGGCAGTCAAAGATACTAAATACTAAAGAGTACTTTAGAGTAAAACAGCGTCTTTAAACTGCTTTGAATTATTTTGTCCAGCTTTCTCACAGAAAATTCTTTCACTGCCAAGGCATCACCAGGACTGACTGACTGAAGACAGAGAGTTGGGATAAAGGGGGCATTGCAGTCTGCAACTAGCAGACCTTGGCAGGATACAGTGCTGGGGCTGCAATTATTTAGAATATATATTGATGATTTACAAAGCGTGAGGTACTGTCGCCAAATTTGTGGATGATACAAAAGTAGGTGGGAAGGCAAGGGGTGAGGATGGTACAAAGAGTCTACACAGGGATACAGACAGGGTTCAGTGCGGGGCAGAAACTTGTCAAATGGAATGTAATGTAGAGAAATGTGAGGTTATGGGATGTGGAAGGAAGAATAGAAGAGTTGATTATTATTTAAATGGGGAAAGACTGCAGAAAGCTGCAGCACAGAAGGATTTCAGGAGTCTTTGAAGATGAGACACGAAAAGCTTGTACCCAAGTTTAGAGGGTAATAGGAATGGCAAATGGAATACTGGCTTTTCCTTCAAAGGCAACGAGCAGGGAGGTTTGTCAAAGCTATACTAAGCATTGGTTTGACCACAGCAAGAATACAATGAACGATTTGGGCCCCGTACCTAGGGGAAGATATACTGGCACTAGAGGCAGCCCAGAACAGGTTCACCTGACTGAAACCAGTCATGGGGAGACTGTTTCATGAGGAGAGGTTGAGGCGGTTGACCCGGTACTCACTGGACAAGGTGACTTTATTGAAACATCTAAGATTCTTTGGTGGCTTGCCAGGGTAGATGCTGAAAGGTTGTTTCTTTTTGTGGAAGACTCTAGGACCAGATGGAATACTCTCAGTTGAAGAGGAGTTAGCTCATTTAAGACAGAAATAAGGAGGAGTTTCTTCTCTCAGAGGGCAGTGAATCTGTGGAATTCTTCTGCAGAGGTCTCTTGAGGTTATTAAGTACAGTATATTTAAGGCTGAGATAGACAGATTTTTAATCAGAAGGGAATCGAGGGTTATAGAGAAAAGGTGGGCAAGTGGAGTAGGGGATGCTCAGATCATCCAGCATCTTATTGACTTGACCGGCTGAATGGCCTACTTCTGATCCAATATCTTATCATTTATTTTCACTTTGATTCCCAACCCATAATCAATATCTTGTCAAAGGGCACTGATGGGGGAAAGCTGCTTGGAGAAAGTACCAGAGAGTTTATGGAACTGTATCTCAGCAGCAGACAGCATCCTCAGTATTGGAGAGCATAAAATTACATGACAGGTGGCTATTGGGGGAGTATATGAAATCTTGTTTTAATCAGGCACCACTGGCAAGGCAAGCAAATTGCCATTGAAATGAGTGGCTTACTCGACCATTTCAGAGGGGGATAAGAGTTCTTGCTTTGGGTATGAAAGTTCCTATAATCCAGACCAGTTAAGGATGGCTGATTCCCTCCCACAAAGACCCGAGGAAACCTGATTTGGTTTCTGCAACTAGCGGTGATAGTCCATTGTGGGTGGAATTGTATCAGGGCTTGAATGGACAGTGGTGGGAAAATCCCCTGAGAATTCCAGAAGCAGCTCTCTGCATCCTTTCTGATTTTCACAAGTGGTGAGGTGAATATCTTCCTCAGCAGAGGCGTGTTGCCAGTTTGAGGGGGACTAGCACTTGTTATATGCTTTATTAACACCTCAACTCACCTTCTGAATATTCAGCTTCCCATATTACCAAATTTGCTGAGCAAACTTGACGTTGACAGTTCTCGGTGTAGAAATCAAATTGGGTACCTGGTGACCCTTGCTGTTGGAAACTAGGTACCAACATCTCAGGGCACTGGTCACACATTCACTACATCCAATGATGTTAGCATCCGACATGTGTGGCACGGTGGCTCAGTGGTTAGCACTGCTGCCTCACAGCATTAGGGACCTGGGTTTGATTCCACCCTCGAGTGACTGTGTGGAGTTTGCACATTCTCCCCGTGTCTGCATGGGTTTACCCTGAGTGTTCCCTGTTTCCTCCCACAGTCCAGGGATGTGCAGGCTCGGTGGGTTAGCCATTGTAAATGCAGGGTTACTCGGACATGGTAGGAAGTTTGGATCTGAGTGGAATGCTCTTCAGGGTGTGGATTAGATTGGCCGAACAGCCTGCTTCCACACTGTAAGGATTCTATGATTCTATGGCATGTGCCAGCCCATAACAACCTTCCTGTCGCATTTCTGGAGGCCACTTAGAGGCCACTCTGCCCTTCAATGCTGCCCCTTGGACTGCCCCAGTAACTCTCACTGTAATGCTGCAGCAACTACACTGTGAGCTTAGGGACACCCAAAGCCCCCAAATTCCCCCAGCCCAGGGACTGCCCCAGGCTGTATCTCCAAGTGGGATTGTCACTCTCTGTCAGAGCGCTCACTGTCTCTGAGACTCACTCCATAACTACATTTCTGCACATCGCCCCCCTCAGTCAGAGATGCCAGGCTCCCACAGGGCTGCAACTAAAACAGAAACTGCTGGAGAAACTCACAGGTCTGGCAGCATCTGAAGAAGAATCACTGGACTGGAAATATTAACTCATTCTGTTTCACAGATGCTGGGGGGAGAAGGACAACAGGACTGTACTCCACCCCTTCACCAGGACCTTTATGTCTGTGTCCACACAGAGGGGTGCCTATTTATCCCCTCTGCCCTGTTTGCAGCAACTGTGGAGGGCAGCTCCAGACTGACAGAGCTTCTCTGGGTGCTCAATGGGCCTTTAAACATGGCACCAGCAACAGGGCTGTCAGTCCATTGCAGGACAGTTTGGCAGTGCCAAGTTATTCTGCATATGGAACATGGTGGAATGCGTAAGAGGTCAGATAAGAGGAGCACCCTAAGGCCGAGGTGATAGTTAATGAGACGTGTTTGATAAGATATGAGGCTAGGTCTCACAGCAACATACATTCCAGAAAACTCAATTCAACTTGTATTCAACCGAGAAAACACAAGGTTGACTCTATGGTCACCATCACTGAGACTAGCTTTCAACTGCAGGCCAATTGATTGTTTGAGTTTAGATTTCACCAGCTGTGGTGGGAGGATTCCAATCCATGTCCCAGAGCCTTACTCTGAACTTCTTTATTCCTGATGCAGTGACATTACCATGGCACCATCATCTCCCCATTTCAATACCCCAGCTGGAATCTTTTGAAAATCAGGAGCAACAATTTTGTTTTCCATCTCGGCGATTTGAGGATTATGACATGTTTTGAACTTCAGCAAACTCCCTATTTTGCTAACTGATTGAACTCACCTGTTATAGCATCTCCCATTGAACTGTGACCTCTAACCTCTTGGGAAGATGTCTGTTGCGGGAATGCTGCAGTATCTTCTCTTGACAACAAATAATCTTTTGCTCCTTCATTCCCATCGTCTGCAACAAAGAATGAAACCTTTGTCACAATCGATCATACTCAAAACACACTATCCTATTGTTACCTTAAAGGTCTTAAAATTGATAAATCTCCTGGCCCCGATGGGCTACATCCTAGAGTTCTGAGGGAGGTGGCTGAGGAAATAGCGGAGGCATTGGTTGAGATCTTTCAAAAGTCACTGGAGTCAGGGAAAGTCCCGGATGATTGGAAGATCGCTGTTGTAACCCCCTTGTTCAAGAAAGGATCAAGACAAAAAGATGGAAAATTATAAGCCAATTAGCCTAACCTCGGTTGTTGGTAAAATTCTAGAATCCATCATTAAGGATAAGGTTTCTAAATTCTTGGAAGAGCAGGGTCGGATTAGAACAAGTCAACATGGATTTAGTAAGGGGAGGTCGTGCCTGACAAACCTGTTGGAATTCTTTGAAGAGGTAACTAGTAGGTTAGACCAGGGAAACCCAGTGGATGTGGTCTATCTAGACTTCCAAAAGGCCTTTGATAAGGTGCCACACGGGAGGCTGCTGAGTAAGGTGAGGACTCATGGTGTTCGAGGTGAGCGACTGGTATGGATTGAGGATTGGCTGTCTGACAGAAGGCAGAGAGTTGGGATAAAAGGTTCTTTTTTGGAATGGCAGCCGGTGATAAGCGGTGTCCCGCAGGGTTCAGTGTTGGGGCCGCAGCTGTTCACTTTATATATTAATGATCTGGATGAAGGGACTGGGGGCATTCTAGTGAGGTTTGCCGATGATACAAAGTTAGGTGGACAGGCAGGAAGTACTGAGGAAGTGGGGAGGCTGCAGAAGGATCTAGACAGTTTGGGAGAGTGGTCCAAGAAATGGCTTCAATGTGACCAAATGCGAGGTCTTGCACTTTGGAAAAAAGAATACAAGCCTGGACTACTTTCTAAACAGTGAGAAAATTCATAAAGCCAAAGTACAGAGGAATCTGGGAGTGCTAGTTGAGGATTCTCTAAAGGTAAACATGCAGATTGAGTCCGTGATTAAGAAAGCGAATGCAATGTTGTCAATTATCTCGAGAGTTGGAATATAAAAGCACCTTTGTGCTACTGAGACTTTATAAAGCTCTGGTTCGGCCCCATTTGGAGTACTGTGTCCAGTTTTGGTCCCCACACCTCAGGAAGGACATACTGGCACTGGAGCGTGTCCAGCGGAGATTCACACGGATGATCCCTGGAATGGTAGGTCTAACATACAAGGAACGGCTGAGGATCCTGGGATTGTATTCATTGGAGTTGAGAAGATTAAGGGGAGATCTAATAGAAACTTACAAGATAATACATGGCTTGGAAAGGGTGGACGCTAGGAAATTGTTTCCGTTAGGCGAGGAGACTAGGACCCGTGGACACAGCCTTAGAATTAGAGGGGGTAAGTTCAGAACAGAAATGCGGAGACATTTCTTCAGCCAGAGAGTGGTGGGCCTGAGGAATTCATTGCCGCAGAGTGCAGTGGAGGTCAGGACGCTAAATGTCTTCAAGGCAGAGATTGATAAATTCTTGATGTCACAAGGAATTAAGGGCTACGGGGAGAATGCGGGTAAGTGGAGTTGAAACGCCCATCAGCTATGATTGAATGGCAGAGTGGACTCGATGGGCCGAATGGCCTTACTTCCACTCCTATGTCTTATGGACCACATTTCTGTTTGTAGTTGAAATTAGTTGCTGTATTTCCATCATTACAACGGTGACTGTGTTTACTGACGAGCTTATCAATTGTAACCAGGATGTGGAGAGGCCGGTGTTGGACTGGGATGGACAATGTTAAAAATCACACAACACTGTTATAGTCCAACAGGTTTATTTGGAAGCGCTAACTTTCGGAGCGCTGCTCCTTCATCAGGTGGTTGTGGAGAATAAGATCATAAGACGCAGAATTCATAGCAAAAGATTACAGTGACATGTAACTGAAATGATATATTGAACAACCCTAGATTGTTGTTAAGTCTCTCGTCTTTTAGAATGAGTTGCTGGTTTTGGTTCATTAATATGTAAAAGTTCTGGGATTTACACCCCCCCAGGTTAGTTCAATATATTATTTCAGTTGCACAACACTGTAATCTTTTGCTATAAATTCTGTGCCTTATGGTGTTATTTTCCACAACCACCTGATGAAGGAGCAACGCTCCGAAAGTTAGTGCTTCCAAATAAACCTGTTGGACTGTAACCTGGCATTGTGTGATTTTTAACTTTATCAATTGTAATGCACTTTGTGACATTCCTGCTGTAGAAATGACAAGTTCATTTGTTTAATTACAGTCCATCAGTCAGTCTGTGGGTGAGGTAAGAGAGGATAAATGATTGGAAATAGTCTGCGGTTGGATGAATCCTTTTGATGTTATGGTTCAAGTTAAAGACTAGTTTGGCTGCCGAGGGGAGTTGGGGGGGGGGGAAACGTAATCCATAATAAAGGCTCTCTGTCCTTGTGATATTAATATCAAATCTCTGTGTGAAGTTTAAGATTCAGTGAAACTTAAACCAATCCGTGTTTATTTCCAAGCCTTGCCACTTCTGCAGCAATACAAATACCTCAGTAAAATCAGTTAATATGTTAACACCAGAAATCATCTCATCCTGACTGAGAAAACTGCAACACTGTGCAACTTCCAAAAAGAGCCAAAAAAATTCAATGGAGTAGAAAAATTCTAAAAATAATTTATTTGGTCTGCAAAACTCTTTGGTGCGAACTGTAAAGAAACACACCTGCGACTCAAATCATTCAGAAATGTTCCTGCCTTCGGTTTGTGTGGAATAAACAGTCAGAGATGGCTCATAGTTTGGGAAATAGAATGGATTGCACAGCTCTCAAATCGCCCAAAATGGTCTTTGCCAAACATTAATCTCCAGGGACAATGGGCATTGCTTGCATCTTGAATTACTGCAGGAATTATCAGCCAACGTTTCAGTTGGTTTGACTGCCCCTACCCATCAGTCTGTGGACAGGTATGTTCTGTGCCAAGATCCACCTTGGCTGATAATTCCAATGGGCAAAGAAATGGACCAAAAATGTAGTCTATCCCGATCCAAGCAGAAATCCAAGTGCTAATGGTCTCAACGCCAGAGAGTACCAGGGCTTCTCCACAAACCTTCTAACATAAAGTAAGGAAGGATGGTTAGTCTGTTAAAAGATGGAGACCCAATGTACTGTACCAGAAGAGAATCAAGATTCAAATTGCAAGGAGGGAGACAACCTGGAACTGACAGGAAAATTTAGGATTAAACCAGACATGAAAGGTTATGGGGGCAGGATGGGAACAACTACGCATGGGATAGGGTGGGATTAGAGGGATATATGAGACGAGTGAAAGGAGGTTCAGGTGGATTCTAGACACAGACATTAGCATAATGGGCCTATTGATCTGCTTCTGTGTTGTAGGCTTTCTGTAATTCTTCATGTTTCTGTATGTTTTATCTTCACTTTCTGCAGCCTACGCTCTGCTGCTGTGGGAAGTGTCTGTGGACTGAGGCAACACAGACAGATTCATGCTTACATTCTTGATATTTATCTGTTTTCTAGTCCCAACACTCAGAAGGCTGACACTTGTGGAATTGTAACCAAAGCATAAATAAACCAATGTAAATGGGGAGGTTGTGTGTGAGCAATGAGTCATTTAACCTCAAACATGAGTCTGAGCATGAAGCTGTCTGAATCCAGTCTCCAGGTGTCAGTACACAAGCTGCTGTTTGTTATTAACATATAAATCAGAGAATCACACAGCACAACACAGGCAGTAGAGCCAGAACCTGACCTGACCTATATTAATACAAGGATATAAATAAAACTAAATTGCAAATTGTTTGAGGAAATCAGAAAGGATCAGATTGGGAAAGGCAGTTCCTCTGATGAGCCAGGTACGATCTCTGTTCACTCATTTGAATTTTGTGAAGCTCTGGAGGGAAAAACATGCATGGACAGGAAAATCTGCAACACGGTGCAGAGATAAAACAAGTTTGTGAGTAAAACTGCAACAGGTAGTCTTTCAACAAAAGCAGGGGTTAATCACTGGAGTAAGGAAATATGATGAAGTACCAGAATAGGAATATAATTGAACAGTAATTAGATATGCAGAGAAAGGATATTGGCATTGTGGGTCAACCTATAGCAGGTGGACTGCAGTGGTTCAAGAAGGTACCTCACCATCACCTTCTCAGGGCGGTTAGGGACAGGCAATAAATGTTGGCCAGAGTTGTTAAGACAAAAAAAAAGTTTCTGTTTCCTTCAGCTGTAAGCTGTGATTTTTAATAGATAAGTCAAAGACCTTTTGTGAATGCGGTAGCCTCTTGAAAACCAATGGAATCCTTCAGAGAAGGAGGCCAGCATCTGACCAGCTCAAGAATCATAACAATCATCTTAGCAATCCCTGTGAGCAGGAACCACAGAGCTGGTCTCCCAGTTTTCCCTCCACCCCTAACACCATGTCATTTTTACCCCCCAGCTCAGTCTGTGTCTCTTTGTATGTGTGAGTGTGTAAAGGGCAGTGGTTAGTTAGCTCAATTGGCTGGATGGCTGAATTGCAATACTGGGTTAATTCCAACAACATGGGTTTAATTCCCACACAGACTGAGGTGACCATGAAGGATCTTGTTCTCATCACCTCCCCTGACCTGGCACATGGTCACCCTCAGGTTAAACCATCACCAGTCATCTCTCTTTAATGAGAGAGCAATCCTATGCTCTTATAGGACTCTCGTGACTTTTATAAGGGAATTAGGGTTTTAAGTTTTTTTTATTCATTTGTGGGATGAGGCTAGGCCAGTATTTATTGCCCATCCCTAATTGCCAAGAGGGCACTCAAGAGTCGAACACGTTGCTGTGCGTCTGGAGTCAAATGTAGGCCAGACCCGGTAAGTATTCCTTCCCTAAAGAGCCTTTGTGAACCAGATGGGCTTTTTACAACAATTGACAATGGTTTTGTGGTCATCATTAGACTCTTAATTTTGTTTTTTTTATTGAATGTTGCCTGGGTCTCTAGATTAATAGATGACAATAGACAATAGACAATAATAGCAAGAATAGGCCATTCTGCCCTTTGAGCCAGCACCACCATTCATTATGATCATGGCTGATCATTCTCAATCAGTATCCTGTTCCTGTCTTATCCCCATAACCCTTGATTCCACTATCCTTAAGAGCTGTATCCAACTCTTTCTTGAAAGTATCCAGAGACTTGGCCTCCACAGCCTTCTGGGGCAGAGCATTCCACACACCCACCACTCTCTGGGTGAAGACGTTTCTCCTCAATTCTGTTTTAAGTGGCCTACCCCTTAATTTTAAACTGTGTCCTCTGGTTCGGGACACACCCATCAGCGGAAACATGCTTCCTGCCTCCAGAGTGTCCAATCCTTCAATAATCTTACACGTCTCAATCAGATCCCTTCTCAGCCTTCTAAACTCAAGGGTATACAAGCCCAGTCGATCCAATCTTTCAGCGTGAGATAGTCCCGCCATTCCGGGAATTGACCTCGTGAACCCACGTTGCATTCCCTCAATAGCCAGAATGTCTTTCCTCAAATTTGGAGACCACAATATTCCAGGTGTGGTCTCACCAGGGCCCTGTACAGCTGCAGAAGGACCTCTTTGCTTCTATACACAATTCCTCTTGTTATGAAGGCCAGCATTTACTTTCTTCACTGCCTGCTGTACCTGCATGCTTGCTTTCATTGACTGATGTACAAGAACACCTAGATCTCGTTGTACTGCCCCTTTACCTAACTTGACTCCATTTAGGTAGTAATCTGCCTTCCTGTTCTTGCCACCAAAGTGGATAATCGCACATTTATCCACATTAAAATGCATCTGCCATGCATCTGTCCACTCACCTAGCCTGTCCAGGTCACCCTGTATTCTCCTAACATCCTCCTCACATTTCACCCTGCTACCCAGCTTTGTGTCATCAGCAAATTTGCTAATATTACTTTTAATACTTTCATCTATATCATTAATGTACATTGTAAAAAGCTACGGTCCCAGCACTGATCTCTGCGGCACACCACTGGTCACCACCTGCCATTCCAAAAGGGAGCCGTTTATCACTACTCTTTGTTTCCTATCAGCCAACCAATTTTCAATCCATGTCAGTATTTTGCCCCTAATACTATGTGCCCTAATTTTGCTCACTAACCTCCTATGTTGGACCTTATCAAAGGCTTTCTAAAAGTCCAGGTATACTACATCCACTGGATCTCCCTTGTCCATCTTCAGAGTTACATCCTCAAAATATTCCAGAAGATGAGTCAAGCATGATTTCCCCTTCGTAAATCCATGCTGACTCTGACTATCCTGTTACTGCTATCCAGATGTGTCATAATTTCGTCCTTTATCATTGACTCCAGCATTTTTCCCACCACTGAGGTCAGACTAACTGGTCTATAATTCTCTGTTTTCTCTCTCCCTCCTTTCTTAAAAAGTGGTACAACATTAGCCACCCTTCAATCCGCAAGAACTGATCCTGAATCTATAGAACATTGGAAAATAATCACCAATGCATCCACGATTTCTAGAGCCACCTCCTTCAGTACCCTGGGATGCAGACCATCAGGCCCCGGGGACTTATCAGCCTTCAGACCTAACAGTCTCTCCAACACCATTTCCTGCCTAATATAAATTCCCATCAGTTCAGATCCTTCACCCATTATTACATCTGGGAGATTGCTTGTGTCTTCCCCAGTGAACACAGATCTAAAGTACTAATTTAACTCTTCTGCCATTTCTTTGTTCCCTGTAATAAATTCGCCCTTTTCTGTCTTCAAGGGCCCAATTTTAATCTTAACCATTTTTTTTTCTTTTCACATACCTAAAAAAGCCTTTACTATCCTCCTTTATATTTTTGGCCAGTTTACCTTCGTACCTTATTTTTTCTTTGCGTATTTCCTTTTTAGTAATCCTCTGTTGTTCTTTAAAAGCATCCCAGTCCTCCGATTTCCCACTCATCTTTGCTATGTTATACTTTTTCCCTTTTGTCTTTATATGCTCCTTAACTTCCCTCGTCAGCCACGGCCACCCCTGCCTCCCCTTAGGATCTTTCTTCCTTTCTGGAATGAACTGATTCTGTATCTTCTGCATTATACCCAGAAATACCTGCCTTTGTTGTTCCACTGCCATCCCTGCTAGGGTATTGCACCATTGAACATTGGCCAGCTCCTCCCTCATAACTTCATAGTTCCCCTTATTCAACTGAAATATTGTCACTTCCGATTCTACCCTCTCCCTTTCAAACTGCAGATTACAGCTTATTGTATTGTGGTCACTACCTCCTAATGGCTCCTTTACTTCGAGGTCCCTGATCAAATCCGGTTCATTGCACAACACCAGATCCAGAATTGCCTTCTCCCTGGTAGGCTCCAGCACCAGCTGTTCTAAGAATCCATCTTGGAGGCACTTCACAAACTCCCTTTCTTGGGGTCCAGTACCATCCTGATTCTCCCAGTCTACCTGCATGTTGAAATCCCCCATAACAACTGTAGTAATATCTTTGCAACAGGCTAGTTTCAGCTCCTTATTCAATTTACACACTACATCCAGACTACTGTTTGGGGGCCTGTAGATAACTCCCATTAGGGTCTTTCTACCCTTAGAATTTCTCAGCTCTATCCATACTGACTCTACATCCCCTGATTCTAGGTCCCCCAGCGCAAGGGACTGAATATCATTCCTTACCCACAGGGCCACCCTCTCCCCTCTGCCCGTCAGTCTGTCCTTACAATAGCACGTATAGCCTTGAATATTCATTTCCCAGGCCCTGTCTACTTGGAGCCACGTCTCAGTTATCCCCACAACATCGTAACTGCCAATTTCCAAATGAGCCTCAAGCTCATCCATCTTATTTCTAATGCTTCGTGCATTCATATATAATATTTTTAATTTGTTACTCCCCTCACCCTTCCTATCAATCCCTAGTTCACTTGATCTTACGACGTGATCCTTTTTTGAATTTTCTGCTCCATTGATTTCGTTGTCTTTCTTGACTTCTCTTGTTTTAACTTTCCCTTTAACTTCCTTCTTAAACTTCCAGTTTGTTCCCTCCCCCCCCCCCCCCCCCCCCACTATTTAGTTTAAACGCAGCTGTGTTGCAGTGGCAAACCTACCTGCCAGAATGCTGGTCCCCCACCTATTAAGGTGCATCCCGTCCCTCTTGTATAATTTATCCTTACCGCTAAACATACCCCAGTGATCCAACAATTTAAATCTTTGCTTCCTGCACCAGTTCCCCAGCCACACATTCAAGTCCATTATCTCCCTGAGATGAGTAATAATATCACTAAGCCATTGCCTTCCAGCCCACAGGCTGCTTGTAATTGATGAACCATCTTTTGATTGGCTATTTCTGAGGTTTGATGTTTTTGTCTCAATGCACAGTGTTTATATTAATGTTCCCTGGGCACTGTTGGGAAGATGTTGTGCAGATAGTTGGCTCCTGTTAATAACAATGGGGCATCGTTTCCCTTCTTGAAGTTTCAATGTTTAGGAATCTGTGTTGAAGGCCTGAGATTTCATCCGGTAGGTCTGGAAGTCCCTTTTTATCTCAAAAATATGTGACTTTTCACATGTTAAAGGCATAGTCATAGAGTCATCCAGCAAGGAACCAGACCTTTTGGTCCAACCAGTCTACACTGACCATGTTCCCAAACTAAACATGACCCATATCTCTCTAAACCTTTCCTATGCATGTGCTTACCCAAATGTCTCTTTAAATTTTGTAACTGTACCTGCATACACCACATTTTCTGGCAGTTCAATCCATACTTGAACCACTCTCTGTGTAAAAATAGTTGTCCCTCATATCCTTTTCCCCTCCTTTAAAATATGCCCCCGAGTTTTACACTACCCCACTCTAGGGATAAGACCCCAGTCATTCACCTTATCCATACTCCTCCTGATTTCATTACCTCTATAAATATCACCCCTCAATCTCCAACTCAAGTAAATAAAGTCCCATGCTTTCCAGTCTATTTTTATATCTCAAAACCTCCATTCCCAGAAATATCCTAGTAAATCTTTTTTGAATCCTCTCCAGTTTAATAATATCCTTCCTATAGTAGGATGATCACAACTGGACACAGTACTCTAGATGAGGCCTCACTAGGGCATCTACCATTTGTGGCTGTTGATGGAATGTAGTCTGTAACACTCCCAGAGGACTTGTCCAATATCCCATTCTTCTCTACCAGGTATAGTTGGCAAGAGCTGAGACTTCTGGATACCATTCGCTTTCTGCTTCACTCATTAGCTCTGATTTTCATCAGTGGGAGGAAATGCTTCCTCTAACTGTGATTAAACTTACTGTCATTGTGTGTCATTGATGCACTGAGTGAAATACGTTGACAGCTTTATCTCATTGTTACTTTCTTCAGCTAAGGGGTGACTCCCTCAAAAAAGACAACCAAGACTTTACTGACACTGTGTCTCAATCCAAGGAGAAGGGTCCAGGCCCTCTGCCTCCACTGACTGTTCATTGGCAAGTCCTCAGACACTCTGGCTTCATTGCCTGGACTTAGCTGCTGCTCTAGAACCTGGATCTGGCCTCGCCTAAACATAGCAGCGATCCTGGGGTATTCCGGCTCCTTCATTCACTCTCCTCAAAAGATGTCAGTCTTCCTGGCAGGAGGAAATCAGAGATTTCTGGAAAAGCAATTGTTAAATTATTCAAACCTAAAGAATGTTTCTCCTTCTCTTCCAACAGGACAGTTCAGGCTTTAAACAGATGATACACAGTGGCCCTGATTGAAATGACAGCTGAAACTCTATGTATGTAAATAGTGGGGGTACCATTCAGTGTGGCTTGCCTGTGGTACAGAAAATATGATTGTTCGCCCATGTACCACTGACAACTTCATTTGCTTCATCAAAGTATCAGGTGGAGGATAATGTGGGGCAGGGTGAGATTTTCACTGTTGTCATAAGAATAGAAAACAGACTATTTTTTAAAGAAATCTAACTTGTAAAGGTTGGTGTTCAGAGGAACTTGAGTATACTGAAATAGGGAAATCAGGACATTAGCATGAAGAAACCAACAAGTGATTCAGAAAGCAAATGGTTTGCTGGAACAAACTCCAAAACTGCTGGAGAAACTCAGCAGGTCTGGCAACTTCCGTGAAAAGAGAGACAGTTAATGTTGACCCTTCTTTAGTTCTGAAGAACCAGATCTGGACTAGAGAGTGATGTCTCCATATTTAAGGAACTTGCACTGGAGACATTTCGGTGATTGCTCCCTGAGATGAGAATATTACTTCCCAAACTCACTCCCACTCTGACCCTAATTTAGGATTAGAAAATTGTGTTGACCCTTCAGTGAGAACTGAGAGAGTTGAGGGCCTGTCAGAGAGAGAACACAGCTGTTCAAACTCAGTCAGATGACCATAGCAACCATTGCTCTCTCAAAGCTCACAACTCTGTCATTTCAGCTGGTGGCCAGACCAGGCCCCTGAGACCCAGACCAGGCCTCTGAGTCCCAGACCAGGCCCCTGAGACCCAGACCGGGCCCCTGAGACCCAGACCAGGTTCCTGAGACCCAGACCAGGGTCCTGAAACCCAGACCAGGCCCCTGAGACCCAGACCGGGCCCCTGAGACCCAGACCAGGGTCCTGAGACCCGGACCGGGCCCCTGAGACCCAGACCAGGGTCCTGAGACCCAGACCAGTGTGCTGTGACCCAGACCAGGCCCCTGAGACCCAGACCGGGCCCCTGAGATCCAGACCAGACCCCTGAGACCCAGATTGGGCCCCTGAGACCCAGACCAGGTCCCTGAGCCCCAGACCGGGCCCCTGAGACCCAGACTAGGGTGCTGTGACCCAGACCGGACCCCTGAGCCCCAAACCAGGCCCCTGAGACCCAGACCAGGGTCCTAAGACCCTGACCAAACCCCTGAGACCCAGACCAGGGTGCTGCGACCCAGACCGGGCCCCTGAGACCCAGACCAGTGTGCTGTGACCCAGTCCAGGCCCCTGAGACCCAGACCGGGGTCCTGAGACGCAGACCAGTGTGCTGTGACCCAGACCAGGCCCCTGAGACCCAGACCGGGCCCCTGAGACCCAGACTAGGGTGCTGTGACCCAGACCGGACCCCTGAGCCCCAGACCAGGCCCCTGAGACCCAGACCAGGGTCCTAAGACCCTGACCAAACCCCTGAGACCCAGACCAGGGTGCTGCGACCCAGACCGGGCCCCTGAGACCCAGACCAGTGTGTTGTGACCCAGTCCAGGCCCCTGAGACCCAGACCGGGGTCCTGAGACGCAGACCAGTGTGCTGTGACCCAGACCAGGCCCCTGAGACCCAGACCGGGCCCCTGAGACCTAGACCAGACCCCTGAGACCCAGACCGGGCCCCTGAGACCCAGACCAGGCTCCTGAGACCCAGACCAGGCCCCTGACACCCAGACCAGTGTGCTGTGACCAAGACCAGGCCCCTGAGACCCAGACCGGGCCCCTGAGACTCAGACCAGACCCCTGAGATCCAGACTGGGCTCCTAAGACTCAGACTGGGTCCCGAGATCCAGACCAGGGTTCTGAGACCCAGACTGGGCTCCTGAGATCCAGACAGGGTTCCTAAGACTCAGACTGGGCCCCTGACACCCAGACCAGGCCCCTGAGGCCCAGACCGGGCTCCTGGGCAGTGCCAGATTTGATTTGAGAATGAGTGAGTTGGATCTATGCTATCGGCAGGGAGAGGGTTTGGATGTGTGTAACTCTCACAATCTGGATGTCCTAAAGAGCCAGGCCCCCCAAAACCCACCAACATAAGAAAGGAAATTTATGAAGGAGGCATTTAAAAAGTAACCATATGAATCCAATATAGCAATATAGACAAAGAGGGTGTTATTCAAATCAATATACTCTTAAATTAACTGAATTAAAATGATGACATTAAATCCCAAAATATATAAAGACATTAATGATAAAACATTAAATCCCTTGGAGCAGTCACACATCCAGACGGGAAATAGGGAGAGATGTGTAGGATGTGTTATAGTGTGTGTTTGCACACTCTTCTTCAGTCCACAATCCTCTCTCTCAACCACATTCTCTCTCTGGGGCAATCTTTGACAATTTTCTATCAATGAATTTTCATCTGCTCTGCTGATTTCTCCAAATTTTGAAGATTGTGCCCTCTTTCTCCAGTGTGCACTTACTGGATTTAGAAAAGTCAGTAACGCTAGTTTCCCAGAACAATTTGATTTTTAATTGACTCCAAAGCTGAAGAATAATTCTATTTCGGATACCCCAGCTGGGAACAACCCGGGGTTAAATACAGAAGAAATACCCTTCACACTCCCATTGGCGGAGGCATTGCAATATCGCTCCTGGGTGACTAAACAAGAGACCCAAGGAATATTCTGGGGGCCTGGGTTCAAATCCGAATGTAGCAGATGGATGAATTTGAATTCAGTAAATTCTGGTATAACATAATCTAACGCTGACTGAATCTATTTAAACATTCACCTGGCTCCCAAATGTCATTTACACAAAGAACCTGCCATCCTCACTTGGCCTGATCAATGTGAGACCCCAGACCCACAGCAATGGGGTTGGCTATTATCTACCCTCTGAAATGGCAAAGCAAACCACTCAGTTGTTTCAACTATTGAAAAAACCTCAAAACACGAAGCCGAAATGGATAGATGACTTGGCATTGGCTGAGGCACTGGAAATGTCAGTGGCAGGAGCAGAAAGTGAGGTCTGCAGATGCTGGAGATCAGAGCTGAAAATGTGTTGCTGGAAAAGCGCAGCAGGTCAGGCAGCATCCAGGAAACAGGAGAATCGACGTTTCGGGCATAAGCCCTTCTTCAGGAAGTGGCAGGAGCAGCCCTGTAAACCCTGCCAAGATCTCCTCACCAACATCTGGGGGCCAGTGCCAAAACTGGAAGAGCTGTCTCACAGGCGAATCATGCAACAGCCTGACATAGTCATTCTCATGGAATCATACTGCACAGACAATGTCCCAGACATCACCATTACTGCTGTGGTTTTTAAAAAATTATTGGGTTTTTTTGAGTTATGGCTTTGTAGTCATGATGACACCTGTGAATGGTAACTTTGTACAGTTTTCACGGTGTTCCCGTATTTCTATACTACAATAAAATCTAATTCTAATTCTAATTCGCTTCCATGGTTGTCCTGCGACTGTTCATCTAATCTTACAATTGACCCTGTCCACTCGAGCTACCAGGATCTTTGAGAAGTCCTACACTTTCCCAGTATCCTGATGCTCCTTAAAGACTCTGTGCTTATTGGCTGAGATAGGATCAGGCTGGGAAATGCACACTCCAGTTAAATAGCCAGCCCATACATAAGTCCCAGTGTATCTCTCACTAGTACCTGATGACTTAATACCCAGGTAAAGAATATTTGCAGGAGTTGGGGGAATCTGAGAAGCAGCAATCAGAAATGTTGCTGATTACATTGTGCTGTACAGTCTCAGCCTCTTCCCTCAGCCATCACTGCACACACTGAGAGAAAAGTGTAAATGACAGAAAGATTTTGGAAAAATCACATACATAAGAACTAGGAGCAGGAGGAGGCCATTCAGCCCCTCAGGCCTGCGCCACTATTCAATACATTCCTGGCTGATCTCATCTTGGCCTCCACTTTCCTGCCCACTCTCCATAACCCTTCAGCCCATTCCTAATTAATAATCTATCTCCTCCCTAAATTTACACAATGTCTGAGCATTCACTCCATTCTAGGGGACTGAATTCCACAGAGTAATTTCTCCTCATGTCTGTTTTGAATTCTGCTACCCCAATCCTGAAACTATAATCTCTGGTTCTAGATTGCCACACATGAAGAAACACCCTCCCTACGTTGACTTTGTCAATCCCCTTTAGCATCTTAACGACCTCAATTAGATCTCCTCCCATTCTTCTAAACTCCAGAGAGTATCGGTCGACACCGCTCCATTTCTGTTCATAAGACAAACCCCATATCTCTGGAATTAATATATTGAACCACCCATGGATAGCCTCCATTACAACTACATCTGTTCTCAGGTAAGGCAACCAAAACTTTACACAATACTCCAGTTGTGGTCTCACTAATGCCTTGTAAAGTTGCAACAACACATTCCTGCTCATTGATATCATTAGTTTCCAGAAATCTATTAATTTCTATCTTGAATTTGCTCAATGACAGAGCTTTTACAGTCCTTTGAGGTAGAGATTATCAAAGATACGCTACTTCTGAGGGAAGACATTCCTCCTCAGTTCAGTCTTAATAACATTGAAGTATTTAGACAAATTAGCTAAAACTCTAAGGTTGAAGAAATAAAGACGTGCTCGTGGGAAGAGGATGAAGTCGGATGGGAAGGAGATTTGATCAGAACATTAACCCCAGCATGAACCAGTTGGGCTGAATGGCTTGCTTCTGGGCTATAAACTCAATGTTAGTCTTCCACAAGGAATTCCCTTCCCTGGAATGAGGGCATCAAAACACGGGTACCAATTGCCAACCCCTAAATGCCCTTGAACTGAATGGTTTCCTACACCATGTCAGAAGACAGTTAAGAGTCGCCCATATTTCTGAGTCTGGAGTCATGTGTCAACTAGACCAGGTAAGGAAGGCAGGTCTTCTTCCCTGAAGGATATCAGTGAAGCAGATGGGTTTTTCTGACAAATCAGTAATAGTTTCTTGGACACCATCATGAAGACTAGCTTCATATTCCAGACTGACTGAGAATGAGGAGTGAAACGAGAAGAAACGTCTTTCCTCAGAGAGTTGTTAGGATTTGGAATGTGCTGCCTGGGAGAGTGGGGGAGGCAGATTCCATCAGAGGTTTCAAAAGAGAGCTGGGCGTGTATTTGAAAGGGATGGAGTTAGAGGGTTACGGAGATAAGGCTGAAGAGTGGGATGAGCTGGGGAGCTGGGCGTGTATTTGAAAGGGATGGAGTTAGAGGGTTACGGAGATAGGGCTGAAGAGTGGGATGAGCTGGGGAGCTGAGCGTGTATTTGAAAGGGATGGAGTTAGAGGGTTACAGAGATAGGGCTGAAGTGTGGGATGAGCTGGGGAGCTGGGCGTGTATTTGAAAGGGATGGAGTTAGAGGGTTACGGAGATAGGGCTGAAGAGTGGGGTGAGCTGGGGAGCTGTGTCAGGAGCTGGTACAGACACGATGGGCCGAATGGCCTCCTTCTGTACTGCAAAATTCGACCATTTGCTGATTGCCAATTTCACCAGCTGCTGTGACAGGATTGGGGATCCCTGTGCCCAGACCCTCCTCCTGGGGATTACTACTGCAAGATTGGCTGTTTGGTGAGGAACAAAACCAAGTCAATTGTAACTGTCAGTAATCACACTCAGTGTGAGAGGAAATCAATGCCATTCACGCAGTAGGAGCAAATTACTGCAGCTGCTGGAATCTGTACTGAAAACAACAAATGCTGGAGATCAGAGCAGGTCAGACAGTATCCATGGAGAGAGAGCAAGCTAACGTTCCGAGTCTCAATGTCTCTTCATCTGAGCTGATGTGAAGTGTGGAGGGGTCAGTGCTCATGCAATAGTTGAGGTGAGGGGGTGGGATGTTGGAGTGATTGGGGAGAAAGGATGTTGATAGTTTAGATTAAATGATCATAACAATGGTGTATCTAACTGCCAGACTGGAAAGAACAGGGCACCCTTGTTTATCCGAACGACATGGGCTGGGAGAATTTTGTTCAGATAATCGAATGTTCAGGTAATTGAAGGTTTGGATAACACAGTTTAGCCAAGCATCAGGACCTTGAGATCATGTTTGGATAATCTGAAATTCGAATAATCAAGGTTGCCTGTATTAACTCCAAAAGACTGTAAAGTGTCTAGTCTGAAGATGAGATGTTGTTCCTCCAGTTTGTTCTGGGAATCGCTGTAACACTGCAGCATGCTGAGGACAGACATGTAGACATGTGAGCAGGACGCTGTGTTGAAGTGACCGGCTACGGGAACATCAGGCTCCTGCTTGCGCACAGACCGGAGGTGTTCCACAAAGTGGTCACTCAGTCCGTGTTAGGTTTCTCCAATGTAGAGTAGACCACATTGGGTGCAGTGAATACAATACACAAGATTGGAGGAGGTACAGGCACCAGTGTTGGACTGGACTAGTCAAAGTTAAAAATCACACAACACCAGGTTATAGTCCAACAGGTTTATTTGGAAGTATTAGCTTTCAGAGCACTGCTTCTTCATCAGGTCCAGGTGAAATGCTGCTTCACCTAGAAAGTCTGTTTAGGCCCTTGGATGGTGAGCAGGGAGGAGGGGAAGTGGAAGGTGAGCAGGGAGCACCTTCTGCGGTTATATGGGAAAATGCTGTGGGAAGGGGGGTTGGTATTAGTGATTGATGAATGGACAAGGGTATCCTGGAGGGAATAACCCCTGTAAAATGCAGATGGGGGAGTGAGGGGAAGATGTGTTTGGTGGTAGCATTCTGCTGCAGTTGTCTGAAATGGTGGAGACTGATCCTTTGAATGCAGAGGCTGGTGGGATAGAAAGTGAGGACAAGGGGCACCCAATCCACATTTCACTTCAGCTCCGAAGAATCATCTAGCCTCGGAATGTTGACGTGCTCTCTCTCCATGGATGTTGCCTGACCCGTCGTGATCTCCAGCATTTGTTGTTTTCAGTACCATTCACACAACCCAAGTTACATGATCAAGATTTATTAACCATTAATTACAATCTGCCAGGAGCCTTGCTGAGGGTGGTAATTAGGGACACTGAACACCCTGAGTATGGCAGAAAAGGGTAAGATGATTCGTTCACTTGCCCTTCCACATGATACAGTAGCAATGGCAACCCCTTGGAAAACATGGGGGCAATAGAAGTGGCCCCAGACTTCATTACACACTTAATGGTCTCACTGTAAATTCCTCATACTATTCCATCCCTTCTTTTGACTTTATGCATCCCCCTTAACAGCTCACAACCCTGAAACTTACATCCTGGATTTTTAGATGACAGTATATTCAAGGTTAGATCCCAAAAGAAACAAGCAGTGACATCCCCAATCCCATCACTCCCCATTTTGTACTGACCCTGAACCTCAATGCATATTCCAATCCAGTTTGCTAAGTAATGCTCTCCCTCCTCTACAGTGTGAAATACTTACTAATTATAGTTCACGTATGTGTCACATTATTTTGATACTTATTGTGACTTGGAGTTTGAAAAAGATAAAGCAAATGATTAACATCTCGTTTTGAAATAAATGCTGTCTTTAAGTCTTTTTTTTTGCTTTCAAAAAGTGAGTTTTAAGAAATGAATATGCTCAAACTTAGATTTTCAAACCTCAGTCATTCATCCAACTTCGATCAACGTTCTGCATGGATGCAGGCAATTAATAAAAACTGAACATTTTAACAGGCTGTTTCAACACTGAGAAATTCTTTATAATTAAGAGATCCAGTCGGTGTCTTGTGACCGGAGGCACCTTCCCCCTTGATTTATGAGTCCCATTCCACTGTTCCTTGTGGTGATTAGTGTTCCTGTGTTACGGAAACATCTAGTCTGCAGACATTCTCATTCTCACCTGCAACCTGTCTCTATGTCTCTCTCTCTCTCTCGCTCTCTCGCAAATTCCTTTTGTTATCTCTCTATAGCACTGATACTACAATCAATGCTCTTCAAAACCACATTGTATTGTCTGGATTCTTCATGAATCCCCACTCCTGCAGTCTTCAGTGAACTCAAGGGATGGTTGTACATTTGCAGTGTGAGGGATAGGACACAATTGGGGAAAATGTGACACAGAAATATCAAGTTCACAAACTTTGGTTAGATAAGAGAAAACCACATGATGTGAACTTGGGATTTCTCACTGTTCCTGCAGAACCCTTCTGGTCCAGTATATGGAGTGACAATTCCATCTTAAGACTTAACTCAACCATCTCCAGTCTGAGGGACATCGCAACCAAGGTCACCTTTTCTTGCCTACCCATGACTGCCCTTGAACTGAATGCCTTACTATACCATGTCAGAGGACAGTTAAGAGTCAACCACATTGCTTTGGGTCTGGAGTCACATATAGGCTGGACAGGGTAAGGACAGCAGATTTCCTCCCCTCAAGGACATGAGTCAAGTAAAACTTCAAACACTGTGCTGCTCCTCACCTACCTCCTGCAATCTACAGGAAGGTTACCAAATTAATCAAATTGATCCTGACTTAGTCTCCCCCACCCTATACTCCTACAAAGGGCATTTCACCTTTCTGGCTTTTTTTCCAAGATACAAAAATATAAAACTTACACCACAACACTTTGCAACAAAGTGTTTTTTGGTGCAAACAAATGATCAGGTCAGAATATTGAGGTATGTTCCTCATTGAGGTTCAAGCACTACATGACCAAGAGTTTACATTTGCAACATGGAACTGCTGATGTCCCACACATGCATAAAATCCCATCTCATGACTTCAAGTCAGCAAGGTGATGGTGTAATGATAATGTCACTGGACTAATAATCCAGAACCTCAGGCAGAAGTTCTGGGAACATGGGTTCAAATCCCACAATACCAGATTATAAAATTTGAGTCAAATGTAAGCCAGAAATGCCAAGCTATTTATAATGACCATAAAACCACTGTTGATTATCATCTGGTTCAATTTGCCATCCGTACCAGGTGTGGCTTACATGTGATTCCAGACCTACTCTTAACTGTTCTCTGGGCAATTAGGAATGGGCAATTAATGCTGGCATAGTACACAGTACACAGTATACAGTATATAGTAAACAGTACATAGTACACATTATATAATACATAATACACAGTACACAGTACACAATGCATAGTACACACTACACAGTAGACAGTACACAGTACACTGTACATAGTACACAGCACACAGTACATAGTACACAATACACAGTACACGGTATAGTACACAGTACATAGTACACAGTACACAGTACATAGTACACAGTACATAGTACACAGTACACAGTACATAGAACACAGTACATAGTACACAATACACAGTATACAGTATAGTACACAGTACATAGTACATAGTACACAGTACATAGTACACAGCACACAGTACATAGTACACAATACACAGTACACGGTATAGTACACAGTACATAGTACACAGTACATAGTACACAGTACACAGTACATAGAACACAGTACATAGTACACAATACACAGTATACAGTATAGTACACAGTACATAGTACATAGTACACAGTACATAGTACACAGCACACAGTACACAGTACATAGTACACAGCACACAGTACACTGTACATAGTACACAGTAAAAAGTACATAGTACACAGTACATAGTACACTGTACAAAGTACACAGTACATAGTACACTGTAGATAGCATACAGCACATAGTACATAGTACACAGTAGACAATACACAATACATAGTACACAGTACATAGTACACAGTACACAGTATAGTACATAGTACATAGTACACAGTACGCAGTACATAGTACACAGTACATAGTACACAGTACATAGTATACAGTACATAGCACACAGTACACAGCACATAGTACACAGTACACAGTACATAGTACACAGTACACTGTATATAGTACACAGTACACAATACATAGTACATAGTACACACTACTGAGTAGACAGTACACTGTACACTGTACATAGTACACAGTACACAATACACAGTACACAGTATAGTACATAGTACATAGTACACAGTACACAGTACATAGTACGCAGTACAGAGTACATAGTACACAGTACATAGCACACAGTACACAGTACACAGTACATAGTACACAGTACACAGTGCAATGTGCACAGTACACAGTACATAGTACACAGCACACAGTGCATAGTACACAGTACACAATACACAGTACACAGTATAGTACATAGTACATAGTACACAGTACATAGCACACATAGTACACATAGTACATAGTATACAGTACATAGTACACAGTACATAGCACACAGTACACAGTACATAGTGCACAGTACATAGTACACAGTACACAGTGCATAATACACAGTACATAGTACACAGCACACAGTACATAGTACACAGTGCACAATACACAATACACAGTACATAGTACACAGTACATAGTACACAGTAGACAGTACACAGTACATAGTACACAGTACACAATACACAGTACACAGTACACAGTACATAGTATACAATACACAGTACACAGTACATAGTACACAGTACACAGTACACTGTACACTGTACATAGTACACAGCACATAGTACATAGTACACAGTACACAATACGCAGTACATAGTACACAGTACACAATATAGTACATAGTACACAGTACACAATACGCAGTACATAGTACACAGTACACAGTGCATAGTACACAGTACATAGTACACAGTACACTGTACATAGTACACAGTACATAGTACACAGTACATAGTACACAGTACACAGTACATAGTACACAGTACATAGTACACAGTACACTGTACAAAGTACACAGCACATAGTACATAGTACATAGTACACAGTACACAATACGCAGTACACAGTACACTGTACACAGTACATAGTGCACAGTACACAGTGCATAGTGCACAGTACACAGTGCATAGTAAATAGCACACAGTACACAGTGCATAGTACACAGCACAGAGTACATAGTACACAGTACATAGTACACAGTACACAGTACATAGTACACAGTACACTGTACATAGTACACAGCACATAGTACATAGTACATAGTACACAGTACACAATACGCAGTACATAGTACACAGTACATAGTACACAGTACATAGTACACAGCACACAGTACATTGTACACAGTACACAATACACAGTACATAGTGCTCAGTACACAGTACACAATACATAGTACACAGTACATAGTACATAGTACACAGTACACAGTACATAGTACACAGTACACTGTACATAGTACACAGTACATAGTGCACAGTACACAGTACATAGTAAATAGCACACAGTACACAGTGCATAGTGCATAGTACACAGTACATAGTACACAGTAGACAGTACACAGTACATAGTACACAGTACACAATACACAGTACATAGCACACAGTACATAGTACACAGTAGACAGTACACAGTACATAGTACACAGTACACAATACACAGTACATAGTACACAGTACATAGTACACAATACACAGTACACAGTACATAGTACACAGTACACAGTACATAGTACACAGCACATAGTACATAGTACATAGTACACAGTACACAATACGCAGTACATAGTACACAGTACACAGTATAGTACACAGTACACAATACGCAGTACATAGTACACAGGACACAGTACACAATACACAGTACACAATACACAGTACATAGTACACAGTACACAGTACACAGTACATAGCACACAGTACATAGCACACAGTACATAGAGCACAGTACACGGTACATAGTACATAGTAGACAATAGACAATAGACAATAGGTGCAGGAGTAGGCCATTCTGCCCTTCGAGCCTGCACCGCCATTCAATATAATCATGGTTGATCATTCCTAATCAGTATCCTGTTCCTGCCTTATCCCCATAACCCTTGATTCCACTATCTTTGAGAGCTCTATCCAACTCCTTCTTAAATGAATCCAGAGACTGGGCCTCCACTGCCCTCTGGGGCAGAGCATTCCACACAGCCACCACTCTCTGGGTGAAGAAGTTTCTCCTGGGCTCTGTCCTAAATGGTCTACCCCGTATTTTTAAGCTGTGCCCTCTGGTTCGGCACTCACCCATCAGTGGAAATATGTTTCCTACTGCCAGAGTGTCCAATCCGTTCTTAATCTTATACGTCTCAATCAGATCCCCTCTCAATCTTCGAAACTCAAGGGTATACAAGCCCAGTCGCTTCAGTCTTTCACTGTAAGGTAATCCTGCCATTCCAGGAATTGACCTCGTGAACCTACGCTGCACTCCCTCAATAGCAGAATGTCTTTCCTCAAATTTGGAGACCAGAACTGCGCACAGTACTCCAGGTGTGGTCTCACCAGGGCCCTGTACAGCTGCAGAAGCACCTCTTTGCTTCTATACTCAATTCCTCTTGTTATGAAGGCCAGCATGCTATTAGCCTTCTTCACTACCTGCTGTACCTGCATGCTTGCCTTCATTGACTGGTGTACAAGAACACCCAGATCTCTCTGTACTGCCCCTTTACCTAAATTGATTCCATTGAGGTAGTAGTCTGCATTCCTGTTCTTGCCACCAAAGTGGATAACCATACATTTATCCACATTAAACTGCATCTGCCATGCATCTGTCCACTCACCTAACCTGTCCAGGTCACCCTGTAATCTCCTAACATCCTCATCACATTTCACCCTGCCATCCAGCTTTGTATCATCAGCAAATTTGCTAATGTTATTGCTGATACCATCTTCTATATCATTCACATATATTGTAAAAAGCTGTGGTCCCAGCACTGATCCCTGCGGTACCCCACTGGTCACTGCCTGCCATTCCGAAATGGAGCCGTTTATCACTACCCTTTGTTTCCTATTAGCCAACCAATTTTCAATCCAATCTAGTACTTTGCCCCCAATACCATGCACCCTAATTTTACTCACTAACCTCCTGTGTGGGACTTTATCAAAAGCTTTCTGAAAGTCCAGGTACACTACATCTACTGGATTTCCCTCGTCCAACTTCATAGTTACATCCTCAAAAAATTCAAGAAGATTAGTCAAGCATGATTTCCCCTTCATAAATCCATGCTGACTCTGTCCTATCCTGTTACTACTATCCAGATGTGCAGTAATTTCATCCTTTATAATAGACTCCAGCATCTTTCCCACCACTGAGGTCAGACTAACTGGTCTATAATTACCTGCTTTCTCTCGCCCACCTTTCTTAAAAAGTGGTATAACATTAGCCACCCTCCAATCCTCAGGAACCGACCCCGAATCTATTGAACTCTGGAAAATAATCACCAACGCATCCACGATTTCCCGAGCCACCTCCTTCAGTACCCTGGGATGCAGACCATCAGACCATAGTATGGGGCGGCACGGTGGCACAGTGGTTAGCACTGCTGCCTCACAGCGCCAGAGACCCGGGTTCAATTCCTGCCTCAGGCGACTGACTGTGTGGAGTTTGCACGTTCTCCCCGTGTCTGCGTGGGTTTCCTCCGGGTGCTCCGGTTTCCTCCCACAGTCCAAAGATGTGCAGGGTCAGGTGAATTGGCCATACTAAATTGCCCGTAGTGTTAGGTAAGGGGTAAATGTAGGGGTATGGGTGGGTTTCGCTTCGGCGGGTCGGTGTGGACTTGTTGGGCCGAAGGGCCTGTTTCCACACTGTAATCTAATCTAATTTAATCTAATCTAATCTAATCTAATAGTACACAGTACATAGTACATAGCACAGTACACAGTACACAATACACAGTACATAGTGCACAGTACACAGTACATAGTGCATAGTACACAGTACACAGTGCATAGTACACAGTACACAGTGCATAGTACACAGTACACTGTACATAGTACACAGTGCATAGTGCACAGTACACAGTACATAGCAAATAGCACACAGTACACAGTACACAGTGCATAGTACACAGTACACAGTACACAGTACAGAGTACATAGTACACAGTACACTGTACATAGTACACAGCACATAGTACATAGTACACAGTACACAATACGCAGTACATAGTACACAGTACACAGTATAGTACATAGTACACAGTACACAATACGCAGTACATAGTACACAGTACACAGTACACAGCCCACAGTACATAGTACACAGTACACAATAAACTGTACATAGTACACAGTACACAGTACACAGTACATAGCACACAGTACATAGCGCACAGTGCACAGTACACAGTACACTGTACACAGTACATAGTGCATAGTGCACAGTACACAGTGCATAGTAAATAGCACACAGTACACAGTGCATAGTACACAGCACAGAGTACATAGTACACAGTACATAGTACACAGTACACAGTACATAGTACACAGTACAGAGTACACAGTACAGAGTACATGGTACACAGTACACAGTTTACAGTACAGAGTACACGGTACATGGTACACATTACACAGTACACTGTACACGGTACAGAGTACACGGTACAGAGTACACGGTATAGAGTACACGGTACATAGTACACGGTACATAGTACACGGTACATAGTACACAGTACACAGTACATAGTAAACAGTACAGAGTACACAGTGCAGAGTACACATTACACAGTACATAGACTGTGGCCAGCCAGCTTGGAGTCAGTCCCTGAAACGAGGAAATTCTGACACTCCCATTTATATTTGTCAGCCTGGGCTCCCTGACTGGCCCAGGTTAACAGTCCCAGTCAAAGATCTTGTAGTCAATGAGATCCACCTTGTTCCAATCATCACATCAACCAATGGAAATCGAAACAGTGTGTGATTTATAATAACCAAAGAGTAAGCTGTATGTTCAGAGTGAAGGAGACATCTTCAAAATGAGGCAGAGGCAGAGTGGGTAGCTGGAAGTTTGGGTCAAAGTAGAATTCAGGGCAGTGTGGGGAAATAGGTGTTTCAATTATAGTGTACTCCAAGAAATAAAGTCTGTAGAGTGAGAGGTCAGCTGGAGAGGAAATAATGCACAAATCATGAGGCCTTTCTGTACTGAGACCAATAGCTACATGATGTATCAAGTAAAGGGAAAGCAGATAATTGGTGAGTAGGTTTAGTTAGTATTTCTAATCTTTAAAGTTAAAGTTAGATGTTTATTTTATCTCTAGAAATTTTGTCTCTCTTTCTCTGAGCAATAACGTGTTATGTTTTCATGTTAAGTCCATAGTTATAGGAACAGGAGTAGGCCATTCTGTCCCTCAAGCCTGTTCCACCATTCAAAGAGATCATGACTGGTCTGTGGCCTAACTCCATACGCCTGCCTACAGCATATCCCAATACATTATTTGAAGGTTAACAAATATTTTCAGAGTTACAGGATGGCAGGCCATAAGGGTGATGCGGAGTATCCGTTTTGCAGTATGTGGAAGTGATGGACATACCATGTGTCCCAGAGAAACTCACCTTCAGAAAGGGTCACTACCTGCACAAGCTCGAGCTCCAGGTTTTGGGACCGTGGGGATAAGGAGGAATGTGGGATAGTCACACTGCAGATGGGAAGCTACCGGCAGAAAGGCACTGGATTGGCTACCAGACAGGTTACAGAAACCAGGTAGGTAGTGCAGGGTTAGGGTTGGGATAGCACATCATGCTTGCTAGTCAATATTCCATTTTGGAAACTGTGAGGACGATGGTTCACTCAACAACCAGAGCTAGGTCCATGGCACAACAGGCAGGACATGGGAGGAGAAAGGAGCATGTAAAAGTCAGAGTTATAGTTATAGAGGACCCAACAATCAGGAGAGTCAGACAGGTGATTCTGTCTGCTGTAACATCACTCCCAGAGGATATGTTGCCTTCCTGGGGCTGGGATGTAATGGAGCAGCTGTAGGGCATCCTTCTGCAGGAGGGGAATCAGCCAGAGGTTGTGGTCCACATTAGTTCCAGGAAGTGGGATGACGTCCTGAAGGCAGATTTCAGGGAGTTTGGAAGGAAATTAAAAAGCAGGACCTCAAGCAGGAATTCCAGGATTAGTCCCAGAACCATTTGTAATTGAGCGTAAGTATGGGAGGATTGACCAGTTGCGCATGTGGCTGGAGAACTGGTGTAAACATCACATTTCTGAGGAATTGGGACCAGCGTTGGGGATGGTGGGACCTGTAGAATTCAGACAGGTTAACAGGGAAGGGATTGGTATCCTTGCACAGAGTTTCGCTGGCTCCGGGAGTTGGGGTGAATTTAAACCAGTTTGTCCGGGGATGGGAACCTCAGAGGTAAACCAAACTGGAAGAAGACAAAGTTATTAATAGGAAATCAAAAAAGATGCTAAGGACAAGAGACAGGAGAAATAAAGCTGAATATTGAGAATGGCTTGAAAGCAGAATGATATCAGAAGAACAAAGTTAAGGGCATTCTGTGTGAATGTATGCAACAAGGTGAGCAATCTAAAGGCACAAAGAGAGATTCATGGATATGATTTAATTGTCATCACAAAGACACAACTGCACAGTAACCAAGTCTGGGAACTGAATATTCAAAGATATTTGATATTGAGGAAGAATAGACAAGAAGGAAAAGGAGGTGGAGTTGTACTGATAGTGAGGGATGTGTCAGGAAGAATCTCCGATCAGGAGAACAATTGTGGAATCGGTTTGGATGGAACTAAGCAAGGGGCAGCAGACGTTGGTAGGAATTATTTATTGGCCAGCAAACAGTAATGGGAGTGTGGGACATGGTACGAATCAGGAGAGATATTTGTAGCATGGGTAATGCAGTAACGATGGGTGACTTCAATCTGCATCTCGACCGGGCAAACCAGCATAAGCAATAAGTCTGTGGAGGATGTGTTTGTGGAATGGGTTTGCGATGGTTTTCTAGAGCAGTGTGTCAGAGGAGATACTATTGTAGATCTAATGTTATGTCATGAAAAAAGGCCAATTAACAATCTTGTTGTAAATGAACCTTTAAGGGTAAGTGATCACAATATGATAGCATTTTACATTATGTGTGAAAATGACGTAGTTCGTTCTGAAACAAGGTGTTAAGTTTGAATAAGGGTAATTAGGAAAGGGTGAGGCACAAAGTGGGTGATGGAGATCAGGAAAATACATTAAAGCACCTATACACAGACAATGGATAGTCTTTGAAAAACTTACAACACCTAAACTTTCCTACAAGTTTGGCACGGTGGCTCAGTGGTTAGCACTGCTGCCTCACAGCGCCAGGGACCCAGATTTGATTCCCACTCCTGGCCACTGTTTACACATTCTCTCTGTGTCTGTGTGGGTTTCCTCCACAGTCCAAAAGATGTACAGGCCAGATGAATTGCCCATAGTGTTAGGTACGTTAGTCAGAGGGGAATGGGTCTGGGTGGGTTACTCTTTGGATGTCAGTGTGGACTGGTTGGGCCAAATGGCTTCTTCCCACACTGTAGGGAATCTAATGAAAAAGTTGCAAAATCCCAAAAAAAAGTCAGTCAACCATGGCTAAGAAAGAAAGTTCAGATTTGCATAAGATAAGAACAGGCCTGTAGTATTGCCAGAACTAGCAGTAATTCTGAGGATTAGGGGTTTATAGAATGCAACAAAGGATGATCAAGAAACTGGAAAGAGAGAATAGAATATAAATTTAACTTAGCAAAGACATGAAAATGGATGTTATAAGCTTCTTCATGTGCATATAAAGAATCTGTTTCTAAAACAAATCTGGGTCAATTACAGGTAGAGTTGGGACAAGTTACAATGGGAAACAGAGAAATACCGGGAAACTAAATTATTATTTTGTCTGTTTGCATCAGGGAAGGTCCCAGATATCTCCCAGAACTAAAGATCTAAGTAGCTGAGGAGAATGAAGAATTGAGGGAAATTGGTCTTAGTAAAAAGGTTGTACTGGAGAAACTAATGGAGCTGGAATTTGATAAATCTTCAGGATCTGATGTTCTTCATCACATGTTCTACATGTTGAAGAATGCAGATAGAAACAGCTGATGGATTGGTGATAACCTTCTAAAATTCCATAGATTCTGGAATGATTCCTGATGATTGGAAAGTAGAAAATGTCACCCATTATTTAAGAAGGGAGTGAGAGAGAAAATAGGGAACTACGGACCCATTAACTTTACATCAGCGTAGGATAAAAGTGTGATGTATAGAAGATGTAATGCAGATTCAGCAGAATGTGGACAGGCTCAGTGAATGGGCACAAACATGGCAGATAGAATATAATGTGGAAAAATGTGAAGGTCTCCCCAGTGTGGGAGGGGAAACCGATGTGCAGAGTGTTTCTTAAATGGTGGGAGATTGGAAAGTGTAGATATACAAAGTGACTTGGGTGTTCTTGTTGATAAATCACTGGAGGCTAACATGCAGGTGCAGCAAGCTATTGGAAAGGCTAATGGAATGTTAGCCTTTATTGAATGAAGATCTGAGGACTGGAGCAGTGATGTCTCACTTCAGATGTGTAGGAGCTTTGTTTGACCACACCGAGAGTACTCTGTGTTGTTTTGTTCTTCTTATCTCAGCAAAGGTATCATTGTCATAGAGGGAGTGCAACAAAAATACACTAAACTTGTTGCTGGGATGGTGGGACTGAACTATAAGGAGAGATTGAGCAAACTTGTTTTCTCTGGAGTTTTGAAGAATGGGAGCAAGAAGGGTGGGTGACCTCATTGAAACTTATAAAATATTCAAAGGAACAGACAGGGGAGACACGGGTTAGGGGTTTCCCCTGTCCAGGAGTCTAGAACCGGGGAACACAATTTAAAAATAATGTGCATCCCATTTGGGTTGAGGGTGAGGAGAAATTGCTTTACTCAGAAGGTTTTGAACCTTTGGAATTCTCTATCCCAGTGGGAGAGAGAAGCTCAGTGTTTGAGTCTAAGGTAGAGATTAATTTCTGATTACCAATAGTATACTGAATTAGAAGTAGAATTAGATTTTAATGTCACTTGTACCCAAGTATAAGAATACATGTGTACAGTGAAAAGTGTACAAAGTCACCATTCTCTAGTGCCATCTTGATTAAAAAACAGAATTTAAAAAAATCTTAACAGAAATATGATAAAACCAAAAGTTAAGAAAAACATCCAGATCCTAAAGTCTGAAGTTTTATCTCCATAAAGGCATTTAGAATGGTCAGCCACCTAGAACCTAGCCATGGCCTGGGGTCTCGGTCAGCCTGGGGACATGGTCTGCCAGGAGACTCAGTCAGTCTAGGGTCTCGGTCAGTCTGGGATTTCAGTCAGTCAGGAAACCGGGTCAGCCTGGGGACTTGGTCAGTCTGGGGACTTGGTCAGTCTGGGGACTTGGTCAGTCTGGGGTCTCGTACCAATCGTCAGGAGGAGCCGTTATCTTGCTGCCGCTGCTGGGCGGGTTAGAGGCCTTGAAGGGTTTGGTCAGCCATGACAGTATTGAATGGTGGGGCAGGCTCAACTGGCTGAATGGCCTACTCCTGATCCTATGTTCCAATCAGGCAACATCTGCTTCTAAGATCAGCCAGCTAACATTCCCTCTATTTCTTTTAGTTTAACAGTTGGAATAACATTTCACATATTTTTCTGCTCATTCAGATGAGCAGTCAGTTGTGTCACTAATTAGAATATTCTCCTACTTCCACTGTCTCGGCCAGCAGTGACCTCTGTAAGGTCAGGTCAACGTAAGAACAGTCAGCAATCCATCTCCAGTTGCAGCTTCTAACCTCTGTCTTGTCCGACCCTTCCCTGACCCACACTCACTGCATACCTTGTTGCTTCAAGCAAGACTGCTGCTGAGATGAAGCCAATTCCTGCTTAATTATTGATTTTTTTTAGATTTGAACAGAGTTAGAACCTGCCACAAACTCATTTGAAATGGTTCTCTTTCCTGACAGGGGATTGGACTAGACAAGTTAACCCATCAATCCAGGCTTGAGGCAACGCTATACCCCAAAGATATTCCAAATAAACTGTCCTGGAAACTAGAAAGAAAAGGTAGAGAAAAACCTACTTGTTTTTAAGTATCAAAGCATCAGTAATGTTAATTTTCGTAAATGATAAACATTTAATTCATTTTAATGACTACGTTCAACTCTTGAAAACATTTAGAGAGTGAGGAAACTAGGATTGTTCTCCTTAGCGCAGAGAAGGCTAAGGGGAGATTTAATGCAATTGTTAAAACTATGAAGGCCTCTGGTTGAGTTAATAAGGATAAAGTGATTCCACTGACAGCATGGTCAGTTATCAAAAAGGATTTAATGAGTTTGGCAAATAAACTAGAGCGGGAAGATAAGACTTCGTTTCCACACAATGCGTTGTTCGGATTAGGAATGCAGTGTCTGAAAAGGCTGTAGACGCAGATTCACTGAATAATTACAGTGTGGAAACAGGCCATTTGGCCAGTCGGGTCCACACTGACCCTCTGAAGAGCGTCCCATCCAGGCCCATCCCATTCCTGTCACCCTGCATTACCAATGGCCAGTCCACCCTAACCTGCACACCTTTGGATTGTGGGAGGAAATCAGAGCACCCAGAGGAAACCCACGTAGACACAGGGAGAATGCATAAACTCCACACAGACCCGAGGCTAGAATTGAGCACAGGTCCCCAGTGCTGTGAGGCAGCAGTGCTCATCACTGAGCCACCCTTCCGCCCAATTCAAAATTGAAAATTGGATGAATTCTTCAACATAAAAAAGTTATGAACAAGGAATAAGGGAATAGGGCCAATTCACTAGCTCTTGCAAAAAGCCAGCACAGAAACGTGGATCGGGTCTCTTGGAAAAGTGAACCCGGATCTCTATCCTGGACAATTTGTGGACTAATGTGGAGAGACAACAGATCACATGAAACTATTGAAATTTAGGTAATGCAGCTACCATCCTTCCTGATGAAGGGTTCCAGCTCGAAACATCAATTCTCCTGCTCCTCGGATGCTGCCTGACCTGCTGTGCTTTTCTAGCACCATACTCTCGACTTCCATCATCAATGATTAGGCAGCATTAGCACACTGTTAGGCCAAAGTGTTGCAAGTTAACTTGACTGGTTGATTTATTTACAGGCAATGTAATGTACAGAAGGGAAGAGTTCTTGGGGTTTTGAAAGGAGTGTAACATGGAGTAGGCTGTATGGTTAAACCAATGAAATCCTTGCAGCTGCTTCAGTAAATACCTTGGAGCCATCTCAGGGGTTAATCAATTTCTGGACTTGCTTTTCTAACTGAACATTAAGATCTGTGACAGAGTAGATCTGGAATCAACTCATGTCAATAAGTGGGTAAAGTCTGTAATAGGATTGAGCGTATTGGAGTTTTAGAAGAAGGTTAAAGGGGTTAGTAAAATTCATGGCGGTGTAGGATGTACATGAGGTTTTGTGGAGGCACTGGGAATACTGGGGGTAATAGCCTTTTCTTGTTCCATGATATTGATTTCTATTTTTAATATATAAGACACATTAGGCACTAAGTCAATCTTTGTTATATTGTTCACTACGGTGTGATGGTGCCTTTTCTTTTCTATAAAAAAAAATCAACCTTTTATCCTTAATGAAGCTTAAATCCAGAGCAATTTCAATTTTATAAAACTCATTTGTTCCAAATCCACTTTTCACTCTGTAAAACCAGTCACTGAAAAGAATTGAAACACAAATGCCTTTTGCTCAAGTGGATTCTTTCCAAAACTTCTCTGTAATTGGAGCGTCAGCTGTATTAAGGTGAGATTATAGGCACCATTCTCCCGAGTAGTCTCCAAGCAGCCCCTCTGTGCCTTTTTTTTTTGTGCCTGAATCAAGGATAATTATGGGTAATTTTACAATCTGAATTTCTAAAAGAGTAATGCGCATTTTTTTTTAATTTCAGTGAGTTTGCTTGCAGCTTTCACCCATTGTCAGTCTTGTTATTGGGTTGTGAAGAAATGAAGCAATTTTTTTTAAAAATTGAAAATCTTCTGTGGACAGTCTCAGGCCCAATAGCAGGAAAGTGAACAAGACTAATTGAGAAATTCTGGTTAAGTGACACAGAGGTTGGATTTTACAAAGCTGAACAGGAAGAAATTATGACCATTGACCTATCTTTGCAAGTTTCAAGTCCTGGGAAATATTTTGCCAGAGCAGTGTGATCAGTTCCATTGGCTGTTGTAAGATATGCAGTCAGGAGCTAGGGAGAAAGGGAAAGCTGCAGAGTAGATGACTACTAATGATCAGTTATTGGCTGGAATGTGTACAACAGGAAGACCTAATGGGGAGACAAAGGAATATCACCAACTTTATGGGTTACACTGTGCCTTATCAAATAGGAGAAAGTGTGAGGAGTCACTAATCCGAAAACACACAGGGATCTGAGCCATAAAGGGATATAAACTTGGCTGAAGGTAGTTTGACTGGTGATAGGTCAAGCAAGATTCACAGATCCAAGAGTTAGGGCCATGCCTTCACCCTGGATGCAGGGAGCTTGAGGTGGGAAATTGCCATGAGTTCCTTTAAACCAGCTGTTTGCTCTAACGAAGTAGGAGGGGGTGAACACATTTGGACCCACTGCCTCCAGATTGTCAAGGGTTTGGGTGAATTGCGAGGTGGGCTGGTTAGAAGGACCAGCTCAGTTCTCCAGGACCTTCTCGTTAACACACAGTTTCTGTTATTACATTCTCTGTCCCTTCCTGGATCAAGTTGCTTGGTTTTATCTGAACTGACCCCTGCTCCTCAAAGTTGACTCTTTTCTTCAGAATGATGAATACAGAGGAACCTCGATTATCCGAATACCAATTATCCAGAAATCGGTTTATCCGAAGGAGATCTCGAGGTCCCGATAGAAACATTACATCAAAGACGTGTTTCCAACAATGATCGCATCTTTTGTTTACAGTGATTAAACAGACACCGTCTCCAAATGACTGACCTCCCGCCCTCTTTCCCCACATTTTCCCTCGAGTTCTACAGAAGGGTGTCCCCTACATCCCCTTTCCCCACATAATCTCTCCAACATTGTCCTGTACAGGGCAGAGGGTGTGTGTGTGTGTGTGTCCAGCTGCTCCAGAGAGGGGACGGGGTGGTGGGGGGGTGGATGGGATTCCTCACGGGGTAGAGGGGGGAGCAGTGTTGGATGGGGTGGAGAGGGGGGGAGCTTGCACGCTGTGTGCTGCTGCAGTCTCCTGAACGGGGAGCAGACGTTAAAAACTCCAAGCCCCAACAGAAAGGCATTTAATCGATTAACCGAATAATTGATTATCTGCACGAAATAGTGCCCGCCCATCACGTTAGGATAATCGTGGTTCCCCTGTATATCCTTATCTCAACACTCCTTCCCCCACCCCATTGCAGTGCTTATTTAAAGCCCCAGTCACTGTCTGAGTTCCCAATTCACTGGCCCTGGACTGGATTAAATGGAAGCTATCCCAATGAAACAGCTTGGCACCACACTGGCACTGGCACCACAGCTCCTGAAATAAAAACACTATCTCCTAATCTGCACATTCAAATCCCAAATCTGTTTGCCCCTAGCCCAGTTGGGCTTTAGCTCAAACTGTAATCCAAAGATTATTATCTTTTAATGTTCCATTTTGAACTCCTTACACTCTCTTGGTGGGATCGCATCACTAAATTCTATGTGGGTGGCTGGGAATCCTGCAGCAAGTAACTCCCCTCCTGACTCCCCAAAGCCTGTCCACTATCTACAAGGCACAGGTCAGGAGGGTGATGGAATACTCCCCACTTGCCCTGGATGGCAAGAGGTTTGACACTATCCAGGACAAAGCAGCCCCCACTTGATTGGCACCACATTCACAAACATCTGCTCCCTTCCCCATCGACGCTCAGTAGCAGCAGTGCGAACTATTTACGAGATGCACTGCAGCAATTCACCAACGGTCCTCAGACAGCACCTTCTAAAGTCTGGTCATGGTGTTGTGTGAGGTAGGATTGGGAGGGGGTGGTCGTCCAGGAGCTGGGCAGAGAGTTGTGTAGTGGTGAGGATGGGCCAGGCGAGGTGCAGCCAGGAGGTAAGGTCAGATCTGGGCAGGGGGCTGTGTTGAATCAGGGAGGAGGTTGGTGGGAGTAACTGGTGCCATGGTTGGGTCAGATGGGATTAGGAGATCAGGTTAGAAGAGTCTAGGAGTCAAGGGGCTTTGGGAGGACAGTCTAACGGTGAAGTTGGGCCAGGGTGAGTTCAGGGTGTTGAGAAAGTGTTATTTTTTATGATCATCTAGGAGTCAGATATGGTTTTAATCTGGGCTAACACTTTATGGGTAACTCTCCACATAAATCCAAACTCTCAAACACTAACTCAGAGTCTAAGACTTTGTAGGATCCTCCCAGAGAGCAGGGAATATACCAGTTGGAAGATGGAACTTCCTGGGCAATTTCCACAGAGTCACTGCATTGGGATATCCGCGGGGTCCTGTAGCATATCATAGAATATAGAACATAGAACAATACAGCGCAGAACAGGTCCTTCGGCCCTCGATGTTGCGCCGACCTGTGGACTTTCCTCAGCTCGTCCCCCTACACTATCCCAAAATCATCCATGAGCTTATCTAAGGATTGTTTAAATCTCCCTAATGTGGCTGAGTTGACTACCTTAGCAGGTAGGGCATTCCACACCCTTACCACTCTCTGCCTAAAGAACTTGCCTCTGACATCTGTCTTAAATCTATCACCCCTCAATTTGTAGTTATGCCCCCCTCGTACACGCTGACGTCACCATCCTAGGAAAACGTCTTTCTCTGTCTACCCTATCTAATCCTCTGATCATCTTGTATGTCTCTATCAATTCCCCTCTTAGCCTTCTTCTCTCTAATGAGAAAAAACGCAAGTCTCTCAACCTTTCCTCATAAGACCTTCCCTCCAGACGAGGCAACATCCTGGTAAATCTCCTCTGCATCTTTTCCAATGCTTCCACATCCTTCCTGTAATGGGGCGACCAGAACTGTACACAATATTCCAAGTGTGGCCGCACCAGCGATTTGTACCGTTACAGCATGATATTGTGGTTCCGGAACTCAATCCCTCTACCAATGGGGATCTACCCTTTGGGGATCAATCCGGCTGCCGATGATCCGAGGTTGGACACTCTGGGCCACTATACAAATCAGGAGCAGGTGTCCTTCCTGCCTGCCTCACCATCAACCCCATCATGGCTGAAGTGACCGTGGCCTTGATTCCACTCTCATGCCTTACTTTCAAATGGCGTCCTTTTGTTCTAGACTCCCCCACATACGGGAAGCATCTTTCTAACATCTACCCAATCAAGGCCCCTCAGGAACCTCACTGAGGACACCTTTTACTCTCTATCCTCTAACGGAGCGTAACCCAGTTCACACTAACTTTCCTCATTGAATATCTTCACAGAAGCACCACAGGCTTGTTTTTAGTGAAGCTGGGTTACAGAATTAGCAGACCAGATCAGAAAGGCATTCCTGCATGCACTATGCAGATCAAATTTTACTCCATATCTAACCCCGTGCTGTCCCTGTCCTGGGAGTGTTTGATGGGGAGAGTGTAGAGGGAGCTTTACTCTATATCTAACCCTGTCCTGTCCCTGTTCCTGTCCTGGGAGTGTTTGATGGGGACAGTTTAGAGGGACCTTTACTCTGTATCTAGCCCCGTGCTGTCCCTGTCCCTGGGAGTGTTTGATGGGGATAGTGTAAATAGTGCTTTACTCTGTACCTAACCCCATGCTGTCCCTGTCCTGGGAGTGTTAGATGGGGAGAGTGTAGAGGGAGCTTTACTCTATACCTAACCCCATGCTGTCCCTGTCCTGGGAGTATTTGATGAGGAGAGTGCAGAAAAAGCTTTACTCTGTACCTAACCCCATGCTGTCCCTGTCCTGGGAGTGTTTGATGAGGAGCGTGCAGAAAAAGCTTTACTCTGTACCTAACCCCATGCTGTCCCTGTCCTGGGAGTGTTTGATGGGGAGAGTGTAGAAGGAACTGCACTCTGTATCTAACCCCGTGCTGTCCTGTCCTGGGATGTTTGATGGGGAGAGTGTAGAAGGAACTGCACTCTGTATCTAACCCCTTGCTGTCCCGGTCCTGGGAGTGTTTGATGGGCACAGTGTAGAGGGAGCTTTACTCTATATCTACCACATGCTGTATCCATCATGGGGACAGTGGAGATTTGCTGTGGATGTAACCCTATGTTGTAACTAATTCAAGACTGATGTTAAAATTAACAACCCTTCTATTTTCACACTCCCACTTCTCATCGAGGTGAACACAAAATTCACACAAAATAAACAAAAGTCTGTTTGCAATCCAGTCTCAATCCCTTCAAAACAGGAAACATTTGAGCCAAATTCGATGTTGGCAGGAAAAGTGTCAATGATAGTCTCTCCGAATTACTGTGTTCCCCAACTCTGTCAAACATCTTGAACCAACCAACAGCATATTACTGTTTGAATGTTACCAGTAATTAGGGAAACAAAATATTTATTTGTTTGATTTCCCTGTTCGTCTCATTGGAGGGAGCAGAGAGCTGGATCTGTTTGGAAACATTCTGCCTGATTCCTCTAAGGAACACGGCTTAATTTTAGCAACAAAGGCCAAAAGAGAAGCTGGAATAAGAGTTGCTGGATCCAATTCTACAACATCAAGAGGAATTTATTTCTTTACCTCTCTGCCCTCATCTCAAAGCCACTCACTGATTCATGATGCTGCACTAGTGCTGTGCCTTCCCTGCACAGAGACCAGCTTGTGGCTACTTAACTGTGATAGGCATCACAGCAAGATTCTGTCTCCATCAGGCAGCTGTACTTTTTGCCAAGTGTCACTGGATATGAACAGAGACTCTAGCTGATCCTCCCAGGAAAGTGAAAGCCAGTTCTATGATCTGAAACAAACACAGTAAATGCTGGAGAAACTCAGCAGCTCTGGCAGTATCTGTGGAGAGAGAAACTGAGAGAACGTTTTGAGTCCGATATGACTCTGCCTTGAATGATTTTTCTCAGAACTTCATTCTGAAGTACAGTCACATTAGACTCAAAACATTAACTCTGTTCTTCTCTCTCCCCAGTCATGACCAGACCTACTGAGTTTCTCCAGTACTTTCTGCTTTTCAGATTGAAAGTAGCTGCACTGTTTTGCTTCTATTGACTATTGTCTGAACCATCAGCTGAGCTTGAATCAGCTCAGTCAGAGCACAGCAGAGCAGATGCTGGAATCTTCCTGTTCCTTGATTATCACAGGCACACACACACATCCCTGCCTCAGTCACTAGGAGGCACCAATCAGTCTTGAATCAGGTAAGACCGATGTCAGTCTTGTCTCAGTGAGTCTCCTCTCTCCCCAGGAACAAAGGAGGTGAGTTCAATCTCACTCCAGAAAACTGGGCTGTAAACTCTTGGCTAACAAACCAGTGCAGTTCTGAGGAGAGGAGGTCTTTTATTTGTGACATTAAGACTAAAGACACCACCCCACATTCTGTCCACTCAGCTTATGCAAAAGCCTCACAACATTATTTAATAAAGAGGAGGAACAAATCTCCCTGGTATCATGGATCAAGGTTTATCCCTCGTCCAACATCACAAAAACCGATTACTGCATCTGGTGGTGATCACACTAGTGTCTGTGGGATCTTGCTGTGTGCAGATTGCCTTCCCCAATTCCCATATGACAATAGTGACTACACTTCAAAAGGTTTACATTAGTTGTCCTGCAATAGTTTAAATGTATTTCCTGCTCAGGATCAGAAAGCTTCTTGTTATCACTAATGGGACTGCCTTGAAATAGTGAGATGCCAGGATTTTGGGAGTGTGAGGGGTGTGAGTGTGTGTGCATGGAAGTGTATGTATAAGTGTGTGTGTGTTTAGTTTATGTCAGTATGTGAGTGTGTTTGTGAGTGATGAACGTGCCTGAATACCGGGGAAGGGTTGTTTGATTTTGTTTGTTTGATTGATTTATTATTGTCACGTGCACCGAGATACAGTGAAAAGTGTTGTTTTGCATGGTCCACAGCCAGATTGTACCATACACAGTGCATCAGGGAGCAGAGCAGACTGCAGAATACAGTGTTACAGTCACAGATAAGGTGCAGAAAAGGAGATCAACATTAACATTTAAGAGGTATGTTCAAAAGTCTGGTAACAATGGGGAAGAAGCTGTTCATATGTGTATTCAAGTGACACAAAACTCTACATGACAGAAAGGATGCCAATGAAATTCTGGATCACCATCTTAGAAACTGCTCTGCAACCTCACTGTGCACTCCATGAACACCAGCAAATTTGTTTGATGTGATCACAAAGAACTTTCTCAGACAGTGCTGTCCTTGACCACAGGCTCATGCTCTTCAAGGGGATATTCAGTCGGGTTTTTTTAGGTTTATTGTCACATTTACTCACATGAGTACAGTGAAAAGTTAATAAGCTGCTACTTATGACACCATCGCAGGTACAAGGTACCTAGGTACAGAATCTTAGGGGTACATAATCAGGTTGGGGCTCCTGTCATTGGTGGTGTATACCAGCACCTGAGAGCCCCTGAGCTGTTAGTCCACAATGTCTGAAAGGCCATCAGAGGCAGATTCATTAATACGTTTTGAAAGAAATTAAATAAATTGGATAAACATGATAGGAAGTGCAAGGCAATGGGGAAAGACCTTACATGAGGAGGGATGTAGTTGGGTTGGAGGCAGTTCAGAGCTTGGTTCCAGAGATGAAGTGTTTGTTTATAAAGAGAGGTTCAGCAGTTTAGGCTAATACTCTCTAGAGTTTAGAAGTTTGGGAGGAGATCTAATTTAGGTCTATAAGTTTCTAAAGGGGGATTAGAAAGTCAATGTATGGAGAATGTTTTCCTTGTGAGGTAGTCCAGAAAGAGAGATCATTGCTTTAGGGTAAGTGGCAGTAGATTTAAAACAAAGATAAGGAGAAATTACTTCTCTCAAAGGGTTGTGAATCTGTGGAATCCACTCTCCCAGGGTGCAGTGGATGCTGGGACATTGAGTAAATTTAAGGAGGAGCTAACAGATTTTTAATTAGTAATGGGGTGAAAGGTTAATGGAAAGCAGGGGAAGAATGTGTAGTAGTAGCCAGGAGAGGACCAGCCATGATCGTATTGAATGGCAGAGCAGGCTTGAGGGGCTGAATGGCCTCCTCCTGCTCCGAGCTCTGATATTTTAATATAAGAACTGGCGAGTGGGACTAGTTGCATAGCTCTTTCAAAGAACTGACAAAGGAAGGATGGGCTGAATAGTCTCTTTCTGTGCTGACTGATTCAATGATCAATAAGGAATTAGGAACATTTTGAAATCTGAAGAGAAAATGCAAGGCAATAGCCAACATTACCTTGTGCTTTAAACCAGACCTGCCACCTGCACATTGAGATACTGGACTATGGGATCTGTGCACATACACTATCCCTGATGCTGCTTGTTCCTCATCTCCAAATAACGTTCTTCAACTGGTTATGTCCTGTGATGCTCCTTAGTTACATTTGCACAAAGTAAGTTATAAAATACAGCTCTCTAGTGCAGTGTCTACTCTTCACATGTTCATTCTAGACCAGAGCCTTCTCTCTTACTGATGTCTGAGTTATATCACCAATTACTTCAAAGTAATCTACCTGAATCTCATTTTACCTGATGGAACACCTGAGGTAAAGACAATGCAAAATGTCAGAGAGTTTAATGGTAATGGTGCACCAGCAACAATGGTCAAAGCAGGGATTAATAGCAAAAAAAAAGCAAATCACAGACACTTTGTCTAACAAAGCAGTCTAATAAAATAAATGAGAGAAACAGATTGAACTTATATTACTTTGGGAAGGTAATGGTCTAGTGGTACAGTATTATTGTCAAATCATTAAACCCAGATACCCAGGTAATGCTCTGGGGACACTGATTCAAATTCTGCTATGTCAGCTGGTGGAATTTAAACTCAATAAAAATCTGGACTTAGGAGTCTAATGATGACAGTGAAACAATTGTCAGGGAAAATGTTGCTGTTCACTAATGTCCTTCAGGGAAGGAAACTGCCATCCTTACCTGGTCTGGCCTACATGTGACTCCAGACCCAAAAGCAATGTGGATGACCCTTAGCTGCTCTCTGACATCCACAGCCCATTAATGAATTTTAAAATAAACACACATATGTGGTTGCAAGGTGACTAAAGCTGGGAGCTGAAAATGTGTTGCTGGAAAAGCGCAGCAGGTCAGGCAGCATCCAAGGAGCAGGAGAATCGACGTTTCGGGCATGAGCCTGAAAGGCTCATGCCCGAAACGTCGATTCTCCTGCTCCTTGGATGCTGCCTGACCTGCTGCGCTTTTCCAGCAACACATTTTCAGCTCTGATCTCCAGCATCTGCAGTCCTCACTTTCTTCCCGACTAAAGTTGGGAGCTGAAAAAGACATTTCAAAAAGACAGATGAAATGGAGAAAAGGTTGTCATTGTCCTGATGATAATGGTTACTGCAGGATAGGAGTGAGAAAGGATCTTGGTTTGGATGCCAGTAAACAGAATCAATATGGGGAGAGTTCACAAACGTCAGCAAAATATACTGCATACTGCCTAACTTTAGTTATACTATCGGACAAAATGTAAGAATTCATACAAATATAATTTAATAGTTTCAATCTTCATATGGTCTGAATAAGTCAAATTGAAAAGATAATATGGAAAAGATGTTTGTGGAATGTCCTGAAGCAGTATGTTGTGAAACAAACCAGTGAAGAGTCAAATAAAGTACTGTGGATGCCAGAGATCTGAAATAAAGATAGAAAGTGCTGGGCAAACCTCTCATTAACACCTATTTTACATCTCAATCATTCCTTTATCATGATTAGCACTCCGTTTTGGCCTGAGCAGCCTCACCATCTGTTTCACTCACTCCTTCTCCCCTTTTGTCAATAACAACTTTAACATCATTGAACTCAAAATGTTATTTCTGTTTCTCTCTCCATCGATGATACCAGACCTTCTGAGTTTCTCCAGCATCTTCCATTTTTGAACAATTGATGATGTTATATTAAACCTTGTATTGTGTAATGAGATCACGTTAATTTATAACCTCAAGCTAAACACTCCCAAGTGTCAGTAGTCATAATATGATGTGATTGCATATTAGGTTTAAGAGTCACTTGAGTCAGCAAACATGCATCTTTAACTTAAATAAGCTTACATTGATATCAGTAGGCAAGGTTGATTGGGAAATTGTTGAACTGCCATACTGACTACAAGCAGTACAAAACATTAAAAGAAACAACTAAGAATTATCAGCAAAAATATATTCTACTGTGAAACGAGATCACCCTGGGAAAAGTAACTAATCCATGGCTGACTAAAGAAAAACAGATTAAAAGAAAAGGCAAGTAATATTGTGAAGAACCAGAGAAAGCCCAAAGATTGCAACAGATCTTGAAACCAGTAAAAGCTGAACAAATAGTTAGCAAGGAAGAAAATACACGAGCAAGAAAGACGGTAGAGATATTACAAAAGTTGAGAACAGCAACTGAAAACGTTAGTCTCTTCAAGGCTTTGACAGCAGAAATTATGACAGAAACAGAATCTGTATTGTGCAGAAGCAGACCATTCAGCCCATCAAGTCTACACTGACACTCTGAAAAGCATCCCACCCAATCCTGTATTTCCCATGGCTAACCCACCTTGCCTGCACATTACAGGCAATTTAACATGGCCACCAAACTACAAATCTTTGGACTGTGGGAGGAAACTTGAGAATCCAAAGGAAACCCACACAGACAGTCACCCATGGGTGGAATTGAACCTGGGTCCCCAATGTGTGAGGCAGCAGAGCCACACTGCTGCCCTAATGGGGCAAAAGGAAACATAGAGTCATAAGATCAAATACTTTGTCTCTGTCTCAACAAGCAAAAGACAGTAACATCCTATTGGGAATCAAGCACCTAATGAAAAAACTTAATAGTAATTCATTATGAGTTTAGAAAATGTACAGTGAAACTATTGGGAAGAAAAGGTTGATAAATCCTGAGGACCAGAGACAGTGGGTGCATTGTTGTGATCTTCCAAATTCCAAAGATTGTAGAATAGTCCCAGCGGATTGGAAGATAGAAAAACTATCACCACTATTCAAGAAGCAAAAGAGAGAAAGAAATCAGAACTTTGAGACAGCTGTATGCAAGTTGTTGGGAAATGCCAGAATTTTTATTGCAGAGCATTCAACACACCGAAACAAACCTGAGTGATCAATGATTGCTCAATGACAAATTGATTAGAAATTTCTGATTTGTATCTAGAAGTGTGAGGTTATTCAATTTGGTCGGAAATCAGAATACTTTTTAGTTTTCCTTATTCATTCATGGAATATGGACATACTGGATGGTCCGCATTATTGCCTATCCCTAATAGCCCGCAGGGCAATTAAGAGTCAACCATACTGCTGGAGTCACATGTCAGCCAGACCAGGGAAGAACAGGAGATTTCCTTCCTGGAAAAAGACATGTGGGAACCAAACTGAATTTTTCAACAATCAACTATCTTGTGTTTTTATTTCAGTCATTTTTTATTGAATTCAAATTTCTTTCGCTATCCCGGTGGGTTTCAAGCCCATGTCCTTCTAGCACTGGCCTCTGACTCTGAATTTCTGTGCCAGTGTCATTATCACCATGCTGTCACATCATGAGAGAGCATAAAATATTTGTACTTGGGTGTATTTGGCTGTCTTTGTTTGAGAAGTCCAGAAAGTTGGTATGCAGTTATAAAGAGCAATGAGAAAGGCAAATAGCATGTTGGCATTCCATAAATAATGGCTTGTATATTTACTGTTGCCTTCACAACTTCAATCACAGACTGTTTTACCATCAATACATTGCAACAAGAACAATATTTCAAATGTTTGTAAGAACTGTAGGAATCAATTTCACACAACAATGTTCCACATGCTGGAGTGAGATGATGGCCAGGTGATCTGTTTTGATGTTGGTTGAGGGATTGATATTTGTTAGTTTTATTTGTACATTGCGAAATGTATTCAGGTAGTAAGTATTAATTATGGTTGTTGGGCTTTATGCATGCCTGTAATCTGTATCTGAAAATTAAATCTTTTAGAGTGCAGAGAGATTTGGCTCCAGTTCTGTCTTTGTCTGCTGAAGTTGGACAGCCATCAACCTCAAAAACAAACCCTGGTTTTTAGAGAATAGTGCCATGATATGTTTTGCAGAACAGACAAAGCCTTGCTGTCCTGTCTCATACCCCAGCACAACTCCCTGGTCTGGATTATGTACTCAAGCTTTTGAAGTGGAGATTGAGTCCATGACCTTCTGATTCAAGAATAGGAGTGTGACCCATCAGAGAACAGCTAAAGGGCTAATCTCTGTTGGTCATTGTGCCTAATAAAACCATGCTCACTCTTGTCAGGTAGAATATCCAACTTTTCATCCGAAATATAAGATCCTTTCAAACATACAATTTTCAGAAGCTTCAAAAATACAAAAAAGATACAATCAGATGAACGCTTTGTAACTGAGTGTGTTGTAAGAGTGGGGTGTGCCCTGTGTGTGTGTCTGTTTCTCTACAAATGTACGTATGTTTATGGTGCATGTTCTATCCCAGTCTGCTCTGGCTCAGAGTTTGTGCATTTCTGTGTATTGAGGTGTCCATTTCATTATCTCTGAAAGTTTTAATTGAGCAAATGTATGGGTTTTACAATAAAACCAGAACATTTCAGAAATATTCCATTGGCTTGGCTTTTCTGTCTTTTGTCTAATGTGTGACTGGACATGATTTATTTGTCTGTCAGTGTGAATATTTATGTTCTATAGGTCTGTCTCTCAGTTAAGTGTCTCTATGCTGTTTATACCTGTACGATACAAGTCTGCGTCAGTGCTCCTCATTGAGTCTCTGTTCTTGTGTGACCTGTCTCTTTCGTATCTCAGTGTATATTGCATCTCATATTGTCTGAGATGTTCATTCGCTTTCTCTATATGTCTGTCTCTCTCTAACCTTATCTCTTGTTTCTGACTCTTTGCGTATATTTCTGTTTCTCTCTGACCTTGTATGTCTGTCTTTAACATGATGGGTTTATTTCTCTTTGAGCTCCTGTACTCCTGTCTCTCACCGACGCTCTGCGGCCGCTCGGTCCTCCCCCTACCTCTATCCCAGGACGATCCCGTCTCCTGTGCAGTGGGCGATGGCTCTTGTTCCTTGGAGCTGCAGCACCGGTGATTCTCCTGAGACATTGAGACATCTACTGCAAACTGCAAACGGAACACGGACAACCCGCTCGTTAAAACCTCCCTTTAAATGTGCCCTCCTGGACAATGCGCCACTCAATAATGAGCAACTTGCCTAAACTAGAGAGCAAGCCTGGCTCTGGCATTATTGGGAAGCTGCATTCGTCCGCCTGAAACTTTCTCGCTCTCTATCTCTGAATGAATCATTTCGGTTTGAGTTTAAAATCTTTTATAAATCTCATCGATCTGACTTCAGCCAAAACTAGGTACCTCAGAAAAGTTTACAGTTTTAAGCTTATACTTCTCCCCCTTCCTAACAATAAAATTGTTAACTTTTGTTTTCAGACTTACTGCAGGTTTAGTTTTCCAGTGAGATGGTGTCAGTTCCTTGTCTGTTGATTGGAGCGTGTTCCGGGCTGTCTCGGGCTGTTGTTAATCTCTCCCTGGCCCCTTTCACATTCTGCCTCTCTGTCCCTTTCTCTCTCTCTCTCTATGCCTTACAGTGAGAGGCGGAAACCGCCCGCTTTTCGGATCTCTCAGTTTCCTCCTACAGGATCTACGTTTCGAAAAGAAATCTGCAACTCACTGAAAGTTTACTCAGTCCCAGAGAGAGATAGAGAGAGAGAAAAAAAACACAAATAATTCTGGCAAGCGACGCACTGCGTCTCTGTAAAACCTGAGAGTGGTCTGGAAGGAAGCAGAGAGGGAGAGTCAGGATTATTTGCCTGGTTTGATATGAATCAACAATAACCTTTGCAGTTTCTCTCCAATTGCATCATTTAGGGAGAAAAGGTAAAACGTGTCGGAGTGGGTGAGCTGAGAGCCAGAGACCCAGGGAATGAGTTTTCAATCCCTCAGTCTCTGTCAGTGTCATCTCTGATGTGCCTCGTTCCAGCCCTGCCCTGATATTCGAAGGGAAACAGGGTTTTGCTCGCTTTCCCTCGCTCCTGATGCCCGAAACGATTTCAAGAAATACTTCGGGAGTGTTGTAGGAATGCAGCAGCCAATTTGTGCACAGGCAGCTCCCACACAGAGTAGTGTGACCAGGTCAGACTGTTTGGACATGATCACCAGGACAGCAGCTTTGGTCCTCTTTTGATCGATGTCCCAGGTCAGGACTTTCCAAAGTAGGAGTGAACAGAGACGGTTTAACATCTCCCTGAGACACAGAACCTCAGACAGTGCAGCGCTCCCTCAGACCAGCAGCGGTGTGGCTGCATTGGTTGTATCTGAGAAAAGGACATGAATCCAAAAGCGAAGAAAATCAAGTGTTGGCTAAAAGTCGCCAAACTATTGAATTGTTGTGGAGGAAGGGAAGAGACTATTCAGCCAGTCATATCATCACTGGCTCTCCAAACGACATGCTGACTTAGTTCCATTCTCCTGCATTTTCCCCAGAACGCAGGCCATAGTTTTTATCCAATGCCCTCATGAATGCCTGAGTTGAACCTGCCTCCACCAAATTTCCAAGCAGTGCATTCCAGACCCTAATGACTCACTGTGTGAAAATATTGTTTGCATACCACCTTGTTTCTTTTGCAAATCTACACCCCCTCGTTCTTCTATTTATGATCGGGAGTAGTTTCTCCTTATCCTCTGCATCCAGCTCCCTCATGATTTTGAAAACTTCTAACACATCTGCTCTCAAACGTCTTCTCTCCAAGGAGAACAGTCATAACTTCCTCAATCTAACCTCATCACTGGGAAACATTGTTGTGAACCACTTTTGCTGTCTCTCTCCAATGGGTTCACATCCTCCCTATAACATGGCACCCACAATTGTATATAATACTCTGGACAATAGGTGCAGGTGTAGACCATTCTGCCCTTCGAGCCTGCACCGCTATTCACTGTGATCATGGCTGATCATCCTTAATCAGTATCCTGTTCCTGCCTTATCTCCATAACCCTTGATTCCACTATCCTTGAGAGCTCTATTCAACTCTTTCTTAAATGAATCCAGAGACTGGGCCTTCACTGCCCTCTGGGGCAGAGCATTCCACACAGCCACCACTCTCTGGGTGAAGAAGTTTCTCCTCATCTCTGTCCTAAATGGTCTACCCCGTATTTTTAAGCTGTGTCCTCTGGTTTGACACTCACCCATCAGCGGAAACATGTTTCCTGCTGCCAGAGTGTCCAATCCTTTAATAGTCTTATATGTCTCAATCAGATCCCCTCTCAGTCTTCTAAACTCAAAGATATACAAGCCCAGTCACTCCAGTCTTTCAGCGTAAGATAGTCCTGCCATTCCGGGAATTGACCTCGTGAACCTACGCTGCATTCCCTCAATAGCCAGAATGTCTTTCCTCAGATTTGGAGACCAGAACTGCACACAGTACTCCAGGTGTGGTCTCTCCAGGGCCCTGTACAGCTGCAGAAGCACCTCTTCGCTTCTATACTCAATTCCTCTTGTTATGAAGGCCAGCATGCTATTAGCCTTCTTCACTACCTGCTGTACCTGCATGCTTACCTTCATTGACTGGTGCACAAGAACATCCAGATCTCTTTGTACTGTCCCTTTACCTAAATTGATTTCATTTAGGTAGTAATCTGCCTTCCTGTTCTTGCCACCAAAGTGGATAACCATACATTTATCCACATTAAACTGCATCTGCCATGCATCTGACCACTCACCTAACCTGTCCAGGTCATCCTATAATCTCCTAACATCCTCCTCACATTTCACTCTGCTACCCAGCTTAGTATCATCAGCAAATTTGCTAATGTTATTACTAATACCATCTTCTATATCATTAACATATATTGTAAAAAGCTGTGGTCCCAGCACTGATCCCTGCGGTACCCCACTGGTCACTGCCTGCTATTCCGAAATGGAGCCGTTTATCACTATCCTTTGTTTCCTATCAGCCAACCAACTTTCAATCCAAGTTAGTACTTTGCCCCCAATACCATGCGCCTAATTTTGCTCACTAACCTCCTATGTGGGACTTTATCAAAAGCTTTCTGAAAGTCCAGGTACACTAAATGTACTGGATCTCCCTTGTCCATCTTCAGAGTTACATCCTCAAAAAATTCCAGAAGATTAGTCAAGCATGATTTCCCCTTCATAAATCCATGCTGACTCTGTCCTATCCTGTTACTACTATCCAGATATGTCGTAATTTCATCCTTTATAATAGACTCCAGCATCTTTCCCACCACTGAGGTCAGACTAACTGGTCTATAATTTCCTGCTTTCGCTCTCCCACCTTTCTTAAAAAGTGGTACAACATTAGCCACCCTCCAATCCACAGGAACTGTTTCCGAATATATTGAACTCTCTAAAATAATCACCAACGCATCCACGATTTCCCGAGCCACCTCCTTCAGTACCCTGGGATGTAGACCCATCAGGCCCCAGGGACTTATCAACCTTCAGACCTAACAGTCTCTCCAACACCATTTCCTGGCAAATATAAATTCCCTTAAGTTCAGGTCCTTCAGCCACTGTTACCTCAGGGAGATTGCTTGTGTCTTCCCCAGGGAACACAGATCTGAAGTACCAATTCAATTCTTCTGCCATTTCTTTGTTCCCCGTAATATATTCCCCTGTTTCTGTCTTCAAGGGCCTAATTTTAGTCTTAACCATTTTTTTGCCTTTCACGTACCTAAAAAAGCTTTTACTATCCTCCTTTATATTTTTGGCCAGTTTACCTTCGTACCTCATTTTTTCTCTGCGTATTTCCTTCTTAGTAATCCTCTGTTGTTCTTTAAAAACTTCCCAGTCCTCAGTTTTCCCACTTATCTTTGCTAATGTTATACTTTTTCTCTTTTGGCTTTATATTTTTCTTCACTTCCCTCATCAGCCACGGCCGCCCATGCCTCCTCCTGGGATCTTTCTTCCTTTTTGGAATGAACTGAGCCTGCATCTTCTGCATTATACACAGAAATATCTGCCATTGTTCCTCCGCTGTCATCCCTGCTAAGGTATTGCACCATTGAACTTTGGCCAGCTCCATAGCTCCATAGTTCCCTTTATTCAACAGAAATATTGTCACTTCCGATTGTACATTCTACCTCTCAAATTGCAGATTGAAGCTTATTGTATTATGGTCATTACATCCCAATGGCTCCTTCACTTCGAGGTCCCTGATCAATTCTGGTTCGTTGCACAATACCAGATCCAGAATTGCCTTCTCCCTGGTAGGCTCCAGCACCAGCTGTTCTAAGAATCCATCTCTGAGGGACTCCACAAAGTCTCTTTCTTGAGGTCCAATACCATCCTGATTCTCCCAGTCTACCTGCATGTTGAAATCTCCCATAACAACTGTAGTAACATCTTTGCGACAGGCCAATTTCAGCTCCTGATTCAACTTACATCCGACATCCAGACTACTGTTTGGGGGTCTGTAGATAACTCTCAAGAGGGTCTTTTTACCCTTAGAATTTCTCAGCTCTATCCACACTGACTCTACATCCCCTGACTCTAGGTCCCCCTGCACAAGGGACTGAATATCATCCCTTAACAACATGGCCACCCCACCCCCTCTGCCCGTCAGTCTGTCCTTACGAAAGCACGTGTAGCCTTAAATATTCATTTCCCAGGCCCTGTCCACTTGAAGCTCAATTGTCCCCACAATATCATATCTGCCAATTTCCAAAAGAGCCTCAAGCTCATCTATCTTATTTCTAATGCTTCGTGCATTCATGTATAGTATTTTTAATTTGTTACAGCCCTCACCCTTCCCATCAACTCCTATTTCACTCAACCTTACAGCATGATCCCTTTTTGAGTTTTCTGCTTCATTGATACAGTTGTCTTTCTCCAAATGAGCTAGTGTCACTGTAAGTTTAGCATAGCCTTCTTGCCTTTGTACTCTCTGCGCTGATCAATGAAGCTGAGAACACAGCTTGCTTCACAGAGCACTGCTCTCTCCATCTAATCCTGTCGTCTTCAATGATCTGTGCACATAAACAACAAGGTCCCTCTTTCAAATTGTATCCTTTGTTTTGCATTGTTTCTCCATATACTTCTTGCAAAAAAAAATCACTTCAAGTTTCTCTGTTTTAAACTTCATCTGCCACTGATCTGTCCACTTCACCGACCTGTCAATGTCAAGTTGGAGTTCCACACAGTCCCTCTCACAGATTACAATTCTTCCAAGATTAATTTCATCTTCCAACTTTGAAACTGCCTCCTGCACATTAAGGTCTAGATCAGTAATATATCTTAAATAGATTGGAAAATGACATTCGAAGATGATTGGTCAACAGACAATGGCCAAAATTTAAAAAAAATAAAATGTATAAATTGATATTAGCGAGTTTTGAGAAGATTTATAGCTCAGGTTGAGGTTCTGGATGTAGGTTTGCTCGCTGAGCTAGAAGGTTCATTTTCAGATGTTTCGTCACCATACTAGGTAACGTCTTCAGTGAACCTCCGGACGAAGCACTACTGATGATTCCTGCTTTCTATTTATATGTTTGGGTTTCTTTGGGTTGGTGAAGTCATTTCCTGTTCTTTTTCTCATGGGGTGGTAAATGGGGTCCAAGTCAATGTGTTTGTTGATAGAGTTCCGGTTGGAATGCCATACTTCTAGGAATTCTTGTGCGTGTCTCTATTTGTCTTGTCCTAGGATGGATGTGTTATCCCAGTTGAAGTGGTGTCCTTCCTTATCTGTATGTAAGGGTTATGTCATTTTGTGGCTAGGTGATGTTCATGTACCCTGGTAGCTAGTTTTCTGCCTGTTTATCCAATGTAGTGTTTGTTACAGTTCATGCACAGTATTTTATAAATGACATTAGTTTTGCTTGTCATCTGTATAGGGTTCTTCAAGTTCATTAGCTACTGTTTTAGTGTTTTAGTGTGTTGGTGGGTTTGTGGGCTACCATGATGCCAGGGGGTCTGAGTAGTAAAAATAATTACATTCACCTCTTCTTCCTCTCTGTGACAGAGATTGGAGTATCAAGTCCAGCACAGAACATTAATATGAGCCATACTTTTCACCAAAGTTCCTGAAAAATCTGAGCAAATTCAATTTTTTTAAAAAAGTCTGAATCAGACACTAAATGACATATACTAGAAGCCAAAGGCAAATAAACAAAATTACAACAAATTGTCTAAATATTAATAACAGACCATCATGATGAATTGTAACACAAAGATTGTGTGGTAAAGGAAGAATTAACGTGCAGAACCATCATCTCTCTGCACCCAGGACAGATGGAGATTGTAGCTTAGAGAAAGTGCACAGCCAGGCTAAAAGTCTTCATTTAATCTGAAAATGGCTGTCGATCATTTTAAACTCAAACCACATGCGGACTGGTGAGCCAAAACCTAAATGGGTACTTTCCCCAGGGTAACCAATCTAGCTGAGAAATAACTGATTGAGCTGAAAAGGAGGAGATGAGAAACAGAATTTCAGCAAAGAGAGAGGGAGAGAGCGATAGAAGTTATGGAAAAAGACAGAGGAGTTTTGAGTGAGGTCAGCTGTTAGTCGAGAAAGCATGTGCTTTTCAGTGATGGCAATAGCGTGGGTTCAGTTCCTGCACCAGCTGAGGTTACCGTGAAGGACTCTTCTTCTCAAGCTCCCCCCGGCCTACAATGTGGTGACCGTCAAGTTAAACCACCAGAAGTTGTCTTTCTCTTGCTCTAATGAGAGATAGAGATTGAGACTCTTTTTGTTTTGCCTAGGAGTTAGAAAAACAATCAAGGAGCAATGCAGCTGGGATGGAAACAGCTAAGGACTGTGGAGGTGTAACCAATGTGTGGCTGGCAGCATCATTTAGGGTAACGTCTAGGGTATTGTGTCCAGTTCTGGCTGCCCAATTATAGGAAGGATATTATTAAGCTAAAGTGGGTTCAGAAGACATTTACTAGGATGTTGCCAGGTAGGGAAGGTTTGAGTTATAAAGACAGGCTGGATAGGCTGGGACGTTTACACTGGAATGGAGGATGTTGAGAAGTGGGGTTTATAAAATAATGAGAGGTACAGATAGAGTTAATGATATCTGTCTTTTCCCTATGATGGGGGATTGCATCAAGTGGGAGCATATTTTTAAGGTGAGGGGACAGAAATTTAAAGCAGACATGAGGGGTGAATTTATTACACAGAGGGTGGTTCGTGTGTGGAATGAACTTCCTGAGCAAGTGGTGGGAGTGGGTACAGTTACAGCATTGAAAAGTCATGATGTAGAGAGGCCAGTGTTGGATGGGGGGGTAGACAAAGTTAAAAATTACACAACACCAGGTTATAGTCCAACAGGTTTACTTGGAAGTACTAGCTTTCGGAGTGTTGCTCCTTCATCAGGTAGCTGTGGAGTAGGATCATAGGACACAGAATTTATAGCAAAAGATTACAGTGCCATGCAACTGAAATGATATATTGAACACACCTGGATTGCTGCTAGGTATTTCATCTTTTTGAATGGGTTGCTGAGTTGAGATTGAAGAGTGTGGTGCTGGGAAACCACAGCCGGTCAGGCAACATCCAAAGAGCAGGAGAATCGATGAATCGACGATTCTCCCGACTCTCCTGCTTCTTGGATGCTGCCTGACCGGTTGTGTTTTTTCAGCACCGCACTCTTCCACTCTGATCACCAGCATCTGTAGTCCTCATTTTCTCCCTTCTGAGCTGAGATGTCACCATTTTTATAAAATCTTAAGTTATCTCAAGAGTGAGACTTAAAGGAAGTTCTAGGATTTTACATATTAATGAGCTGAAATCTGGAACCCATCCTGAAAGAGGAAAGACTTAGCAGCAATCTCGGTTTGTTCAATATATTGTTCGAATTGCATGACACTGAGATCTTCTGCTATAAATTCTGTGTCTTATGATTCTGCTTCACAATCACCTGATGAAGGAGCAGTGCTCCGAAAGCTAGTGCTTCCAAATAAACCTGTTGGACTGTAACCTGGTGTAGTGTGATTTTTAACAACGTTTAAAAGACACTTGGATAAGTACATGAAGAGGAAAGGTTTGGAGGGATATGGAGCAGACAAGTGGGACTACTTTAGTTTGGAATATGTTTGGCATGGACTGGTTGGATCGAAGGGTCAGTTTGCATGCTGTAGGTCTATAACCGAAGCACAGAACGCACCCAGACATGGCTAGCAAATTTGAAAGGAAGAGAATCTGTACTGGATGAGCAGGCAGTCCGCTGAACTGAAATTTCACATTTAATCAGAGACCAAGGGGTTGCATAGAGTCATAGAAATCTACAGCACAATAAAAAGACCCTTCCACCCATCGAGTCTGTGCCAGTTTTCAAATATTGCCGCAGCAGATGAGGAAACAACAATGTCCAGATTTAAAGGAATGCTGCCTATGCTCCTCCTGAATGAGCTGGAGGTCTTGCTGCTGAAACTACTTTTCTGAATTTGAAGGAAAACCGAAGCAGTTCCCAAATACCTCTAGGGCTGGTGGAGAAGCTGCATCCCCCAGCTTTCTGAAACCTATTTGGGGTGGACTCCACTGTTAGTCCCTGGTGAGATGTGAGATAAAACCAAGGTCCAATATGCTAGCAGTGGTCCAGCAGGAAATCCAGCACATGCTGGAGGATGATCTCGCTGAGCTCCCCCAGAACATTAGCCCCAGAGCAATGCAGCATGACTCTGCTTTCCTTCCTGGGCAATAAAGGCTGTGCCCAGGACAGATTATACATTGAGGACTGGACAGCCACTGAACTGAAGTGGACCACACAGTCTTTCCCAGCAAAGACTGATCATGTTTCCAAAGGTACTGCCCTCATGACCCTGTCATATACTTTGGATTTCACAACAGCACAACCCTTTTTGTTTTTATAATTTCTAACAAAGTGATGCAGGGGGGCCAAGGCTGAGTGAATACGCTCAGCTGTATCTTGCAAGCTTTTAGCCTAAAAAAACCCTTCGTTCTCCAATGTCCTGTGCCATGTACAAGCCCCAGAGTACAGCAGGCATAGACATCTCCCCTGCTGTCTATGGGAACGATGGAGAATCTTTATATTTCCTCTTCTTCATGAACATGTTTTAAAAAAATGAAGTAGATGTTTTTACTCTCTCTAATGGTTAAGAGGAACCAGAAAAGAGAGAATTCCTTATTTTTTTTTAAACCATGACTTCTCACTTAAATGTTCTTAAAATAGATTCTTACTGGATTTTAAAATTGTTGCTATCGAACACAAAATAAGGAAGTTGACTGCTTCCAGAAAATCCTGAAATTACCAGGACACCTCCTGTGGTCCCACTCTCATTGCATTGTACAAGCATTTCAGTCAAGACAACCAGAGAAAGGGTAGATGAAACATCTACCTCTGCAATGTCTGAACAAAGGAGACCATTGAAACTCATTATTGAATGTGCTAATGACAGTGCAATTATCTGCTATCAAGCACAATGGCTTCTGTTGATGAGATATCAAAATCAAATTTTATCCAGACATGGGGAGAATGTGCAAACTCCGCACAGACTGTTGCCCGAGGCTGGAATTGAACCCAGGTCCCTGGTGCTGTGAGGCAGCAGCGCTAACCACTGAGCCACCATGATGCCAAAAGAGCACAAAGAGTTATCACATACCTTTGATCTCAATATTTCTTGAAAGCCTGATTTCTACGTAGAGACCTATATTTCCTCTCCAAAGTGAACCCAGTTTACAATAAATAACCTTCCCCAGTAATGCAATTCCATTGGTTTCCTGTGAAAGTGCACAACCCTCCATTGCATTGACTTATTGACCTCTCTAATTAGAGTCATAGAGTAACAGAGATGTACAGCACAGAAACAGACCCTTCAGTCCAACTCATCCATGCTGACCAGGTATCCCAATCTAGTCCCACCTGCCAGTCCTTGGCCCATATCCCTCCAAACCCTTCCTATTCATATACCCATCCAGATGCCTTTTATATGGTGAAATTCTACCAGCCTCCACCACTTCCTCTGGCAGCTCTTTCCATACACATACCACCCTCTGTGTGAAAAAGTTGCCCCTTAGGTCTCTTTTAGATCTTTCCCCTCTCACCCTAAAACTATGCCCTCTAGTTCTAGACTCCCTCACACCAGGGAAAAGACTTTGTCTATTTATCCTATCCATGACCCTCATAAAACATAGAGCATAGAACATAGAATATTACAGTGCAGTACAGGCCCTTCGGCCCTCAATGTTGCGCCACCCTGTCATACTAATCTGAAGCCCATCCCACCTATGCTATTCCATGTACGTCCATATGCCTGTCCAATGACGACTTAAATGTACTTAAACTTGGCGAATCTACTACCGTTGCAGGCAAAGCATTCCATACCCTTACTACTCTGAGTAAAGAAACTACCTCTGACATCTATCTTACACCTATCTCCCCTCACTTTAAAGTTGTGTCCCCTCGTGTTTGCCGTCCCCATACTTGGAAAAAGGCTCTCCCTGTCCACCCTATCTAACCCTCTGATTTTATAAGGTCACCCCTCAGCCTCCGACGCTCCAGGGAAAACAGCCCCAGCCTGTTCAGCCTCTCCCTATAGCTCAAATCCTCCAACCCTAGCAACATCCTTGTAAATCTTTTCTGAGCCCTTTCAAGTTTCATAACATCTTTCCACTAGGAAGGAGACCAGAATTGCAGGCAATTTTCCAACAGTGGCCTAACAAATGTCCTGTACAGCCGCAACATGACCTCCCAACTCCTGTACTCAGTACTCTGACCAATAAAGGAAAGCATACCAAACGCCTTCTTCGCTATCTTATCTACCTGCAACTCCACTTTCAAGGAGCTAGGAACTTGCAGTCTAAGGTCTCTTTGTTCAGCAACACTCCCGAGGACCTTACCATTACGTATATAAGTACTGCTAAAATTTGCTTTCCCAAAATGCGGCACCTCACATTTATCTAAATTAAACTCTATCTGCCACTTTTCAATCCATTGGCCCATCTGATTCAATGACTAATTCTGAAAACTTTGATTAGAAGCAATTTATAACTTCCCTCCGTTCTCTTTTGTTGTTTGGAAGCATGTGTGAATGCATTGCAAACATCTTTCTGCATTTTTTAAAAAGCTGTAATAAGCCCCACTTTATTTTAACCTGAAAGAATTTGCTGTGGGTAATTTTTAAGAATTGGACTTCGCTCATAGACTTTGGAGAAACGCACTAATGTTTCAAGGAACAAGAAAGTAAATTAAAAGCATCTCTATCACAGAGAGAGAAGGATTAAATTCATTCTGTTCCCTTTGTTGTGTGGTATCTCATTATGTTGTGTACCTTTCAGAGACATGCTCATGACAACGTCATTGTATGACACCATGTGACCTGAACGTTTACAGGTGTCAGTCTCCACCTTAACTGGGACCACTTGAATCATGACATGTTGGTGAATATATAGAAACATAGAAAAGAGGAGCAGGAGGAGGCCATTCAGCCCCTTGAGTCTGTTGCACCATTCAATATGATCATCCAACTCAGTCCCCTGTTCCCACTTTCTCTCCCATACCCTCTGATGCCTTTAGCCTCAAGAACTGCCTCTTTCTGTAATTGAGTAGCTTAATAGTAGCTGAGACACTGAAGTTCTTGTGAGTTTAACAGTTAATGCATTGAGTTCCTTTGCTGAAATGACAGTCCAAGGAGGTGGCAGCTGTAGCAACATAAGCCAGAATGAGGCACTGGCTGCTTTGGCGTGGTAGGCCCAGCGTCGGGTTTGAGCCCAGCTTGGGACCCTGCAGCTTCAGCAGTGCCAGCATTGCTGAGATTGACCCAGCGTGGACTCATGGCACCGACAAAGTTGGTGGAGGCAAGATGGTGCCAAACTTGCAGCAACAGTGTGGCCCAGGATGTGGCTGAGCCTTGGTACCCAATGGCGGAGGTGGTGGTGTTCCAGTGGTGTGCGAGGACCCCGGGCACCTGAGTGTTTGCAGACTGAGTGGCGGACCCTATGGCTTTGTTTTTCTGGTGGTGAGGCCTTATGGCAGAGGCAGGGGGAGCAATCTGGATGTTTCCTTTCTTTATGGCTGTTTCTTCTATTTCTTTTTCTGTTTTTAATGCTGTCTTTTGTATTCTAAGATGGCACTGGTGAATATCAACTTGTACACTTTTAACTGTACTCCTGTATTCTTGTACTCAAGTACATGTGACAATTAAATCTAAATCTAAAAGTCTGTTGAATCTTTCAATACCACATTGCCCAGTCTAGTTCTTATGAGAGTCAGGAGAAGTGTTGGTACATCAGGCATAAACACTCTGCTGGAGGCAATGCCAACACCACAGGGAGCAGTTTATACCTCTACCTCCAGATCGTGTGTAACGTATTCATTTAAACGGAGGTTTGTTAATGGACAGAAAGTGTGGAGTTGAAATAAATGGAGCATTTTCAAGTTGGCAGGCATAATTAGTGGGATGCTGCAAGAATCAATACTGAAAACATAGAACATTACAGCGCAGTACAGGCCCTTCGGCCCTCGATGTTGCGTTGACCTGTGGAACCAATCTGAAGCCCATCTATCCAACACTATTCCATTTTCATCCATATGTTTACCCAATGATCAATTAAATGCCCTTAACGCTAGCAAGTCTATACTGTTGCAGGCAGGGCATTCCATGCTCCTACTATTCTATGAGTAAAGAAACTACTTATGGCATCTATCCCATATCTATCACCCCTCAGTTTAAAGTTATATCCCCTTGCGCTAACCATCATTTTCTGAGGAAAAAGGCTCTCACTGTCCAACCTATCTAACTCTCTGTTTATCTTATATATCTCAATCAAGTCACCTCTCAATCTTCTTCTCTCTAATGAAAACAGCCTCAAGTCCCTTAGCCTTTCCTCATAAAACCTTCCCTCCATAGCAGGCAACATCCTAGTAAATCTCCTCTGAACTCTTTCCAAAGCTTCCACATCCTTCCTATAACGTGGTGACCAGAACTGCATGCAATATTCTAAGTGCAGCCACACCAGAGTTTTGTACAGCTGCAGCATGACCTCATGGCTCCAAAACTCAATCCCTCTATCAATAAAAGCTAACACACCGTATGCCTTCTTAACAGCTCTATCAACTTCGGTGGCAACTATCAGAGATCTATGTACCTGGACACTGAGATCCACACTACCAAGAATCTTACCATTAGCCCAGTACGCTGCATTCCTGTTGGGCCTTATCTGTTGAAATCTCTATCAATAACATATTGTTTATGAGTTAGGATAAGGTGGGGAAGGGGAGATGAGGAAACTGATGAAACCGACATTGATCCCTTGTCTTGGAGGATCCCAAGGTGGAACATGAGGTACAGTGAAGAGACAGGCTGCCAATTTGTGGAACATTTCAGAGAACATCTCCAGGACTCACACCTATCTGCCCCACCATCCCGTGGCTGAACCCTTCAACTCCCCCTCCCACTCCATCAAGGACATGCAAGTCCTCGGCCTTCTCCATTACCAAATTCTAGCCACTCGCTGTGTGGAGGAAAAATGTCTTGTCTTCCGCCTTGGGACCCTCCAGCCACACAGAATCAATATTGATTTTACCAGTTTCCTGATCTCCCTCCTCCCACCTTATCCCAGATCAAACCCTCCAACTTAGCACTGCCCTCTTGTACTGTCCTACCTGTCCATCTTCCTTCCCATCTATCCACTCCACCCTCCTCTCTGACCTATCGCCTCCATCTACCTATCGCACTGTCAGCTACCTTGCCCCCAGCCCCACCCCCCCGAGAAACTTTGATTCTCCTGCTCCTGAAATGCTGCCTGGAGGAGAGAGAGAGAGAGAACCTGCACAGTTACCGCCTTTGCTGTTTGAATTCGTGTATCGCTGGACATCGGAGTGCATCTGGGAAAATTAACAAACAGTGAAATTCACAACTAATCTTGGAGGAACTGTTGGGCAAAGTTCACAGCACAGAATCAGATAAGTTAATTGTTGTTTTAAGTCTGTCCAAGAGAAAGGCTGCAGTAGTGAGTATAATGGATTCTTTCTTGAATATATGTCTTTGGAGATAAGTCACTTGATTCAACTTAAAATATAAACCATAACTATTAATTTAACCTGGGGCAGTGTTTGTAGAGGAATAAGATGGTGTTATTTTCTGGGTCTGTAGATTGTGAAGGAGCAAAAATGGCCTTTGCAGTGATATGTACTTCTTGTCAGACGTGGGAGTTTAAAGAGAATTTAAGAGTTACTGGGGATTATATCTGCCATAAATGCTGTTGGATGCAAATCTTATCAGATCGAGTGGATCGGTTGGAGAGACAGATAGAAGCGATGAGGAATTTGCAACAGCAACAGTATGTGATGGATGGCAGTTATAGGAAAGGGGGAAAGTCTCAGATACAGTCACATAGATGGGTTAACTCCAGGAAGGGTAAGGGAGGTAGGCAGCTGGTGCAGGAGTCTTTTGTGGATATACCCATTTGAAGCAGTTATGCTGTTTTGGTAAATATAGGGGGTGATGGATTCTCAGGGGAATATAGCATGTACAGCCAAGTTTCTGGTATTGAGACTGGCTCTAATGCAACGAGGGGTACGTTGGCTTCCAAGAGATCAATTGCGTTAGGGGATTCTGTAGTCAGAGGTACAGACAGACGTTTCTGTGGCCAGCAGAGAAAAAGCAGAATGGTGTGTTGTTTCCCTGGTGCCAGGATCAAGGATGTCTCAGAGAGGGTGCAGAATGTTCTAAGGGGGAAGAGCGGCCAGCAGGAGGCCATTGTCCACATTGGAACCAACGACATTGGAAGGGAAAAGGTTGAGATTCTGAAGGGAGATTACAGAGAGTTAGGCAGGAATTTAAAAAGGAGGTCCTCAAAGGTAGTAATATCTGGATTACTCCAAATGCTACGAGCTAGTGAGGGCAGGAATAGGAGGATAGAGCAGATGAATGCATGGCTAAGGAGCTGGTGTATGGGAGAAGGATTCACATTTTTGGATCATTGGAATCTCTTTTGGGGTAGAAGTGGCCTGTACAAGAAGGACAGATTGCACCTAAATTGGAAGGGGACTAATATACTGGCAGGGAAATTTGCTAGAACTGCTTGGGAGGATTTAAACTTGTAAGGTTTGGGTGGGGGGGTGGGACCCAGCGAGATAGTGAGGAAAGAGATCGATCTGAGACGGGTACAGCTGAGAACAGAAGTGAGTCAAACAGTCAGGGCAGGCATGGACAAGGTAGGACTAATAAATTAAACTGCATTTATTTCAATGCAAGGGGCCGAACAGGGAAGGCAGATGAACTCAGGGCATGTTTAGGAACATGGGACTGGGATATCATAGCAATCACAGAAACATGGCTCAGGGATGGGCAGGACTGGCAGCTTAATGTTCCAGGATACAAATGCTACAGGAAGGATAGAAAGGGAGGCAAGAGAGGAGGGGGAGTGGCATTTTTGATAAGGGATAGCATTACAGCTGTGCTGAGGGAGGATATTCCCAGAAATACATCCAGGGAAGTTATTTGGGTGGAACTGAGAAATAAGAAAGGGATGATCACCTTATTGGGATTGCATTATAGACCCCCCAACAGTCAGAGGGAAATTGATAAACAAACTTGTAAGGAGATCTCAGCTAGCTGTAAGAATAATAGAGTGGTTATGGTCAGGGATTTTAACTTTCCAAACATCGACTGGGACTGCCATAGTGTTAAAGGTTTAGATGGAGAGGAATTTCTTTAGTGTGTACAAGACAATTTTCTGATTCAGTATGTGGATGTACCTACTAGAGAAGGTGCAAAACTTGACCTACTCTTGGGAAATAAAGCAGGGCAGGTGACTGAGGTGTCACTGGGGGAGCACTTTGGGGGCAGGGACCATAATTCTATTCGTTTTAAAATCGTGTTGGAAAAGGATAGACCAGATCTAAAAGTTGAAGTTCTAAATTGGAGAAAGGCCAATTTTGACGGTATTAGGCAAGAACTTTCGAAAGCTGATTGGAGGCAGATGTTTGCAGGTAAAGGGACGGCTGGAAAATGGGAAGCCTTCAGAAATGAGATAACAAGAATCCAGAGAAAGTATATTCCTGTCAGGGTGAAAGGGAAGGCTGGTAGATATAGGGAATGCTGGATGACTAAAGAAATTGAGGGTTTGGTTAAGAAGAAGAAGGAAGCATATGTCAGGTAGAGACCGGATAGATCGAGTGAATTCTTAGAAGAGTATAAAGGAAGTAAGAATATACTTAAGAGGGAAATCAGGAGGGCAAAACGGGGACATAAGATAGCTTTGGCAAATAGAATTAAGGAGAATCCAAAGGATTTTTACAAATATATTAAGGACAAAAGGATAACTGGGGAGAGAATAGGGCCCCTCAAAGATCAGCAAGGCTGCATTTGTGTGGAGCCACAGAAAATGAGGGAGATACTAAATGAATATTTTGCATCAGTATTTACTGTGCAAAAGGATATGGAAGATATAGACTGTAGGGAAATAGATGGTGACATCTTGCAAAATGTCCAGATTACAGAGGAGGAAGTGCTGGATGTCTTGAAACGATTAAAAGTGGATAAATCCCCAGGACCTGATCAGATGTACCTGAGAACTCTGTGGGAAGCTAGAGAAGTGATTGCTGGGCCTTTTGCTGAGATATTTGTATAATCGATAGTCACAGGTGAGGTGCCGGAAGACTGGAGGTTGGCAAACGTGGTGACACTGTTTAAGAAGGGCGGTAAAAACAAGCCAGGGAACTATAGACTGGTGAGCCTGACCTCAGTGATGGGCAAGTTGTTGGAGGGAATCCTGAGGGACAGGATGTACATGTATTTGGAAAGGCAAGGACTGATTCGAGATAGTCAACATGGCTTTATGCATGGGAAATCATGTCTCAGAAACTTGATTGAGTTTTTAGAAGAAGTAACAAAGAAGATTGCTGAGGACAGAGCAGTAGATGTGATCTATATGGACTTCAGTAAGGCGTTCGACAAGGTTCCCCATGGGAGACTGATTAGCAAGGTTAGATCTCATGGAATGCAGGGAGAACTAGCCAATTGGATACAGAACTGGCTCAAAGGTAGAAGACAGAGGGTGGTGTTGGAGGGTTGTTTTTCAGACTGGAGGGCTGTGACCAGTGGAGTGCCACAAGGATTGGTACTGGGCCCTCTACTTTTTGTCATTTACACAAATGATTTGGATGCGAGCATAAGGGGTACAGTTAGTAAGTTTGCAGATGACACCAAAACTGGAGATGTAATGGACAGCGAAGAGGATTACCTCAGATTACGACAAGATCTGGACTGATGGGCCAATGGGCTGAGAAGTGGCAGATGGAGTTTAATTCAGATAAATGCGAGATGCTGCATTTTGGGAAAGCAAATCTTAGCAGGACTTATACACTTAAGGTCCTAGGGAGTGTTGCTGAACAAAGAGACCTTGGAGTGCAGGTTCATAGCTCCTTGAAAGTAGAGTCACAGGTAGATAGGATAGTGAAGAGGGCGTTTGGTATACTTTCCTTTATTTGTCAGAGTATTGAGTACAGGAGTTGGGAGGTCATGTTGCGGCTGCACAGGACATTGGTTAGGCCATTGTTGGAATATTGCCCGCAATTCTGGTCTCCTTCCTATCGGAAAAATGTTGTGAAACTTGAAAGGGTTCAGAAAAGATTTACAAGGATGTTGCCAGGGTTGGAGGATCTGAGCTATAGGGAGAGGCTGAACAGACTGGGGCTGTTTTCCCTGGAGTGTCGGAGGCTGAGGGGTGACCTTATAACGGTTTACAAAATTATGAGGGGAATGGATAGGATAAATAGGCAAAGTCTTTTCCCTGGGGTGGGGGAGTCCAGAACTAGAGGGCCTAGGTTTAGGGTGAGAGGGTAAAGATATAAAAGAGACCTCAGGGGCAACTTTTTCACGCAGAGGGTGGTACGTGTATGGAATGAGCTGCCAGAGGATGTGGTGGAGGCTGGTAGAATTGCAACATTTAAGAGGCATTTGGATGGGTATATGAATAGGAAGGGTTTGGAGGGATATGGGCCGGGTGCTGGCAGGTGGGACTAGATTGGGTTGGAATATCTGATCGGCATGGACGGGTTGGACCAAAGGGTCTCTTTCTGTGCTGTACATCTCTATATCTCTATGACTGGCTGTGCTTTTTTCCAGCACCACACTCTTTGAGTCTAAGCTGTGGAGGCCTGGGTTCAAGTTCCACCTACTTCAGAATTGTGTAATAACATCTGTGCACAGGCTAAACAAAAAAAGGACAAAGGCATTGAGCAATATATATCCAAGAGTTGGGTGGAAAAGTAAGCTGTGAGGAGTAACAGTGTGGTGGATGCGGATAGAAACAGGTTGGATGATTGAGCAGGAACATGGCAGATGGAATATAATTTGGTGAAGTGAGAGAATTTATTTACTTTGGAGGCAAAAATAAAAAGTGCAGAATATATTTCTGAGACTGAGGAATGTTTGCACTCAGCTGTCCTGGGCGTCTTATACATGAACATTTGGAAATTAACATTGAAATGATTGGAAAGACAACTGGGATATTTATCACAAAGCGATTGAGGCATATACAGAACTGTGACATGTTCATAGCAAGAGTGTTGGTGCTGGCTGGAACATAGGAACATAGTTACAGGAATAGGCCATTCAGCCTCTCAATCTGTCCTACCATTCAAAGAGGTTAAGTCGGACCTGTGGCTGAACTCCATAGACTTGCCTTTGTTCTCTTTGTTTATTTTCTTTGCCCCAGGAAGGATATTCTTCTCCCAGAGAAAGTAGAACAAAGATTCAGGAATCCAGTTCCAGGCATGAAGGGACAGTCCTTTGGGGATTTTTAGATAAAAATTATGTGTATGTCCTCTGGAGTTTAAAACATTGTTGGGGATAGAGGGAAATGTAATAAAATTCTTATGTGGCTTGACAGAGTAAATATGAAAATTGTTTTCCCCTGAAAAGGGATTCTGGAGCACATGATCACAGTTTTGCAGTAGCATGGTGGCTCAGTGGTTAGCACTGCTGCCTCTCAGCATCAGGGATACGGGTTTGATCCCACACTCATTGACTGTCTGTGTGGAGTTTGCACATTCTCCCTGTGTCTGCGTAGATCTCCTCTCACAGTCCAAAGGTGTGCAGGTTACTTGGATTGACCATGCTAAATTGCCCCTTGTGTCCAGAGATGTGAAGGCTAGGTGGGTTATTCATGGGAAATGCAGGGTTACCGGGATAGGGCAATGGGGTCGGTCTGAGATGGATGCTCTTCAGAGGGTAGGTGTGGTTTTCATAGGCTGAATGGTCTGCTTCCACAGTCTAGAGATTTTATGAATAAGGGCCAGCTTCTTAGAACTGAAACAAAAAGATTTGTTTTCACTCAGTGGGTTGCGAATGTTTGGAACTCTCTGCCCCCAGGAGGTTCTAGATATTCAGCTATTGAGGACACCATGGAGTTGAGTTTCCAGGTGTTTGTTCCTGAGGGAATTCAGGGATATAACACAGGAAGGTGGAGACGAAGTTGAAGATCAGTCATGATCTCTCTGAATGACGAAATGGACTCGCGGGGCCAAATGACCTATTCTTGTTCCTACTCCTAATGTTCTCCCTTATATAATAACACTCTGTGTATTATGGAGCATTACGCTCCTGATGTACTGTACAGCACCATATGTTACTGTTATTAATGACATGTAGCCAGGCTACAGGGTGACAGCAGATTTAGAGAGAAATTTACGGCCTGTTACATACAGAGGGATTGGTTTGGAGTTGGAAGGGAGTATTATGGTACCATTGGCCTCTCAGTGTATATTAGAGTCTCTGCAAAAAATTAACACCTTCATCAGACCTTGCAGTTAATCTGAACACCTACTTGTTAATGTTAGTCACACAGTTCACACCGTCGAACCAGAAAAGCTGGAAATTTGACCTGAAAACATCCCAAACGTGTTTCGTGGTTCAACTACTGTACAGAGAAATGTGAAAGTCAAAAACATCTATTATTTTCTCTGTTTATTTTCAGTGGATATAGGATGAAATTTGAGGTCCAAGTAAAATGAATAATAATGAATGGCAACACAATTAAATCTCCCTGTCTCAACCCACCTGCTGCTGGTTTATTCAGAGCATCATTATACCTATGCTTAACTATTCCATCACACTGTCAGCTGGTCAACCATATTCCACTTCCCCAAAACTGTGCCTCTACTGGGTCTTAACTTACAGCAAATCCTGTCCCCTATTACCCGCAATGCTCACCGGCTCCTGCTCAAATAATATCTTTATGTGAAAACTCTCATCCCTTGTTTTCAAATCCTTCCATGACCTTATAATCCTTTATCTCTGAGCCAAGATTAGAATGGTGCTGGAGAAGCACAATGGGTCAGGCAGGGTCTGAGGAGCAGGAAAATCGATGTTTCAGGCAAAAGCCCTTCATCAGGAATGAGGAATGTTTTGTGGCTCAGTGTCACGATTTGTTTTATGCTGCTCCTTGAAATATTGTCTTACATGAAACAGCTATATAAATATAAGATACTATTGCTTGCTGTATCTTAAATGTATGACACAGCCTAGATAACTGTCCACTGAGGTTAGCTGCCCTCTGCTTTCTCTTTACCAAGTGTCAATGTAAGACACAGACCAGATCGGGATGGATGCTAGAACATAGTGGGATCCCAGTAAAATCCCCATGGAGGTAGGACAGTCCATTCTACCCTGCCCCGACTTTGTGTTTAGACATTTTTCCATATCTTATTTTTGAAACATCTGACTCGACATTTCTAAACAGGCATCCAGTCTAAATTCTCCAACCATTGGAAATAATTTCTCTCACACTACTCCATATCGCTTTATAACTTGAAAACTTTGATTAAGTCACCCTTTAACTATCTAAATTCTAGGGAGTGACAACTGCAGCATGTGTAATCTCTTATTATAATTTAACCTTTGCATTCCATGTATCACAGACCTGTGGCTGCAAAGGGATCAGGGCTGGGAATTAAATATCCAAGGTTACACATCGTACTGAAAGGACAGGCAGTTGGGTGGGCATTGTCATAGAACATAGAACATAGAACATAGAACATAGAACATAGAACATAGAAGAATACAGCGCAGTACAGGCCCTTTGGCCCTCGATGTTGCGCCGATCCAAGCCCACCTAACCTATACTAACCCACTATCCTCCATATACCTATCCAATGCCTGCTTAAATGCCCATAAAGAGGGAGAGTCCACCACTGCTACTGGCAGGGCATTCCATGAACTTACGACTCGCTGAGTGAAGAACCTACCCCTAACTTCAGTCCTATATCTACCCCCCCTTAATTTAAAGCTATGCCCCCTTGTAATACCCGACTCCATACGCGGGAAAAGGTTCACACTGTCAACCCTATCTAACCCCCTAATCATCTTGTACACCTCAATCAAGTCACCCCTAAACCTTCTTTTCTCTAATGAAAACAGCCCCAAGTGTCTCAGTCTTTCCTCATACGATCTTCCTTCCATACCAGGCAACATCCTGGTAAACCTCCTCTGCACCCGTTCCAGTGCCTCCACATCCTTCCTATAGTATGGCGACCAAAACTGCACACAATATTCCAGATGCGGCCGCACCAGAGTCTTATACAACTGCATCATGACCTCAGGACTCCGGAACTCAATTCCTCTACCAATAAAAGCGAGTACGCTGTATGCCTTCCTCACCGCACTATTTACCTGGGTGGCAACTTTCAGAGATCTGTGTACATGGACACCAAGATCCCTCTGCTCATCCACACTACCAAGTATCCGACCGTTAGCCCAGTACCCCATCTTTTTGTTATTCTTCCCAAAGTGAATCACCTCACACTTAGCTACATTGAATTCCATTTGCCACCTTTCTGCCCAGCTCTGCAGCTTCTCTATATCCTGCTGTAACCTGCCACATCCTTCCTCACTGTCAACAACTCCTCCGACTTTCGTATCATCCGCAAACTTGCTCACCCAACCTTCTAACCCCTCTTCCAGTTCATTTATAAAAATGACAAACAGCAATGGTCCCAAAACAGATCCTTGCGGAACACCGCTAGTGACGGCACTCCATGAAGAAACTTTGCCATCAACTACTACCCTCTGTCTTCTTCCATCCAGCCAATTCCTAATCCAAACCTCCAACTCACCCTCAATGCCATATCTCCGTATTTTCTGCAGTAGCCTACCATGGGGAACCTTATCAAACGCCTTACTAAAATCCATATATACCACATCTACCGCTTTCCCCTCATCAACCTCCTTCGTCACCTTTTCAAAGAATTCAATAAGGTTTGTGAGGCACGACCTGCCCTTCACAAAACCATGCTGACTATCCTTGATCACATTATTCCTATCCAGATGTGCATAAATCCTATCCCTTACAATTCTCTCTAAGACTTTGCCCACAACAGAAGTGAGACTCACCGGCCTATAGTTACTAGGGTTATCCCTACTCCCCTTTTTGAACAAAGGAACCACATTTGCTATCCTCCAGTCTTCTGGCACTACTCCTGTAGACAAAGAGGACAAAAAAATCAAGGCCAATGGCTCTGCAATCTCCTCCCTTGCTTCCCAGAGAATCCTAGGATAAATGCCATCAGGCCCAGGGGACTTATCTATTTTCACCTTTTCCAGGATTTCCAACACCTCTTCTCTACATACCCCAAAGCCATCCATTCTACTTATTTGTGACTCAGTATTCACATCGACGACAATGCCCTGTTCCTGAGTAAATACTGAAGAAAAGTATTCATTCAGTGTCTCCCCAATCTCTTCCGCCTCCACACGCAACTTCCCACTACTATCCTTGACTGGACCTATTCCTACCCTAGTCATTCTTTTATTCCTAACATACCTATAGAAAGCCTTAGGGTTTTCCCTAATCCTACCGACTAAGGACCTTTCATGTCCCCTCCTTGCTGCTCTTAGCTCTCTCTTCAGGTCCTTCCTGGCTACCCTATAACTCTCAATCGCCCCAATTGAACCTTCACGTCTCATCTTGAGATAGGCCGCCCTCTTCCATTTAACAAGGGATTCCAATTCCTTATTAAACCACGGCTCCCTCGCACGACCCTTTCCTCCCTACCTGACAGGTACATAATTATCAAGGACACTCAATAGTTGCTCCTTGAACAAGCTCCACATATCATTTACACTCTTTCCTTGGAGTCTACTTTTCCAAGCCACACATCCTAAGTCATGCCTCACCGCATCATAATTTCCCTGACCCCAGCTATAACTCTTGCCCTGTAGTACACACTTATCCCTCTCCATCACGAGAGTAAAAATCACCGAATTATGGTCACTATCCCCAAAGTGCTCACCTACCTCTAATTCTAACACCTGGCCTGGTTCGTTACCCAGAACCAAATCCAGTATGGCCTCACCTCTTGTTGGCCTGTCTACATATTGTGTCAGGAAACTCTCCTGCACACATTGAACAAACACTGACCCATCTAACGAACTTGAGCTATAGCTTTCCCAATCAATATCAGGAAAGTTAAAGTCCCCCATAACAACCACCCTATTACTGTCACTCATCTCTTGAATCACCTTCCCTATCCTTTCTTCAATGATTCTAGGACTATTAGGAGGCCTGTAAAAGACTCCTAACAGGGTGACCTCACCTTTCCTATTCCTAACCTCAGCCCAAACTACCTCAGATGGCAAGTCCTCATCCATCGTCCTTTCCACCACTGTAATACTATCTTTGACAAGCAATGCCACACCTCCCCCTCTTTTACCCCCACCTCTGATCCTACTAAAACATTTAAATCCTGGAACCTGCAACAGCCAATCCTGTCCCTGTTCTAGCCATGTCTCCGTAATAGCCACAACATCGAAGTCCCAGGTACCAACCCACGCTGCAAGTTCACCTACCTTATTTCGTATACTTCTTGCATTGAAGTATACACACTTCAAGCCACTTTCCTGTTTACAGACACCCTCCTTGGAAATTGATGCCATGTTCCTAACCTCCCTACACTCCAGGCCCTGCACCCTGAAGCTACAATCTGGGTTCCCATGCCCCTGCAGAGTTAGTTTAAACCCCCCCAAGAGCACTAGCAAACCTCCCCCCAAGGATACTGGTGCCCCTCAGGTTCAGTCAGAAATGAAATTAAATCGATAGCAACAAGTGTTGAAAAATGTAGATTGTATGTGGATAGAATTGAAGAACTGCAAAGGAAAAAAGACCCTGATGGGAGTTCTGTACATACCTTCAAACAGTAGTCAGGACGTAAGAAGAAAATATATCAGCAGATTAAAAAAGGTGTGTAAGAAAGGCACTGTCACAGTAATCAGGGGGGCTTCAGTGTGCAGGTGGACTGGGTTGGGAGCTAATCTCAAGCAGAGGACTTTGTGGAATGTCTGCAAGAAGACCTTTGGAGCAGCTTGTGGTAGACCCCACGAGGGAACAGGCAGGTCTGGATTTGGTGATGTGTAATGAGGCAGACTTGATTAGGGAGCTTAAGGTGAAGGAACCCATTGGGGCAGTGACCATAATAGAATTCATCCTGCAGTTTGAGATGGAGAAGAAGGAATCAGATGTAACGTTATTACAATTGAGTAAAGGTAACTACAAAGGCATGAGGGAGGAGGAGCTGGCCAGAGTTGATTAGAAGAGAAGCCTAGCAGGAAAGATGGTGGAGCAGCAATGGCAGGAGTTTTTGGGGGTAATTCATGAGTTTCAGCAGAAATTCATCCCAAGGAAGGGGAGGACAGGACAATGTGCCTGACAAGGAAAGTCAAGGATGGCATAAAAGCAAAAGTAAAGGCACACAATGGGGTGAAGACTAGTGGAACGCCAGAGGATTGGGAAGCTTTAAAAATCAGCAGGGGATAACTAATGAGGGGGGAGAAAATGAAACATGAGAGTAAGTTAGTTAGTAATATAAAAGAAGATTGCAAGAGTATTTTGGGACATATAAAAGATAAGAGAGAGGCAAGAGTAGACACTGGGCCACTGGATAATGAGTCTAGAGAAGTAGTAATAGGGAACAAAGAAATGGCAGAGCAACTGAAAAGGTGCTTTACCTCAGTTTTCACAATGGAAGACACCAGCAGCATACTAGAACTTCAAGAGAGTCAGGGGCCAGAGGTGACTCTAGTGGTCATAGAGTCATAGAGGTGTACAGCACAGAAACAGACCTTCAGTCCACTCGTCCATGCTGACCAAATATCCCAACCCAATCTAGTCCCACCTGGCCCATATCCCTCTAAACACTTCCTATTCATATACACATCCAGATGTCTTTTAAATGTTGCAATTGTATCAGCCTCCACCAATTCCTCTGGCAGCTCATTCCATACGTGTACCACCCTCTGCGTGAAAAAATTTGCCCCTTTGGTCTCGTTTATATCTTTCCTCTCGCCCTAAACCTATGCCCTCTAGTTCTGGACTCTCCCACCCAAGGGAAAAGACTTTGTCTATTTATCCTGTCAATGCCCCTCATGATTTTGTAAACCTCTATAAGGTCAGCCTCCGACGCTCCAGGGAAAACAGCCCCAGCCTATTCAGCCTCTCCCTAAAGCTCAAATCCTCCAACCCTGGCAGCATCCTCGTAAATCTTTCTGAACCCTTTCAAGTTTCACAACATCTTTCTGATAGGAAGGAGAGCATCATTAAGGGGAAGATGCTAGGGGAGCTAAAAAGTCTGAAGGTGGATAAATCACCTGGACCAAATGGAATACACCCCAGAATTCTGAACGAGATAGCCGAGGAATGTTTAAAGGCATTGGCGGTGATCTTTCAGGAGTAACTGGAGTCAGAGAGGGTCACAGAAGCCTGGAAAATGGCTAATGTAACAGCCCTGTTTAAGAAGGGAAGGAGGCAGAAGTCAAGAAACTATAGAATAAAGAACATTACAGCACAGGAACAGGCCCTTCAGCCCTCCAAACCTGTGCAGCCACATTTTGCCTATCCATACTAAAACGGTCTTCATTTACAGGATCCGTATCCCTCTATTCCCTTTCCTATTCCTGTACTCATCCAGGTACTACTTGAATGCTGCGATTGTGTCTGCATCCACCCTCTCCTCTGGCAGCACGTTCCAGGCACTTACCACCCTTTGTGTGAACAACTTGATTCTCACATCTCTTTTAAATTTTCCCCCTCCCACCTTGAACCTGTGTCCCCCAGTAACTGACCCCTCCACCCTGGGAAAAAGCCTCATACTTCCCACTCTATCCATGTTATTCACAATCTTATAAACTTCAACCTGCTGCGTTCTGGTGAAAACAAACCCAGTCTATCCAACCTTTCTTCACAGCTAAAATCTTCCATATCAGGCAATACCCTGATAAACCTTTTCTGTACCTCGTCCAAAGTGTCCACATCCTTCTGGTAGTGTGGTGACCAGAACTGTACACAAGTGTGGCCTCACTAAAGTTCGATAAAGCTGCAGCATAACTTGTTTATCCTTACACTCAATGCTCCTTCCAATGAAGACAAACATGCTATAGACCTTGTTTACTACCTTAACTACCTGTGCTGCCACCTTCACTGATCTGTGAACCTGCACGCCCAGATCCCTCTGCATATCAATACTCTGAAGGGTTCTGCCATTCACTGTATAATTTCAACCTGTACTTGACCTTCCAAATTGCATCACCTCACATTTGTCCGGATTAACCTCCATCTGCCATTTTTCTGCCCATGCCTCCAACTGATCTACATCCTACTGTATCCTCTGACAATCATCCTCACTATCTGCAACTCTACTAATCTTTATATCATCCTCAGACTTACTAATTAGACCAGCTACATTTTCCTCCAAATCATTTATGTAGAGCATGAACAGCAGAGGTCCCAGCACTGATCCCTGTAGAACATCACTAGTCACAGCCCTCCATTCTGAAAAACATCCTTCCACCACTACCCTCTGTCTCCTATGACCAGTTCTGTATCCATCTTTCCAGCTGGTTAGCCTGACCTCGGTCGTTGGTAGGATTTTCCAGTCCATTATTAAAGATGAGATTGCAGAGTAGTTGGAAGTGCATGGTAAAATAAGGCTGAGTCAGCACGGCTTCGTCTGTGAGAGGTCATGCCAGACAAATCTGTTTGAATGCTTTGAGGATGTAACAAGCAGGTTAGACAAGGGAGAGGCAGAGGATGTGATCTATTTAGATTTCCAATAGGCCTTTGACATAGTGCCACACAGGGGGCTGCTAAATAAGATAAGAACCCATGTTGTTAGGGGCAAGGTACTGGCATGGATAGAGGATTGGCTGACTTTCAGAAGGCAGAGAGTGGGGATAAAGGGGTCTTTTTCAGGATGGCAACCAGTGACTAGTGGAGTTCCACAGGGGTCAGTGTTGGGACCACAACTATCCATGTTATGCAGTAATGATCTGGATGAAGGAACTGCGGGCATTGTTGCTAAGCTTGCAGATAACACAGAGGTAGGTGGATGCACAGGAAGTGGGGATGAATATTGAGGAAGTGGGGAGGTTGCAGAAGGACTTGGACAAGCTAGGAGAGTGGGCAAAGAAATGGCAGACGGAATACAATGTGGGAAAGTGTGAGGGTATGTATTTTGTGAGGAAGAATAGAGGTGTAAACTATTTTCTAAGTGGGGAAGGGCTTATGAAATCTGAAGCACAAACGATCTTAGGAGTTCTAGCTCAGGATTCTCTTCAGGCTGGCTTTAAGGGAGGCAATGGCCTAGTTGTATTATCACTAGACTGTTACTTGAGACCCAAGTTGTGTTCTGGGACTGGGGTTCAAAGGCCGCTTTGGCAGTTGGTGGTGTTTGTATTCAATAAAAATCTGGAATTAGGAGTCCATTGTCAATTGTCATGACCAGAAATCCATTGTCAATTGACAGAAAAGCCCATCTGTTCATTAATGATGTGCTGGTGTTGGACTGGGGTGGACAACATTAAAAATCACACTACACCAGTTTATAGCCCAACAGGTTTATTTGGAAGCGCTGTCTTTCGGAGCACTGCTCCTTCATCAGGTAGCTAGTGGGGCAGAATCGTAGACCACTGAATTTACAGCAGAAGATCATAGTGTCATACAACTGACGCAATGTACTGAACATACCTAGATTGTTGTTAAGTTACCTTTTTTTCATACTGATAAAACCTTAAGTTGTCTCTGGACTGTGATTTGAAAGAAGTTCTGGGATTTACATATTAATCAGTCGAAACCTGAACTCCCATTCTCAGTGATTAAAGATTTAACAGCAATCTAGGTTTGTTCAATACATCACATCAGGTGCATAACACTTTGATCTTTCACTATAAATTCTGTGTCCTATGATCTTGTTCCACAGCTACCTGATGAAGGAGCAGTGCTCCAAATGCTAGAACTTCCAAATAAATCTGTTGGACTCTCCCCTGGTGTTGTGTGATTTTTAATTTGGTTCATTAATATCCTTTACAGAAGGAAACTGCCATCACGTGTCTGGCTTACACGTGACTCCAGACACACAGCAATGTGATTGACTCGGAACTGCCCTCTGGGCAATTAGGGATGGGCAATAAATATTGACCTAGCTGGTGATGCCCTCACTCCATGAAGGAAAAAAACATACTGGCTCAGTTGGCAGTTAGGAAGGCATATTCAATGTTAACATTCATTTTAAGTGGGCTAGAATACAAGAGCAGAAAACGTGCTACTGAGGCTATATAAGGCTCTGGTCAGACTGCATTTGGAATATTGTGAGCTCCATATCTGAGGAAGGGTGTAATACTATTGGAGGAGTCCAGAGGAGGTTCACAAGAATGATCCTGGGGATGAAGGCTTGTCAGATGAGGAGCTTTTGAGGATTCTGGGTCTGTACTCGATGGAGTTTAGAAGGATGAGGGGGTATCTAATTGGAACTTACAGAATACTGAATGGTCTGGATGGAGTGAACATGGAGAACATATTTCCACTTGTAGCAGAGACTAGGACCAGAGGGCACAGTCTTAGAGTGAAGGGGCAACCCTTTAGAACAGAGATGAGGAGGGATTTCTTCAGTCAGAGGGTGGGGAATCTGTGGAACTCACTGCCACAGAGGGCTGTGGAGGCCAAGTCATTGAGTGGATTCAATACAGAGATAGGTTGGCTTGTGTTTGGTAAGGGGATCAAGGGTTACAGCAGGAAGACCATGATTGAATTGTGGAGCAGACTTAATTCTGCTCCTATATCTTGTCATGTTAAGATGTTATCATTCTGATAAACTTATGATTCCTTCTATCCAAGGTCAAAGTTCGAATGTATGCTTCTTAGAGCTGCTCAATATACTGTAACTGTGATCTAATCAAGGCTTTGTTTCCTCAGAGAGTGACAGCTATCCAGTTATACACAAATCTTCTCATTAAGATGCTCCACCTTCCAGTCACCTTTTTGATTAGTGTCTGCAACTGTCCATGACATTTTGATCATCTTCTTGCCCAAACCCTGAAACCTTTTGGACCTCTTGTAGTTCCATCTTTACACCATGCAGAATGTTCCAAGATCAATCAAACTTTGGTTGACTTCACATTTTCCTGCACGTGCCATTTGCCAGTTTTGTCTGTATATTTAACCTATCTTTGCAATCAGATACTCCCATCTATACTATCTGATCTGCTGTTGAAAATTACATGGTGGAGGATAGAATTGGAAGAAATCTCTCCACACTTTCCTACTCATTTGTTCATAGGAACACATTACAAATGTATGTCTCCTAACTCAACAGCACAAATTCAGTGTACTGACTGAAGTTAAATACAATGAATGTGGAATATGTGGCAAATAACTTACCTTCTAACTCTCCAAAGCCTGTTCACCATCCACAAGGCACAAGCCAGGACTGTGATGGAATACTCCCCACTTGACCTGGATGGGTGCAGCTCCAACAACACTCAAGAAGCTCAACGCCATCCAAGACAAAGCCACCCGGTTAGTTGACACCACATCCACAAACATCCATTCCCTCCACCACCAATCTGCCATCTGCAAGACACACAGCAGAAATTCACCAACGATCCTCAGACAGTACCTTCCAAATCCATGACCGTTACCATCCAGAGGGATAAGGCAGCAGATACATGGGAACACCACCACCTGCAAGTTCCCCTCCAGGCCATTCACCATCCTGACTTGGAAATATATTGCCGTTCCTTCACTGTCTCTGGGTCAAAATTCTGGAATTCCCTCCCTAAGGGCATTGTGTGTCAATCTATAGCACACAGACTGCCACGGTTCAAGAAGGCAGCTCACCATCACCTTCTCAAGGGCAACTAGGGGCAGGCAATAAATGCTGGGCTCAGCCAACAATTCTCACATCCTGTAAGAAAGTAACAATTTTTAAAAAGCACCCTGAATAAGTTTTGAGTTTTATCTCTCGTTCGATCATCTGAGTAGCTCCTTGCTGTGTCTTCCAGCCAGTTTCCTAATAACGTCAATAAAAGGCCTTTAATTTCTTAGCATTTGACTTTAGCTAGCAGTTCTCATTAAGAATTTTATCAATACATTTTGGAAGTCCATATAACTAACATCTATAGACCTTCCTCTGTTCAACACTTTAGATACAGCTTTAAAAGTTTCAAACAAGATCATTAGGCATAGCCTCCTAGTTCCTGAAGAAGGGCTTATGCCCGAAACATCGATTCTCCTGTTCCCTGGATGCTGCCTGACCTGCTGCGCTTTTCCAGCAACACATTTTCAGCCATAGCCTCCTAGTTACAAATCCATGCAAATCCCTTGACTGAGCTGAACATTTTCAGGGATAAATTGAGCCCAGTCATTGTTTCTTTAATTATGGGAGTATCTAGTAATTTCCTAATAACTGGTTTTAGGCTAGACCACCTGGAGTTCACGAGTTTCCCTTTTCCATGATTTTTAAATAACAGAATGCCATGGGTAATTTCCCAAACTAAAAGAAGGGTCCCATAATCAAGTGAACTTCAGAGGATTATAGTGTGGGCAGCTGTAATAACCTTGTCTGCGTCTTTTAAAATTCTTAGGTAGAAATCAGCTGGTCCTGTGGAGTTACCATGACTTTCTCCATTACCATTCACCTTAATTTTGATCAGCCCATCTTTCTTTGATGTTAGTATTTTTTCATGATGTCCAAAGTGTTGATCTCTTTGTGTACAGTAAATCCTGGTGCAGAGGAATCACTCCCCATTTGCTTTCTTCCTATTGCTATTTCAATGTCACTGTAATCGGTTCTCAGGAAGCTCATTGCTCCTAATTGCCCTTGGTTTCCTCATAACAGAACAAAATATTGTGCTAAATCTTACAGGTTTTTCACTAAGTGCAAGTTGTATTGAATTTTTTGGAATGATTCTTAACACACGCCCCAGTAAGATTTTTAACCATGTCTGACCAAACACATCTAGCAAGAGATATAGCTGGGGGAGGGGCAATTACCATTCGATTAGGCAAGATTTAGGATGCATAGGATGGGAAAGGAAACTGCAGGGGATGGGCACAATTGAAATGTGGAGCTTATTCAAGGACCAGCTACTATGTGGCCTTGATAGGTTTGTACTGGTCAGGCATGGAGGAAGTTGTTGAACGCGGGAGCTGTGGGTTACTAAGGAAGTTAAATCTCTTGTCAAGAGGAAGAAGAAGGCTTATGTTAAGATAAGATATAATGACTCAAGGCGTTTGAGAGTTACAAGTATATCAAGAATAAAAGAATTACTAGAGTAAGATTAGGATCAATCAAGCATAGTAGTGGGGAGTTGTGCATGGAGTCACAGGAGATAGGGGAAGCGCTAAATGAATACTTTTCGTCAGTATTCACACTGGAAAAAGACAATGTGGTCAAGGAGAATACTGAGATAGAGGCTACTAGACTAGACAGGATTGAGGTTCACAATGAGGAGGTGTTAGCAATTTCGGAAAATGTGAAAATAGACAAGTCCGCTGGGCTGGATAGGATTTATTTTAGGATTCTCTGGGAAGCCAGGGAGGAGATTGCCGAGTCTTTGGCTTTGATCTTTATGTCGCATTGTCTACAGGAATAGTGCCAGAAGACTGGAGGATAGCAAATGTTGTTCCCTTGTTCAAGAAGGGGAGTAGAGACAACCCTGGGTAATTATAGACCTGCTAGACTCACTTCAGTTGTGGGGTAAAGCATTGGAAAAGGTTATAAGAGATAGGATTTATAATCATCTAGAGAGGAATAAGTTGATTAGGGATAATCAACACTGATTTGTGAAGGGTAGGTCATGCCTCGCAAACCTTATTGAGTTCTTTGAGATGGTGACCAAGCAGGTAGATAAGGGTAAAGCGGTTGATGTGGTGTGTATGCATTTCAGTAAGGCATTTGATAAGGGGTACCAGACTATTCAGAAGGACCAGACAGGAAGGTAAGGGAGGTGGTGTAGCTCTGATATTCAAGGACCGACATCACAGCAGTGCTGAGAGATCATATAGGTTCTATGGAAAATGAGGTTCAATCCATTTGGGTGGAAATTAGAAATTCTAAAGGAAAAAGTCACTAATAGATATTGTCTATAGGCCACCAAATAATAACATCACATTGGGGCAGGCAAGAAACGAAGAAATAACTAATGCCTGTAAAAACGGTATGGCAATTATCATGGGGGATTTTAATCGACATGTAGATTGGTCGAACCAGCTCAGTCAGGGTAGCCTTGAGGAGGAGTTCATTGAGTGTCTTCGTGATAGTTTTTTTGAACAGTATGAAATGGAACTGACAAGGGAGCAAGCTATCCTAGATCTCGTCCTGTGTAATGAGACAAGAATAATTAACAACTGCATAGTTAGAGATCCTTTTGGAAGGAATGATCACAGTATGGTTGAATTTAGAATATAGATGGAGAATGTGAATATAAAATCCAATACTAGGGTCCTGTGCTTGAACATGTTTACAGAGCAGCGAGGAGAGAGGGCGGAGAGAACCGAGGGCTGCCGGGAAGGGACAGCGCGAGAACTGTCTTTAAAGCAGCAGCAGAGGCAGAGGCCACAGAGAGAAGCAGAGGCTGCTGGGTATATATTTGGGCAGCGGCTAAATCCCAACCCACCCTCCTCCTCTAACCAAATAAAAAGGACTCGTGTGTTGCTAAGGTAAGGCGTTTCAATTAATATTTCTTGTATATCGTGTGATTAATTAAAAGTTTACTGTTAGTTGGTTAGTTGAGTAAGACCATGGAGAAGTATTAGAAATTATTTATAAATTTGTATAAATTAATTAAATAAGGAGAGATGGCTGGCCAGGTGATGTGCTGTAGCTGTATGATGTGGGAGCTGGCTGATCCCATTGTGAACGGCAGTGACCACATCTGCAGCAAGTGTTGGTTGCTGGAAGAACTCCGGATCAGAGTTGATGATCTGGAATCTGAGCTTCAAACACCGGCATGTCCGGGAGGGGGAGAGTTACCTGGACACTTTGAGGCAGTCACACCCGGCGATTTAAGTAATTCAAATTCAGTTAATGATCAGGAACAACAGGGTGTGACTGTCAGTGAGGCAGGTAGAGGGATTCTGAGTTCAGGAGTGGAGGAGCCTCAGCCCTTGGCCTTGTCCAACAAGTATGAGATTTCAGCTTCCTGTATGGATGAGGAAAAGGGTGTGGACAGGATGAGCCAGCTGACCACGGCACCTTGGTAGAAGGCCATTCAAGAGGGGGGAGCAAAAAGACAAGTAGTTGTTTTAGGAGATTCTATAATTAGGGGGACAGATAGTATCCTTTGTGAGCTGAATCGGGAGTACCGCATGGTGTGTTGCCTGCCCAGTGCCAGGGTGCAGGACATCTCCGACCGGCTTGAAAAGATATTGGAGCGGGAGGGAGAAGGTCCAGTTGTTGTTGTCCACATTGGCAACATAGGCAAGGCTAGGAAGGAGGACCTGTTTGGAGATAATCAAACACTGGGAAGGAAATTGAAGAACAGGTCCTCAAGGGTCATAATCTCCGGATTACTGCCTGAGGCACGTGTCAATTGGCAGAGGGATAAGAACATTAGGGAAGTAAACACATGGCTGATGGAATGGTGTGGGAAAAAAGGATTCAATTTCATGGGACGGTGGCATCAGTTTTGGAACCGGGGGGATCTGTATCGATGGGACGGTCTCCACCTGAATTGATCTGAAACCAGTGCTCTAGCGAAAAGGATAAATAGGGTGGTCACTAGGACTTTAAACTTGTGAGATGAGGGAAAGGGAAAGGGAAAGCAACAGGGAGTAGAAAGATAAGCAGCAGGTTAGCATGTGTGCAGGGTTTAAGTTCAAGGCAGACTAGGAATGAAGCAAAAGGAAGGATAACTTAGGACATATTACTAGAGGTGATGGAAATCATGAGGATAAGAAAATTAGCATTACGGCGCTTTACCTGAATGCTTGTAGTATTCATAACAAAGTAGATGAATTAACAGCACAAATCATCATGAATGATTATGATGTGGTAGGCATCACAGAGGCGTGGTTGCAGGGGGTTCAGGACTGGCAGTTAAACATCCAAGGATTTATAACTTATCGAAAAGACAGGGAGGTGGGTAGAGGGGGTGGGGTTGCCTTGTTAGTTAAGAATACAGTTAAATCTATGGCACTGAATGACATAGGGTCAGATGATGTGGAGTCTGTATGAGTGGAGTTAAGAACAACAAAGGCATAAAAAAACTATAATGGGAGTTATGTACAGACCTCCCAGCAGTGGCCAGGACCAGGGACGCAAGATGTACCAGGAAGTAGATAGGGCATGTCAGAAAGGCAAGGTCACGGTGATCATGGGGGACTTCAATATGCAGGTGGACTGGGTGAATAATGTTGTGGGTGGATCCAAAGAAAGGGAATTCATGGAATGCTTACAAGATGGCTTTTTGGAACAGCTTGTGATGGAGCCCACAAGGGAGCAGGGTATTCTGGACTTAGTGCTATGTAATGAGCCAGATTTTATAAAAGATCTCAAAATAAGGGAACACTTGGAAGGCAGCAATCATAATATGATAGAGGTCAATCTGCAGTTTGAAAGAGAGAAGGCAAAATTAGATGCAATGGTGTTACAGTTAAATGAAGGTAATTACAGGGGCATGAGAGAGGAACTGATGAAAATCGACTGGAAGGAAAGCCTAGAGGGGAAGATAGAGCAACAATGGCAGGAGTTTCTGGGTGTAATTGAGCACACAATACAGGGGTTCATCCCAAAGAAAACAAAGATTATCAGGGTGTGGGAGGGGGAAGTTGGGATTAGACTGTCATGGCTGGCAAAGGAAGTCAGGAAATGTATCAAAGCAAAAGAGAGAGCCTATAAAGTGACCAAGAGCACTGGGAAATCAGAAGATTGGGAAGGCTACAAAAACAAACAGAGGATAACAATGAGAGAAATATGGAAGCAGAGAATCAAACATAGAGTCATAGAGTCACAGAGATGTACAGCACGGAAATAGACCTTCGGTCCAACCCGTCCATGCTAACCAGATATCCCAACCCAATCTAGTCCCATCTGCCAGCACCCGGCCCATATCCCTCTAAACCCTTCCTATTAATATACACATCCAGACGCCTTTTAAATGTTGCAATTATACCAGCCTCCATCACTTCCTCTGGCAACTCATTCCATACACGTACCACCTTCTGTGTGAAAATGTTGCCCCTTAGGTCTCTTTTGTATCTTTCCCCTCTCACCCTAAACCTATGTCCTCTAGTTCTGGACTCCCCCACAGCAGGGAAAAGACTTTGTCTAGTTATCCTATCTATGGCCCTCATAATTTTGTAAATCTCTATAAGGTCACCCTTCAGCCTCCGACGCTCCAGGGAAAACAGCCCCAGCCTGTTCAGCCTCTCCCTAAACCTCAAATCCTCCAACCCTGGCAACATCCTTGTAAATCTTTTCTGAACCCTTTCAAGTTTCACAACATCTTTTTGATAGGAAGGAGACCAGAATTGCAGGCAATTATCCAACAGTGGCCTAACCAATGTCCTATACAGTCGCAACATGACCTCCCAATTCCTGTACTCAATACTCTGACCAATAAAGGAAAGCATACCAAAAGCCTTCTTCACTATTCTACCTACCTGCAACTCCACTTTCAAGGAGCTGTGAACCTGCACTCCAAAGTCTCTTTGTTCAGCAACACTCCCTAGGGCCTTACCATTAAGTGTATAAGTCCTGCTAAGATTTGCTTTCCCAAAATGCAGCACCATATCCTTGCCAGTAATATTAGAAATGATAGTAAAAGTTTCTTTTAATACATAAGAAACAAACAAGAGACAAAAGTAGGCACTGGGCCTCTCCAACTTGATGCAGGATGGCTCGTACTGGGAGATAAGAAAAAAACTGAAGAACTTAATAAGTATTTTGCATCAGTCTTCATAGTGGAAGACCTGAGTAATATCCCAACAATTAAGGTGAGTCAGGGGGCAGAGTTGAATATGGTAACCATTACAAAAGAGAAAGTGCTAAAAAAACTAAAAGGTCTAAAAATCGATAAATCTCCTGGCCCAGATGGGTTACAGAGAACACCTTTGGGACACCCGGACCAACCAAACCAACCATCCCGTGGCTCAACACTTCAACTCCCCCTCCCACTCCACCAAGGACATGCAGGTCCTTGGACTCCTCCATCGCCAGACCATAGCAACACGACGGCTAGAGGAAGAGCGCCTCATCTTCCGCCTAGAAACCCTCCAACCACAAGGGATGAACTCAGATTTTTCTAGTTTCCTCATTTCCCCTCCCCCCACCTTGTCTCAGTCCCAACCCTCGAACTCAGCACCACCTTCCTAACCTGCAATCTTCTTCCTGACCTCTCCGCCCCCACCCCCACTCCGGCCTATCACCCTCAGCTTATCACCCTCACCTTATCCTCCTTCGACCTATTGCATTTCCAACGCCCCTCCCCCAAGTCCCTCCTCCCTACCTTTTATCTTAGCCTGCTTGGCACACTTTCCTCATTCCTGGAGAAGGGCTCATGTCCGAAACGTCGATTCTCCTGCTCCTTGGATGCTACCTGACCTGCTGCGCTTTTCCAGCAACACATTTTCAGCTCCGATGGGCTACATGCTAGAGTTCTGAGCGAGGTGGCTGAGGAAATAATGGAGGCATTGGTTGTGATCTTTCAAAAGTCACTGGAGTCAGTGAAAGTCCCAGATGATTGGAAAATCGCTGTTGTAACCCCCTTGTTCAAGAAAGGATCAAGACAAAATTTGTAAAATGATAGGCCGATTAGCCTAACCTCGGTTGTTGGTAAAATTCTAGAATCCATCGTTAAGGATGAGATCTCTAAATTCTTGGAAGTGCTAGGTCAGATTAGAACCAAGTCAGCATGGATTTAGTAAGGGGAGGTCGTGCCTGACAAACCTGTTAGAATTCTTTGAAGAAGTAACAAATAGGTTAGACCAGGGAAACCCAGTGGATGTTATCCATCTAGACTTCCAAAAGGCCTCATGGGAGGCTGCTGATTAAGGTGAGGGCCCGTGGTGTTCGAGGTGAGCTACTGGCATGGATTAGGGATTGGATATCTGACAGAAGGCAGAGAGTTGGGATAACAGGTTCTTTTTCGGAATGGCAGCTGGTGACAAGTGGTGTCCTGCAGTGTTAGGGCCACAGCGGTTCACTTTATATATCAATGATCAGGATGAAGGGACTGGGGACATTCTGATGGAGTTTGCTGATGATACAAAGTTAGATTGACAGGCAGGTAGTACTACATCCTCTACACTGGGGAGACAGGATGCTTTCTTGAGGATCGTTTCAGAGAACATCTCTGGAATACCCACACCCACCAACCCCACTGCCCTGTGGCTGAACCCTTCATCTCCCCCTCCCACTCCTTCAAGGATATGCAGGTCCGGGGTCTCCTCCACCACCAAACCATTACCACCCGACGCCTGGAGGAAGATTGCCTCATATTCCGACTTGGGACCCTGCAACCACATGGGATAAATGTGGATTTCAACAGCTTCCTCATTTCTCCTCCCCCCCGCTTTATCCCAGCCTCAAGCCTCCAACTCAGCACTACACTCCTCTGACCTTTCACCTTCTCTCTCACCTTCATCCAACTATCGCTTTCTCAGCTACCTTCTCCCCAACCCCAACCCCTCCAATTTATCTCAGCCCACAAGCCTCATTCCTGATGAAAGTCTTATGCCTGAAACACCAATTGTCCTGCTGCCTGACCTGTTGTGCTTTCCCAGGAACACACTCTCAACTCTGATCTCCAGCATCTGCAGTCCTCACTTTCTCCTAGGCAGGCAGTACTGAGGAGGTGGGAGGCTGCAGAAAGATTTAGACAGTTTAGGAGAGTGGTCCAAGAAATGGCTGATGAAATTCAATGTGAGCAAATGCAAGATCTTGCACTTTGGAAACATGAATGCAAGCATGGACTATTTTCTAAATGGTGAGAAAATTCCTAAAGCCAAAGTACAAAGGGATCTGGAAGTGCTAGTCCAGGATTCTCTAAAGGTTGACTTGCAGGTTGAGTCCATGGTTAAATAAGCGAATGTATTGTTGCCATTTATCTCAAGAGGGTTGGAATAGAAAAGCAGCAATGTGCTCTGAGACTTTATAAAGCTCTAGTTAGGCCCCATTTAGAATACTGTGCCCAATGTTGGGCCCACACCTCAGGAAGGACATACTGGCACTGGAGTGTGTCCAGCGGAGATTCACACAGATGATCCCTGGGATGGTATTCTGGATCAGTGGTGCTGGAAGAGCACAGCAATTCAGGCAGCATCCGAGGACAGGCAAAATCGACGTTTCGGGCAAAAGCCCTTCATCAGGAATAAAGGGCTTTTGCCCGAAACGTCGATTTTGCCTGTCCTCGGATGCTGCCTGAATTGCTGTGCTCTTCCAGCACCACTGATCCAGAATCTGGTTTCCAGCATCTGCAGTCATTGTTTTTACCTCTGGAATGGTAGGCCTAACATGTGATAATCAGCTGAGGATCCTGGGATAGTATTTATTAGAGTTTAGAAGGTTGAGGGGAGATCTAATAGAAACTTACAAGATAATGCATGGCTTAGAAAGGGTGGATGCTGGGAATTTGTTTCCATCAGGCAGAGATACTAGTATCCGTGGACATAGCCTTAAAATTAGAAGGGGTCAATTTAAAATGGAAATGAAGAGACATTTCTTCAACCAGAGAGTGGTGGGCCTGTGGAATTCATTGCCATGGAGCGCAGTGGAGGCCGGGACGTTAACTGTCTTCAAGGCAGAGATTGATAAATTCTTAATCTTGCAAGGAATTAAGGGCTACAGAGAGTGTACAGGTAAGTGGAGTTGAAATGCCTATCAGCCATGATTGAATGGTGGAGTGGACTCGATGGGCCGAATGGCCTTACTTCCACTCCTATGTCTTATGGTCTTATTGTCTAATAAAAGGGACTACAATAGAATGAGGCTAAAGTAGACCGGAAACAAAGATTTTGTGGTGGGACCATTGATTAGCAGTGGAGAACTTTCAAAGCAATTTTTGAAAGTGCTCAGCATAAGTCCACTCTAGTAAAAAAGGAAGGGCTGTAGAGAAAGGGGGAAATCTGCCCTGGGTGTCTAAGGAAAGAGGGGTAATCTAAGGAAATAAGGGAGACTATCAAATTGAAAGAGAAGGCATACAAAGTGGCCAAAAACAGCATGAAACTAGAACATTGGGAAAACTTTAAAGATCAACAGAAAGCCACAAAAAGAGCTATAAAGGAAGGTAAGATAGAACATGAAAATAAACTAGCACAGAACATAAAGACAGATAGCAAAATATTCTGTCAATATAGAAAATGAAAAAGAGTGGCTAAAGTAAGCATTGGCCCCTTAGAGGATGAGAAGTGGCATTTAAAAATTATGGGATATGAGGAAATGGCCGAGGCATTGAGCAGGTATTTTGTGTTGGTCTTCACAGTGGAGGATACTAATAACATGTCAATAATTGACAAAGAGATGAAGGTAGGTGAGGACCTGGAAACAATCATTGTTATGGAAGAGGGGTACTGTTGGGCAAGTTAATGGAGTTAAGGATAGACACGTCTCCTGGCCCTGATGGAATGCATCCCAGGGTACGAAAAGAAATGGCGGGAGAAATAGCAAGTGCACTTTTGGTAATTTTCCAAAATTCACTGGACTCTGGGGCAGTCCCAGCAGATTGGAAAACAGCAAATGCGACACCAGTGTTTAAAAAGGGAGATAGACAAAAGATGGGGAATTATAGACCAGTGAGCTTAACTTCTGTAGTGGGGAAGATGCTTGAGTCTATTATCAAGGAAGAACTAGCAGGGCATCTAGATAGAAATTGTCCCGTTGGACAGATGCAGCATGGGTTCATGAAGGGCAGGTCATGTTTAACTAATCTTTGGGAATTGTATGAAGACATTATGAACATAGTGGACAATGGGAACCTAGTAGATGTGGTGTACCTAGATTTCCAAAAGGCAACATGCCGCACAAGAGGCTGCTGCATAAGCTAAAGATGGATGGAATAATGGGTAAAGTATTAGCATGGATAGAGAATTGGTTGACTGACAGGAAGCAGAGTGGGGATAAAAGAGTACTATTCTGGCTGGCAATCAATAACTAGTGGTGTCCTCAGGGATCGGTATTGGGACCACAATTATTTACAATTTATTTTGATAATTTGGAGTTGGGGACCACGTGTACGGTGTCAAAGTTTGCAGGTGACACTAAGGTGAGTGACAGAGCGAAGTGTGCAGGGGACTGTGGAACTTTGCAAAGGGATATAGATACATTGAGTGAGTGGGCTAACGTCCAGCAGATGGAATACAATGTCAATAAATGTGAAGTCATCCATTTGAGTAGGAGTAACCGTAAAAAGGATTATTACTTGAATGGTAAAAAGTTGCAGCATGCTGCTATGCAGAGGGACCTGGGTGTCCTTGTGCATGAATCACAGAGGGTTGGTCTGCAGGTACAACAGGTAATTAGGAAGGCAAATGGAATTTTGTCCTTCATTGTTGAAGGGGCTGCATTTAAAAGCAGGGCGGTTATGTTGCAGCTGTACAAGGTGCTGGTGAGGCCACAGCTGGAGCACTGTATACAGTTTTGGTCTCCTTACTTGAGAAAGGATGTACTGGCACTGGAGGGGGTGTAGAGGAGGTTCACTGGGTTGATTCCAGAGTTGAGGGGGTTGGCTTATGAGGAGAAACTGAGTAGATTGGGATTATATTCATTGGAATTCAGAAGAATGAGGGAGGATCTTATAGACACATATAAAATTATGAAGGGAACAGATAAGATAGATGTAGAGAGGATGCTTTCATTGACAAGTGAAACAAGGACAAGCTAAGCCTCAAGATTAGAGGGAGCAGATTTAGGTCTGAATTGAGAAGGGCTGAAAATGTGTTGCTGGAAAAGCGCAGCAGGTCAGGCAGCATCCAAGGAGCAGGAGAATCAACGTTTCGGGCATGAGCCCTTCAGGATTCCTGAAGAAGGGCTTATGCCCGAAACGTCGATTCTCCTGTTCCTTGGATGCTGCCTGACCTGCTGCGCTTTTCCAGCAACACATTTTCGGCTCTGATCTCCAGCATCTGCAGCCCTCACTTTCTCCTGAATTGAGAAGGAACTTCTTCTCCCAGAGGGTTGTTAATCGATGGAATTCCTTGTTCAGGGAAGTAGTTGACACTACTTCAGTAAACGTTTTTAAGACTAAGATAGATTTTTTTGAACAGTAAGCGAATTAAGGGATATGGTGAGAGGGTAAGTAAGTGGAGCTGAATCCATGAGAAGATCAGCCATGATCTTATTGAGTGGCAGAACAGGCTCGAAGGGCCAGACGGCCTACTTCTGCTCCTGGCTCCTATGTTCTTATTACATTATTTCCACTAAAACAAACACTTCTTTGTCCGGCCTGTATGTGGCGCCAGCCATTTTTCATTCCCTTGTGAATTTTGATCAGGATGGGAAGTTTATCACAGAGTAAGTCACAGAGCAGTCTCTCAATCTAAGTGACTTACCCCTTTCATGTTCCAAACCTTCATGTTACGTTTTGTCATGCACTTCCTGACCGCCCCATTAGCATTCCTCACATTATCACCCAATCCTTCTATTTAATTTTTCATCTCCCTACTCGTTCCCTGGAGCCACACTCTAGTCATACGAACCATTGTTGTGGATTATTGGAATCAGGCTGGTGACTGTTGATGTCAGTGAGACCACCTCCTACAATACCCTGAGCCCTGCCATGCTCTAACATCTCCCACCTTTGTATTTTGAGTTGCCCTCCCTTCACGATAATTATCTCCTTTGCATCCCAGCTTGCTGCGTCCAATCTCCATGACTGATGATCTCAAGGTTCCTGACACAGCAGTGGCCTGGGATAATCCACCACTCCACCTTGTCTTTCAGCAAACAAATCCCCAGGAGTGACTGTGCCTCACCTCCTGACTGACTGGGAATGACAGCCCTTACTGATGCCTGAACAGACCCCAGACTGATCTCTGTACAGCTCTGTGAATTACTCACCACTAAGCCCCAGGCTGGGAGGGCTTTGAACTGATTGAGGCCCATGCCCTGATGGCTATGATTGGTTCCTCTGAGCCAGAAATCCCCAAGAGACCCACTCACCATGTCCAAGCCCCTGGACTGAGACCAGTGATGTCTTTGACTGAGAGGGCTGGGACTCCTGACTTCAACAGTCTTTGTTGACCGGACTGAGGACAATCGTGTTAGATACTGAGGCAGGGCCGTTTAGGTGAAGTGCAATCCAGTGTTTGCTGGCATGTGGTCTGGATGTGACATTAGTGTCGAGTGGTAACATACAGCAACAGGTGCACCATCTTGGCTGATCATCGCTGACACCCTAGAACAACCTTCCTGGACTGTGTCTGTGCTCAGTGGTGAAGCGGGACAGAAATACAGTCAGCCGTGGGTTCTGAATGATACGACAATGTATAAAAGAGTAGGCAAGGCAGAGAAGGGCTTATGCCTGGAACGTCGATTCTCCTGCTCCTCGGATGCTGCCTGACCTGCTGTGCCTTTCCAGCACCACACTAATCAGAGACGCTGTGAGCACCAAGTAGGTAGAAAATGAGCGAGTGCTAAGAAGGTGAAGTGTTTCTCTCTGTGACCTGGCAACAACGTGGCAAACTAAACTATTGCTGATTTGGAGATGCCGGTTTTGGACTGGGGTGTACAAAGTTACAAATGACACAACACCAGGTTATAGTCCAACAGGTTTAATTGGAAGCACTAGCCTTCAGAGCGCCGCTCCTTCATCAGGTGTTTAAACTATTGCTGAGCTGTATTATAAGTGACCCTAAGGTATACAACCATGATGAGGTGAGGCTGGTGGCTGGTGCCAAGCTCCATGGACAGACGATGCAGACGGTAACTGCCCTGAGAGGGTGGGGATTGCTGTCCATGATCGAGGCCTGGAGAAGATCCCAGTGAGATGCAGGTGTAGGGAAGCAGCAATTGTTGCTGTCTACTATCTCTCTGCTGCCTGGGATATAGCAACGCACAGAGAACTGAGGTGAGATTAGGTAATGATATGTTAATGAATTCAGATGAGATGAACTGGGAAAGGAGGAAACAAGATAGGAATGTTGAGGAGGGGAGGATTTGTTCCAATCAGCACTAGTTATGATCTGGGACAATTGTTATGTTCTTGGATGAGGAGGCAGGTCTGGCTTCCTTTCTCAATCTTACCCCCCTCTTGGTTTGTCACAACATGATTGATTTTAAAAAGGCCCTTCCATCATTTTCCAAATGTGTTTATTTTTGAAAAGGCACCAAATGAACAAGGCTTTCCCAAGTCCAAGGGCTGGTGAGCTGATTAGCTACTAAACTTAGAAAAAATAATAAAATCTGACATACATACACACAGATTAGAAATGAAAATTGAGTAAAAAGGTAAAATAAGATGTAGATCAGTCTCTGGGTTCTGAGAGAGTGGTTGGTGCAATGTTACCGCTGTTGTTGGGTGATATCGGTATCGCTGATGTTGATTGCAAAGCAGCTGATTTCAGGAATCTTGATTCTGCAAGTTAGCTGACAAGGTGTTGTCCTGTTTACTTTTCTCAACCTTTTTGAATTCATTGATTTCCTTGGCTTTCAGTGCTCAGAGTGAGGCACCATCTTTCTTTCCCAACAGTGAAAGAATGTACAATGGTTGACCTCAAGCTGTCAGCTTCTCAGCATTCTAGTCCAGGACAGCATCCCATTAACACACACACACACAGACCAACAATTACAGTTGGTTTTGAAATCCATTTTTGTACATTTCTCGAAGGTCTATATATAAATATGTCTGCAGCTGGGGCACACTCAATAGATGTCTTTCTGCTGAAAGGTGTATTCTCTGTCACCACAGAAGATCATGGCCTAGTTTGCTTGGATTTACATCTCCTCCTCTGAAGAGTTGCTGCATGAGGTTTCCTTGACACCTTTCAGGTGTGACATTCCATGGCCCCTCTCATGACTTTTCCAGGCAGCCACTGAATTTACATCTGCAGTTACCTTAGGCTGTAAATCCCCTTTTTAAAACCACATGCTTTAGTTTAAAGTTCATTATGCCTGTAAGTAACCAAGGGTTATCATCATGATTGAGTGGGGAATAGGTGAGGACAGGAAAGGGGGATAGGACATCAAGTGAGCCTGGGCTAGAGGGAGTGGACTCAGGAGATATTTACCTACTGTTCCTGCTTCCAGTTGTCAATTATCTCCAGAAATCTGGAACAATTTCTATTTGGAGTGGATTGAAGAGAACAGAGAGTACCCACTGGGCAATTTCTAGTAACTATGACAGGAAGATCCTTATACAGCTGTGGAATCCATTTCCAGGGGCGATCCCACACAAAATGTTGTCTCAACCAACATTCATTCCCCTCATTCTTATTTAACAACAGAGATCAAATACAAAAGGGCAGATTGTTTCCTCACATCACCCCCCACCTCGTTTCAAACCTTGTTTCAATAACACTTCAGTGCAGCACCTGGGCCAGCTCACTGCATTAAGGGCTCTATATGAATGTAAGTTGTTGTTATATTCAATTGCAGTGGTGCGCCTATAAAGGAAGATCCCAGCAGTAACAACTTCTCCCAATCTGTTTGAAGAGTCAGAGAGAACAGCAGGACAGATGGGGTCGAGAGCTGCTGAATGGGTTTGCAGAGCTGCCTATGGAGACTGTGTCTACATCGTGTGGTATTAGAGACAGGGGCCCTGGGTGAAACATGCTTCTAATCAGCCACAATAGGTCCTTTGTTCTCCCACTGCATGACTTCACACATCAATGAGACTGGTCCGAGATTGATTTTTCCTTTGAACGGCTCTGAATTGATATTGAAGAGCATTTAACATTTGATTGGAGCTGAGGCATGTTCCAGGACTGGCTGTGGTTTTCTTTTCTCTCCCCCACTGCTTTGTCAGGAAGCCACCCAGTTTTCCGTAAGAGGTTATCATTCACTTATTCCTCCCTGACCCAGATAAAACGCTGTTTACTATGCACTCAATTCCTGTTGTGTGCCAGAGAAAATATGTCCTCTTTGACAAAAGGCACTATTTATTAAATAGAAAATGAAAGCATTCTGACCCAATTGAGAAGAGCAGGGTTCTCCTTCCTGACTTGCCTGTCCTCATAAATCCTGACATGTAAGATAGTCCTTTCCAATTGAGTTTGACCATTTGAGGTAGATCTGATGGCACTGATTCTGTAACCAAGTCTGACTTCCAGTGGGCAAGGCCAATAATGTGTGGTTTTTGTTGGAAAATGGATGGAATGCTACAAATGTGATTTCAGGTCACACGAGGCCAATAATTTCTTTTTAAAATTGAGGGCAGTCATAATATGTAGCAATATCCAGCACAAAAACAGGTTATTTGACCCACTACATGAGATGATCCCACTCCATCTGCACATCCTCCTGTCCTATCTTCCTCATTTTTTTATTCGAATGTGAGATGTGGGCATTGCTGGCTGGACCAATGTTTAAGGGGAAACCCTAGTTGCCCCTTGAAAAGGTGGGAGTGAGCTGCCTTCTTGAACCACTGCAGTCCATGTGCTGTGTGTTGACCCACAATACGCTTAGGGAGGGAGTTCCAGGATTTTGACCCAGCAACACTGAAGGAATGATGCTTTATTTCCAAGTCAGGATGGTGAGTGGCTTGGAGGGAAACTTGCAGGGGGTGGGTGTGCCCATGTATCTGATGCCTTTGCCCTTCTAGATGAATATGGTTGTGGGTTTGGAAGGTGCTGTCTAAGGATCTTTGCTGAATTTCCGCAGTGTATCTTGTAGATGGTACACATTGCTGCAACAAAGCATTGGTGGTGAAGGGAGTGGATGTCTGTGGATATGGTACTAATCATGCAGACATTTTGTCCTGGATGCAGTCAAGTTTCTTGAATGTTATTGGGCCTGCACCCAACCAGGCAAATGAGGGGCATTCCAATCCCCTCCTGACTTGTGTTTTGTGGATGGTGGACAGGTTTTAGGGAGTCAGGAGGTGAGTTACTCGCTGCAGTATTCATAGCCTCTGACCTGCTTTTGTAGCCAGTGTTTATGTGGTGGGTCCAATTAAGCCTCTGACCCCAGGATGTTACCAGTGGGAGGTTCGGTGATGGTAGCACCATTGAACTTCAAAGGGTAATGGTTAGATTGTCTCATATTGGTGATGGTCATTTCCTGGCATTTGTGTGGTGCGAATGTTACTTGCCACTTGTCAGGCCAAGCCTGGATATTGTCCAGATCTTGTTGCATTTGAACACGGACTGCTTCAGTATCTGAGGAATCATGAATGTGCTGAACATTGTACAATCATTGATGAACATCCCCACTTCTGACCGTATGATGGAGGGAAGGTCATTAGTGAAGCATCTGAAGATGGTTGGGCTGAGGACACTACCCTAAGGAACTCCTGCAGAGATGTCCTGAAGCCGAGATGACTGACCTTCAACAACCACAACCATCTTCCTATGTGTCAGGTATGACTCTAATCACTGGAGAATTTGTCCCCTGAAATCCAGTGATTCCAGTTTTTAAGGGCTCCTTGATGCCACCCTCTGTCGTACGCAGCACTGATGTCCTTCTCCCCTCCCCTCTGGAATTCAGCTCCTATGTCCATGTTTGAACCAAGGGTGTAATGATGTCAGGAGCTGAGTGGCCCTGGTGGAACCCAAACTGGGCGTCACTGAGCAGGTTATTGCTGAGCAGGTGCTGCTTGATAGCACTGTTGTTGACACCTTCCATCACTTTACTGATGATTGAGAGTACACTGATGGGGCGGTAATTGACTGTTGGATTTGTCCTGCTTTTTATGTACCGGACAGACCTGGGCAGATTTCCCCATTGTCGGCTAGAAGCCAGTGTTATGACTATATTGGAACAGCTTAGCTTGGGGAGCAACAAGATCTAGAACATAAGTTTTCCATATATTGCTGGACTGTTGTCAGAGCCATAGCCTTTGCAGTGTCCAGTTTGTCCAACCGTTTCTTAGTATCACATGGAGTGAACCAAATTGGCTGAAGACTGGTATCTGTGACGCTGGGGACCACTGGAGGAGCCTGAGATGGATCATCCACTCAGCACTTCAGGCTGAAGATTGCTGTGAAAGCTTCGGCCTTATTTTTTGCCCTTATGTTCTGGGCTCTTCTGTCATTGAGGATGGGAAGATTTGTGGAGCTTCCTCCTCCAGTGAGTTGTTTAATTGTCCAACATCATTCACAACTGGTTTCATGACCCATGTTAGAATGTAGGAACATAGCAAATAGGAGCAGGACTAGGACATTTGGCCCTTCCAGCCTGCTCCACCATTCGATATGATCATGGCTGATCATCCAACTCACTCACTGTTCTCGTTTTGCCACACCCCGTTTAGTCCCTTTAGTCCCAAGCGCTCTTTCTTGAAAAATATTATTGTTCTGGCCTTAAACCCTTTCTGTGGAAGAGAATTCCACAGGTTCCCCACTTTCTGGGTGAAGAAAATTCTCCTCATCTCAGTCCTAAATGGCCTATCCTCTAAAATCAGTTTGTTACCCTTGCTTGTGCAGTTTCTCTTCATTAGGAGCATCTTTCCAACATTTACGTTATCTAGTCATCGAGTCATCAAGACATTGAGTCATGCAGAATGGAAACAGACCTTCAATCCAATTCATCCATGCTGCGAGATATCCTAATCTGACCTAGTCCCAATTTCCAGCACCCGGCCCATATCCCTCCAAACCCTTCCTATTCATATACCCATCCAGATGCCTTTAAATGTCATAATTGTACCCGCCTCCACCACTTCCTCTGGCAGCTCATTCCATACGCACACCACCCTCTGTGTGAAAAGGTTACTCATAAGGCCTCTTTTAAACCTTTCGCCTCTCACCTTAAACCAATGCCCTCTAGTTTTGGACACCCCTGCTCTTGGGAAAAAGACCTTGGCTATTCACCCTATCCATGCCCCTCGTGATTTTATAAACCTCTATAAGGTCATCCCTCAGCCACTCTATAAGGTCACCCCTCAGCCACTGACGCTGCAGAGAAAAAGGCTCCAACCTTTTCAGCCTCTTCTTATAGCTCAAACTCTCCTATCCTGGCAACATACTTGTAAATCTTTTCTGCATCTTTTCAAGTTTATGAGCATCTTTCCCATAGAAGGGAAACCAGAATTGTACACAGTATTCTAAAAGTGGTCACACTAACGTTCTGTATAGCTGCAATATGATATCCCAACTCCTAAACAGAGGAACCTCGATTATCCAGCATTCAATTAACCAAATTTCGGATTATCCAAGAAGATTGCAAGGTCCCAATGCTTAGCTAAACTATGTTATCCAGCATTCGGTTATCTGGCATTCGATTAACCGAATGAAATACTCCCCACCCGTGTCCTTTGGATAACTGAGGTTCCTCTGTATTCAATATTCTGACCAATGAAGGCAAGCATGCCAAATGCCTTCTTCACCACTCTGTCTATCTACAAAGCCATTTTCAAGGAACTACAAACCTGCACTCCTAGATTTCTTTGCTCAGTAATACTCCCCAGGACCTTACCATTAAATGTATAAGTCCTGCCCTGATTTGCTTTCCAAAATGCAGCACCTCACATTTACTGAATTACGCTCCATCTGCCATTCCTCAGCCCATGGGCCAAATGGGATCAAGTTCCTGTTGTACTGTGAGATAACCATCTTAACTGTCCACTACATAATCTACTTTGGTGTCATTTACAAACTCACTAACCATTCCTCCTATATTCATATCCAACACATTCCAGCAGCAATCCTTGCAGCGCACTGCTGCTCACAGATCTCCAGGCCGAAAAGCAATTCTCCTCCACCACCCTCTATTTCCTACCTTCAGGTCAATTTTGCATCCAAGTGGCTGGCTGGCCCGGATCCCATGTGATCTAACCTTGTTAACCATTCAACCCTGTGAAGCCTTGTTGAATGCCATGCTGAAGTCCAAATCGACAACATCCACCACTCTGCCTTAATCAATCTTCTTTGTGCCCTCTTCAAAAAACTCAATCAAGTTAGTGAGACATGATTTCCCACACACAAAGCCATATTGACTATCCTTAATCATCTTTGCCTTTCCAACTATATGTAAATCATGTCCCTCAGAATCCCCTCCAATAATCTATTAACCTTGAACATAAGCCTCACCAGTTTATTATTCCCTGTTTTTTCTTTACAGCCTTTCTTAAATAATGGCACCACGTTAGCCAACCTCCAATCTTCCAGCATCTCACCTGTGGCTATTGATGATACAAACAATTCAGCAAGGGGTCCAGCAAATACTTCCCTAGCTTCCCACAGAGGTCTGAGAAATACCTGATTAGGTCCTGGGGATCTATCTACCTTTATATGCTTTAAGACCTCCAGCACCTCTTTTTCTGAGGTATGAACTCTTTTTAAGACATTACTATTTATTTTCTGAAGTACCCTAGCTTCCATATCCTTCTCCACAGTAAATACTGATGAGAAATATTCATTTAGTATCTCACCCATCTCCTGTGGTTCCATACATAGATGGCAATGTTGATTTTTAAGGGGCCCTATTCTGTTTTGTTTTGTCTTTCAAGTATTTGTAGAATTTCTTTGGATTCTCCTTAATCCGATTTGCCAAAGCTATCTTTTATACCCTTTGTTGCCCTCCTGGTTTCCCTTCTTGCGTCTACTGTTACTGCCTTTATACTCCTCTACGGATTCACTCGATCCCAGCTGTCAATATCTGACATATACTTCCTTTTTCTTGACCAGAGCCTCAATTTCTCTGGTCATCCAGCATTCCCTACACCTACCAGCCTTGCCCTTCACACTAACAGGAACATACTGTCTCTGAACTCTCATTATCTTATTTTTAAAGGCCTCCCACTTCCCAACTGCCCCTTTACCTGCGAATATCCTCCCTCAACCAACTTTTGAAAGTTCCTGTCTAATAGTCAAAATTCGCCTTACTCAAATCTAGAACTTTAAGTTTTTGATCAGTTCTATCCTTTTCCAAAACTATTCTAAAAGTAACAGAATGATGATCACTTGTCCTTCAATCCACATTCCCATCTCCCTCTAATGACCTTCCAAATCCTTTCTTAATGAGAAACTATCTACCTTCCTTCCTAAAATTATCCCAGGATACTACTTCCATCAGCTTTTCAGGAAAACACTTCTAAAGACTCGTGAAACTCTGGGAGAAAATACATTTCACCTTGTCTCTGTGTCAGATGGGCAACTCCTGAATTTTCATCATGACCCCTCATTCTAGATTCCCCTGTACGAAGTAAAATTCTTTCAAATTCTCCCCACCCTCTGTCAAGATCTTCAGGATCTTATGAGTTTCAATCAATTTGCCTCTTACTCTTCTGAAATTTGGCAGATACAAGGCCAGCCTGTCCAATCTTCCCTCATCAGATGCTCCAACCATTTGAGGGATTAAGCCTTTTCTGAACTGCTTCCGATACAATGCCATCTCCTCGGTTGGTTGGCACATTAACCCAGATAATTCAGCAATCTGGCTCACAATTAATGTCCAGTCAATTTTATAGCAAAAGGTAACGATGGGATCAGTGCAAGAAGGTTTGGCCATCACTGAAAGGAAAGGCATTGAAGCAGAGAATTGATGGAGGACAGGTTGGACCAAGATGATTCAATTGAAGTTTTCAAGCCCATGAGGGGTCTGGATGGAGAAGATAGGGAGTCTGGGAGATAGTGTTACCATTTGGAAAAGAATCGAGAACAAGAAGGCATAGGTTTAAAATAATTTGCAAATGAAGAAAATTAAACAGAAGAAAATTATTTTTCACACAGCAAGACATTCCCTGGAATGCAGGAGGCAGATTAAATTGAGACATTGGATGGCTATTGATTTTTTTCTTTATTCTTTCATTGAATGTGGCATCACTGGCAATGGCCTATCCCTAATTGCCCCCTGAACAGATTGATTCTCAAATTCATTTCCGAGGACAGTTAAGAATCAACCACATTGCTGTGGATTTAGTGTCACATGGAGGCCAGACCATGTAAAGTTGGCAGATTTCCTTCGCTGAGGGGTATGAATGAACCAGATGAGTTTTTAGATCAATCAATGGTAGTTCCATAGTCACCATCACTGAGACAAGCTTTTCTTCCAGCTTTCATTCACTGAATTTAAATTCCACCAGACGCCATAGTGGGATTTGAACATATGGCCTCAAGGCAAGAACTTGGGCCTCTGGACTAATGACCAAGGGACATTACCGTCAACTTCTTTCATAGAAACAGTATACAGGGCTATGGGGGAATAGTGCTTCTTCAGAGAGAGCCAGTGCAGACGTGAAAGGCTGAACGGCCTCCTTCTGTATTGTGACTATTCTGAGATTCTGAAAACACAGAGGGTACACATGAAACATTGACTTCTCCACCTCCTGATTATGCCTGGCTTGCTGTGTTCTTCCAGCCTCTTGCTTGTCTACACAGAGCAACGTCTGCCTGGCACTGAGTCCCACATCAGCTCAAACGTTCCTGGTCCAGTGTGCTGTCAGTGATGAATCAAAAGGGTGCTTGAGAGTTACAGGTTAGCCAGAAAAGACCTAAAGAAAGAGTTAAGAAGAGCCAGGAGGGAACATGAGGAGTTGTTGGTGGATAGGATCAAGGAAAACCCTAAGGCTTTCTGTAGGTATATCAGGGATAAAAGAATGGGTAGACTAAGATTAGGGCCAATCAAGGATAGTAGTGGGAAGTTGAGGAGATAGGGGAAGTGTTAATTGGATACTTTTTGTCAGTATTCACATTGGGAAAAGACAATGTTGGTGAGGAGAATACTGAGATACAGGCTACTAGACTAGATGGGATTGAAGTTCACAAGGAGGAGGTGTTAGCAATTCTGGGAAGTGTAAAAATAGATAAGTTCCTGGGCCGGATGGGATTTATCCTAGGATTCTCTGGGAAGCCAGGGAGGAGATTTGCCGAGCCTTTGGTTTTGATTTTTATGTCATCATTGTCTATAGGAATAGTGCCAGAAGACTGGAGGATAGCAAATGTTATTCCCTTGTTCAAGAAGGGAAGTAGAGACAACCCTGGAAATTATAGACCAGAGAGCCTTACTTTGGTTGTGGGTAAAGTGTTAGAAAATGTTATGAGATAGGATGTATAATCATCTAGAGAGGAATAAGTTGATTAGGGATAGTCAACATGGTTTTGTGAAGGGTAGGTCGTGCCTCACAAACCTTATTGAGAAGATCGACTGGAGAGTTGGGCGGAAAAGTGGCAGATGGCTTTCAATCCAGACAAATGTGAGGTGATGCATTTAGGCAAGACTAATTCTAGAGCGAATTATACAATGAACTGAAGAGCCTTTGGAAACGTTGATGGGCAGAGAGATATGGGAGTGCAGGTCCATTGTACCCTGAAGGTTGCTGCACAGGTGGATAGAGTGGTCAAGAAGGCATATAGTATGCTTGCCTTCATTGGACGGGGTATTGAGTATAAGAGCTGGCAAGTCATGTTAACATTGTACAAGACATTGGTTCGGCCGCATTTAGAATACTGTGTACAGTTCTGGTCGCCACATTACCAAAAGGATGTGGATGCTTTGGAGAGGGTGCAGAGAAGGTTTACGAGGATGTTACCTTGCATGGAAGATGCGAGCTATGAAGAGAAGTTTATTTTCACTAGAAAAAAGGAAATTGAGGGGGGACCTGATTGAGGTTTACAAAATCATGAAGGGTATAGACAGGGTGGATAGTGACAAGCTTTTTCCCAGGGTGAAGGATTCAATAACGAGAGGTCACGCTTTCAAGATGAGAGATGGAAAGTTTAAGGGGGATACTCGCGGCAAGTACTTCACACAGAGGGGGTGGGCATTTGGAACACGTTGCCAGCAGAGGTGGTAGAGGCAGGCACAGGAGATTCACTTAAGATGCATCTGGACAGATACATGAGTAGGTGGGGAGTAGAGGGGTACAGATGCTTAGGAACTGACTGACAGGTTTAGACAGTACATTTGGATCGGCTCAGGCTTGGAGGGCCGAAGGGCCTGTTCCTGAGCTGTAAACTTTCTTTGTTCTTTGTGTATATGGATTTCAGTAAAGTGTTTGATAAGGTTCCACATGGTAGGCTATTGCACAAAATACTGAGGCATGGGATTGAGGGTGATTTAGCAGTTTAGATCAGAAATTGGCTAGCTGAAAGAAGACAGAGTGTGGCGGTTGATGGGAAATATTTATCCCAGAGTTCAGTTACTAGTGGTGTACCACAAGGATCTGTTTTGGTCCACTGATGTTTGTCATTTTTATAAATGACCTAGATGAGGGCATTGATGGATGGGTTAGTAGATTTGCAGATTATGCTGAGGTGGGTAGAGTTGTGGATATTGATGAAGAATGTTGTAGATTACAGAAAGACATAGATAAACTGTAGAGCTGGGCTGAGAGGTGGCAAATGGAGTTTAATGTGGAAAAGTGTGAAGTGATTCACTTTGGAAGGAGCATCAGGAATAAAGAGTGCTGGGCTAATGGTAAGATCCTTGGTGGTGTACATGAGCAGAGGGATCTCTGTGTCCATGTGCATAAATCCCTGAAAATTGACACCCAGGGTTGTTAAGAAGGCATACAGTGTGTTAGCTTTCATTGGTAGAGGGATTGAGTTTTGGAACAATGATGTCATACTGCACCTATACAAAACTCTGGTGCAGCCACATTTGGAGTATTGCATACAGGTCTGGTCACCGCATTATAGGAAGGATGTGGAAGCTTTGGAAAGGGTTCTGAGGAGATTTACTGAGATGTTGCCTGGTATGGAGGGAAGGTCTTATGAGGAAAGGCTGAAGGACTTGAGACTGTTTTTGTTAGAGAGAAAAAGGTTGAGAGGTGACGTTATTGAGATAAATAAGATGATCAGAGGGTTAGATAGGATGGACAGGGAGAGCCTTTTTCCTCGGATGATGTTCGCGAGCATGAGGAAGCATAGCTTTAAATTGAGGGGTAATAGATATAGGACAGATGTCAGAGGTGGTTTCTTTACTCAGAGAGTGTTAAAGGTGTGGGACGAACTGCCTGCAACAGCAGTTGACTCACCAACTTTAAGGGCATTTAAATGATCATTGGATAAATATATGGATGAAAATGAAATAGTGTAGGTTGGATGGGCTTCAGATTGGTTTCTCAGGCCGGCATAACATCGAGGGCCAAAGGGCCTGTACTGCGTTGTAATGTTCTCTGTTCTCTGATCTATATCGGTGGAACACTGCCACAGTTAGTTTCAAGGACAGCACAGGTTCAAGGGCTGAATGGCCTCTATCTGCTCCTATGTACCTGCTGCTTCTGATTGAAATGGAATAAAAAGAAGAAAACATTAATTTTCCTGATCACTATTCACTGACTCCTTGCAGGCGCCTCTCAGTTGGAAGATAGGATGACCTCGACTGTTATTTGTTGCCTGTTGAATATCTTACAGAGGCATCCTGTCAGGTCTCCCGAGGTTGGAGAAGGAGGTTCACGGCTGTGCAGCCAATTGAAGGCCATAGCTCCTGAAAAAGGACAAGGGAGGTGCCGGGTGTGTGCCGGGTGTGTTGCAGCTTGGGGGTGAGATGATGTTAACTTTGGCAGTGGTCTATGAACCAAGTTTGAGAGCAGAATTATTTTCAGAATGGGTCAAACTCCAGGTATGAAGGCTAGTCAAAGATGTTGCTGAGATAATGAATTTTAAACATCAGGAAATTAAACTGTACTAACATCTGGTATTTGGTTCAGTCAGGAGGGTTTGTTAATGGTAAAACATGTTTATTGCTCCCCATCTTACCATATAATCGACATAAAAGACATGTTCTGTAAAAATATGATTCTTGCTTGATGTTTATTGTGTGTAATAAATTCCAGACCTAAAATATTGCCAAAGTAATCAGAAAAAAGCTGACTTTGAATTATTGAAAGCATTATGAGACTTGGAGCTGTATTTGTTTTTAAACAATTGTGTTTTTTTTTAACACTGAGTTCTCATATTAGTGAAATATAAAAGTTGCTGAGCCGATGCCAAGTCACTGGGACAGGTTGAGCAGATGGATGCCTCCTAAGCCACTGTCAAATTGGATTCAAGACAAAAAAACTGCAGATGTTGGGATCCAAATTGACAGGCAGTAGGCTGGAAGAACACAGCAGATCAGGCCCCAGTGATGAGTTATGGGCTGTTCAGGAGAAGAAAGAATACTGGCAAGTTCATCAGAAAAGAATGAGAAAGTTAACTTTAGCAGCATCTGGGCCCGAGGAATGGGTAAAAGCTGATCTTCCTATTGCAACTCTTTAAGGATTGATTTCCCTTCAGGTTTCATCTGCTTCACTAATGTCCTTCAGGGAAGGAAATCTGCCATCCTTACCTGGTCTGGCCTACATGTGACTCCAGATCCACAGCAAGGTGGGTGACTGTCCTTGGGCAATAAGGGCTGGGCAATAAATGCTTGGCCAGCCAGCAACATCCTATGAATGAATTTGTTTTAGGGGAAGTCTACTCCCAATGGAGTTCCACAGAAGTCTGTCCTAAGTCTTGTTTATGGAGTATATTAGCTATTCAAATTTGAATGCAGTGGCTTTGATTTAGACATTTGCAAATGCCATGGAAATTGGTTGTGTAAATGCTAGTGAAAAGGGAATCTGTAGATTGTAGAAGGATATTGCAGACAGAAAGTTGGCAAATTTATTTCAATCCAGGGAAGTGTGAGGTAATTTGGCAACGGTGACATGAGAGGGAGCAAAAAAAAAGCAGGATACTGATGAGTGTAAAGGCACCAAGGGAACGGGAGCAGGGCCACTGAGCCCTTAGTGATACAGGACAAGTAGATCAGGTTAGGAAGGCATGTGGGAGAATTCCCTTCATTGACCTACGAATAAGAGCTGGGCGGCTTGTAGAAGAGCTTTCAAAAGTTAATTGGGAAAGGCTATTCACAGATAAAGGGGCAGTTGGAAAGTGGGAAGCCTCCAAAAATGAGATAACGAGAGGCCAGAGGCAGTATGTTCCTGTTAGCGTAAAGGGCAAGACTGGGAGGGATAGGAAATGCAGGATGACCAGAGAAATTGAGGCTTTGGTCAAGAAAAAGGAAGAGGCGTATGGCAGATATAGACAGCTGGGATTGAGTAAATCACTCGAGCAATATAAGGGCAGTATGAGTAAAATCAAGAAAGAAATCAGCAGAGCTAAAAGGGAATATGAGATAGCTTTGGCAAATAAGTTAAGGAGAATTCAAAGAGTTTCTACAAATATATTCAAGGCAATAGAGTAACAAGGAAGAGAATAGGGCTCCTTAAAGATCCTATGACTGGAACTGCAGGAGATACTAAACAAGTATTTTGCATCAGTGTTTACTGTGGAGAAGGACATGGAAGCTCGAGAACTTGGAGAAATAAACAGTGATATCTTGAAAAATGTCCATATTACAGAGGAAGAGGCACTGAATGTCTTAAAGTGCATAAAGATGGATGAATCCCCGAGACCTGAATAGGTGTACACTCGAACTCTGTGGGAAGCTGGGGAAGTGATTGCCAGGCCCCTTGCTGAGATATTTATTTCATCAACAGCCATAGGTAATTGTACCGGAAGACTGGAGGGTGGCTAATGTGGTTCCTTTATTTAAGAAGGTGGTGAGGAAAAGCCAGGAAACTATAGACCAGTGAGTCTGATGTCAGTGGTGGGTAAGTTGTTGGAGAGTATTCTGAGAGACAAGATTTACATGTATTTGGAAAGGCAAGGACTGATTAGGGACAGTCAACGTGGCTTGTCACACTAACTAATTTTTTTGAAGAGGGGACAAAGAACATTGACAAAGGCAGTGTGGTCGATGGTGTCTGCATGGACTTCAGAAAGGCATTTGACAAGGCTGCAAATGGTACACTGATTAGCAAGATTAGATCACATTAAATATAGGGAGGTCTAGCAATTTGGATAAAAAATTGACTTGAAGGTAAGTGACAGAGGGTGGTGTTGGAAGGTTGCTTTTCAGACTGGGGATCTGTGACCATCAGTGTGTCACAAGGATCAGTGCTGGATCCACTGCTTTTCATCAGTTATATAAATGATTTGGACGTTAACATAGGAGGTATAGTTAGTAAGTTTGCAGATTACACCAAAATTGGTGGTGCAGTGGACAATGAAGAAGATTATCTCAGTGTACAATAGGACCTTGACCACAAGGGCTGATGGGCCAAGAAGTGGCAGATGGAGTTTAATTTAGGTAAATGTGAGGTATTACATTTTCGAAAGACAAATCAGTGCAGGACTTATACACTTAATGGTAAGGTCCTGGGGAGTGTTGCCGGACAAAGAAACCTTGGAGTGCAGGTTCATAGCTCCTTGAAAGTGAAGTTACAGGGAGACAGGGTGGTAAATGCACACCTTTATTGGTCAGAGCATTGAGTATAGGAGTTGGGAGATCATGTTGCGCCTGTACAGGACATTGGTTTGGCCACTTTTGGATTACTGCATTCAATTCTGCTCTCTCTGCTATAGGAAAGATGTTATTAAACTAGAAAGAGTGCAGAGAAGATTTACAGGGATGTTGCTAGGGTTGGAGGGTTTGAGCTTTAGGGAAAGGCTGAATAGGCTGAAGCTATTTTCCCTGGAGTGACGGAAACTGAGGAGGGGGTTGGCTTATAATAAATACCCAAGGTCCCTCCCCAAGGATAGGGGAGTCCAAAACTAGAGGTTTAAGGTGAGAAGGGAACGATTTAAAAGAGACATAAGTGGCAACTTTTTCATGCAGACGGTGGTGCATGTATGGAATGAGCTGCCAGAGGAAGTGGTGGAGGCTGGTACAACTACAGCATTTAAAAGGCAACTGGATGGGTATATGAATAAGAAGGGTTTAGAGGGATATGGGACAAATACTGGCAAATGTGACTAGATTAATTTAGGATATCTGGTTGGCATGGACAAGTTGGACCAAAGGGTCTGTTTCTATGCTGTACAGCTCTATGACTCTATGAAGGCTAAATGAGCTAGTTTACAGTGTTTTATTTGGTCACCACATTCCAGGAAGGAAGTGATCACAAGAGAGACCATGAGGAGGAGATTTATGAGGATGTTGTCAGGATAGGAGAATTTCAACTCTGAGAAAAGATTCAATAGGCTGAGCTTGCTCTCTAAAGAATAATGGACATTGAGAGAGATTTAACTGTAGTGTATAAAATTATGAGGGACCTGGACTCAGTGGATAGCAATGAGGTATTTCCTGCTGAGTGGTCAATAACCATAGGGTGTAAATTAAATAAAATTGGCAGAACAATGAAAGGAGAATTAAGGATAAATCTTTTCAAAAGAGGGGTGAGTTGGTGAGGCATCTTTTCTTTTCACAAACTGTTCACATTCAGAAACATCTTGGATGTGCATTTGAGGTGCTGTAATGGTCAATATTGTGAAGAACACAACTGCTAAACTCAGCAGGAGAGAGGATGTGGGAACACAAGTTTGTGTGTCGACTGATTTCACTCTGAGCCATTCTTAAAGTTCTGGATTAATGGAGCCCCATCAGTAATTTCAAACCTGAAGATCAGATTTCACTGTGTTAGTCTGGTCAGAAGCTGAATGGGTGCGATTGAGGAAGATGGTGCCATTGAAGGAAAAGGGTGGAGAGATGAAATTGTCATATGTGGGGAGACAGGTACACATGTATAGGGTTAGATATCCAGTAGGTAGCGCACACACACACACACGCACACATATACAGCCCAGAGACAAACATACTCACATAGACACACCCACAAACACATGCTCACCCACATTGAGACATACTGTTCTATTCTGAATGATGTCTTGATAATTATTTAATGTTCTACACTAAAAGTCCAGGACAATTTTTAAACAGTGTGATAAGTTTTTTTTATTGCATTTTATAATGCCATTGTCAATAATTAGTACTGAATACATGCAACTAAAACTACTGTACATTTGTTTAATGTCTGCTGTACAGACAGGGAATATCAGGTTACAAATATACCAAAGGTGTTATTACAGTCTGAAAGAAATGGGCAGTGACTGATTGGAAGATGCTCGCCATCTTCCTTCAGGTCACAGACAGGAATGTCATCTTACAAATACGATGGCCAGCAACAGAGAATGAAAATGAGAGAAAGAGAGAAAGGAAGTGGGAGAGAGAAAGAGAAGGAATAAACCAACAAACGCATCAGATTAAATGGTTGGTTGTCGATACACTGAGCTGTAGTTTTTATTCTTCCTCAGACTACACTGTAATCAGACAAGATTAAAAAATAAATATATAAAACTGATTTAAATCAGTCTGTTGTTCTTTTCAGCTCAAGCTTTTACAACCACAATAAGCTGAAATGCTGGTTCACTCTCACAAAATGATCCCATTTTACTGAAGGTGACATCAGGTTTTTCCAAACTGCAAACTACAGACAGTGAGAAAACCTATAAAATGCATTTTTAAAAATATACACCTTGAACCAGGTTTACACTGGATCTCACAGGAGACAGTTGGAGAGTGGGGGAGGTTGACTCATTCATAAACATTGCCACAAGGGGCAAATACTGATTATTTGAAATTTCTTTACATTTTATTTTAAATGAGGGTTTTGAAGAATGGTCACTCCCTAAACAGTAATCTGTCTTTTCTCTCTTCAGACAGGTCCTACTTTCTGTTGTCAGCATTTTCTATTCTTTATTCAAATTTCCATCATTCCTGTTTTTTTTGAGAACTGAAGTCAAATCTTATTGAATTGTTGGTTGAGTTTAACTCTTTGTTTAATTTGGTCATTATTTTAATCATCAAATCTCCAGTTGGGATTACTTCACCTCCCCAGATACATCATTCAATTCCTGGAATCCTAGACCAATCAAATACAAGAAAATTTGTGACTCAAGGAGAGATGTTGGGAATTCCTGGTGGGATTAGTAGATGCTTCCAATCAACGTGTTTGGAGATGTTATTGCACACCATTGGAGGCAGTGGCACTTGAACTAGGCCCCCTAACTCAGAGTTAGGGACACTACCACTGTGGCCACAAGAACCCTTTGTTCCATTTGTACACTGACCCTGGTGCCATCCATCAACTTGGATGAATTGATGGGAAGAAGTTTTACAAATCCAAGGGTTCTTCCCAAGTTTGTTAGTGCCATAATAATAGAACACTAAAACAAGGAAGTTAAGATGTCAATGGGTTAAAAATTCCTTTCCCATTTTTTGGATTCTTTGGTAATACACATCAATGAACAACTTTGTAGAAGGTCATTCTTGGGAGAGACAACATCCTTTATTAAGAGTGGGAAACTACAGAAAGGTTTGATTTCAATTTGCCATTTTTGTTCTTTTCCCTTTTCTGATGTCGCAGCTGGAGACCGATCAGGGAACAGTGGTCCTGGCTGGTTACTCCCAAAGCCTTGCTGACAGTAAGTGTTAAGCACAGGCTGAGGATGCGGCACAACTCTGTCTGTGCTTTGCTGGATAACACAGGCATGTAGTCACCAGCACTTCCTTTTCAACTGGGAGAGGGTGCAGAAGAACGCTGAGGTCAAATCAAATCGAATCCTTGGGAAAGGATTCTGTCTCTTTGGGGGAATGTGTCTCAAACACCGGAGAGTCAATTCCAAAACAGGCCGGAAGAATGACTCTGATCCCTCTGACTTGTGACATCACAGGGAAAAAAGAAAAATATATTTTTCTGGGTGAGTCACACAAAGTGGGCAGTGATAAAGTGGCAGCAAATTTTGGATAAATTTATAACTTGAACAAAAATGCTTCTTATTTTATATCACAGTGACCAGAGCAATTCACCCTCTCACTCTAGTATTCACAGCAATGCAATGTACTGACAATCTCCCCATCATTGACACTCTCCAGATTCAATTACATGATCCACATTTTCAGTCTCAAACCTTCTCCACCTCTCCTGCTTCTTTTCCTTTTTCTTCATGGCAGTGAGAAGGACTAAGACACCTTCAACAACTCTTAAAACACACAAGGCAGCTGAGAGGAGGGAAGTGAAATTACTGTCCATGATATGAGCAAAGGAATCCCGAATTCACTGACATCGAGATCTCCAAGTCCTGTGGTACAGCAGAAGGTCCATTTTAATGGGGTTTTATTTCAAACATTACTAGGAAGAGATGAATGCTTGGTGCCCTTAAACATTAATGCAACAATGTGTAATTACACAGCTTCCAATTTAAAAACATCCATGTGAGATTTAGCTTTGGAAATGCATGTATCAGCTGCTTTAGATGAGGGATATAAAGAGATTCTAAAAGAGAGATGGTGAGTATTTGGATCTAATATTTGACACACAGGGAGTATCCCTCCTATTATTTAATTTTTGGTCCTATTTATCATCTTTTTTAAAAAATTCTTTTCTTTGAGGTAAAACACTTGATGAATACAGGAATAATTAAAAACAAAATTAAAAACCTCATATTTGCGAGAAGTAACCTAACACACTGAATAGGGAAGTATCAAAATTATTCTAAGATAAATATACAAACATTACCTAAACCACTTATTTTTAAACCTACGAGTTTTTTTCCCCCAAAAGTTAATAACATCAACTCAGATGCCATATGGTTTAACAAAGCAGTCAAAATAAAAGGTTAAACTATCCATCTATATAACCTGCCACAAGCTAGGCTAGAAAAGAAGCACATTGACAGCAGAGTAAGCAAATCTAAAATCAAAACCAGAGCTTAAAGCCGTACAATACTTAAACAAGTGGAGGAACAATTCAGTTCTTGGGAGCAAGCAACTTACAGAATATACATCGATACATAAAATATCGCAAAAAACAACTCTCTGTCTTTCCTTAATCTCTGTTCTGACTAGGCAACTCATATTCATATTATGCATTTTAAATTTTTTTTTTGCTTTTTTTTGTCACAGATGTGTCTTAAAGCATCCTTTCTTTATTTATTTAATGAAAGTTCAGTCCTTGAGGTCTCCAGATCGTTCCTTTGCAATGCGGAAGATAAAGAAAATAAAGAATTACTTTATTCATAACCCAGAAAAAATCTATATGTGTCACTGCTGGGTTTGTGGAGTGACAACTTCAAGCATTTATTAAATTAAACTGGTTTCCCACCTCCTCCCAGCTCCACAGAATGGGACAGCACAGGGTTGATAGAGAGTAAAGTTTCCTCTACACTGTCCCCAACAAACACTCCCAGGACAGGAACGGCACGGGGTTAGATACAGGGTAAAGCCTCCTCCACACTGTCCCCATTAAACACTCTCAGGACAGGAACAGCACAGGATTAAATACAGAGTGCAGTTCCCTCAGCACTGTCCCCATCAAACACTACAAGTTGGGGACAGCACAAGGTTAGATAGAGAGTAAATTTTCCTCTACACTGTCCCTGTCAAACAGGAACAGCACAGGGTTAGATAATGAGTAAAGCTGTTAGTAAGTGCCCCAACATTACATTATCTCCCTGCAGGGCAATGCCTCTCCAAATGATGTTACCACTTGCCAGAACAGCCTCTTGTTTGAATCTGTTTAAACAGGATTCCTAGTTTATTGCTGATCTCTGTTCAAATACAGGCAATATTACAATGGCTCCTTCTTTCTCTAACTAGAGTACACTGTTATAATGAGAGCATTATGGCTACGTTAGTAAAGGTTTGAAGTTAAAATAAAATGGCCAAGAGAACTTATTGGAATAGTTAATTCAAACCCAGCAGTGAAACAAATTCTCCAATCAGCTCTGAAGCTGCTCCAGCAGAGAGCTAGTTAGCTGCTCAAACACTGTATGTCATTAAACTCACATCCTCACCCTGTGTGGATTCTGCTCACAAACCCAACAGAACAAAATTCACAAGTCATTATTCCTACTGTGGAGGAAGTCAAGATTCATTTTAAATAAGCACAGAATTAAAATAGAGATATAACATTAAAGTGATCGCTTTTTCCCAAGTTATGGTCTGACTTATATTGGCAAGTGCATCATGTCCTTCAGTAAAATTCTCACCATCACAAACATTTCTTTTTTGCTGAGGTGCATGTTTGTAATAATATGTTATTTCATGGACTTTGAGTCTATAATCCATCCCAAGGGATTTACAATTCCCATAAGTGCAGGAGGAAGAGATGGGCATGAAATACATTCACCGTGTGGCAGGTCAGATGATCTAACAACAGTTTAAAAGATTACAAACACCGAACCAACTCCTAATTCAGAATGATGTATTTACATAGCAGAATAGCTTCATTCCCCATCCCCATCAATGTGCCTCTTGCTTTCCGCCTTTCCATATGCTAAAGCTGAAATTCTTACTAAATTCCCAACATCGTCACACCAGAACAGTACATGCTGAAGCAAGGGTGAAAGTAAACTCAAATCAGTACCAAAGAACTGGCCCATCATAACATTCCTTAAAAAACCTCAAGAGGAACATTGGAAATACAACACAAGCAGGTCAACCCATTTCAAGGTGAGATAAAGAGAAGCAATAGGTAACAGGAGGAGATACTCACTATCCTCGTGTACCTTCACTTTTCTCGTGTACACTAACTATTCTACAGTTTACTCACTATCCTTACGGCTTTCACTCTCCTCGTGTGTACTCACTACCCCTGTATACCCCAACTATCCTCCTGCACTCTCACTGGCTCTATGTGCTTTCCCTGCCTTTATCAACACTTACTATCCACGTCCACATGTCAGATGTCCGAGGTATGTTAAGACCCTCTTGAGGACCTTGATCATTTCATTCTAACTCCTGTTCAAACCATTTTTCACATTTTTTTGGAAGTTCACATCTTAAAGCTAAAGTTCTTGACCTTAAGATCAAAAAGTATTTCATAACACATGGGACATCATGTTGTTGCAAATAATTCCTGATCCTTGAAGTTCCTTGTATTTGGTACTTTCAAAACATTCGAAGATTTTTAATAAACTTTGATGCCTTCTTTGGATTTTTGTTTATATGTCCTAAGTATGTGTGAGGCTGTGATTATTATAAAGAAAACATATTATATCTTGTTCCTAATTGCAACTAAATTAAATATCCTGGTTTCAAATCTCAAGGAGGTAGTAATGCTGAATTTTGCAGTGTCTCTGCATGAAATGTTTTTGAAGGCTAGATGGAGCTATCATTGCTTTCTCGATCTGAGCCAATAGACCAACTTCCAACATCTAAGCTTTTGAGAGAGTAAATGGTCAAAACTGTTTCTAATCCTCAGTTCATTGGAACAATGATTGAACATTACAGGATCATTGAAGGAAGAATTTGGAAGAAATATTTTTTCACAAAGATTTAAAAGACTGAGATTGAGAAATGGATGAGTGCCTATAAAGGCAGAAAGTTGAAAAGAAATGGAGGGCAAGGCCAATGAAATGTGAGCAGACTACTCCTCTGGAAGAACTCTCAGATCCTAGCAATAAGATGAAAAGCTCCTGCAAATTTCTTAGAATCCATTTTAATTGGTTTACATTTTTAGAATGCCCAAAAATAAAGACCAAGCCCAACTAGGACTAAGTGTGATTGGATTTTAACTTTTCATCACAAGGTGAGCATGACATTTTGGAACAGCCATCCCTTAAATACATCCCTTGGGAAAACTGCCTCATCCGTACATCCCTCCAAATTGAGAGAGGGAATGAAAACGGCCCAGTTTCTATGAAGGAAAGTTGTTATGAATTGCCAATCTTTTATCTGGGTTGTCAGTGATCCAAATTCTATGTTTGTCTGTTCATTCGGGGATAATGGAATCACATCTAGTCAATAGTTGGAATCAGTTATTGCCTGGCTGAGACCACTTTCTGAGGCACACAGTCTGGAAATGACGAGATAATTCAGATCAGTGCTCTCAGAGATTGGACAGCAAGAGATGGTGTACTTTAGAAGGGATAAAGCTTCATAAATACTATGTCAAGAACTCTGATCTGAATATGTCCTGAAACGTTTGCCATTCTTTTGTTAGATTTGCTGTCCCATTGGTAACACAGAGAAACTATAAGCCATGGAACACAGTGCTAAGAGTGCACCAATAAGAGGAACAAAGGTATTCGTAGAGAGAAAGACAAAATAAAGTGAATCTTTTGATAGAAACAAGTGCTGTTATATTTATGGTGCAAAACATTCATTTTTAAATGATTTTGAAACATGGACCATGATAGATGAAGCTAGACCCTATTCAAGTGGTCACTTCCCTTCACTTCTCGATAGGCCAATAAACAATTCCCTGATTCAGATCACAACTCACTCTGAAACAATGCAATTTGTTTAAAAGAAAGAGAACACATTTAGGTGATCACTCACAAGCATGAGATTGATTCCACAGTTAAATATAGATCAGTATAGCATCGACTTTGGTCTTATGATAAGAAGATAGGAATCTGAAGTAATGCATCAGCCTATTCCAAGAAATCTCTACCTTTTACCCCAAGCTTCCACCCATAGCCAGAAGTTATCACCATACCACCTTCACTGATCTCTGACTGCATTGACAATGAGACACACAGAGGAATTATCAAAGCAAGTGCAGTCAGACATCGACAGACATTAAAACTCAGCCTGGGAACACAGAGGAGACAGTCTAAAGACCAAACTCAAAGTTTATGGAGCAATAGTCTTGCCCATTTGGCTCCCTAACCATCTGAGCCTTGGACTGGGTACCAGTGTCACACCAAGAAGCTCCGACCCTTTCCCTGAGCTATCTTCAGAAGCTTTGGAGATGAGATGGCAGAAGACAATACCTGACCCTGAGCAGGATATCAAACATCCACACCATGTCGAGACAGTGAGAACTGCATTGCACTGGTCACACAGGCACAGTGTCTAACATTCACTGACTGAAGCAAATCTTTCCAGAGATGTTGAGTCTGGGTGGTGAAAGGACCCTCAGAAGGTTTTGCTGAGGCGTTCTGATTTGGAATCCTGGGTGAGGCTTGCTCAGGCTAACTGACCTGGGCACAGCCACATCACAACAATGCAGCCTGCCTCAAAAGCAAAACAATAGCAAAGACAGAGAGAAAACCTGAGGAGAAGGAATCGCAGGCCAGTAATAGCCAAAACTCAGTCACCTGCGATATCCTCACCTACATCCCCAACAGAACTTACTAAACAACTGGAAGGATGAACATGGAATATAGAGGTCATTGAGGGTAGATTGTAAAATGGGTGACAGTGACCATCTACAAGGAATGAGTCAGGAGTGTGATGGAATACTGCCCACTTGCCTGGATGGGTGCAGCTCCATCAACACTCAAGATGATTGACACCATCAGGGCAAAGCAGCTGCTTGATTGGTACCACATCCACAAACGTCTACTCCCCCTGTCACCAATGCTCAATAGCAGCAGTGTATATTATCTACATGATGTGGAGGCGCCAGCATTGGACTGGGGTGGACAAGGTCAGAAGTCACATGACACCAGGTTATAGTCCACCAGGTTTATTTGAAATCGCAATTTTTTTTGAAAGCTTTTGGAGCACTGCCCCTTCATCAGGTGAAGTGACAAAGGGGCTACACTCTGAAAGCTTGTGATTTCAAAATAAACAGCTGGTGTCTACAAGATGCACCATAGAAACTCACCAAGGCTCTTCAGGTAGTACCATACCCTACACATGACCCTACCTCCCTGTAGGGCAACGATAGCAGATACTTGGGAATGCCACCACCAACACCTTCTCCAGTATAGTTAGGGATGGGCAATAAGTGCTGGCCTAGTCAGCGATGCTCACATCTCATGTAAGAGTAAATAGTCAGAACTGAGTATTGGAGAGAAAATGCTCCCCTTCCTTTTTCTCTCACCCCCATGCAAACGGTTTTGAAACAAATGTCCAATCTCTGCCCACTGGACAGTGGTGCTTCCTAAAATGATTATATTTCTGACCCCAGATCTACAAAAATCTGCCCATTTTAGGTTTCCAACTTCTCTCAAAGAATGAATTTGCAACAAAATTACACGCCAAAGGCAAAATAAATAATAAAAGGTTTAAACTTTGGCACAGTATCAGAGCTCAGCCCAACACAGAACATTTAAGCTCAACTTTTGAATAAATTATGACTGATTCTAATTTTGAATTTATTGTTTCTTAGGAACAAGTTTCAAAACTTTGTTGGTTTCTAATAAAGGAACACAGAAACAAATTCCTTTTTAGTTCATTCATGGTCATTGGCCCTCATTGTAGATTAGACACTATGTGTTCAAATTTCTCAATGTGGACATTTCTTTAGTTGATCCTCTCACCTCTTTCTGAGGGGTTTATTCTCACCTTGTCTTAGTTTTGCACCACTTATTTTGAAGTGTTTGGCTATAGCTCTTGGATTTGTGGTGATAGCCTAAGTTTGAGACATTGTCATTGATGTCAGCTCAACAGAAATGTGAGCTGCGAATTTTGTGAAGCTTTTGCTGTTGATCCACCCCTACACAATACTCAGGTGAGGACCTAGGCTACCAGACACCTTTACTATATTAAAAAAAATTATCTTTGGTTAATTGCAAAAGAAATGGTAAAAAAATAGAAGGATTCAAATGAATCACTTTACAACTTGTCACTGAGAATGGGAGTGGGCAATGCAGAGACCCTGAGGAGAAGTTTAATCTGAGACACTGAGTAGGACACTAATTGCTTTCCTGTTTTACTCCCTATCCATTTCTACTTTACACCCATTTAACACAATACGCGAGCAGGTCAGATATAACACAAGTTTTGTTTTTATTCATTTGTGGGATATGGTGTCGCTGGCTGGGCCAGCATTTATTGCCCATCCCTAATTGCCCAGAGGGCAGTTAAGAGTCAACCATATTGCTGTGGGTCTGGAGTCACATGGAGACCATACCAGGTAAGGATGGCACCTTCTATCCCTAAAGGACATTAATGAACCAGATGGTATTTTTTCCCCCCAGGCAATCAGCAATGATTTCATTGGTCATTAGAACTCCTAATTACAGATGTTTTATTAAATCCAAATACCACTATCTGCCATTGCAAAACTCAAACCCAGTTCCCCACAACATTACGTGGGTCCCCAGATTAACAGTCCAACAATAATACGTCTAGGCCATTGTCTCTCCTAATCAGAGCTCTGCTAGGTTAGGTGAAAGTCACCCACCCCTTCATCCACACTCAGTGTTTCTGTAAATTTAGAACTAAATCCATTTTCACACAAAACCTGAGACTGGAATTAAGCAGCAAATGGGCAGAACATGCTCAAGGAGCTGAATGGCTTCCTATTTTCTTATACTAGGATAAATTCAGCAAACAGGGGAGCTGTGTTCCAATGGGTGGCTAGTTCCATGTAAATCCAATATTTCAGCCTTGCCTTATCACCCTGTACTCCCTTTAAGTGTAGACTCATGAATTCATCTTTCATACTATAAGGAGCTCTGAAGGTCCCATACCCAGAGTTGAACACACCACAGTTCAATCCAAGGAATCAATACTGAGATCTTGCACTAATGTGAATCCATTCAAACTGGACCTGGGGATTCCTACTCCCAATCATTTTCCAGTTTTTGAAATAATCACAGATAATTCAGAGCCAGGAAACAAAAAGGAAGCATTAACTGAGAGCATGTTGAAACTGGTGTTGACACTCCTTGATGTTTGCAGAGAGCATTATCAAATGGATTATAAACTGATGTTCAACTTGGTGCTGTGGATCTCCCACCTGCTCTGTCTGACTTAAACCCTCAAAATCATTTAATATTAAAGGACGATTAAGAGAATTAGAAATTCTCAAAAAGATAACAAACAAGAGGACAGGATACTTGCAGGATTCCTGAAATTTCACTACATATTATTTTTTAAAAGTTCATTATCACACACAAAATAACAAGATATTTTAACATGTGTGCCAGGTTAGTTATAACCTTTTGGTTTTCAGCATTATGAAGGCTTGTGATATGTAATATATCAGGTTTCATAATTAATTAGTGGTCATTACATTATTCATGATTCCACTTCCAATGATATAAATGACCTTTTTCATTCAGTGATCATAATGGTGTTGTCGTGGAAACTCTAATGCCTCATAATATTTCAATTTTTTCCCTCCTTGTTTCAAAATGTCATTGAAACAATTAATCTTTAACTGCCTTCACCTGAGGAAAACGAATCACAAGATTTATAACTCATATGTCCACAGTGTTACTGGATCCCATCCACCTGGGGATCTCCAACTGGTGAGCATGGCTCCCTTTAACCTGGATCTCCGAATCCTCATATCACAGCACTAGTTACGTTCATCATTCTTTTGCCTGTTTAGATTTCCTGGAGTTGAGTTGGAAGATAGGAACAGATTGATTTTAGCACTGCCCCATTACTTGTGGAGTAATCTGATTCTGTTCTGTTCAGTTTGGTTATTATCAGCAACTGGAGATTTCTGCAAATTAATAGGAGCAGGGGATTTGACTCTGGAAACCATTCTTTACGTTCATGCATCTGTACTGCCCACAGGGAATGGACTACTCCGATATCTCTTCCATACAACAGCAACAATATTTTTCTACTCTTCACTGCATCTCCACCAACACGTTTCTTGAAACGATGCCGGGCAATGACCTACCACAACATCTCACCAGATACCCCACTTGAAGAACCTGGCCATTCTATATTCATTGATAGAAGGTGACAGCTCAAGCAAAAACTTACAGAGTACAAGTCAAGCTATGATCAGTTGACAAGCCTCTTGTTCACGCAGTCACTGAAGCAGATTGTGTGAATTCAGAATGCAGTCATCAGGTCTGAATGATTGTAATGGGGAGAGCTCAACATGGTTTGACGAAAATTGAGGCAAATCCCTCTTTATGTGCCATATAACTGACCACAGGAACAACTCGGTGAGCTAATTGATGTTCACCAGAACAAGCATGGAGATAGGGGTGGGGACTAACTGGTGTGGCTACAGGGTGAAACTGCATCGAAGCTGCACCTAGTGATCATGACTAAACTTTCTGACCTAGTTAACACAGAAACTGGCAAAACTAATGCTCAGTACAGTCGGTTCCTGATAGTTTCGTTCTTGTGCAAGCTCGCGTGATAAGAAAATCGCACACTAGCTGCACCATTTAAACTAATGGGGCTGGGATCGTGTTCTTGCCAATACATGTAAGGAAAGTTTGTGTTCTACAAATGACGGTCTAAATTCTTCAATCACATTAAAGCCAATTCTCGCTGAAGAAACACCCATTGTAGCAGAACTAACTGTATAATGCAGATATGTGCACAAGTAGTCACTCCTCTCTCTCGCTGCCTTTCACATTTAGTTGTCATCTCTCTTTCTTATCATTTTAATTCCTTCCTTAAGCAAAGACAACATGCGTTTGTGATGAAGTTTCTGACAATTAGCTGTGTATAATCAGGAAACTCGGAGCATTATGTAGCCTCTCATTGAGAGCTGAGACTTCAGAGCAATGTTTGTTTAGTTTTTGTTGCCCTCCTCCTCTGAAGATTTCTCCTGAGACTGGTCATGTCCCACACAGCCCACCGCCGGGGACCCTCTTGATCTCACATCAGGAAATCAATTCCTTGCACCCGAGTCACCAATGATTGCTTCCAATTTCTGTGGGAAAAGTCCTGTTCCCCAAATCATTTTGCTGATTTCTCTCACTCAGTGAAGAGGGGAGCGCTAAATACCAGTTCTGACCATGCCCCATGGTAAAATGGACCAGTGGAGCTGAGATTACTGGGTGAGGGACATGTGTTGTCTGAGGACCACTCGCACAGTGGACCATGAGAGGTACAGGGGTTGATTTATGGCTTAGATGGTTGTGGAAGTACAGACATGCCAACTACTTCAACCTGGAAAACTTAGTTTGAGAATTAGTTTTGGCAGAACGGTGGCAACAGAAAACCAGAATTTTTCTGTGTGCAGGTTATTTTGAAGAAACCCTAAGCTCAGTCTTCATGAGCAAGTGGACCACTCATGTACATCCTCCTAATGGGGAGATCTCCATCACAGAGCTCTAGCCTTGTCTCGAGTCTATTTCCCCTGCCCTTGCCCAACCCCTTATTCCCACTCGTTATTTTGTAGGCCCAGGAAACAGGGATAAAACTCTATGGGAATTTGCCAACAAGAGCCATTTTTCTGAACGAGTTACAGGTCGACTGCCATATCCGTGGAATTGTTTTCCGCAGTTTCAGTTACCCGTGGTTTACTGCAGCCCAAACATATTACAGGAAACCCTCCGGAACCAGGGACCAGGGGCTGCTGGCAATGAATGGGTTTGTTCTTATCTGCAATTTTGAGCTTTCAACGGTAGGTCTTGGAATGTATGCCCCGCAGGTACGGGGGGACTACTGTATTCTCAATCATGACATGGCCCACATGGTACACATACCTCATAGAGTTAGCACCTTTGCTCCATCTTTGAACAGTGTTGTTATAGAGAAACACTGTAAAACATGAAATGTTGGTGCCTGAAATTGCACTGTGCATACAGTAATTTAAAAATTTCAAAGCAATGAAAGAATGAATGAGAGAGAGAATATAACATCACAACCCAGCCTCTGTAGGAAACCCCAAAATCTCTAACTTGTTTTGTCAAAATCCTTTCACTGAGAAATTCTCTCTCTCCCTGCCTCTCTTACCATCTTTTCTCAAGTTACTGTGAAACCTGTCACAAAGAAGCTGAAAGCTGGACTTGCATCACCCACGCTGCTCCCATCACCTTCACACTCCACATCCCACTCTCACAGAATCAGAGACATTTACAGCACAGAAAGAGACCTTTTGGCCCATTTTATCCTTTATATCTGCTCTCCCCTGGCCATTCATTACCATCCTGCTCTCTGCTCTCCCCTCCCTCCTTGCCCCAGCCCTCTCTCTCTCTCTCCCCCAGAAGTCTACAAGTGCTTTAGGCTTGTTGGCATTTTGCTCAAAAGTCCATCGGTGACAGATGAATTTCCACACTGAGTGCAGACACTGGGAGTCAGTAACAAGTGAAGAAAAGTAACAATCCTCGATTCTCCCCAAACAGGCGCTAGAGTTTTCTGGGACAAAGAAAAGTCTCAGTTACTTTGGAAAGGTGGATGATCTATTGCCCAAAACAGAACCAAGAAATATTCCGCCTTTCATTCGACAACTCACATTTCTTTAAAAGTATATCAATGTACTGTTCTTAAACATGGATGAGCTAGCTTTACAGAACGTTCCTCTACTGCCTGAAAGAATTGAACACCTGACTACCTGGCTCTCTAACCTTTGTCTCTGCAGTTGTACCTCTGATTAGGTCTCCGTCAACAGTATCTAATCTTTAGAAATTTGCAATACAATGCTTACGTGAGAAAGATTTTAAAGGTTGGCCCTTTCCTTTTCCCTCCCTGTCCCATACCCCTCTCCCGCCCTCCCCATTCCCCTGTCCCAGATAAAAACACAAAAAAATTAAAATAGCAGTGGGAGAGTTTAAAGACAAGTTAACACTTTCAGAGATGGATCTTTCGTCTGGATTTCCTCAGATGTCAACGCCTGTGAGACGGATCTGATACCCCAGAAACAGTTCCGCAGTTGCTCTCTGCTCGAATGCAATGTGCCTGTTGAGCTATCTACAGCATTGAATAGAAAAAATTCAAATTGAGGTACCTTTAAAGCAGGTTGAAAAAGTCTGTTTGGGGCCCTAGCAGTGAATACATACTTATTCACATTGCAGCTCTGTGTGAATACCTGGCAGTCCAGAAGACTAATAACCATCTCTGTTTTAGCGACAAAACATTTGGGAAGAAAGTTAATAAAATGGTCACCAGTCTCGCTTTGATAAATTGGAGTCATTTGGTCTACACCAAATAAATTGGTTGTGTCCATGCTCCATTGCTAATGGCTAACTAAAGCTGCCATTAGAGTCTTCAAGTATCTGTTGGTATTTGAAGAACGTGCTCCTTGCTTTGATCTCTCAGTCCCAGGTGAGTTAGCTCAGGAGATGCTGTTCTGATGGATGTGCAGGTTATGAGGTCTGACCCTGTTTTTTTTGTATTTTTTAATACGTTGAAGTGCTTGAGTTCCATTTTATTCCAATTCTTCTGCTGTTAGCTCCTCCTCCATCTCTCTCGCGTCCTGCATTTCTGAATTCACATTGGCTGTCGCAATAATCGAGACAGATGGATCATCCTCCTCCAACTCTGCAGGCTCCTCCTTGATATGGACCTGGTGCCTGGGGAAAGTTTGATAAATATGTTGATATTCAATCACAGACTAAAGAATACTTCCACCTTTATATGCTCTTTAATGACTATTCCATCAATTTCCAACTCAATAATGAGGCCATTGAGCTGCTACAATCAGTAGATACATCATGAGTGGAAAGTCTCAAGGTGTAGACCCCGCCTATATCTGCAGTGTGGACCAAAGGTTCATCAGGCATGGAGGCAGAGACCACTTCCAGGAATCTATTCTATAGTGTGTTTGGAAAAACACCTCACTCCCATCGTCTGTCTACATTTTTATTTTTCAGTCATATGATGTGGGTTTCATTGGCTGAGCCATCCCTAATTACCTTGGAGAAGATGGGGGCGAGATGCCTTCTTGAACATTTAATGTAGGGCCACCCACAGTGCCCGCATGGAAGAAATTCAAAGATTTAAACCCAGTGACTCTGATGGAATGGTGCCATATTTCCAAATCAGGATGGTGGGGAGAACTTGTGTGCCTAGCATCAGCTGCTCTTGTCCTAGATGGTGGTGGCCATGGGTTTGGAAGGAGCCTTTGGGAGTTATTCAGATTTATACATAAAGAACAATGAGATGGGTGAGACACTGGACTGTAGCAAACAGCTGGTAACTCTGCTGTGAAGACATTGCTGAGTGGGTAACACTAGCGTCAGGGAAACAGTGGAGAAGAACAGGTGAAAAACAGGCTCCAGGATTATGTAAAGACTGTATTCGTAAAGCTAATGAGGTGACTTGGCTGTTGTAAGGTGTTACATACTGCATTCATCTCTGGAAAACTGGAATTCAGTTTCAGGTTAAATGCTCAGGACTTTATCAGCAAATAAATATATCTCAAGTGGGTCAGCCGATGGACACTGTCTAATCAACAGTCATGAGTATAGTGCACTGTACTTCATTCCTTTTAAGGAAATATCCAGTCATTGCTCACAAATGAAACCAGGGTGATATGATAATTGTTGCAGTAATAGTAGACACTGATTGTCCAAAGCACATGTGCATTCTCCTTTATTACCAACTGTTTCCCGAGTGGGAATCCAGTCTGAATGTTCACATTACCCTCAGATCTTTGCTTATTGTGAAATTCACTCCTGGTCATTGCTGAACATTCCCAGTTCAGGCACAGGACACAGAGTGAAGCTAAGGGACAGTATGACAATATTTTCATTCCATTATACATCGATTAGGATGCTCTGATTGGTGCTGAACTTGAGCAGTTTGGTGCTATCAAGCTCCGTCCAAGAAGTCAATGGGATGCTCAATCTCCCTACCAGCCTGCCAGCTGATGAAGAGCCTCTCAATAATTCACACCCTGAAACCAAAGACATGTGTTCACCCATCACCTGCCGTGCTCACTGATGGACCTTTGCTCCTGTTCTGACAAACTCTCAGTTTTGAAAATCCCATCCTTTTTCCAAGGCCCTCCATAGCCTCACCCCTCCCTATCTTTATAGTCTCCTCCAGCTGCAGTGGTGTGTGGTGTGATAGTGACAGCATATGGCGCAAACTTAATGTTCTTGGGTCTTGGGTTCAACCTCCCACAATGGTAAGATTCAAATACAATCAAAATCTGGAATTGAAAAGCATCATACAACTGCAACCAATTGTTGCAAAAAGCAATCAGGTTCATTACTGCCCTATGGGTAGGAAATTTGCCATCCTTACCCAGTCTGGCCTATATGTGACTCCAGACCAAGAGCAATGTGGTTGACTCTGAACTTCTCTCTGAAATAACCTAGGAGGTCATGAGGTTCAGGGTAATTAGGGGTAGACAGTAAAAGCTGGTGCAGCCAGGGATGTCAAATCCATGAATAAACCAGACCCTCTGTGTTCCTCCAATACTGGGATCTGGCACATCCCCAATTTTCATTGGTCATGATTGGCATCTGCCTGGGACCCTGAATTTTCACCCTAAAGCTTTCTGTCTTTATAATCTCCATTTTAAAGGGGTTCCTTAAGATCTCATTTTTAAAAAAGTTTTGGTAACTTTTGCTAATGCTTGAAATCAATCTGCTTTATACTCCTGTGGTGCACCTTGGCATGTTTCCCCACACGAAAGGCGCTATTGAAAAGCAAGTTGTTATTGTGTCTGGCCCATGAGCCGTGCATGTGGTGGGTCAGCACTGTCCCAGAGTCAGCTCATACCCGTGCTGTTGAGGGGAGAGACCAGGACTGCTGCTCCCATTACTGTTCACTTGCTCCACAGTGCTGCTGACGTCATCGTGAGCTACATGCATCAAGCCACTAGCTGACGGGTTCATTAAGCTCGGACTGTTGAGGAGCTGCATGTTGCTTTCAGCCAAAGCTGCCTGAAGAAGAGGGGAAGAAGGTTTGAGACCCGTTAATGTACTTAAAGACCATTTCTTTCAGAACCTTTTTGCCGAGAGAGTAGTGAGAATATGGAATGCAGTGCCAAAAGGAGTGAACAGTGACAATGGAATCAAAGAGGGAGGAGATTATGACAAGATGGGAACTGAAGAAAATGATCATAGAGTGGGCTGGAAGGGGCCTCTTGTGGTACAGTGGTAATACTCCTATCACCGAACTGGGAGGCCTGGGTTCAAGCCCTAACTGTTCCAGAGGTGTGTATTGACATCACAGAGCAGGTTATTTAGAAAATGGGAAGGGTGAGATGAAGCTGGGTAGGAAGTGACTGTATACAGCATCGATACCAGTACAGACTAATTGGGCCGAATGGGAGAAAGTGAGGACTGCAGATGCTGGAGATCAGAGTCGAGAGTGTGGCGCTGGAAAAGCACAGCCGGTCGAGGAGCAGGAGAATTGATGTCTCAGGCATAAGGGCTTATGCCAAAATGTCAATTCTCCTGTTTCTCAGATGCTGCCTGACCTGCTGTGCTTTTCTAGCATCACACTCTCAACTCTAATTGGGCCAAATGGTCTATTTCTCTGCTGGAGTTTTTCGATAATTCTATGTAAAGAACATGGGCGTGTCAAGATACTGAAGGGTCTGGAGATGGAAGAACCAGTTTAGACTCCTGCTCAGGGAACATCTCCTCAGGGGCTGCTATTGTTGGTCTCAGTATTCTCGGCTAATGGCTGTTAACAATAACCAGTCAGTGTTCCTGCTCTTGATCACTTCTCAGCAGCCCCTCCTGCTGGTTGTGTCTGGAAGGATGACAGACCAGACCCTTGATTGTCTTGTTATCTTGTTCAAAGACCGAGTGGCAGTTAATCATGGGTGAAGCTGATTGGCAGTGACACCAGGAGCTCTCCAGCCCACACAATCTCTGCGATCAATCCTTGGCTCCCTCTGATTACCCATCTCCATTCTGCTTCACCACAACATTTTTTAAAAGTGTAGTCTCAGTTTCTACACATATACTGACGAAACTCTCAGCACCAGCTCGGGCAGTCTGCTTCCCTGACAGTCAGTATGAAGTGAGAAGGACATTGTGCTTGTTGCCTGTTATGACCTTTGCCAGAGGCACTGATTCCACCCTCTCTCTGAGGGCCATCTCTCTGCTTCCAGTCAGAGCTCCCAATGATCTAAGGCCACCCTGCATCAGCTCATCGACTGCTGAAATCCTCATCTATGACCTTTCTCACTAAACTTTGCAAGCTAACTTCATACCTTTCTCCTGACTGAAACATCCTAAACTCTGCTGCATGTGTCTGAACTTGCACCAAATACATTTGCCATCATCACTGTCTTTGGTGATTTACAATAGCTCTCAGCCTCTCCTCACCTCACCCTCTGTCAGCCTGCTCCACCCTGGCTCTGTGAGCTGTGCCAACTTTACACCTTTGTGATTTTTATACTCCCGAATCTGCCCATTCCCAATTTTAATCACTTCACCATTGGTGACTGCAACCTAAGCTCTGAAATTCTCTCTCCTCTGCTACCTCATCTCTCTGAAAAGATGCTTCTTAATGTTCTTGACTAGGTTTTTGGTCACCTGTCCTAATATCTTCTCATTTGGTTTGGTGTTCTGTTACCATCCTTACTAATGTAGAACAGTCCCTCACTATAGGACACATCCCCTAGAGGTCAGTCCAGGAAATCCCACTGCGCAGTGTAGAGGTCACACCCTTTGAGTTTAAAAAGTGCAGCCTTAAATTGAGCAGTTACTCTGGCACCTTCCAGTGGCAATGCTTGGTATTACAGAATTATAAGAAAATACAATTATTAAAGTTCAATGATATGGGAAACTATTTTAAACTTTCCAGTCCACTCTTGCACCAGATTATCAGTAAACCTGGTTATGGAGTCAGTTGTGTAGCCTTTTAAACTTACTCCAACTAGTTAGTAACTGTCCTAACATTTGTCCGTCAAACTATTTAAAAAGCAGCTGATGTTAAAAAGGCTGATTAACCAATTCTAGATTAAATAACTTGTTATTATTTTAATGCAGAAAATGCAATACCTCACCTTAACTGTGTAAAACACTGAAAGGGGAACAGATTCAAAGCCTGGGTGCGGAAGGAAATTTGCAATTCCCAAATTGAAACCTTCATGACACTCACATTATGTTGCCTTAATTAACTGTTACTCTTTGTTATTAAACTGCAATATGTGAGTTAGGAGTAGTCTAACCCAGAGCTATAGAGGCTGCATGGCTCCACCAAACAAACCCAGGCAATTAAACCTAGGTGTGTCTTCACTCCAGGTGCGGAGGGTGGATTTCCATCAACGTTTGCAAAGTCTGCAAAGTATCAGTTCTGATACTGAGAGGCTAGGAAGTACCTCGGTCTGCAACTCTCTGTCCCAATCACTCCCTCTCTATCTGAATCACTCCCTCTCTGTCTCAATCACTCCCTCTCTTAGTCACTCTCTCTCTATCTCAATCACTCCCTCTCTCTCAGTCACTCCCTCTCTGTCTCACTCGCTCCCTCTCTGTCTCAATCATTCCCTCTCTATCTCAGTCACTCTCTCTCTGTCTCACTCGCTCCCTCTCTGTCTCAGTCACTCCCTCTCTATCTCAATCACTCCCTCTCTGTTTCAATCACTCCCTCTCTGTCTGAATCATTCTCTCTCTGTCTCAGTCAGTCTCTCTCTGTCTCAGTCACTCCCTCTCTGTCTCAGTCACTCCCTCTCTGTCTGAATCATTCTCTCTCTGTCTCAGTCAGTCTCTCTCTGTCTCAGTCACTCCCTCTCTGTCTCAGTCACTCCCACTCTATCTGAATCATTCTCTCTCTGTCTCAGTCACTCTCTCTCTGACTCAGTCACTCCCTCTCTGCCTCAGTCACTCTCTATCTGAATCATTCTCTCTCTGTCTCAGTCACTCTCTCTCTGTCTCAGTCACTCTCTCTCTGTCTCACTCGCTCCCTCTCTGTCTCAATCACTCCCTCTCTATCTGAATCATTCTCTCTCTGTCTCAGTCAGTCTCTCTCTGTCTCAGTCACTCCCTCTCTGTCTCAGTCACTCCTTCTCTATCTGAATCATTCTCTCTCTGTCTCAGTCACTCTCTCTCTGACTCAGTCACTCCCTCTCTGTCTCAGTCACTCCCTCTCTATCTGAATCATTCTCTCTCTGTCTCAGTCACTCTCTCTCTGTCTCAGTCACTCTCTCTCTGTCTCAGTCACTCTCTCTCTGTCTCACTCGCTCCCTCTCTGTCTCAATCACTCCCTCTCTATCTCAATCACTCCCTCTCTGTTTCAATCACTCCCTCTCTGTCTGAATCATTCTCTCTCTGTCTCAGTCAGTCTCTCTCTGTCTCAGTCACTCCCTCTCTGTCTCAGTCACTCCTTCTCTATCTGAATCATTCTCTCTCTGTCTCAGTCACTCTCTCTCTGACTCAGTCACTCCCTCTCTGTCTCAGTCACTCCCTCTCTATCTGAATCATTCTCTCTCTGTCTCAGTCACTCTCTCTCTGTCTCAGTCACTCTCTCTCTGTCTCAGTCACTCCCTCTCTGTCTCAGTCACTCCCTCTCTGTTCTATTCCCCATTTGTCTATTTCTCTCACTGTCCGTTTCACTCTCTGTATTATTATGCTGTCTCTTACTCTCTTTGTTGACTTTATTTATAGTCCGTTCCTTTTGAGTTTCTCCTTCCCTTCCCTCTTTTTCTTTCCCTCTGTCCATCTCTTTTGGTGTTTTTCAGTCAATCCCTGTCTCTGTCCATCTCCCAGTGTTTGTCTCTCACTCTGTTTCTCTTTCATTCGTCACTCTGTCACGTATCTTTCTTTACCATCCTCCATATTCACGTTCTCCAATCAACACAAAGATCAAAGTAAACTTTAAAAGTTCAATGAGCATAAACCATAACAGCATGGACTGCTACTGAAGGACTGAGTCTTTATTTTGGCTCAAATACAGCATTGACAGAGTTATCATCAGATAATGAAACAATTTTTCACCAGTTACTGATAACAGTCCCTGTGTGAGAGAGAGCACCGTGCTGAATTGAGCTCTGTTTCCTCTGTTACTAATGACCCACAGCTTGCTGGGTTACTCTGTGCTACATAGGCAACAAAATCTTACTCGCTGAAACTTTTCTCTGTCATTTCACTTCTGTCTAAAAACCCTTTCTAATATCGGATTATTTACTGGGACAGTTGTCAGTACTCCCTCAGTACAACACTCCCTCGGTACAACACTCCCTCATTGAGACTTGGTGAAACTGCTCCATGAGACCTTGCCTTGTTTCCTGTTCAATTTCCTGTTCATTCCACTATTGTCTCTGTTAATGACCCTGTCAAGTGCATCAGGATGCTTGTGTTGTTCCACAGGTGATATATAAACACAAGTAGTTTTGTTTGTTAACCTTACTGGTTTCTATTCCTAATCTATAATGTAGACCACCCCTATAACCCTGGACCTCTCTATTTGAGGACAGATTAATTCTGGGTCAAACTCGTAGATCCACACAGACCAATTTCCTGGACCATTCCCAAAGCATCATTCTTAAAAAGTTCAGAATAGGGTCTCCACATTAAAATCCATAACTTCAGAAACTGACTGTGTTCTGTCTGTTCTTCATTTGTCTTACATTCTAGCCTCCCTCCCCTCCTCCCACCATCCCACACACCTCCCCCCTCCCCAATCAGCCACGTCAGTACCTTGTTTACTTTGGTCTCAGGATTGAGGACCCATTCTCTCCTTCACACCTACATTTACATCCATTTTACATCTTGTCTTTTCTCCACAGCCCTTTGTCTTTTGCACTGTCAAAACCAAATTAAAAAAAACATTTTCCAACACCTATCAGTTCTGACAATGAGTCACACTGGACTCAAGATGTGAACTCTGTTTTTCTCTCAACATGCACTGCCAGACCTGCTGAGTTTCTCCAACATTTTCTGTTCTTATTTCAGATTTCCAGCATCTGCAGTATTTTGTTTTGATCCTTAAAATATTCTTCTTTTGTTGTTGGTGAGTGGCAAGTTGCTATGACAGTGCAGTGTTGTTGAGGTGGACAGTCATACCTGTCTCACTTTGCCCCTATTGTTAGCCTCAATGTGAGGACTCTGGATGTATAATCCCAGTCCCCCCCCACCCCCATCCCCAGGAAGTTCGGTGTGTGAACAAATACCTGGGAAGACCACATCAATATCTGGTGATGACTTCCATGACTGAATGTCCACCCTGCAGATTCACAGGAGTCGGGCTTGTACAACAACAACCTGTGACATTTCAGCTCCTTTAGCACTTCACATTAATGTAACAAAATAAAATTTGGCACTGACCCAATTGAGAGGGATCAGTTGGCCATGATATTGGTCAAAATGATAGTTTTGATGTAACTCAAAGGGGAGGCGATAACCTAACGGTATTCTCGCTGGACCGTTAATCCAAAGACTCAGATAATGCTCTGGGGTCCTGAGTTCAAATCCAACCATGGTAGATGGTGGAGTATGAATTCAATGAATATCTGGAATTAAGAGTCTGTGATGACTAAGAATCCATCGTTGATTGTTGGAAAAACCCATCTGGTTCACTACCGTCCCTTAAGGAAGGAAACTGCCATCCTTACCCAGTCTGGCTACATAGAACTCCAGACCCACAATGTGGTTGTCTCTTAACTGCCCTCTGGGCCATTAGGGATGAGCAATAAAGCAAAAAAAGTGGAGAGGGAGAGGAGCCAGATTTATGGAGTGGATTTCAGGACTTGGGATCCATGCAGCTAAAGGTCTAGCTGTGAATGACAGAACAGTGACAATTCGGGATACTCACAAGGCTGGAATTGGAGAGGTACAGAGATTGTGGGCTCCTGGAGTTTTCAGTGATAGGGAAGGATAAGGACTTGGAGGGATTTCACATCCAGGAGCAATTTTTAAAGAATGACTCAATTTATTCATAAAGTGCATTTTCTCTATTTTTCTCTCCTCTCCTGAAGAGGAGGTGACTGGACTCAGCATCACACTCCATATCCAGATATATCACACGTGCGGCTAATCGATTATGGGAGAAATCACACCTAGACATCATCCAGTTTTTACACACACACACTCACACACTTACACAGACATACTCACTCACACATAAATACCTTACACACATTCTCACACTCATATGTGCTCACACACACTGCTTTGCAAATGTACTCCCACCCACACAAACTCACACTCTGTCTCTCTCTCACACACAAATACACACACTCACTCCCACACACACACACACTCACTCACACATACCCAGAAAAACACACTCAGGCACACACACTTTCACTTATTCACTCCAATTATAAACATTAATTCAGTGCAAGGAGCAGGAACAATTTCAGTCGATTCTCTCCTGTATTCGAGAAGGCCAAGGTTAACAGCCTATTCCTCAGTGTGTCCCAGTTGCAGCCAGTCCCTCTGAGTAATTGCTGAAAGCTCAGTATCAGGGTGACTCTGACAGGGAAGTCTTGCTGAGGTACACAGAGTACCCAGCTGGTGGCTCTCTCACTCTGTGAATCAGTCTCAGGCTTGCTTTATCAAACATGTCAAATATTCCGAGGATGAGAACAAGACATCAGAGAGAATCTAACAAATCAAGCCAGTCTGTTACACTCTGAAATATTCAAATCACAGATTTGAACCTGGAACTGATTAATGGTGTGTCTATTTTTTCAACTTCTGTGGTTTACAGTCTTTGTGAATGACTGAATGTGTGAAAGTGTGACTGTTAGTGTGAGCATGAATGTGAGTGGGAAGTGTGACTATGAATGTGAATGAAGAGTGTGTGAATGTGTGAGTGCATGTCGCACCTATCATTGCAGATGTATCTAAGTGAATGTTAATGTGTGGGTGAGCATTCTTGTGAGTTTGCGTTTGAGTGTGTGTGCTATTCAGCATGTGAGTGTTAGTGTAACTGTGTGAGCATGAGAATAAGTGAGTGTGTGTCTATGTGTGTGTGTGTCAGTATGTGTATTTTAGTGTGTAAATCAGTGTGTGTGTCTGTCAGTGTGTGTTAGCATGTGTGTAAATCAATGTGTGTCAGTGTGTGTGTGTCAGTATGTGAACATATGTGTCAGTGTGATTGTGTGTCAGTGTGAATGTGTTTCAATGTGAGTGTATGTGTATAGTTTTGCATTTGTGTGTATGTCTGTGATTATGAGTATGCCTGGTAGTGTATATGTGTGTGTATGAGGGTATGAGTGCAAGAGTGAGTGTTTGTGATTATGTGTATGAATTGCGTAAGTATGTGAGTATATGTATATAAGTAAAATGTGTGTGTGTGTGTATTAGTATGTGTGAGTGAGTATGAGTTGTTGTGAAACCGTGTGTGTGTGTGTGTGTGAGCGTGTGTGAGCATGTGTGTGCGAGCATGTGTGTGCGTGTTCAGTCTTTGGACCTATATCCTAAAACTGAAGTTGGTGCTGGAGGTATCAGTTATTTTAACAATAGAAACCATTGCAATGATACAGCACAGAAAGAGGCCTTTCTGCCCATCTTGACCATGCCAACTCAAAGGCACCCAAAAGCTCTGTCTAATCCCACTTTACTGCACACAGACCATAGCCCTCCTTCCTAAGGTGTAGATCCAAGTACTTTTTAAAAGAGGTTAAAGTCTCTGCTTTCAATACCAACTCAGGCAGTGAATTCAGACACCCACCACCACCTCTACGTAAAAAGATTTTCCTCTTCTAATTCTTTTGCCATTCCTCTTGAATTGCTGACCCCTGCCAAAGGAAACTGGTTCCTCCAGTCTGCTCTATCTCTCCCCTCTTCTCAATCATGTCACCTCCTCAACTTTCTTTGTTCCAAGGAAAACAATCCCAACCTCTCCAATCTCTCCTCGTAGCTACAATCCTCCAGCCCTGGCAACATTCCAGTCAATCTTCTCTGTCTTTCCTGGTAATGTGGTGACCAGAGCCCCACACAATACTGTACACCATCATTATTGTCCGTCAGGTTCGTTGTATTGGAGTGGTGGTTTTCACTTTGCCTGTGCAGACTCTGTATACATGGCCTTGCAGATGATCCAATGTGACCCCACTGTAAACAAAGTCCCGCAGTCATTAAAATGATGCGCCCCCCCCCCCCCAACCCTTTCCCTCTCCCACCTGCTCCCCCACCCCCAACCCCACGCCCAACCTATACCTTTCAGTAACTCCCTTGTCCCAGATTTGTGAATACAGAATGCGCTGGACAAACTGGGTGAAGATCCTGACTGAGGCCGACTCCTGCCTCATCTCCCTCTCCCAACTACCTGCTCCTGCTTCTGAAGTTCTGGAGATGAGGGAGAGAGCCAGAGTTGGGGAATTTACAACTTTTGATGCCAAGATCAGATGAAAAGGTGAAGGTGGAAACTGTCAGTGACCTCTGGAGGTAGGTCTGTGGCTCTGGTTAGTGTTATAGACAGGCTTCAGTACAATGGGGGAAGGTCTCAGGTTGTGTTTGTGGTTTTCAGGTTAGCATCTGAAATTTACTCCAACTACGTCCAGAACAGCTGAAGAACAATCCTCACCTGATAGCTGGGGTTAAGTGCTCCTCCATATCCAAGTCCCGTAATCACATTCTTCACGAGAGTTGGACTTCTGAAAGAAAAGGTTCTTTTTTCAGAAAAACAAGACTTAATTTCAACTCAACTAAATTATTGAAAAGACCCAATTGGATTTCCCTGCATCGCTTGGGAAAGTTCAATTCTCACTTGCCCACAATCTTATGTAGAAATGAATTTCTGTAACCTTTATCACACTTTGCAGAGTGCTCACTGTCCAAATACAACTCTCTGCCTGAATCCCCTCATATCTCATCTCACCAAGTCACTGTGTTGTCTTTCCCAAGTCCTGACTCCCTCATGTGGTCATTCTGCTTTCCCTGAAATACATTTACGCTATCTAGCTCGACTGCTCACTGAGCTAACGAGTTGGCCTTTCCACTATTCTTTGGGAATTGATTCTCCAGAATTTCCTATTAGATTTCATTAAGGGTTGTCTTAGTCAATAGGTCTCAGTTTCCCCGACAACAACTACATGCAGCTGTGATACACCCTGTGGTGGAGCGTGGCTCAAGCCCAGTGTATTGTGGTGTATTCCTGCAGAGACTAAGCCAAACATGGGGATAGTGAACACAACAGCATTGTGACAGGAATTTTCACCTCATAGTGTGCTGGCCTCTGCTGGCAATACCAGGTGGGCATTTCCTGCAGGGAGTGAGTGTGGATATCTCCCTGACCCACTGATGGTTGTTTCCATTAATATCAGTTCATCTGGTCTCTTTCTCAAACTCAGCAAGAATATAAGAGAGTCATCAGCCTCACTGTCTCAAGCTCTGAAGGAGGTCACTGGACTGGAAACTTTAATTCTGTTTTCTCTGTCCAAAGATACTGCCAGACTTGCTGAGTTTCCCCAACAATTTGATTTAGATTCCCAGTATCCACAGTATTTTGTTTTTAATTATAGTCAGATCATTGGGAGTCGAACAGTGATTTTGGGATAAATATCTCAACCAGAAACCCTGTTCCTCTGTCCATCTGCAGCAGTGTGAAGGGTCTGCAGTCTTGTTATCTTGAGTATTGATCATGGGTGTATACCAATTCGAACCTGATGGTTACCTTATCCCTAGTCAGGAATCAGCCGTGCTGCTGATCTAGGGGGCGTACCATCTGACTTGCAGGGAGCAGATGCCTCTTGAAATGTCAAAGTGTCAGCGAGGATAGTGGAAGAGATGTTTTAACCAAATCTCACCCGGTCATCTTTGGTGGCCTGCGCTTTTGGTACTCCACTTCATCCACTGTCCAAACTGCCCCTTTCACATTCTCCACTCGTACAAAACACTTGTGAAGGCTGAGGTTGTGTCGCACGGCGTTCTGTAACATACAAGGACAGACAAATAGGTGAGAGACATGAATTTAAGCCCCAGGAAATGTGGCTCCGAATCCCGAGCAGTCACTTCTGATTGGATCATTGAGTCACAGTGAGGAAGCTGACCACTCAGCTCGTTTTCCACCAACCTTCCAGAACAAACAACCCTGTCCCTTTGCTTTCAAAGTAATAATGTGCTTTCACACCCATTCCTGCTTTTCAACACGTTCCTGTGCATTAGGGCATCGGAATGGAAAATTTTAGAGTGTGGCACACCTTCAGCACTGACCCTCCGACAGTGCGGCACACCCTCAGCACTGACCCTCTGACGGTGCAGCACACCCTCAGCACTGACCCTCCGACAGTGCGTCACACCCTCAGCACTGACCCTCTGACAGTGCAGCACACCCTCAGCACTGACCCTCCGACAGTGCGGCACACCCTCAGCACTGACCCTTCGACAGTGCGACACTCCCTCAGCATTGAACCTCCGACAGTGCAGCACACCCTCAGCACTGATCCTCTGACAGTGCGGCACTCCCTCAACACTGACCCTACGACAGTGCAGCACACCCTCAGCACTGATCCTCTGACAGTTCTGCACACCCTCAGTGCTGACCCTCCAACAGTGCGACACACCCTCAGCACTGATCCTCTGACAGTGCGGCACACCCTCAGCACTGACCCTCTGACAGTGCAGCACACCCTCAGCACTGACCCTCCGACAGTGCGGCACACCCTCAGTGCTGACCCTCCAACAGTGCAGCACACCCTCAGCACTGACCCTCTGACAGTGCAGCACATCCTCAGCACAGATCCTCCGACAGTGCGGCACTCCCTCAACACTGACCCTCCGACAGTGCGGCACTCCCTCAGCACTGATCCTTCGACAGTGCAGCACACCATCAGCACTGACCCTCTGACAGTGCAGCACACCCTCAGCACTGACCCTCTGACAGTGCAGCACACCCTCAGCACTGATCCTCTGACAGTGCGGCACACCCTCAGCACTGACCCTCTGACAGTGCAGCACACCCTCAGCACTGACCCTCCGACAGTGCGGCACTCCCTCAGCAATGACCCTTCAACAGTGCAGCACTCCCTCAGCAATGACCTTCCGACAGTGCAGTGCTCCCTCAGCACTGACCCTTCGACAGTGTGGCACTCCTTCAGCACTGAACCTCCAACAGTGCAGTACACCCTCAGCACTGACCCTCTGACAGTGCAGCACACCCTCAGCACTGACCCTCTGACAGTGCAGCACAACCTCAGCACTGACCGTCTGACAGTGCAGCACACCCTCAGCACTGATCCTCTGACAGTGCGGCACACCCTCAGCACTGACCCTCTGACAGTGCAGCACACCCTCAGCACTGACCCTCCGACAGTGCGGCACACCCTCAGTGCTGACCCTCCAACAGTGCAACACACCCTCAGCACTGACCTTCCGACAGTGCGGCACACCCTCAGCACTGACCCTCTGACAGTGCAGCACTCCCTCAGCACTGACCCTCCGACAGTGCAGCAAACCCTCAGCACTGACCCTCCGACAGTGCAGCACTCCCTCAGCAATGACCCTTCAACAGTGCAGCACTCCCTCAGCAATGACCCTCCGACAGTGCGGCACTCCCTCAGCACTGACCCTTCAACAGTGCAGCACTCCCTCACCAATGACCTTCCGACAGTGCAGTGCTCCCTCAGCACTGACCCTCCGACAGTGCGGCACACCATCAGCACTGACCGTTCGACAGTGTGGCACTCCTTCAGCACTGACCCTCCGACAGTGCAGCACACCCTCAGCACTGACCCTCTGACAGTGCAGCACACCCTCAGCACTGACCCTCTGACAGTGCAGCACACCCTCAGCACTGATCCTCTGACAGTGCGGCACACCCTCAGCACTGACCCTCTGACAGTGCAGCACACCCTCAGCACTGACCCTCCGACAGTGCGGCACACCCTCAGTGCTGACCCTCCAACAGTGCAACACACCCTCAGCACTGACCCTCCAACAGTGCAGCACACCCTCAGCACTGACCCTCTGACAGTGCGGCACACCCTCAGCACTGACCCTCCGACAGTGCGGCACACCCTCAGTGCTGACCCTCCAACAGTGCAACACACCCTCAGCACTGACCCTCTGACAGTGCAGCACACCCTCAGCACTGACCTTCCGACAGTGCGGCACACCCTCAGCACTGACCCTCTGACAGTGCAGCACTCCCTCAGCACTGACCCTCCGACAGTGCAGCACACCCTCAGCACTGACCCTCCGACAGTGCAGCACTCCCTCAGCAATGACCCTTCAACAGTACAGCACTCCCTCAGCAATGACCCTCCGACAGTGCAGTGCTCCCTCAGCACTGACCCTCCGACAGTGCAGCACTCCCTCAGCAATGACCCTTCAACAGTGCAGCACTCCCTCAGAAATGACCCTCCGACAGTGCGGTGCTCCCTCAGCAATGACCCTCCGACAGTGGGGTGCTCCCTCAGCACTGACCCTCCGACAGTGCAGCACTCCCTCAGCAATGACCCTTCAACAGTGCAGCACTCCCTCAGCAATGACCCTCCGACAGTGGGGTGCTCCCTCAGCACTGACTCTCCGACAGTGCAGCACTCCCTCAGCAATGACCCTTCAACAGTGCAGCACTCCCTCAGCAATGACCCTCCGACAGTGCAGTGCTCCCTCAGCACTGACCCTCCGACAGTGCAGCACTCCCTCAGCAATGACCCTTTAACAGTGCAGCACTCCCTCAGCAATGACCCTCCGACAGTGCAATGCTCCCGCAGCACTGACCCTCTGATAGTTTTTTGTAATAAGTACTGTGCGTGCTAGGCTGGGCCTGTGGAACTGGTGTTACGTATGGACTGGTTAAGAACAGTAGGTTGTCTGTTTGCTAGTTGGGATTTTAACGCAATCTGACAACTTCCTGACCATTACCAACTCATTCTTTGATTTTTGTTCCAAATTTATTTTTAAACAGAATTCAATCTGAAACTGCTTGCAGGGAGTTCAAAGTCTACTGGATTACTTTTCCAGGTGAGTCGATCCCTTATTCACAACTGCCCTCTGAAATGGTCGAGCAAGCCACTCTGTTGTATCAATCACCACAACGTCTCAACAAACAGATGAAACCGATGGATTACCCGCATCAGAAAGACAATGGCAGAAACAACCCTGATCACCCTGCAAAGGTCTCCTCACCAACATCTGGGGGCCAGTGCCATAACTGGGAGAGATCTCTCACAGGCGAATCATGCAACAGCCTGACATAGTCGTTCTCATGGAATCATACTGTGCAATGTCCCAGACTCCACCATCAACATCTTGGGATATGTCCTGTCTCACTGCAGGGCAGACCTACCAGAGGGGGCGGCACAGTGGGATACAGTCGGGAGGGAGTTACCCTGGGAATCCTCAACATTGACTCTGGGCTTCATGAAGTCTCATGGCTTCAGGTTAAATATCAGCAAGGAACGCTCTTGCTAACCACCACATACCACCTTCCCTTGGCTGATAAATCAGTACTCCTCCATGTTGGACAACATTTGGATGATGGACGCTGGGTGGCAAGGGCACAGAATGTACTGTGGGTGGGGCATTTCAATGTCCACAGCAGGAGTGGCTTGCCAGCAACACTACTGGGTCCTAAAGGACATAGCTGCTCGACTGTAGTACCACTTCAAGTCATCACAGTATTGTGTTGATCTCGGAGAAAGTAAGGACTGCAGATGCCAGAGGAACAGGAGAATCCTGCTGAAGGGCTTATGCCTGAAATGTTGATTATCCTGCTCCTCAGATGTTGCCTGACTGGCTGTGCTTTTCCAGCAACACACACTTTGAGAGTGTTGATCTACTCTCAATCATCAGTAAAGTGATGGAAGGGGTCAGTAATAGCGCTATCAAGCAGCACTCGCTCAGCAATAACCTGCTCAGTGATGTCCAGTTGGGTTCTGCCAGGGCCAGCCAGCTCCTGACCTCATTCTAGCCTTGGTTCAAACATGGATAAAAGAGCTGAATTCCAGAGGGGAGGAGAGAGGGGCAGCCCTTGACATCAAAGCTGCATTCGACAGAGGGTGACATCAAGGTACCCTGGCAAAACTGGAATCAATGGGAGTCAGAGGGGAAACTCTCCACTGGTTGGAGTCATACCTAATACATAGGAAGATGGTTGTGGTTGTTGGAGGTCAGTATCTCAGCTCCAGGACATTACTGCAGGAGTTCCTCAGTTCCTAGACCTAACCATCTCCAGCTGCTTCATCAATTACCTTCCCTCCATCATAAGGTCAGAAGCATTCATGACCCCTCAGATACCGAGGCACTCCATGTTCAATTATAACAAGATTCGGACAATGCCCAGGTTTGGGCTGACATGTGGCAAGTAACATTCACGCCACACAAATACCAGGCTATGACCATCTCCAATAAGAGACAAGCTAACCACAGCCTCTTGACATCCAATTGTGTTACCATCACTATTTCTCCCACTATCAACATCCTGGGGAGGATTACCCCTCATCATGGTGTGGCAGAACATAGAACATAGAACATTACAGTGCAGGACAGGCCCTTCGGCCCTCGCTGTTGCACCAACCTGTCATACTAATCTGAAGCCCATCTAACCTACACTATTCCATGTACGCCCATATGCTTGTCCAATGACGACTTAAACGTACTTAAAGTTGGCGAACCTACTACCGTTGCAGGCAAAGCATTCCATACCCTTACTACTCTCTGAGTAGACAAACTACCTCTGACATCTGTCCTATATCTATCACCCCTCAATTTAAAGCTATGCCCCCTCGTGCTCGCCGTCACCATACTTGGAGAAAGGCTCTCCCTGTCCACCCTATCTAAGCCTCTGATTATCTTATATGTCTCTATTAAGACACCTCTCAACCTTCTTCTCTCCAACAAAAACAGCCTCAAGTCCCTCAGCCTTTCCTCGTAAAACCTTCCCTCCATACCAGGCAACATCCTAGTAAATCTCCTCTGCACCCTTTCCAAAGCTTCCACATCCTTCTTATAATGCGGTGACCAGAACAATACACAATACTTCAAGTGCGGCCGCACCAGAGTTTTGTACAGCTGCAGCATAACCTCATGGTTCCAGAACTCGATCCCTCTATTAATAAAGGCCAAAACACTGTATGCCTTCTTAACAACCCTATCAAACTGGGTGGCAACTTTCAAGGATCTGTATACTGGACACCGAGATCTCTCTGTTCATCTACACTACCAAGAATCTTACCATTAGCCCAGTACTTTGCATTTCGGTTACTCCGACCAAAGTGAATCACCTCACACTTGTCTGCATTAAACTCCATTTGCCACTTCTCCTCCCAGCTCTGCAGCTTATCTATGTCTCTCTGTAACTTACAACATCCTTCGTCACTATCCACAACTCCACCGACCAGAGTAGCAGCGTTCAGGCTCCTATGCCCGGGATTGACCTCCTCATCTGCACTTTTCTTTTTTTCCCTTTTTCCTTCTATCCTTTCTCTTTTTTTCCTCAAACTTGCCTGAAGGGAGCTCTTTGGCAGGAGGCAGCTTCGATGGACTCTAGGGCAATGGCAGCATCTTCAGAGGCAGCGTGGCTACAGAGTCGGTCGGTCAGCCTGTGGAGCCTGGAGGGGAATTCTCACTTCCATGTGGAGTAGGCCCGTGACGGCAGCATGATGTCTGTTGGGAAGCCTGGAGTGGAATACTCTCTGTGGCATGGCATGCGCGGGTGCAGCCCAATGCAGGTCACTTGGTGTGGCATGGTGTTGGTTGGGAAGCCTGGAGCAGGATACTCTCAGCAGCATGGCATGTGCGGGTGCAGCCCAGAACAGGGACTCTGGCAGCGACATGCTGTAGCAGCGGAGAGGGAAAAGTTGGGACTCCCATTGAGCCATTTTTAAAAATTTTATTCTGTGAATGGCACTTATGTATGAGCAATGGTCCACACTATTCACTGTATTTTATATTGAATACACATGACAATTTTATTCATCTTGCATTTTCATTAACCAGAAACTCAATTGGACTCACCACATAAACTCACCACAGCGGCTACATAAGCAGGTCAGAGGTTGGGAATACTACAGTGAGAAACTCCCCTCCTGCCTCCCCAAAGCCTGTCCAACATCTACAAGGCATGAGTCAGGAGTGTGATGGAATACTCCCCACTTGCCTGGATGGGGGCAGCTCCAACAACACTCAAGAAGCTCTACACCATCCAGGACAAAGCAGCCGCCTGATTGGCACCACATTCACAAACACCCAGTCCTTCCACCACTGACACTCAGTAGCAGCAGTGTGTACCATCTACAAGGTGCACTGCGGGAATTCACCAAGACTCCTTAGACGGTACCTCAAAAACACATAACCACTTCCATCTAGCAGGACCTTGGCAGCAGATACATGGGAACACTTTCACCTGCAAGTACCCCTCCAAGCCACTCACTATCCGGACATGGAAATATTTCATCATTCCTTCACTGTGACTAGGTCAAAGTCATGGAATTCCCTCCCTAAGGGCATTGTAGGTCAACCCACAGCACGTGGACTGCAGTAGTTCAAAAAGGCAGCTCACCCCTGCCTTCTCAAGGCCAACTAGGAACAGGGAATAAATGTTGGAACGACCATATCCCGAGTGAATGAAAAAAACATTTAAAGGGAAAGTAGGTAATAATCGTTAGATTGGGGTTGTGATGGTAGATTGAGATTGGAAAAGAGGGAGGAGGTTCCCCAGAACGGGGACTGCTTGATCTGTATCATTTATAAATCTCCGATGTGAAGGGGAGACTGATAGTCAGGCCCAGTCACAACACCCACAGCACATGCACCCACACGCATGCACATGCATACAGACACACTTACATACACACATATGTACACGTGGATGTGTACACATGCACTCACACATACACACACAAACACACTTACACATGCATGGACACTGATGGATATAAACTCACACACACATGCACTGCATGCGTGAGTGCATACACACACACACACACACACACACAAAAACATGCACAGGCAAATGTAGAAACACACAAACATCCACATCAGCAATGCCTCGCTGCATATGTATATTTGCATCTTGAAAGTGCCCTTCAATAATCCTCGAGAATTATTAACATGTGGAAAACCAGTTCCATTTTAAAGAAATACTTTAAAAGCTTATCTGAAGTACCATCAATAAAATTAAATGCGAGACAATGAAACAAGGTTGACAGGAGTGCTATTGTGCTGCAAATGTTATTTTAAAAAAGAGCAGTTGCAGTGAATAGAAGCTACAGTATTCAAAGTCTGTAAAACTGGGGTATTCATTCACGCCTAGTTATCCCAGATCACAACAGAAATCATTTTCTTAAACCCAAGCCCTTCAATGTTCTCTTTACAATTTCATGGAGATTTCTACATGTTTTGGATTTTGCAATGAGGTAATTTACTTTGTAAAAATTACATTACTGCTATACCTCACCAAAAGAGAAAAAAAAACCAAGAAGTGTTTTTTCATGACTTGAAGCTGTAATTGTGTTAAGGACAGTCACCAAAGAAGCAGATTTAATTTATGATACCTTTTACATGAAATCTTTCTTAAAAGATTGACAACAAGTAACGAGCAGAGTAAGAAAGTATTGTTGCTTTGAGTCAGTGGTTGGTAACTCCTCGCCTGCCTTTTGAAATAACTCCCCAGAGGCTGGTATCCCATCATAAAGTCCCCCTTTATTTACACGATATCTGACATTCATGTTTATATCTGTCAGCCAGGGCTTCCTGATTGGTCCAGGTTACCAGCCGCAGTCAGGGAAATCAATGTCCATGAGGTCCACATGACTGACCTCGTTACATCTTTCAGATTGTGGGCTTTGAATTCAACTACACTGTCTTAGATTAGATTAGATTGCTTGCAATGTGGAAAAAGGCCCTTCGGCCCAACAAGTCCACATCGACCCTCTGAAGAGCAACCTACCTGTTCCCCTACATTTACCCCTTCACCTAACACGATGGGCCAATTCACCTGACCTGCACATCTTTGGACTGTGGGAGGAAACCGGAGCACCCAGAAGAAACCCAGGCAGACATGGGGAGAATGTACAAACTCCACACAGACAGTGGCATGAGGTGGGAATTGACCCCGGGTCTCTGGCACTGTGAGGCAGCAGTGCTAACCACTGTGCCACTGTGCCGCCCGTCTTAGGTCCATACACCTGGGTAACAGCAACAATACTGAGAGAGAGCACTGTACCATCCATCAGCGCTGAGGAACTGCTGCACCGTCGGAGGGTCAGTGCAGAGGGAGTGCTGCATTGTCGGAGGGACAGTGCTGAGGGAGTGCCGCACTGTCAGAGGGTCAGTGCTGAGGGAATGCTGCACTGTCGGAGGGTCAGTGATGAGGGAGTGCTGCACTGTCAGAGGGACAGTGCTGAGGGAGTGCCGCACTGTCAGAGGGTCAGTGCTGAGGGAGTGCTGCATTGTCAGATTGTCAGTGCTGAGGGAATGGTGCACTGTCAGAGGGTCAGTGCTGAGGGAGTGCCGCACTGTCAGAGGGTCAGTATTGAGGGAGTGCTGCATTATTAGTGGGTCAGTATTGAGGGAGTGCTGCACTGTCAGAGGGTCAGTGCTGAGGGAGTGCCGCACTGTCAGAGGGTCAGTACTGAGGGAGTGCTGCACTGTCAGAGGGATAGTGCTGAAGGAGTGCCGCACTGTCGGAGGTTCAGTGCTGATGGAGTGCCGCACTATCGGAGGGTCAGTGCTGAGGGAGCAGGCACTGTCGGAGGGTCAGTACTGAGGGAGTGCCGCACTGTCGGAGGGTCAGTGTTGAGGGAGTGCCGCACTGTCGGAGGGTCAGTGCTGAGGGAGTGCCGCACTGTCGGAGGGTCAGTGCTGAGGGAGTGCCGCACTGTCAGAGAGTCAGTGCTGAGGGAGTGCCGCACTGTCGGAGGGTCAGTGCTGAGGGAGTGCTGCACTGTCGGAGGGTCAGTGCTGAGGGAGTGCCGCACTGTCGGAGGGTCAGTGCTGAGGGAGTGCCGCACTGTCAGAGAGTCAGTGCTGAGGGAGTGCCGCACTGTCGGAGGGTCAGTGCTGAGGGAGTGCTGCACTGTCGGAGGGTCAGTGCTGAGGGAATGCTGCACTGTCAGAGGGTCAGTGCTGAGAGAGTGCTGCACTGTCGGATGGTCAGTGCTGAGGGAGTGCTGCACTGTCAGAGGGTCAGTGCTGAGGGAGTGCTGCACTGTCGGAGGGTCAGTGCTAGGGAATCCTTTAAATAAAGGAAACCGTGGACAGAGTTGTTGCCATTTTAAAACAAGTTGCTGGAACTCAGTGGGAGTTTTGTGTAGATTGTTGCCTTCTCCCAGGTTGGGAGGATTCTTGGACTCATTGATACGTGGCTGTGTGCTCAGGACAGGTTTGCCTAGATTCAGTCTGTGTTTTGTTTATTCAGTCAGGAGCAGTTATGGGTGCCAGGTGAGCTCCGAATGACAACACCTCTCTGACTAGGTTCTGACATGTGGACAGCCTGCATGTGAACAACACAACGGGTGCCTCCAGATTCAAAAGAGACAACATTTCTCTCCTCTTGCAGAGAAGTAACAAAGAAATAGGAGATAGCTCACTCTTCTCATTCCCCACTTGCCTGGATCTGCTGCTTGTAACCAGTGACTGGGAATCTGAGCAGTTAGTTGCCAATTCTGAGGGGACTCAGAATGCAGAAAGATCAGAAAGACTTGGAAAAATCAAATGACACCTCATCAAATTCTGTGGAGTGGTGCTATTGAACTGTGTTCCCTTCATATTTTTCTTCATCCATAACATTAATGTTTTTTAAATTTATTTCTGTTAGTATGTCTCTACTGGGATTTAAGTAGGTCATAGAGATTATGTTAGACAATTATAAATTAATCATTCATAATCTGATTGTCTGTGGTTGGAACGGATTTATTTGCAATTAGTAATAGTTTCTTGCTAACTGCAGAAAACTGGTCGGTATTTCTTGATAATCTGAGCCCATTAGGCAGGAAATTTGGGAGGAATGGGAGAATTTGAGTAACCTGATTAAACCTTTCATGATGACTCAAGCAGTAGGAGACTCAGGTATAGTGCACATTACCAAGTGGATTGTGAAGACACAGAGAAACAAACAAGATAGAAAGTCATAGATCACACACACACACAGACACACACACACACCCAATCACAAATCCCCACATTCACACACAGACTGACACACACACGGATGAACAAAGGTCACTGTAATGTAGGAAACACAGCAGTCAGTGTGCACACAGCAAGATCCTATGAGTAAGATAATGACCAGACTTTTGTTTTAGTGATATTAGTTAGAGATACATATTTGCCCAGGTCCAGGGAAAATGCCCAGCCCCTCCTTTCAGTAGCACGTCGGGATTTTTCTCTCCATCTGAGAGGGCAGACCCTTCACTCCACAGATGCTGCCAGACCTGGCGAGCTTTTCAAGCAATTTCTATTGTTGCAGACTCTCAGTTCATCTGAAGGCGAGTACCTTCAGTGGGGCTGGATGGGAAGTGGACGGCAGGTGGACAGGAAGTGAACAGGAAGTGCCAGACCCAGAATGCGCTCAGCTCCTTGGAATGCTGGTGGTGCCTTTTGACTCAAGTCACAGTAGTCACCCTGCAGGAGAAGGCTATTCAGCCCATTGTTTCTGCCCCGGCTCTCTGAAGGAGCACCTCACCAAGTGTTGTTCTCCTGCTTCTCCCTCTAACCCTGCACATTGTTCCTTTATAACTAACTATCCCATTCCCATTTGAAAACCTTGACTGAATATACCTCCACCAATCTAGACTTCCTGATCTTACTCACTCGCTGCGTGAAAATATTTCTTCTCAAATGACTTTCGCTTCTTTTACCTGTTTCTTTATATGTGTGCCCTCGCCATTCTCAAATCTTTCACAAATGGAAACAATCTCTTCCTGTTCACTCTGTCCACATTCCTTATGATTTAGTAAACTTCTATCAAACCTCCTCTCAACCTTCTCTTCTCTGAGAAGGACTGTCCCAAACCTGTCGCATCTAATGTCATAACTGAAGTTCCTCATCCATGGAACAATTGGTATGACCCCCTCCATTACTCTCTCCAATGTGTTCACGCCCTTCTCAAAGCACCATGCCAAAAATATACACAATACTCCAGTTAAGACCAAACTGGCATCGTATATTTTGACATCACCCCCTTGCACCTGTGCTCATGCCCCTGTGATTAAAGCCCAGGACACTTCATTTTAATAACTGCTCTCTCCCACTTCCCTTCCTCCTTTAGTAACGCATACTCCCTCTGCTCCTGCCCCCCCTTTTAGAAATGTTGCCTTTACTTTTATAATTTTTTTTGATGATCTACCAATCAAAATGTATCAGAGGTACTCACTGAACCACAGGTGCCACTACACAGAAGGCATTCAACACTGATATAACTCCCCAAAACATCATTAGATGGAGCAAACAGTGAAGCACAGCTGCAGGGAGGGTAACACAGGAATTGGTTATGAATGTTTTTACCGGTGACAAATCTGGGAGACAGACCAATCAGGCTTTTAACAATCTCATGCTGAGGTTTTGGAAGCCCTGGACAGCCCATTGTTGCCCAGCTGTACACACTGCTCTAGCAATAATATCCCACAGAGGGGAAGAGTGGCCATTGTTCTCTTTTCTCTGAGGTACTAATACAATTCATTCAACTCTCAGACATCTTCCAAGATTTGTACAGATATCCCACCTCCACTGCAAGTAAATACAGTTCAGAAAACTGACAGGAAAGTGGAGCTGAGCCCAGATTTCGATCAGTCAGGATCTTATTGAATCAAGGAATGGGCTTGAGGGGTTGAATGGCCTACTCTTACTTTTAGCTCCAGTGCATCTGAGTAACCCCCGTGGCTAAGTGGAGAGTCAGTCATTCTGTTACAACAACATCTCGCATTTTGATGCAGGAAAATGTCCCAAAGTGTTCAGCTAGTGAGATGTATTAATGGTTTCAGAGGCAGCCTCACAATCCAAAAGGGAGTACGTTAGGAACATGTCCCATCTCCAGATTGCTCATCTGCAAATACAAGCTGTCTTCAGTGACACAGACAAACTACCATTGTCACCACACTAGGGGCAAATCATCACGGTGCGATGGGTAGATGGTCCTGCATTGATTAGAGAGTGAGAAGGGGCACTGCAAGGAATTTCAAACAGAGGAAAAGGAACAGTTGGGGGGGGGGGGTGGAGTGGGGGAGGGTGAGGGGATCATGGATTATGAATGGATGTGAAGAACAATATTAACACACATTGAAAGTGTAATCCAAAGTAAACGGATAAGTCTTGGACAAAGTGCAAAGGTTCACAGACTCTGATTAGCAGAAACAATTGGGAGATTTGGGTGTGAGATCCAAAGAGGAATTGATCTAGTCCAGGCCAACTTTGTCAGAATGAGGAACATGCTAACATCAAAGGGACTGGAGCTAAATCTTAAGAAAGGAAGCTTTTGACCTTACGTTTTGTCATCTATGTTTTATGTTTTAGAGAAGAACAAACAAACAGACAATCCATAAATTGAATGTATTCGAGGTGTGACCACATTGAAACATATTCAACATATCATTTCAGTTGCATGACACTGTAATCTTTTGCTATAAATTTTGTGTCTCATGTTCCACAGCTACCTGTTGAAGGAACAGTGCTCCGAAAGCTAGTGCCTCCAAATAAAGCTGTTGCACGATAACATGGTGTTGTGTGATTTTTAACCTTGTCCAGCCCAGTCCAATACCGGCCCCATCACATCATACTGAAGCATGTTCTACACAATCTGCATATTCATGGAAGGCTAATGAAGAAATGTTTGAATACCCAGAGAAAAGAGGAAATTGGTTCGTAATGTCATGGAGAAGAGGGTGATATCATCATAAAAAATGGTAAGGAGACAGCTTTTTGAGTCATAGAGTCATAGAGATGTACAGCATGGAAACAGACCCTTCGGTCCAACCTGTCCATGCCGACCAGATATCCCAACCCAATCTAGTCCCACATGCCAGCACCTGGCCCATATCTCTCCAAACCCTTCCTATTCATATACCCATCCAAATGCCTCTTAAATTTTGCAATTGTACCAGTCTCCACCACTTCCTCTGGCAGCTCATTCCATACACGTACCACCCTCTGCGTCAAAAAGTTGCCCCTTAGGTCTCTTTTATATCTTTCCCCTCTCACCCTAAACCTATGCCCTCTAGTTCTTGACTCCCCAATCCCAGGGAAAAGACTTTGTCTATTTACCCTACTCATGCCCCTCATAATTTTGTAAACCTCTATAAGGTCACCCCTCAGCCTCCAACGCTCCAGGGAAAATGGCCCCAGCCTGTTCAGCCTCTCCCTATAGCTCAAATCCTCCAACCTTGGCAACATCCTTGTAAATCTTTTCTGAACCCTTTCAAGTTTCACAACATCTTTCTGATAGGAAGGAGACCAGAATTGCAGGCAATTTTCCAACAGTGGCCTAACCAATGTCCTATACAGTCGCAACATGACCTCCCAACTCCTGTACTCAATACTCTGACCAATAAAGGAAAGCATACCAAACGCCTTCTTCACTGTGACTCCTGTGAGACTCCTATCTACTTGCGACTCCACCTTCAAGGAGCTATGAATCTGCACTCCAAGGTCTCTTTGTTCAGCAACACTCCCTAGGACCTTACCATTAAGTGTACAAGTCCTGCTAAGATTTGCTTTCCCAAAATGCAGCACCTCGCATTTATCTGAATTAAACTCCATCTGCCACTTCTCAGCCCATTGGCCCATCTGGTCAAGATCCAAAATGTAGGAGAGGGAAAGAGAGGAGGAAATGAATGATAAATGTAACTAACTGAATGGGTTGAACTGTGTGAAGTGTGTAAGGGCAGCCCAGAGCACACAGACAGGGAGGTCTATGGCAGTCAGCCTACTGGGAGAGAACACAAATGAATTGATGATCAAACCAGAGGGAATGCAGCAAGGGGGACAGTGTTCATAAAGCTCAGGGCCCAGATAGATAAAAGTATCACTACAAGTGATGGTGTGATTAAAATAGGGAATAAGCAAGGGGCCAGAATTGGAGGATTGCAGAGATCTTGAAGGACTATGAGCTTCAAGATGGGGATTACACAGATCGGGAGCAGTGAGGCCGAGAAAGGATTTAAAAATGAGGAACATTTTAAAATCAAGGCATTGACAGATTGGGAGCCAGTGTGGAACAGTGAGCACCAGGATGATAGGAGATTGGAACTTGATGTAAACTACAGTATAGGCTGCAAAGTTTAGGACGAGGTCAAATTTACCGAGAGTGGGAGTGGATATTGATAAGAGCAGCACTTAATCAACAAGTGTTGAGGTAATAATGGAGTGGGTGAGGGAAGAGGGAGAGTAAGATGACAAAATAATGACTGGCACAATGAGACAAGACTGCGATTAATCTGCTAATCATTCTTCAACCAGCAAGTAAAGAGTTAACCCAATACACAACACAGAGGAAATATTGTTTCTTTCAAGCACAGCTTATTATAATGTCTTTATTAGCAGCTCCGCCTCTATAGAGAATTGAACCAGTAAAAGGTGACTTACCATTCTCCCAGAGGCTAACAAATTGCTTCAGGTTCCTTGCCTGGTGACTGATGGCATTATCATTTTTAATTCAACTGTTTTTATATCATGTTGATATGACATATTTAAAAATAAATACGTAGAATATGTCATAAGAAACACATTATCTTGATGCTAATCTTCTTTTCCAAATCTCTCACACTCTGTCATGGGGCTGAATTTGAATCTATTAAAATGTCAGGGTGGTGTAGGGGGAGGTGGGGGTGAATGGATGGTAGTGTCCAAACCTCAGGGATTGGTTTCCTCTTGAGAACCTCCTTCTTAGCCATTTATTTTCAACTGTAACTGAGGATGGACGATGATCAAGAAGCCAACAGGGTTTACGAAAGTAGATCAGAATGATTACTTTCAAAAATTCCTTTATGGGATGTGGGAATTGCTGGCTGGGGTAGTATTTATTGCCCGTCCTTAATAGGCCCTGGACCTGAGTGCTCACTCATTCATTTCATTAAAAATGATAATGAGATTTCGAGGTTCTTTAGTGCCAAGCTTTTGAAATGGATGAACTGTTAGCCATGTTTCCTGAGTCCCAGGAAACGCACAGCTCCCTCACAGATAGCACTTGACAGATTCATCCCACTAGGTGAAAGTGAGGACTGCAGCTGCTGGAGATCAGAGTCGAAGAGTGTGGTGCTGGAAAAGCACAGCAGGTCAGACAGCACCTGAGGAGCAGGAGAATCAACATTTCGGGCAGAAGTCCTTCATCAGGAATGAGACAAACAAATGAGAGGCAGAATCAAGTAGGTGGAGGGGGCACATGCAGCCACAGGCAGGGAGAGAGATAGAGAGGCAAATGGACAAGGTTCCCCATGGGAGACTGGTTAGCAAGGTTAGATCTCACGGAATACAGGGAGAACTAACCATTTGGATACAGAACTGACTCAAAGGTAGAAGACAGAGGGTGGTGGTGGGTTGTTTTTCAGACTGGAGGCCTGTGACTAGTGGAGTGCCACAAGGATCGGTGCTGGGCCCTCTTGGATGCGAGCATAAGAGGCACATTTAGTAAGTTTGCAGATGACACCAAAATTGGAGGTGTAGTGGACAACGAAGAGGGTTACCTCAGATTACAACAGGATCTTGACCAGATGGGCCAATGGGCTGAGAAGTGGCAGATGGAGTTTAATTCAGATAAATGTGAGGTGCTGCATTTTGGGAAAGCAAATCTTAGCAGGACTTGTACACTTAATGGTAAGGTCCGAGAGAATGTTGTTGAACAAAGAGACCTTGGAGTGCAGGTTCATAGCTCCTTGAAGGTGGAGTCGCAAGTAGATAGGATAGTGAAGAAGGCATTTGGTATGCTTTCCTTTATTGGTCAGAGTATTGAGTACAGGAGTTGGGAGGTCATGTTGCGACTGTACAGGACATTGGTTCGGCCACTGTTGGAAAATTGCCTGCAATTCTGGTCTCCTTCCTATCAGAAAGATGTTGTGAAACTTGAAAGGGTTCAGAAAAGACTTACAAGGATGTTTCCAGGGTTGGAGGATTTGGGCTATAGGGAGAGGCTGAACAGGCTGGGGCCGTTTTCCCTGGAGCGTTGGAGGCTGAGGGGTGACCTTATAGAGGTCTACAAAATTATGAGGGGCATGGGTAGGGTAAATAGGCAGTCTTTTCCCCCTGGGGTTGGGGAGTCAAGAACTAGAGGGTATAGGTTTAGGGTGAGAGGGGAAAGATATAAAAGAGACCTAAGGGGCAACCTTTTGACGCAGAGGGTGGTACGTGTATGGAATGAGCTGCCAGAGGAAGTGGTGGAGACTGGTACAATTGCAAAATTTAAGAGGCATTTGGATGGTATATGAATAGGAAGGGTTTTGGAGAGATATGGGCCGGGTGCTGGCAGGTGGGACTAGATTGGGTTGGGATATCTGGTCGGCATGGACAGGTTGGACCGAAGGGTCTGTTTCCACGCTGTACATCTCTATGATTCTATGACAGAGAGGCATGCAGAGTCACCAAATCCTGACTTAACATTTCAGACACTTCATCCTGCAGTGAGATTCAACCCACTGACTATCCACTGATTCACTGACACTCACCCGCCACCTCCATCATAAAGACAAAACCCACCCTCCAAATGGTCAGAATCATCAGTCAATCTAAATGAAGTCCTCCCCACTCCTGGCTGACTGCCCAGTCCTCCAGTGTGGTCACTGAAGAGCAGGACAAACGACGTTTCGTGCATAAGCCCTTCATCAGGGAACGTCGATTCTCCTATTCCTCAGATGCTGTCTGAGCTACTGTTTTTTCCAGCACCATACTCTTTACTCTGATCTCCAGCATCTGCAAATCCTCCCCAGTCCCCAACCCTAACGATTCACTATGAGACTGGCACCCATTAAACTGACCTACAGCCCCATGAGACTGGAGACAGAGACGGAGAATTCTTGGTGCCTGGGGAATTGACCAGTGTAACAATACACTATAAATCTCCAGTGGGTGGCTATCAAAACCCCAACTTTTGGATGCTCCATATCTGTGGGTCAGCGCAGACTCTCCTTCCCTCTGAAGGTGACGATTTGTTCCAGGTTTTCTGGAATTTTCTGGTACTTTGACCTTTTGACCTGTGTGCTATGCTATGCCGACCTTGAGCATATTTGTTTCTGTCAGTCCATTCCTTGTATTTGCCTGTGTGTCCGCCCCTGGAACACTGGGACTTCTGCCTGGGACTATCCAGGGGACATTTGGCAGAGACAGGGGATAAAGGACCCCTGATGGCTGTACTCTCGAGGTTTCCAGTCACATTATCCCCAACCTCTTGCCCTTTCCTCCCCACTGCTCCCAGGCCGGGCAGCTACACCCCATCAGCACATCCCACAAAGCTGTTCTCGGACACTCGCTGCAGGTTGGAGTGCCTGAAGTGTTCAGTCAGGATTTGATCACTCTGCATGCCTCTCTGTCCATTTGCCTCTCTATCCCTCTCCCTGCCTGTGGCTGCATGTGCCCCCTCCACCTACCTGATTCTGCCTCTCATTTGCTTTCTGTTTTTGTATCGGTCTCGCTCTTTCTCCCTCTCTGCCTACCACTTTTTGTCTCGGTCTTTCTCTCTGTGTGTCACCCTCTCTGTTGTTCTCCATCTCTCTGCCTCAATTTCTTTATTTTTCTCTCTCTCAGTGTTTCTGTCTCTCTCCATCCCCTATCTTTCACCAACCCCCATCTCTCATTCCACTTTGCCACCTAACTGTATAATTACGAACACAGTAACACTGCCTCACATAAGAGTTGCTCTCCTCAACTTTGCAAATTAGAATGACCTCAATTTCAGATAAAGGCCTGCATTTATATTTGCATTTCCAATTTGTGATAAAAGATTTATTCATTCTGTTAAAACATTAACAGCAATTTGAAAGGTCAAACATCAAAGACAATACAAATAAAACATTAGCAACAAAAAAAATTTAAATTAATGCTTTGAGGAAATTGCTTGGAAAAGAATGAAACCAGTTTCCCTTTCCTGACAAGCTGGGAGTCTTACCTTCACATAAAACTGAGTCAATGCTTTGATCATTTTAATTCAGATTTTTCTCAAAGCCTTTCGTTATTCTTCTCTCCAGTTCCTTCTCCAACCAATAGTTCATTTCTCTGATGGCAAGTGCCCCCACCACATCATTCCCCATCACCTATCATTTCCCACTTTCCCCATCAGAACCGACGGCAAATCGATGACAATTTATTATAATTCACAAGGAAAAGGTGAAGTGGAAACAAGTAAAAGGAGTCTTTGCTAAATAAACAATCAAAGACCCTCCCCACAACCCTTTCTCTGGTACATCAATAACATTATCAGTGCTGCTTCCCTCTCTCATCTAGAATTGGAAAAAATTACTAATTTCACTTCCAATTTCCATCCCACTCTCACTTTCACTAGGTCTATCTCTGACTTCTCCCTTCCCTTCTGTGAAATCTTTTTTTTCATTTCTGAGGAAAGATTGGCCACTGATATCCACTACAAACCTACCAACCTCCACTTGACTATACATTCTCACGCCGATCTCCGTCCCTGCCCCCACTCCCAGCTCCAGCCCCACACCAGGTCCTAGCTCCCAGCCCTGCCGTGTTTTCACCATCCCTCCAGAACTACCCCTCTCTGAGGATGAAAGATCAGTCCTCAGCAGAGGCCTCACCTTCATCCCCCTACGCTCTCGGATTAATAAGTTCAACACGCGGCGTGACATCGAACAATTCTTCCGCCGCCTTCGCCTCCGTGCCTACTTCTTCAACCAAGACTCTCGCTCACCCTCTGACGACCCCTTCTCACGCCTCCAACACACCCCATCCACCTGGACACCCCGTGCTGGCCTCTTACCTGCCTCGATCTCTTCATAGCCAACTACCGCTGTGATATTAACCGCCACCTGAACTCCCCCACCCCTCTCACCCATTCCAACCTCTCACCCTCGGAACGTGCAGCCCTCCGCTCCCTCCGTTCCAACCCCAACCTCACTATCAAACCGGCAGACAAGGGAGGTGCAGTAGTAGTTTGGCGCACCGACCTTTACACCGCTGAGGCTAAACGCCAGCTCGCGGACACCTCCTCCTACTGCCCCCTTGACTATGACCCCACCTCCCACCACCAAACCATCATCTCCCAGGGGATCTCTCATCCACCGCCTCCTCCCAAAATCCTCCTGCCCAAAATCCACAAACCTGACTGCCCCGGCCGACCCATTGTCTCAGCCTGCTCCTGCCCCACTGAACTCATCTCTGCATACCTCGACACGGTCCTGTCCCCCTTAGTCCAAGAACTCCCCACCTACGTTCGGGACACCACCCACGCCCTCCACCTCCTCCATGATTTTCACTTCCCCGGTCCCCAACGCCTTATCTTCACCATGGACATCCAGTCCCTGTACACCTCCATCCCCCATCACGAAGAACTCAAAGCCCTCCGCTTCTTCCTTTCCTGCCGAACCAACCAGTACCCTTCCACTGACACCCTCCTTCGACTGACTGAACTGGTCCTCACCCTGAACAACTTCTCTTTCCAATCCTCCCACTTCCTCCAAACCAAAGGAGTAGCCATGGGCACCCGCATGGGCCCCAGCTATGCCTGCCTCTTCGTAGGATATGTGGAACAGTCCATCTTCCACAGCTACACTGGCACCACCCCCACCTTTTCCTCCGCTACATCGATGACTGTATCGGCGCTGCCTCGTGCTCCCACGAGGAGGTTGAACAGTTCATCCACTTTACTAATACCTTCCACCCCGACCTCAAATTCACCTGGACCGTCTCAGACTCCTCCCTCCCCTTCTTAGACTGTTCCATTTCTATCTCGGGCGACCAAATCAACACGGACATTTACTATAAACCGACCGACTCCCACAGCTACCTAGACTACACCTCCTCCCATCCTGCCCCCTGTAAAAACGCCATCCCATATTCCCAATTCCTTCGTCTCCGCCGCATCTGCTCCCAGGAGAATCAGTTCCAAATCCGTACAACGCAGATGGCCTCCTTCTTCAAAGACCGCAATTTCCCCCCAGATGTGGTCGACGATGCCCTCCATCGCATCTCCTCCACTTCCCGCTCCTCCGCCCTTGAGCCCCGCCCCTCCAACCGCCACCAGGACAGAACCCCACTGGTCCTCACCTACCACCCCACCAACCTCCATATACAGCATATCATCCGTTGTCATTTCCACCACCTCCAAACGGACCCCACCACCAGGGATATATTTCCCTCCCCTCCCCTATCAGTGTTCCGGAAAGATCACTCCCTCCGCAACTCCCTCGTCAGGTCCACACCCCCCACCAACCCAACCTCCACTCCCAGCACCTTCCCCTGCAACCGCAAGAAATGCAAAACTTGCGCCCACACCTCCCCCCTTACTTCCCTCCAAGGCCCCAAGGGATGCTTCCATATCTGCCACAACTTCACCTGCACCTTCACACACATCATCTATTGCATCCGCTGCACCCGATGTGGCCTCCCCTATATTGGGGAGACAGGCCGCCTACTTGCGGAACGTTTCAGAGAACACCTCTGGGACACCCAGACCAACCAACCCAACCACCCCGTGGCTCAACACTTCAACTCCCCCTCCCACTCCACCAAGGACATGCAGGTCCTTGGACTCCTCCATCGCCAGACCATAGCAACACGACGGTTGGAGGAAGAGTGCCTCATCTTCCGCCTAAGAACTCTCCAACCACAAGGGATGAACTCAGATTTCTCTAGTTTCCTCATTTCCCCTCCCCCCACCTTGTCTCAGTCAAATCCCTCGAACTCAGCACCACCTTCCTAACCTTCAATCTTCTTCCTGACCTCTCCGCCCCCACCCCACTCCGGCCTATCGCCCTCACCTTGACCTCCTTCCACCTATCGCATATCCAATGCCCCTCCCCCAAGTCCCTCCTCCCTACCTTTTATCTTAGCCTGCTGGACACACTTTCCTCATTCCTGAAGAAGGGCTTATGCCCGAAACGTCGATGCTCCTGTTCCTTGGATGCTGCCTGACCTGCTGCGCTTTTCCAGCAACACATTTTCAGCTCTGATCTCCAGCATCTGCAGTCCTCACTTTCTCCTCCTATACATTCTCACACCCTGCTCCCTATAAAGATTCGATTCCATCTTCCAGTTCTTCCATCTCCATCACAGTGGAGCCTCAGGAATGTCCACCTTTCTCCTCAAACAAGGATTCCCTAGCATTATATTTGACAGGACCCTCAGCCATGTCCCGCCTATCTCCTGGACTTTGGCCCTCACCCCCTCTCTTCCCACCTACAATAGTGATAGGTTCCTTCTTGTCCTCATTTACCATCTAACCAGCATCCACATCCAAAAGATCATTAGCCCCCATTTCTGCCACCGCCAGACACATATTTCCCTCCCTTGTCAGCATTCTGGAAGATTGCTCCCTCTGGGACATCTTGGCTCACTCCTCCTCCACTCCAAATCCACACCCAATGGTAGAAGGTGTAACGCCTGCCCATTTACTTCCTCCCTCCTCACCATGCAAGGTCCCAAACACATCTTCCAGGTGAAGCACTGCTATACCTGCACTTCCCTCAATCTTGTCAACAGTATTCACTGCTCATAATGTGGTCTCCTCGACATCAGGGAATGAAGTGTAGACTGAGTGATCGCTTTACAGAACACCTATGTTCTGTCTGCAAAAGTAACCCTGACCTTCCAGTTACCTGTCACTTTAACACACACCCCTGTTCCCTGGCCAACATCTCTGTCTCAGGCTTGCTGCAGTGCTCCAGTGAAGATCAGCACAAGCTGGGAAAACAACACCTCATTTTCAATGTGGGGACCGCACAAAGTTCAGGATTTAATATTCAGTTCAATAATACAAGGGCCTTAGAATTTTCTTCCATGTCCTTTATCCACCTGCACACCCCAGTTCCTGATTTCAGTCCAGCCATCACATTTTCAGCTACTAACAGTCCCCATGCACAGCCTTTGTTTCTCCTCAGATCACCATTATCCATTCCTTTGTCTGCCTAACTGCTGCTCTCTCTCTCTCTGTCTCTCTCTGTTTCTCTCTGTCTCTCTCTCTCTCTGGACTCCATCGCCATCTATTGCAGCCTCTGTCCCTGCTTCTCCCCTCCCCTCTATCTTCAGCATGCTTTCTACCTTATCTGAGCTATGGTCAGTTCTGGAGAACTGCCACTGGACTAGATACATCGACTCTGTTTCTCTCTCTACTGATGTTGCCAGACCTGCTAAGTTTCTCCAGAAATTTCTGATTGTTGTTACAAATTTCATTTTAATCAAATCAACTGTTCTCTTGTTGACTTCAATGATAAAAGTTATCATCGTGACACTCACTGATCTCCCTGATCTGTGCTGTTAGAATGATGCAGCTGAAATAATATTAGAGGATGCAATATTGCTGGGCTGAAAGGTGAAATATTAACCATAGACCCCTCCACACACTTACAGTGAGCATCACTACCTTCAGGAACTGTATCCCAGTGAGAGACAGCACCTTCAGGAACTGTATCCCAGTGAGACAGCACCTTCAGGAACTGTATCCCAGTGAGAGAGAGCACCTTCAGGGACTGTATCCCAGTGAGAGACAGCCCCTTCAGGAACTGTATCCCAGTGAGAGTCAGCACCTTCAGGAACTGTATCCCAGTGAGAGTCAGCTCCTTCAGGAACAGTATCCCAGTGAGAGTCAGCACCTTCAGGATCTGTATCCCAGTGTCTAATGAAAGTGTCTTCTATTTGGTGTGTACCACAACCATCTCACCTCCGAAAGTTCTTCACAAACAATTCAGTGCTTTTCGAGTCTTGTCATTTCAGTAATGGAGCCAATTTGCACACAGGAAGCTCCCACACACAGCAACTTGATACTGATTAAACTTGATACTCCTATTGTCACAGTGATCGAGGGATAAACATTGGTGAGAACTCTGAGGGGACATTCTTCCCTTTGCATATATACCATGAGATCTTGTACACCCATCTGAGAGGGTAGGCAGTGTCTCGAGTTAATGATTCACCTGAAAGCCAGAACCTCTGACCCTGCAGTGTCCCTCAGTACTGCACTGCAGTGTTGGTATGGTATCTGTACAAAATACATAAACCCAATAAATTCACAGTGTCTTACAGCACAGAAAAGGCCCTACAGCCCATCAAGTCTGCACTGACATGACTACGTTAATCCCATTTGTCCTATATCTCTGAATGTTATGACATTTGAAGTGCTCAGCCAAATATTTTTTAAAGGTTGGAGTGCTCAGCCTCCACTACCTGCCCAGGCAGTACTTTCCAGATTCCCATCACCCACTGAGTGAATTTTTTTTTCCCAAATCCCCTCTGAATCTCCTGCTCCTTACCCTGAAACTATAAACATCAATTGGGAATGATTTGGGGATTTCTCTCAAACAGTAACTGCTTTCAGATATTATTAGTAATTCCCTCTCTCCTCACCTCTGCAATACCTTCGAGAGGGCATGTTTCCTCTTTACATCTTGGTGAAATTTCAGTGGAACTAGGTCAGTTTGATTGTGGTTCTATTGGAAGTGTGAATTTTTAATGATGTTCCAGTGACACTCTATTTAGCTGTTTCAGTGATAAACTCCTTGCGTTCTATATCTGAAACTTCTCAGCTTATTTCAAATGGCACAGCCTCCTCTGTTAAAGATAGACAAAAAAAATCCCAGTGCACAACCAAGATAAATAGGCCTCTTGAGGGCTTGTTAATATTCACATTAAAACACTTGTTAATGTGGCACCGTGACTGGCACCCAACTAGTTCTGACTGAAACAACCAAATCTCCCAAGGACGTTTAATCCATCGGGATAATCATAAATTAATGTGTCCCTGTTAGTTATTGGACCACATTATACAGCAATTGTTCAAACCATGCACAGCTAGAAATATTCTGTATGCACCCTTGCCCCCCACTGTGGTTTAATTACTGAATTTACAGACCATGCATTATATTATTTCTCTTGTGTTTAAATTAAAGCACAATTACAGTTTAAAAAATGTTACTCTCCAATTTACTGCCCATCATGGCACCATAATGGGTTAATAGGTGCTGTGGCAACAGCCAGACGCACTATCACTGACATCAGATGATGCTACATCAATGGAACTGGGACCCTGGTAAAGGAGGATTGAACGGAGTTGAACCAGGTCCAGTAAACACTGTCAATAGTTAGTAAAGGTTCAGTAGTTTGCACTACTCGAGTTTCCAATCCTTATCTGTCAAATACGCCCAGAACCAGTGCTCTATCTGAGTGTGCAGCCACTCCCAGCTCCGTGCACAGCAGTCAAGGTGTAAACATAGTGCCTTTCAGTTTTGGATGTTAATGCTGTACAAGGACCTTGGAGGTCTGCCCATGAAAAGAAAAAAATTCAAGGGAGTGTTGCACAGAAGCTGGTGTGATATTCACACATGTGGCAGCAGTTTGCAAACGGTTAGTGAGGATCCAAGGGGAAAATAATGGAACACATGCATGCCTCAATCCCTCAAAACATGCTGAAAACATCGTTGGAAGCTGACACATTTGATGAAAGGGACTTTGGGGTAGTGCAGGGGGAGGGGGCAATAGCTGAGGGGTAGAGTGAAAGACTCAGGGGGAGGTGTAGTTTAATGGTTAATAACTGTCTTGCTAATAGCTCGTATTCCTTGTTGTTAGATCACATGGAACTAGGACCTTAGGACTGGAAGGTTCTAATGTGATCCTGTCTATAAAAACAGTGTAAATAGTTAATAAATGTTCCTTTGTTTCGATTTCCAGTTCTCATCTGTCAGAAATATCCAGAATTCGGTGGTGAGAGTTATTCAGACATAAGGTTCAGCCCTTTCTCGCCAGTGAGTACATGTCTGTGTGACCATTAGACCATACAATAAAGGAACTGAATGAGGCTGTTCGGCCCTATTCAGTCTGCACCACCACTCAATCAACGCTGATATGTTTCTGAAACTTGCTTTGTAAAGCAGAGATTACACCATGCTGACAAACTCCTTTATCTCAATAAAAAACCAAAAGAACTACAGGTGCAGTAAATCAGGAACAAAAACATCTCTGAAGAGAAATCAGTTAACATTTTGGGTCGAGTGACCCTTCCTTAGAACTGATGGTAGCTGGAAAATGCAAGTTACATACATTTTTCCAGCAATTTCTGTTTCTGTATCCTTTGTCTTATGTAGCCTCAGGGTTTGGGATTTAGGGAGTGTTGGAAAAATCAGTATTACCTGATAGAGTTTATATCCCTGGTTACCTTTCACTTACAAAACTACAGGTTTTGAAACTAAAGTTTGGTCAGAATTTTGGTTCAGCTCGTTTGGCCCCTAGTACTCTTTCCAGTCTTAGTGGTTCCTGGTTAGGGCACTCTGACAGTAAGTGTGCAGTTCGGTCACTGTATGGTAATAGTGGCATCCGAGAGGGAGCAGAGACCATTTGCTAAGATGTTATTCCAAACTATAGGCTATTATTTGCCTAGACTTAAAAATAGAGGACACTGAATGATCCAGGAGTCGTTTTGATGATGAGAAGTTCTGAGAGGGTCAATGCAGAAAGAATGCTCTTCATGTGTGGAGGAACATAAGCAGATACCATCAGAATGATAACATCACAAAGAGATCCTGTATGGAATGCAAGGGAAAACTGTTTCCCCACAGTAAGTTGAGAGTGCGATGCTCACTACAACAGGGAATAAGTGACGGTAAATTTACGGGGAGGCTAGGCAAGTGGATGAGAGCAGAAGGAAAGATGGGAGCAAACTCAAGTGCAGCATAAACTCCAGCAAAGATTGGTTGGGCTGAATGGCCTGTTTCTGTGTGACTTAACCCTGTCATCTCATGTAAAATTAAACAGAATGGCTCCTGGAATGAGGTGTTGAGAACCAACTGTATCTTCCATCCATACCCTAACCCTAACACAAACCAAATCTTGCTCACTCACCACCGCTACATCTGGTGCTGTACCCTGGTTCCAAGCTCAGCAATCCCTTGAACTGAACTTGCTTCTCCTGGGGTTCAAATGTGATAATTTCACTCAGCAACCTAACAATGTTCATTCCCAGCTATGTTCCATGTTACATATTAATGATGAATTGTATTGGATTAAGGTGTGTAAGAATGATTACAAGATTTTTTCCATGAGGGTTATGTTGCCTCTTTCTCCTCTGACCGTCTGTTATGATGTGCTGCCATATTGCCAGAGAAATAATATCAGGGCCACTCCCTCTTCATTGTTGCTCTTCAATAGGGTGACAGCTGGTTAGTAGGAGCTCAGAATGTTTCCAGTTGCAATGAATGAGGGAATGCTTTATCCTTGAGGATGAGATCTCTCCAATGGATCTGAAAGATCCCGTGGAACCATATCGAGAAAGAGCCAGTGATCTCTCCTAACAATATGACTAATAACAAGCCTTCAACTAACTTCACTAAAACAGATTTTTTGGTTAATATCACCTTGCTGCACATGGGACAACACATCTATCCTGGGACAGGCTAAGCAAAGATATGCCAGAGAATTCCTAGAGGTCTGGCACTCCAACCACAACGCCATAAACAAACACATAGATGTAGATACCATCTATCAACCCCTCAGAAAACGAACAGGAAATGACATCACCACAAACCCCAGGAATCCCATCCAGGACAAACATATTAATAGAAAGCAGGAGACAACAGCTTCACTTCACTTGGAGGTCGCCACTGATGATGTTACCTAGCCAGGTAATGAAACGTCTGGATATCAAACCTACAGCTCAGCGAGCAAACCTACACCCTAAACATGGGAGCTTCCTGTGCATAAACTGGCTGCCATTTTTGTCATATCAGAACAGCAACGGTATGTCAAAAATGCTTTGGGATGTCTTGAAGTTGTGAAAATTACCAAATAAATTCACAACTCCTCTATCTAGTTGTCTAATATACAATCTACAATCCCGTTTATAGTTAAAATAACACTTACCTTCCATGTAGCCGTGTTTCTGCGAAAGTACGCAAACATTCTTGTAAACCAGTTATAGATTTCATTGAGTGTTAACTGCCTGTCGGGCGCTTCCAAAATTGCCTGCACGAAAGAAAAGACTAATATGACCCAATGGATCAGAGCAGGATGGTGGTAAAGGGAGAGGCAGGTGACAGTTTCACACACACACATACATTTGCAAAAGGTGACTGAATTCCAAATATATTGTGACAAATAGTAAGAACTGATTCAAGTGTTACTGGAGAGATGGGATTGCAGTGATATGGTGGCAGGGGTGTGCAAAGACAGTGTGTCCAGATTGTTATGTTTTCTTAATTGTGGGTTGAAATGAGAAAATAACTATTTTACAAACCAGGGATTGCAAGGATTGCTGCAATAGTTGGACGTCAGTAATTTGATATTTATTGTGAACACTGCTGGTGTAGCTGTGGGTTAAAGCAATGATTGCAGTTGAACTGGAGCGAACGGGTTATATACAAATGAGGCTTTGTTTAGTAGATTAGTAACCTGTTACCAATGACAAATACCTACTGCCTGCCAACCATTGTGTGATTGGCTCTCGGGTAGCTGAATAAGATAGAGAGAAACCCTCAGATCTTCATAAGCTCAGCAGTTCTCTGTTCTCTGCAGTAAAAGTCACATTAAGCCTGACAAAAACCAGCTTATCTTTTGTTCACCAGTTGATGCAAGCAGTGACTTATTATTAAAGTCAGAGAGTTTTTATCAGTGAGTCAGCCACGCTGTGCCTCTTGCAAACTACTGGAGGCACCTGGAAAAGGGAAGACTGAGAAACAGCTTTCTGATCAGCCTGAGAACTGTCCCCACAGATCCTGTCAACAACAACCACTAAGCTGTTTTCCAAATGTTTCCTCTATCTTTTCCCTATGTCTGTCTGTGTAAAATGGAGTCTAGGTCATGTTATATGCCAACAGCTTATAATTGTTTATCTGTAGCTAGAATCTATTTCCATGTAGTAACTAGTTATTATAATAAGTACAGAAACTTGGTCCATGTTTTCTATCAACTTGGGTCTAAAAGACAGGGAAATTGGGAAATTCTGTATTTTAAAAAATCTTTAACTTCTGTGAGAACACTGGGAAAAGTGGAGCTTCATTTCCAGTCCATTCCCCCCAGTGAGGGTAAACACGCTGAGTGGACAGTGTTGGAACCTATCACAAAAATCAAAGGACAGAAGTAGCCTATTCGATTCTCCCGACTCATGCCAATGTAAACCCTACACCTAGAGCTGACTACTCCAGTCCCATTTCCCTGCAATTTTCTCTACCTTTTGTCTTTGAAAGGCTGAAGTTGGAACTTGATCATTTGTGGATAAAATGTTCTTTGAATCTCTCTTCTCACACTCACAACACTTTGTCAAACAGAACAAGTTTCTTGCAACAACATGCTGTCTAATTGTTAACTCAAAGATTCCAAAGAAATAATGTCTTGAACTTTCCCTCAGAAAGTTTTGATATCTGAGATCACCCCCATTGCCCCTCCCCCCGAGGACCTGGGGCGTCCCAGGAAATTCAATCCCCACAGCTACAGTCAATGTTGCACATCAAATCTGGCCAATAGCTACCTCAGGAGCCCATGTCTCTTTTATTCCACATTGCAATTGCAATAGCAGTTTTAATACGGAGAAAGTGAGGACTGCAGATGCTGGAGATCAGAGTCGAGATTGTGGTGCTGGGAAAAGCACAGCAGGTCAGGCAGCATCCGAGGAGCAGGAGAGTCAATGTTTCAGGAATCACCGATTCTCTTGCTCCTCGGATGCTGTCTGACCTACTGTGCTTTCCCCAGCGCCACACTCTCGACAGCTGTTTTAATACGTACTGCAAATTGTACATGTATCTAATTCTCACCTTTTTAAAAAGTAAACATAAAAGTAATAACTTGCATGCTTAGACATTTAAATAAATGACATTGGAATACATTGTGCAGTATTGATCTTACTTAAGGAAGGGTATAAATGCCTTGAAAGCTGTTCAGAGAAGGTTTACCCAGACTGATTCCCGGAATGGGAGTGTTGTCTCATGACAAAAGGTTGGGCTTGCATCATTGGAACTGAATAGAGTAAGAAGTGATTTGATTGAAATACAGAAGATCCTGAGGGGTCTTGACCAGGTGAATGTGGAGACATGGTTCCTCTTGTGCAAGGACCTAGGACAAGGGTCACTGTTCAAAAATCAAAGCTGGTCCACTTAAGACAGAGTTGAGGAGATTTTGTTTTCTCACAGAATCATTGAAGCCCTACAGTGTGGAAGCAGGCTATTTGGCCCATCAAGTCCACACCAACCCTCCAAAGGTTGCTGGGAGAAGGCTGGATTGTGGGGTAATCAGATCAATCCTGATTTTACTACCAGGTGGAACAGACTCAAGGGTGTACTCCTGCTCCCAGTTTGCAGGGTATTCATTTGTACACTTTATACCTTTAAGGATATTTGTTCATTGACTGATTATTAATTAATGGCTCTCACCCTGTGAGATACACAATTCCCAACAGGATTGGCCTTCAAGAAGTGAGTGTGACCAGGACATCAAACCATCTCTCAAATTAGGACATGATCTTGTTAACTCACCTGCCGGATGAGGGAAGCATACGTAAAAGGAGGTCGAACATCTGCATTCTTATAAAATTCGTGATTCTGAGCAAGTTCTGTAAAAAAAACACACAGATGTGTTAATGTGGAAAGGATGCAGACTGGTATTGTCAGTGTGTAAAGGCAGAGAGGGATAAGTGTTCTGGGACTGTGTTGAAGACAGTTGTTTACAGTGATATGTGAGAATGAAGGCTGTGTTAGATCTGAGTCTTGAGAATGAGGTATTAGAGGGACAATAGAAAAGAATAAGGAATAATCAAGAATAAGAATAATTAACTGGGAAAGCCAACATCAATGGGATAAGAATCAATGTGAACCCAATAAATTGGAATCAAAGACAAAACAGGAACTGAACAATGGTCTGTCTTCAAACAAGAGACGTTTCTGACAGAGTCAAGCTATATTTCCCCAAAGGAGATAGGAAGGGCAAACAAATCCAGAGCTTTTTGAGTGACAGAAGAAAGGGAGATTAAGATGAAGAGAAAATAAAGTAAAAAAAGTAAAAAAAGTAAAAAAAACAACAAGAGAGTATGTGAAGAGACTGGTAGCTAAGCTAAAAAGGAATCCAAAAGCAATCGATTGGCATCTAAATAGTAAACAGGTAATAAAAATTGGAGTTGGGCCTATTAGGAACCATGAAAGTTACTTAAGCATGGAGACAAGGAACGTGGCTAAGGTGTTATATAAATACTTTTGACCTGTCTTTACCAAGGAAGACGCTGCATGGGTGAGAAAGTAAAAATGTTATAAAGAGCTGGCATTGAGGTGGCACTCTGTATTAAAATGTTGATAAGACATTCAGACCACATAAGACGCATCCAGTGACACTGAGTGAGAGTGGAAATTGCAGAGGCACTGGCAATGATTTCCAGTATTCCTTAGATCCAGAAGAGGTGACAAAGGACTGGATATTTTCGAATGTCGCACTCTTGATCAAAAAGCTCCAGCAACTACAAACTAGGCAGCTTAGTCTCATCAGTGGTGAAACATTTAGACACAATAATTCAGAATAAAATTAATTGTCACTTGGGTAAACATGCAGTAATTAGGTGAATCCAGCTTAGATTTGTTAAGGGCAAACTATGTTTAACTAATTTGGATTTTGTTTGACATGGAACAGAAAGGGTTGATGGCAGTAACACTGTTGATGTGGGGTACATAGATTTTCCAAAGGTGTTTGGTACAGTGCCACACAACAGCCTTGTGAGAGAGGTTATCGCTCATGGAATAGAATAGGCAGTAATAGTATGGATCAGCTGAGCGAGAGAAAACAGAGAGTTATGTTAATGCATGTGTTTCTGGAAGAAGTTTGGAGTGTGGCACTCTCTAGGTGGGTGGGGATGGGGGTGGAGGTGAGGCTGCCATGTATGAATTCCTCCTCCTTCCTGATTTATGTTAATGACCCAGTCCTCGGGGTACAGGGCACGACTGCAAATTTTATTTTCTGAAAATAAAAATCTTTGAAGCATTATTAACTGTGGGGAGGGCAGTGTAGAACATAAAAAGGAGACAGGCAGGTTGGTGGATTGGGTGGACAAGTGGCAGTTAAGATTTAACACACATTAGTGTGAAGTGATTAATTTTTGAGGGAAGAGCATGGAGAGACAATCAAAACTAAAGGGTACAGTTCTGAATATGGTGCAGGAATGGAGGGACCTAGGTGTATATGTGCAGGACGGAGTGAGATTACTGTTGGCGAAGCATACAATATCTGAGCTTTTAAACAGACATGGAGTAAAAGAGAAAGGAGTTTACATTAAACTTGTATAAAACACTAGAGTATGAAGACCAATTCCATTGCCATACTTTGGGAAAGCTATAAGACAGCTCAACGAGAAAGCTTAATGAGAATGGGCTCAGAGATCGGGAAGCTCAGTTTTGGAGCCATACTGATGAATTTGAAGCTGTTCTCCTGGAAAGAGAGAAGGCTGAGAGGAAATTTGATCAAGGTGTTCAAAATTGTGAGGGGATAGGGAGTGAAACTGTCCTCACTAGTAGAAGGATCAAGATCAAGAGGATTTAAGGTGATTGGTTGAAGAACCAATGTGACATAAGTATAACAAGTGATTGGGATATGGAATGTGCTGTTGGTTCAATTGGAGCATACAAGAGGGGATTAGACACTTACTGGAAAGAAAGAATGTGCTAATATATACCCTGTCCAGAAGACAAGGGAGTGGCATCTGATGAACTATTTCTTCAAATAACACTCAAACAACATTGAAATCAAGTCTGGGCTTTTAAAATCTTTGCTTGAATCATGAAACAAATGTAGTTACACTGCTATTACTTGTCAAAGGTGTTCCACACCTCCCCTTAACCCAATGCGTTTTTGCATGGATCTGGTTATAGGCAGCTGGGAAAACAAATTGTCTCTCTGATAAATGTCATCTTTGCAATAATTATCCTCCAGTTACGATAATGTGACTAATGGAGCTAATTCTGGAGCAACGTGATTCACTACCTTCAGAACACAGATACGGATTACCTCAGTGCAAAGGGAACTGTGTGGAGTGGGGACAAGGGGGTGATGGGATATGGCTCTATTTCAGTACAGTTTGTTAAAAAATATTTATTTGTGGGATGAGGGCAAATCAAGAGCTAGCAAGGCTGGCCATTCCTATTACTAATTAGCCCCTGAGAAAGTGGTGATATGCTGGTTTCTCAATTACAACAAAGAGCCACACTGGGCCATTTCAGAGGAAAGTTCAAAATCAATCCCATTGCAGTGGGCCTGGAATTATATATAAGTCAGACAGGTTAAGGATGGCAGATTTCCTGCCCTAAAGAGCGTTAGCAAACGAGATGGGGCTTTTACCACAATCCAATCATTTCTCAGCTATTTTTACTCTTACCAACTTTTTATTGCAGATTTATTGAAGTGATTGAATTTAAGCTTGACTGTTCTCCTGAAAGAATTTAAACACACGTTGTGACTCACTGATGCAGGTCTGTGATTACTCACTCAGTAATATTACTTTGCTATTGCACCCTGATGTTGAGATGTTAGTCTAACAATGAACCATATTTTTAAAATAAACAAAAAATGTTTGTCAGACACACCTTCAGTAAAGGATTGTTTTTCAGTATGATGCTCACTATTTTATCCTAATTCTCAATGTCTTCTACTCAGACATGGCTTCCACCTCAATAGTTCAGTCCCTATGGAGGTGAGCATTAAATGGAGCCACTGAGCTCAGCTTGGCCTCTCAATAGGAATCACTCACTGGGACACACACAGACACACAGACACACTCGCACACAGACACACACACACACAGACACACTCACAAACACACACAGACACACTCACAAACACACACACTCTCTCTCTCACACACACAGACACTCACACAAGTCACACACACACACACACATACAGACACACTCGCACACAGACACACAGACACACTCACAAACACACACACAGACACACTCATAAACACACACACTCTCTCTCTCACACACACAAGTCACACACACACACTGACACACAGACACTCACACAAGTCACACACACACATGTGAATTTTGGTCCCACCTGAAATCCAGGAAGACAAATTTTTTGCAGAGAGTCTGTCACATTCTGGATTTTAGAATTTACCAAAGGAAAGAAAAGCCTCTTACCTGAAGATAATGGCATGCAGTATTTATCCGAATGCCTCCTCCGAATTGCACCCATATTATGTAAACTTGCCGAGCTGATGACTGAGGGGGCCTGTCTCACAGGGGTGATTGGTGTAGCGGCTGAAGTTGGTGTGTGAGGTAAACTTTCTGGGAAAATGTCCGAAGAGCTCTTGGAAAGCGTAACATTCGACACCAGGTTCAGCTAAAAGCAAACAAGGGATCAGCAGGATGGGCATTCCATAGGATAATGGTGGTGGGGGAGGAACAGAAAATACAAAACACAGACATCTTTGATAAATGATTGGCACTTTCACCCCTTCTGCAGCCTGAATTAGAGATCCAGAAGATCTCCACGAGTTGGAACAAACAAAGTAGATCCATTGAAGGTCCCGTTAACAGATGCGGATCTTGAAAGCTTCCCATTTCAGCCCCATGGGGAGGATAAACTCCACAGTATTTTATATTGACTCACAGCAGCTGCTGGAGGGGAGTTCACCCACATCTTCCAATTTGACAAAACTAAATAGTCTCATGAAGCTAATTCACTGCTTTGTTTTGGTTCCCTGATTGCAGAATGGTTCATTACATACCTCAACCTTTTTGTAAAGAGGTCAATGGAAGGACATTGAGAAATTCTTTTGAGACATTTCTCGAAAGTCACATGGCTTTATGGAACACAAAGGGCTGAGCCCATGGCTATCAGGAGTTCTGTTTTATTTGAACATTGTTTGATGTTTACTTGGGCTACAGCTTGTTGATCATTGGAGACACCATAAGACCATAAGACCAGAAGATATAGGAGCAGAATGAGGTCATTCAATCCATTGAGTCTGCTGGTGGATCATGGTTGATATGCTTCTGAACCTCATTCTCCTGCCTTCTTCCCTTAACCCTCACTAATCAAGAACCTATCTATGTCTGTCCTAAAGTCACTCAAAAACCTGGCCTTTGTAGCCTTCTGCAAAAATGAGTTCTACAGATTCATCATCCTCTGGCTGAACAGATTTAGAACATAGAACATAGAACAATACAGTGCAGAACAGGCCCTTCGGCCCTCGATGTTCTGCCAACCTGTGAACTATTCTCAGCTTGTCCCCCTACACTATCCCAAAATAATCCATGTGCTTATCAAAGGATTGTTTAAATCTCCCTAATGTGGCTGAGTTGACTACATTAGCAGGCAGGGCATTCCACGCCCTTACCACTCTCTGAGTAAAGAACCTGCCTCTGACATCTGTCTTAAATCTATCACCCCTCAATTTGCAGCTATGCTCCCTTGTACAAGTTGACGTCATCATCCTAGGAAAAAGACTTTCACTGTCTCCCCTATCTAGTCCTCTGATCATCTTGTATGTCTCCATCAAATCCCCTCTTAGCCTTCTTCTTTCCAATGAGAACAGTCTCAAGTCTCTCAGCCTTTCCTCATAAGACCTTCCCTCCAGACCAGGCAACATCCTGGTAGATCTCCTCTGCACCTTTTCCAATGCTTCCACAGCCTTCCCAAAATATGGGGACCAGAACTGTACACAATATTCCAAGTGTGGTTGCACCAGCGTTTTGTATAGTTGCAGCATGATATTGTAGTTCCGGAACTCAATCCCTTTATCAATGAAACCTAACACACCATATGCCTTCTTAACAGCACTATCCACCTGGGTGGCAACTTTCGGGGATCTATGTACATGGACTCCAAGATCCCTCTGCACATCCACACTACCAAGAATCTTTCCATTGACCTAGTACTCTGCCTTCCTGTTATTCTTCCCAAAGTGCACCTCACATTTAGCTGCATTGAACTCCATTTGCCACCTCTCAGCCCAATTCTGCAGTTTATCCAAGCCCCCCTGCATCCTGTAACATTCTTCCAAACTGTCCACTATTCCACCGACTATAGTGTCATCTGCAAATTTACTAACCCGTCCACCTATGCCTGCGTCTAAGTCATTTATAAAAATGACAAACAGCAGTGGCCCCAAAACAGATCTCTGTCGCACACCACTAGTAACTGGACTCCAGGCTGAATATTTTCCATCAACCACCACTCACTGCCTTCTTTCAGAAAGCCAGTTTCTAATCCAAACTGCTAAATCACCCTCAATCCCATGCCTCTGCATTTTCTCCAACAACTTACCATGTGGAACCTTATCAAAGAACTTACTGAAGCCCATGTACACCACGTCAACTGCCCTACCCTCATCCACATGCTTGGTCACCTGCTCAAAAAACGCAATGAGGTTTGTGAGACATGACCTGCCCTTGACAAAACCATGTTGACTATCTGAAATCAAATTGTTGCTTGCTAGATGATTATAAATCTTATCTCTTATAATCCTTTCCAAAACCTTTCCTACAACAGAAGTAAGGCTCACTGGTCTATAATTACCTGGGTCATCTCTACTGCCCTTCTTGAACAAGGGCACAACATTTGCAATCCTCCAGTCCTCTGGTACTAAACCTGTAGACAATGATGACTCATCTCAGTACCACCTAGTTCAGCCTCTGCCTTTCTGAGCAAAGCATAATGCCATCTATCAACCCCTCAGAAAATGAACAGGAAATGACATCACCACAAACCCCAGGAACCCCATCCAGGAGAAACATATAAATAGAAAGCAGGAGACAACAGCTTCGCTTCACTTGGAAGTCGCCACTGATGATGTTACCTAGCCAGGTAACGAAATGTCTGGATATCAAACCTACAGCTCAGCGAGCAAACCTACACCCTAGATATCTACCTGTGTTCAGGCAAGTGTACCAGGTACAAACTGAAAGACATCCTGAACATTTGGTACCTTCTCCTTTATCTTTTCAAGAACTAACAATTAGCAGTCAAAGAGTCTTTTTTATTAATTAACCTCACCAGAGAAAGTCCTTTTTTATTTTAAATTGATGTGCATGGGTGTGTTATTTAGAAGGGCAAATATGTATACTATTCAATTGCAAAGTGGTTCATTAGTTTTGTATCTTTGCTGAAAAAGTCTTATTTTCACAATAAAACAACAACTTTGACATTTATTTAAAAAGTCTACTTTTTTAAAAGAAAGCTCTAATTGAATGTGGATGAAGTGTGTATCCATATCGGTAACTGGGTAAAATAAATTGTAGGAGAAAGTGAGGACTGCAGATGCTGGAGATCAGAGCTGAAAATGTGTTGCTGGAAAAGCGCAGCAGGTCAGGCAGCATCCAGGGAACAGGAGAATCGACGTTTCAGGCATGAGCCCTTCTTCAGGAATCCTGAAGAAGGGCTCATGCCCGAAACGTCGATTCTCCAGCTCCTTGGATGCTGCCTGACCTGCTGCGCTTTTCCAGCAACACATTTTCAGCTAAAATACATTGTAATCAATGATGTGATGGGACAGGAGTGTGACAGTGTACTCTTTGACCTCAGTCATAACACAGTGTTGGAGGTTTGTCTTGGATAAAGATACAAAAATAGTTGGCAAAGTATGTTGTAAGAAGACAGATTGGTATGACAGGTCAGCGCAACATTAGGAATAGGAAAGGTGAGGTCACCCTGTTAGGAGTCTTTTACAGGCCTCCTAATAGTCCTAGAATCATTGAAGAAAGGATAGGGAAGGTGATTCAGGAGATGAGTGACAGTAATAGGGTGGTTGTTACGGGGGACTTTAACTTTCCTGATATTGATTGGGAAAGCTATAGCTCAAGTTCGTTAGATGGGTCAGTGTTTGTTCAATGTGTGCAGGAGAGTTTCCTGACACAATATGTAGACAGGCCAACAAGAGGTGAGGCCATACTGGATTTGGTTCTGGGTAACGAACCAGGCCAGGTGTTAGAATTAGAGGTAGGTGAGCACTTTGGGGATAGTGACCATAATTCGGTGATTTTTACTCTCGTGATGGAGAGGGATAAGTGTGTACTACAGGGCAAGAGTTATAACTGGGGTCAGGGAAATTATGATGCGGTGAGGCATGACTTAGGATGTGTGGCTTGGAAAAGTAGACTCCAAGGCAAGAGTGTAAATGATATGTGGAGCTTGTTCAAGGAGCAACTATTGAGTGTCCTTGATAATTATGTACCTGTCAGGCAGGGAGGAAAGGGTCGTGCGAGGGAGCCGTGGTTTAATAAGGAATTGGAATCCCTTGTTAAATGGAAGAGGGCAGCCTATCTCAAGATGAGACGTGAAGGTTCAATTGGGGCGATTGAGAGTTATAGGGTAGCCAGGAAGGACCTGAAGAGAGAGCTAAGAGCAGCAAGGAGGGGGCATGAAAGGTCCTTAGTCGGTAGGATTAGGGAAAACCCTAAGGCTTTCTATAGGTATGTTAGGAATAAAAGAATGACTAGGGTAGGAAGAGGTCCAGTCAAGGATAGTAGTGGGAAGTTGCGTGTGGAGGCGGAAGAGATTGGGGAGACACTGAATGAATACTTTTCTTCAGTATTTACTCAGGAACAGGGCATTGTCGTCGATGTGAATACTGAGTCACAAATAAGTAGAATGGATGGCTTTGAGGTATGTAGAGAAGAGGTGTTGGAAATCCTGGAAAAGGTGAAAATAGATAAGTCCCCTGGGCCTGATGGCATTTATCCTAGGATTCTCTGGGAAGCAAGGGAGGAGATTGCAGAGCCATTGGCCTTGATTTTTATGTCCTCTTTGTCTACAGGAGTAGTGCCAGAAGACTGGAGGATAGCAAATGTGGTTCCCTTGTTCAAAAAGGGGAGTAGGGATAACCCTAGTAACTATAGGCCGGTGAGTCTCACTTCTGTTGTGGGCAAAGTCTTAGAGAGAATTGTAAGGGATAGGATTTATGCACATCTGGATAGGAATAATGTGATCAAGGATAGTCAGCATGGTTTTTGTGAAGGGCAGGTCGTGCCTCACAAACCTTATTGAATTCTTTGAAAAGGTGACGAAGGAGGTTGATGAGGGGAAAGCGGTAGATGTGGTATATATGGATTTTAGTAAGGCGTTTGATAAGGTTCCCCATGGTAGGCTACTGCAGAAAATACGGAGATATGGCATTGAGGGTGAGTTGGAGGTTTGGATTAGGAATTGGCTGGATGGAAGAAGACAGAGGGTAGTAGTTGATGGCAAAGTTTCTTCATGGAGTGCCGTCACTAGCGGTTTTCCGCAAGGATCTGTTTTGGGACCATTGCTGTTTGTCATTTTTATAAATGACCTGGAAGAGGGGTTAGAAGGTTGGGTGAGCAAGTTTGCGGATGATACGAAAGTCGGAGGAGTTGTTGACAGTGAGGAAGGATGTGGCAGGTTACAGCAGGATATAGAGAAGCTGCAGAGCTGGGCAGAAAGGTGGCAAATGGAATTCAATGTAGCTAAGTGTGAGGTGATTCACTTTGGGAAGAATAACAAAAAGATGGGGTACTGGGCTAATGGTCAGATACTTGGTAGTGTGGATGAGCAGAGGGATCTTGGTGTCCATGTACACAGATCTCTGAAAGTTGCCACCCAGGTAAATAGTGCGGTGAGGAAGGCATATGGCGTACTGGCTTTTATTGGTAGAGGAATTGAGTTCCGGAGTCCTGAGGTCATGATGCAGTTGTATAAGACTCTGGTGCGGCCGCATCTGGAATATTGTGTGCAGTTTTGGTCGCCATACTATAGGAAGGATGTGGAGGCACTGGAACGGGTGCAGAGGAGGTTTACCAGGATGTTGCCTGGTATGGAAGGAAGATCGTATGAGGAAAGACTGAGACACTTGGGGCTGTTTTCATTAGAGAAAAGAAGGTTTAGGGGTGACTTGATTGAGGTGTACAAGATGATTAGGGGGTTAGATAGGGTTGACAGTGTGAACCTTTTCCCGCGTATGGAGTCGGGTATTACAAGGGGGCATAGCTTTAAATTAAGGGGGGATAGATATAGGACTGAAGTTAGGGGTAGGTTCTTCACTCAGCGAGTCGTAAGTTCATGGAATGCCCTGCCAGTAGCAGTGGTGGACTCTCCCTCTTTATGGGCATTTAAGCGGGCATTGGATAGGTATATGGAGGATAGTGGGTTAGTATAGGTTAGGTGGGCTTGGATCGGCGCAACATCGAGGGCCAAAGGGCCTGTACTGCGCTGTAATGTTCTATGTTCTATAATTAAACATCAAAATTGTAGATGTTACAGACAGATTAAGTCAGTGAATAAAAGTCTGTCAGATGGAGTATGATGTGGGAAAAAACATTGTTCATTTTGGCAGCAACAATAAGGAAGCAGGTGAATGAGCCCAGAATTCCGAGGTGCAGAGGGATCTAGGTGTTTTACTGCTTAGCTCGCAAATTAGTCTGCAAGTTCAGAACATAATCAAAGGGTTAATGGAATGCTGCCCTTTATTATGAGGGGAATTGAACATAAAACTGAGGATGTTATGCTTCAGTTAAACAGATCGTTGGTGGGACCACATCTCAAATACTGTATGAAGGTTTTGGTCTCCTTATTGAAAGAAGGAGGTAGATGTATTGGAGGTGGTTTAGACAAGGTTTACTGGATTGATTCCTGGACTGAATGCCAAACTATTTTAATGGAGTTTACTATTACAACTCTATCATTTAGAAATTGCCTACATCATACAGAAAGACCACACAATTATTTGAGATTTGTCTAGAATTTAATTTTTCTTTAATTAATCAGAGTACTAAAGATGTCGTTGAGCATAACTGTGTTAGTTATATGTAAATATTGAATTTATCTTAATTATTAGAAACATTTTGTTTCAGCTACACTTTCTAATGAAAACCATTTAAAACAGTTCATTCCTCCAAACATGGGAGTGCTTTGAAGATGCCTCATTATGAATGGTCCATTTCCAGGATTCATGTTTAAAGGATTGTCAACAATGGTTCACTGGGGAAAAAAGGAAAAAAATACCGGGGCTGTTCACTTTTAAATGAGTCACTACAGACATTGTGACATGTTTTTCAAGACACTTCTCAGATATCTATATGGCTTAACTTAATTGTTTGGATTTGTTTATTGGAAATCCCACGCCTGGGTTTATGGCTGTTAGGAGGTACATTTTGCTTGGATATTATTTCATATTTAGTTGTGTACACCCTACTGTGAAGGAAAGGCTACCCAGTTTATTCTTGCCTTTTCTAAGGAAATCCTTTCAGAATCCAGTGTGAGACCTTCAAAACAGATGTAGCTATTCTCCTGAAAGGCTTTCAAATTCTTAATGATTGTTGAGTTAACTACACTTGGAAAGGATCCAGCATTTAAATTCATTTTGTGACCAATGAAGTGATAGGACTGGAGAGCAATTATACATCTCCAACTTCAGTCTTAGCAATGTACATTCATAAACGATCACTTTATTTTCCCTTCCTCTTGTGAACGTATTCAGTTTGTATGATACAATCCCACTGATGGTGGCTAACCACTAGCAGCTCATCTCTCAGAGAATATTAGTGACTTGGAAACATGGGAGGGTGAAAACATGAAAACATAGAATATAGAACAGCACAGAAACAAGCCCTTCAGCCCATCATGTCTAGAGAACATAGAACGTTACAGCGCAGTATAGGCCCTCAATATTGCACTGACCTGTGGAACCAATCTATCCAACACTATTCCATTTTCATCCATATGTTTATCCAATGGTCATTTAAATGCCCTTAAAGTTGGTGAGTCTACTAGTGTTGCAGGCAGTGCGTTCCACCCCCCTACTACTCTCTGAGTAAAGCAACTACCTTTGACATCTGTCCTATATCTATCACCACTCATTTTAAAGTTATGTCCCCTTGTGCTAGCCGTCACCATCCAAGGAAAAAGGCTCTCACTGTGCACCCTGTTTAACCTTCTGATTATCATATATGTCTCAATCAAGTCACCTCACAACCTTCTTCTTTCTAACGAAAATAGCCTTGCATCTCTCAGCCTTTCCTCACAAGACCTTCCCTCCATACCTAATAAATCTCCTCTGCACCATGATTACATTCTAAACTAATCCCACCTGCCTGCCTATGGTCCATATCCCTCTTTCCCTTGCCTGTCCACATGTCCGTCTAAATGCCTTTTAAATGTTGCTGTCATACCTGCTTCTACCACCTCCCCTGGCAGTAGGTTCCAGAGACCAACTACTCTCTACGTAAAAACACGCCTCTCACATCTCCTTTAAACTTTTCCCCTCTCACCTTAAACCTGTGTCCCCTAGTGTTCAACATTTCCACCCTGGGAAAAAGACTCCAACTATTCACTCTGTCTACCACTCTATAATTTTCTATACTTCTATCAGATTGCCCCTCAGCCTCCAACATTCTCGCGAAAACAATCCAAGTTTGTCCCTCTCCGAATAGCTGATACACTCCAATCCAGGCAGCATCCCAATAAACCCGTTTTGCACCATCTCCAAAGCCTCCACATCCTTCCTATAGTGTGGGCACTAGAGTGCACACAATACTCCAAATGTGGCCTAATTAAAGTCTCATACAGCTGCAAAATGATTTGCCAACTTTTACAGTCAATGTTCTGACCAATAAAAGCACTATGCTCTATGCCTTCTTTAACATGTCATCCACTTGTGTTGCCATTTTCAGGGAGCTTGCACCCCGTGATCCCTCTGTACATCGATGCTCCTAAGCGTCCAACCATTTACTATACACTTTCCTTCCAGCAACAGTGAAGACATGGTGATATATTTCCAAGTCAGGATGGTGAGTGACTTGGAGGGGAACTTGCAGGAAGTGGTGTTTCCATGTATTTGCTGCACGTGTCCTTCTAGATGGAAGTGGCTCTGTGTTTGGAAGGTGCTGTTTCAGGAGTCTTGGTGTATTTCTGCAGTACATCTTGTAGATAGTACAATCTTGTAGATTACTGCTCCTGAGCATTCGTGGTGGAGGGTGTGGATGTTTAATGTGAAAGGTGAGGTGACAGTCAAGCAGGGGCTGCTTTGACAAGGATGGCATTGAGCTCCTTAACTTCAGTAGGCAGCTCAAGAGTGTTCTGTCACACTCCTGACTTGTGCTTTGTAGAAAGAGCCTGTCCCAGATGGAATACCACAGTAAAGAATTTGAATGATCACCACCATATTGAGGGGCAACAAAGAATGGGCAATAATTGTTGACCTTGCCAATGACATCCACGTCTCAAACATGAATGTAAAAAAATTGGTAGTTTAGTGAAATACCAGCAATCTACCACAAGATGTCAGCAATGCTCTAGGAAATATTCCTTATGAGCCGTTAAAGGCGCTAGCGACATCTAGAGCAGAGTGACAATATTGCACTGTCATTCAAAACCCTGCCCCTCACCCATACAATCATTCTCTGTGTGAGAACCTGGAGAGGAACCGTCAACAATCCACTCCTCACCAGAGCCCTGCTCACCATGGTGCACCAAGAAATCATCCAGATTCAACTTCACTGAAAGGCTAGAAATACTTCGATTGTAAATTGGCAAAAAGCTCAGATTGTTAAGGAGTCAGACAATTATTGGGTGTGGACAGTCTGAAAAGAAGAACAGGCTACCTCAAAGTATCACTTTATATTCGGCACCATTAACATAATTGGGCTGATCTATCTGTACAGTCACCATAGTCCCAGAGGAACCTAAGGCTGCGCTCTTACCGGGGAGAGAGAGGGAGAAAGGGGGGGGGAGGGGGGAGAGAGAGGGGGAAGAGAGAGAGAGGGGGAGAGAGGGGGAGAGAGGGGGAGAAAGGGGGGGGGAGGGGGGAGAGAGAGGGGGAGAGAGGGGGAGAAAGAGGGGGAGAGAGAGAGAGATGGGGAGAGAGAGAGGGGGAGAGAGAGAGGGGGAGAGAGAGAAGGGGAGAGAGAGAGAGGGGGGGGAGACACAGGGGAGAGAGAGAGTTGGGGGGAGAGAGAGAGAGAGGGGGAGAGAGAGGGGGAGAGAGAGAGAGGGAGAGGGGGTAGAAGGGGAGGGGGAGAGAGAGAGAGGGGAGAGAGAGAGATAGAGGGGGGGAGAGAGGGGGAGAGAGAGAGAGAAAGAGAGAGAGAGAGAGAAAAAGGCTGGTGGTGGTTTAACCTGAGGGTCACCACGAATCAGGTGAAGGGGAAGAGTGAGAAGGTGGGACCGTGACAGTGACACAGGAACACCATACTGTTGGGGTCACCTTCCATCACAAACAAGTGAACTGAGTTAACGGACCCCACTGTTACCTCACATGAAACCCAATTTAACCCAAACACTCTTTCTGATTAGGAAAGAAACCCAGCTTTGAATACTGTGTTTTTCCAGATGTCAGTTGAGGCTCAGTGGATACATTTGCTTGCCTCTGCCTGAAAAGATGCTTACCTAAAGTCCCACTGCAGACCTGACACAACATCTCCGCAAGCACTCCCAAGAGAGTGCTGCTCTGGGGAAGGTGCTAGTTAGCAGATACGATATTAAACAGAGGCCCTAACCGCTCCCCAGGATGACCCATTATTGAAAGAAGAGCTGGGATTTCTGTACTATTTATCTCTCAGCTAACATCACTAAAGTAGACATATCCTGTCACATTGTGATTGGGTGTAAAGTGGTTGAAGTGATGAATATGGAATAGAAAGACAAGTCTTTTTCATCTTCAATCTCCAGGAGTAGGCCATGAACATGACAGACAGTGCACACACATCCTATTGACTTCACTTTAGCAAAGTTTGTTGGGAGCTGGGGAAACAGCCTGTTTCAAAACACTAGTTTTCAACACAATTTGGAACATGATGAATTTTCTGCAAAGATTTGTGTTAGGATCTCAATTCTTCAAATATTTATCAATCACTTGGATCATGGCATTGAAAGTCATACATCCAAAAATGCTGTTGACATAAAGTTAGGCAGCATTGTCAACACTGTGGATGTTAGCACAAAACTACAATAGGTTACTGATAGACCAGGCTAATGGGCAGAACTGTGGCAGATGGAGTTCAATGTATGCAAGTGTGAGGTTATCAAGAAAAGGAGCGATCAGGTCCTTTCTAGATGGTATGAAGTTAAAACAGAGGATGTCCAGAGATCTGGGAATTCAGGTGCATGGATCTTTAAATTACCACAAACAGGTATAGCAAATAATCAAAATTGGCTAGTGGAATGCTGACTGGTATATGTTAAGGGCTGGAGTACAAGGATACAGAAGTGATATTGCAGTTATACAAAACCCTGTTTAGACTCCACTTGGAATACTGTGAGCAAATCTGGGCACCGTGTTTTAGGAAGGTTAGATTGGCTTTGGCAGGAATGCAACACAGGTTTACAGGAATGACACCTGGTTAAGTTATGAGGACAGATTATACAAATTAGAAATGTTTTCTTCACAATTTAGAAAGTTAAGGGGTGATCTGATCAAAGCCTCAAGATATTAACAGGAAAAGACAAGGTAGATAAAGATAAATGATTTCCACTGGTTGGGGATTCTAGAACTAGGGGCATAGTCTGAGAACTAGGACCAGGAATTCAGGAGAGATGTTATATCTACACACAAGATTTGTAATTCTTTTCCACAAATGGCTGTGGGTGCTGGATCAGTTGTTAGTTTTTAATCTGAGGGAGATAATTTTTTGTTAAGCAAAAGTATTAAGGGATATGGACCAAAGCAGGTCTCTGGAGTTAGGCCACAGATCAGGAACGATCTCATGAATGGTGGAACAGGCTTGAGGGACTGAATGGCCTATGTTCCCATAATCCACATTGCATTCCTCAGAATTTGTCAAGTTTGTGGGGAGTTTATATTTGAAAGATGATTAATGTAAAACTAAGGATGGATAAGAGTTGCAAATAAACATTCAGTGCTTCGGCTCACACACTGTTTATTCTGTATTCCTGCTGGGTTTACATTCAGTAACTTGCGCACAACATGTTGATTGAAACAGACCTAAACGAAAGGAGCAGTGAGTCAGAAATAAACAGCCCCAGAGATGTGTTGTACATCACACCATCCCACACTCTTTGAAGGCTGAGCTTTCTGTCTTGTCTCAGTGCCAGCTCTCTGAGCTCTCTCCTCTCAATGAGCCCTTCCTCTCAGGTGAATGGGAAAGATCCCAGCGCAGTATTTTCCAGAACAGCCGGCCAATTTATCTAAAGTGCTGGACAATATTTTCTCTCAACTGACATCACCAGAGCAGATTAACTGCCCAATGTCTCAATGCTGCTTCTGGCAGCTTTCTGCGCACATTTCCGGCTCTGAATCAAAAGCATTCCTTTGGTGGTAAAGTTCTGTGGAATGTTCTGTAGTCATGACAGGTGCTATGTAAATGCAATTTTCTCAAGGTGAATCTGATCAGCTGAAATACTTACAGGCTGTGCGAAAGGCTTTGGGTCTGAAGGCCTCATGTGTAGGTGAGCCATCATGGCCTGGAGGCGTTCAGTCTCCTTGGACAGCTGTGGGCAGCAAGAGAAACATCTTCAACCAACAAACATCTAGCAACAAGGGTGAGAGATAAAGAGGGATGTCAGAACTGAGCCCCTTTCTGATTCTTCACAGAAATGGGAGTTTTCATTAACATCCCTGGCAAGGCCAGGACTTACTACCCATCGTGAACTGCCCTTGAACTGAGAGGCATGCCACAGTGCAGTCTGGGTAAGGGTGGCCATCTCCTCCCTGAAGAGCATTGGTGAACTAGTTGGGTCTTACGGCAATCGATGATGCTCACTGTCTCTGAGGACAGCTTTCAATTCAATCAATTTAAACCCATCATCAGCTGGACTGGGATTCGACCCATGTCCCCAGAACATTTACCTGAGACAGTAAAATAGTAGTTCAGTAACATTACCACCATCTCCCCATAAATGAATGTGACCCCACAGTTGAACAAAGGGTGAGTGCTTTAATGAGGAATCTCTGGTGGTTGTAAGTTCAGGAATTATTCAATCTTCTCAGACCAGCATCCAAACTGAGTTCACACAGACGCCCGTCTGACCCAACCGGAACATTTTTCAAAGCCTTTCTCCCTTTTGTGTTTATCCCATTTCCCTTCTGACCGGGTTCAGGGAAAGGGCCCTGGGTTCTGGATTCACCCACAGGTGGAAATAACCAGCTGAATTTTAATAACCAAAACAGTGATCCAACTGACCTCCAGCCCAGCCCCAGGTCTAGGGATAATGGAGATGGGACATGGGGTAAGAGGCTCCTCAATCCCAGTCCCAGCAGTTTAGATGGCAGTATCCAATCAGCTCAGCAGTCTCTGCTCTACAGGCTGGAGGAACATGAGACTGTGAGAACCTGCACCAGGAGAAGGCCATTCAGCCCCCCAGCCTGCCCTGTTCTTTGATAAGATTGGAACCGTTCTGGTTGTGGTCTCAACTCTACTTTCCTCTCTATCTCTCTGAACCTTGACTCCCTTATCTATCAATATCTGTCTAATGCAAACCTGAATATATTCAATGATTCAACCTTCACTGCTCTCTGAGGGAGAGAATTGCACAATCTGTAAGATAAGATCATATGACAAGATGAAATTCCTCCTCATTTGAAGGATTTACATTAGGATTTGACTTCCTGATTGTGTAGGCCTGTCTGATGCATTTCTAGTACATTATGTAATTATCCAGCACATGATTAATCCTTTGATTATTTTAAGAAATGTTACATTTTGGTACTGCCTATACGTATCGCCTAATTTAAGAATTCTAATGAAGTGTTCTTGGTAGTCTCCATTTTGGGTTGGGTGAAAGTGGGATTATGATTATATCATCAGTGTATCAGAGATTAATCATTTGAGACTTCAGTTTAAGACATCAAAGGTCAAGCTGAAGAATAAAGAAAATGAAATACAACTCACGTGAATGGACCAGAACGTAGTTTATAAACATGAAGGAGCATGTTTCCTCACACCTGAGGGAGCCCAGCAGTTGTAGGGAGCTGAAGACAGCTTCCTTGAGAAAGAATAACTCTTTCTGAAGTTACTGCAAGTGGGCTGCAAGCAACATATACATTCTTCCCTCACCTTCCAACTCCCCATCCTACTCCATTTCATCCGAACTCAATACAAATAGGCCTCAAAATTAGAAACCTTTCACAAAACAATGGAGCAAAACATAACTGATTATTGATCAGATCCCCCTGTGGAATTAGACTGTGTCTGGCATTAGGGAATGGAAACTCCACCCTTGGAGTCAAAGATAAAATTCCCCTCCCACAATGAGTGTGCTTTCACTTGGGATTAGAACACCTCTCCCCACCACCACCCACCTGCCATATCCCCCAATTTCCCACTCTATGGCAGCTCCTAGCAATTGCCCAAATAGATTGATTTCAAACAGGGACAGGAGGGTCATGTGGGAAAAGTCCATTTGAAGCCAACCCATGCATCCATCAATGGTTCCTATCCAGACAATTCACTGGACATCAACACTATCAAAAAATTTAAGAACTTTAAACACCTCGATGAATTTGCTTCTCTTCTTTTGAGAAAAAAAATCCTAGCCTTGCACCCAATCATTGCTGATAGTCATAGTCTTTCAGTCCTGGGATCATTTTTGTAAATCTGTGTTGGCATTCTCCCCAGTTCCTCTGGAGACCAGAACTATGTACAGTAACTCCAAGCGGCGTAGCATCGGCCTGGTGATCAGGACATTGAGGACTGATGTGAAGAAGACAAGACGCCAAATCCCAAAGACAGTGTGTGGTCCGGTGAAGACAGAAACTCGAAGCTATGGGAGGATCCTGTAGATGCCTCTTTGAAACGAATCAGGAATGTAGCTATACTTGCAAAGACCCATTTGAAGAACGGAGACTGTCTCGATGGAACGGAGGTGGTTAAAGGGAAGACCTAATCAATATTTCAAACTGCTGGAAGGTTTTGAGAGGTACAGTCATGAACGCTGTTCCCATTAGCTGCCCAGTCAGTGACAAAGAGAAATAGACTGAGGATTGTCACTTTGGGAGTGAGACGGGAAGTTCAGGATTTACTGAGTGATCAGAACATGGAATATTTAATATGAGGAGCTATTGAATCAGAAACTGTAATGTTATTTAGATAGAATCAGGATTAATATTGATAAGGAATGAAAACAAGGGAAACAGCAGGGAAACAGGATTGGAGAAAAACTGCTCGAGGTGACCAGCTATTTCTGAGATGGCTGCGTGATTGCCTTCTTTTCTGTAGTTTCTGTGATTTCATGAAATATTCCCATGAAGAAGGATGGTAGGTCCCAGATTTGGGATTTGACATATCCTTTGTGGGATGGGAACAGGCGAGGGAGGGACTATCTCAAGTCATTTACAAAAGACCAACTCCGATTGGAGAGAGGTCTTCCTGTAAACTTATACCAACCTGAATTTCTAGTTGTTGTACGACTTGCATCTGAACCCGACACTGGGCTGTGCTGCGATCATCAAGTGCGTGTTCGTTGCTGAGGTGCCTAACATGGAAGAAGGATTCACAATTTGAGAATAAAATACTGAAGCAGCACATTTCAGCAGCAGCATGGCAGACAGAGTGTCAATAAAATAAAAACACGTGTCTTTACACTCTCTCTCTCTCTCTCTCTATATCCCATCCTTTTCCATTTCGGTTTTATCTGTTTAGGTACTGAGTCAGCCAAGATCATCAGGACTTTAAGCATCTCCATGATACTTATTGCTCTATGGTTCAAGCAACCAGCACAAGCACAAAGGGGCATTGTCCCCTCCTGTTCTTTTTAATGTCACCTGTTGCTACTCCCATTGATAAAAAAAGGTAAAATTTATTCAGTCAGCAGTTGGCAGACTGGCTCAACATGAACATCCGAGTTTGCACCTCAGGGGACTTTTTCCCAATTCTTATTTCAATACAAACTGATTGGTGAAATTCTGCAACTGGAAAGAATCCTCTCAATCCAGTTCAACAAGATGGATTGGCCTTTTGTTTCCAATCACAGGGTTGCTACAGTGCAGAAGGAGGCCATTCGGCCTATCATATCTATAGTAACTCTCTAAATGAACATTATGACTTAGTGCTAATCTCCTGCTTTTTCTCCATAACCCTGCCCATTGTTTCTATAGAAACAATCACCCAATGCCCCTCTTGAATGCCTTGATGCTTCCACAACATCTCCAGGCAATGCATTCCACACCCGAACTACTCATGGAGTGAAAAAGCTTATTCTCCCATCTTACTTACTTCTTTTATTGATTCCATTATATCTGTGCCCTCTCTTATCCTTTTAAGACAGAGAATAGCTTCTTCTTGTCCTCTCTGTGCAGCTCCCTCATGGTTTTGAAAACTCCAATCAGATCTTTTCTCAGCCTTCTCCCCTCCCAATACTGACTTCTCAAAACTATCCCCATTACTGAAAGGTCTCATTGCTGGAACCATCCGGGTAGATTTCTTCTGCTCTCTCTCCAATACATTCACATCCGTACTAGAGTGGGATCCCCAGAAATGAACACATTGCTCCAGCTCAGATCTAAAGGTTCAGCCTCACCTCCTTTCTCTTGCACTTTCTGCCCCTCTTAATAAAGCTCAGAAAACTGTATTACAAACAGAAGGTGCTGGAGAAATTCAGCGGGTCTGGTAGATTTTGGGGAGAGGAGAAGTTAATGTTTTGAGTCCAATGATTCTTAATCAGAATTAGTTTATGATCAGCTATTCCCAGGTGTCCACTTATCTGGTTAAAATAAATAATCACCTTCACTAATCTGTGCACAGGTAAACCCAGATCCCTCTCCTCCTATATCCTTTATTTTATGCTGTGTCTCATTTCCATTGACCAAAATGTATTATTCTGCAGTGAACGTCATCTACCACCGGTCTGCAAACTTGCCAATGTCCTTTTGTAGTTTAGATTAGAGCGGTGCTGGAAAAGCACAGCAGTTAAGGCAGCATCCGAGGAGCGGGAAAATCAATGCTTTACACTGTCCTCCTCACAGGCTATACGTTTTCCCAATACTTATTTCAATACAAACTGAAATTGTCCCCTGCACACCAAGGTCTCAATCATTATTACACAGAGCAGGAGAGGCAAGGACCTCAATAACAACCCCGAGGGAATTCCAATCCTCTCGCTTCCCTCCTGCAAACCTTTCTCCAGCTCAAAAAACTATTTACGAACTATTTCACTTTATTTCTTTTCATTTAGCTCATTTTGTTGTCATGCTGCTACTGTCTATTTTATCCCATGAACTATATCTTTTCAAAGTCTGTTGTGTGGCCCTTTTGGAAGTCCATGTACACTTCATCAAAAGTCTTCCCCTCTTCAAATTTCTCTGCTACTTGAAAAGAACAGCCATTCATTAAACATGTCTGTCCCTTGATTATTCTATGCTGGCACTTAATAATTACCTTCTTTTTTGATGTGACTACTAATTCTAACTGGATTATAACAATAATTCAGAACTAAACACACAAAATGCCTTATAGCTCATCTGTGACTTGGTTCTCATCACTACAGTTGGGGACACATTTCTATGGTTGGGGATATGATGAATATTTTTAACAAAGTGTAGTGTGAACTTTACTCCTTATCTAACCCCATTCTGTCCCTGTCTTGGGAGTGTTTGATGGGGACAGTGTAAAGGGACATTTTCCTTATACCCAGCATCATATTAAACATGAGAGTGCTTGATGGGGATGCTGTAGGGGGAGATTTATCTGATATAGTGAGGTAGGTTTATGGTTAGGGTTAGGTTAGTCGAAGACTCATGACAAACCCAAACGCAAATTATATTCTATTTGGAGTTTCAGCTCATGTTTGTGAGAAAATCTTCAATGAATTTCTGACCCAGTTGTTAACATTGATTTAAAAGACATGGAATTAACTTAAGCAAATTCTGGAATTCTTTTGCCTGTGAAGTATGTTTTAAAAAGTAATGTTTTCCCATTGTGCTCAGTGCTGATCATGGCTGAACCTGTTTAAGAGTCTTTGAGCCGAGGCAAGGTCAGTGTGTAGCTTGGTAATATAGGATTGAAATGTTAATGAAAAGAGAGACAAGTCGCTGAAATATTTCATCTTCCACTCATCAGGATCAATGCAAGAATGTCACTTTTCAAAAACATTGCAACAATTTGTACTACAGGAGAAGTGGGCACTAATTGGTTGCAAAATAAATTCTGATAGGTTGACTTGTTGTCTTGGAGACAGCAACAGGGAACTCTGGGCTCCCCAAGCTCTCGGGCAGTTCAAAACTGGGTCGAACAGGAGTTATTGCATATAATAACTGGCCAATTCCAGCAAACACAAAGGAGATACATTACAGACTTTACTGATGATCTTAAGTTGGTTGTCAGTGTAGTGCATTTAGGATTGGTCAGTAAATGCTGTCCATTCACAGAATCATATCTAATAGACGGCGTATGTTTTGGGTGTTGCAAGCATGGTCTGATTGAATCCAGTGGAACTCTGTCTATTATGAACAACTGGAGGAATATGTTGTTTGAATCATAGAAATATAAAGCTCAGATACCCGGCATCAGATTGGCTCTGAAATTCATACACGATGATGCGTAATTGTCTGGATCATTGGAGTTAGAGGCAAGGAAAGACCATTTGCCCTTTTGAACCTGCTCCACAATTCCATGAGAACATGGATAATCTGATTGTGATCTCAACTCGACTTCATCATATGCCACTATACAGGGGGCACTTGAGTGGCAGTTTGTACAAATGGGATATTGCCACCAGTCCATTTCAGCTACAACATCTCATGAACTTCACTCATATCCTTTGCATTACCACTGTTCCTTCTCGACCTGTCATCATCAGCCAATGAGAATGTCAGAGTGAAAGTAAATGACACCTCCAAATGCCAAAGCAACAAAAAAAAATTTGTCAATATGCACAACTGAAGCTAGATCATATCATACAGCCAAAACATGACCACAAACTTGTATATCTCTTTCAGAACCAAAGGAATTCAAACTGTTGCTTATACCCACCTTTATCTTACAGATAAAGGTAAAGTCACCAGAGTCCCACTCTCTCACAGAGGCCAATAACTGTTCATGTTTTAATCAGAAGGTCAGTACATCTCGAGTGAGGGGAGAGGTTGAGAAGAAGAATCCTTCATGACGACCTCAGCCAGAGCAGGAATTGGACCCACGCTGTTGGTGCCACTGTTGGAGCCATCCAAGCTAAACCTACCCAGGTCTTATGGATAACAACACAAGGACAATGAGAGATGCTGGATACTGGGAGGACCAGGGTATTTCATGAAGCGACTATGAGGATATATGTTCTCCTCCAGTCAGTGAGTGTTCATCCAGCGTTTTGAGCAGATCACATGGAAGCACAACCTCCAGTGGATCACAATTTGTATATCTCAAAGATTATTTTTATAGTTAGAGAAACTGGTTGAGTTGAACTCAAAAAAAAACTGGAAATATATATACAACATAGAACATAGAACAGTACAGCACAGAACAGACCCTTCAGCCCACGATGTTGTGCCGACCATTGATCCTCATGTATGCACCCTCAAATCTCTGTGACCATATGCATGACCAGCAGTCTCTTAAATGTCCCCAATGACCTTGCTTCCACAACTGCTGCTGGCAACGTATTCCATGCTCTCATAACTCTCTAAATAAAGAATCCGCCTTTGACATCCCCTCTATACTTTCCTCCAACCAGCTTAAAACTATGACCCATCGTGTTAGCCATTTCTGCCCTGGGAAATAGTCTCTGGCTATCGACTCTATCTATGCCTCTCATTATCTTGTATACCTCAATTAGGTCCCCTCTCATCCTCCTTTACTCCAATGAAAAAAGTCCGAGCTCAGTCAACCTCTCTTCATAAGATAAGCCCTCCAGTCCAGGCAGCATTCTGGTAAACCTCCTCTGAACCCTCTCCAAAGCATCCACATCTTTCCTATAATAGGGCGACCAGAACTGGACGCAATATTCCAAGTGCGGTCTAACCAAAGTTTTATAGAGCTGCAACAAGATCTCATGACTCTTAAACTCAATCCCCCTGTTAATGAAAGCCAAAACACCATATGCTTTCTTAACAACCCTGTCCACTTGGGTGGCCATTTTAAGGGATCTATGTACCTGCACACCAAGATCCCTCTGTTCCTCCACACTGCCAAGAATCCTATCCTTAATCTTGTACTCAGCTTTCAAATTCGACCTTCCAAAATGCATCACCTCGCATTTTTCCAGGTTGTTGTTCAGAGTGACTTAATTTAAAAGAAGTTATTTAAGTTTTGTAACTGGGGAATGTTGTGTATCGCAGTTCGTACTTGAATGGGTTAACTGAACGTGTGTTGTCATTGTCACGGTTCTTAAATTACCCCAGTTTGCCCATCAGGTTACAAAGGACAATTCCTGAGAGGAGCTAACCAGAGGTGTACAGGGTGTCCTGTCAGTTTACCACAGTGACAGAGAATTCCTGAGTAATTGTTCTTCATGTGAACAGCGTACAACTTACACAGTAATGTTCATTTACTTGTCAATTGAGTCTGATATTTCATCATGTATCTTAGTTGTAACTAGCTACTAACTTATATATAATAAACCTTTACTTTTTAATCAGGCCGGAGCCTAACTTCTGCCTGAGGCATAGTGAGGACATCCTTCACCAGAGTATCTAGTGTAAGAAGGTTTGGTGATGGTGAATCTACCCAGGTTACCCCAGATGCTTCTGGCAGAAATCCGCATTTCCATTATGCTGGTACCACTGGAACAGGACAGTCCGATGGCAAACATTGTAGAATTCAATTGTTCAATTGCTAGGTGGGTAATTATGTGTCGGTCTGTTGATTGTCCTTCACACAGTGTGCCTATTTGTTAAGTATTACTGCAGACTTTTCAGAAAGAAAATCAATAAACTTCTGCACACAGAGCTTGCCGTACACACAACACAACATATTACTGTGACAAAAATAGAAATTGTTAGAAAAACTCAGCAGGTCTGGCAGTATCTGTGGAGATAAAGCAGAGTTAATGTTTCTGGCCCAGTGACCCTTCTTCAGAACATTACTGTGATTTGCTTTTACAAAAACCTACTTTTTGTTTCAATCTCAAGTCACCTTTCATATTGTAGACACATACATATGAAGCCCAGTGCCACAGCTGGCTTGTAGAGATACTTCATTGTAACTCACTTCTGTTCATGTTTGTTGATACATTTTTGGGGTGGGGGCCAGCTTGGAGTCATTTTATACTAAAATTTATGGACAACACTTTTCTAGAGAAACAAGGCTAACCAAACTCCATGCCGATTCAGGGCCAATGAAAATCCAGTCCCCGCAATTTTCTTCCACTTTTGATATAAATGTGAGGCTTCACAGGAGGCTCCCAAGCACTGAGGATGTCACCTAGATAGGGGACAAAATGTCTGCAACACAAATTCCCAGCTCGGTGAACAGAACCACATCAATAAATGTGATCATTGGCTGATGGTGGAACTCCCACTCAAGTTTGTCTGACTTACACCGGTAAGTCTCCTGCAACTGTTTTGGAATGGCCCATTTCACCAAGACAGCACTAAACAATATCTACTGGCATTCTCCTTAAGAACACTGGGATTTCTGGAGAAAATCGTTGCCTTTTCTTTCTCCCATCCCCTCACCCACCATCTGAAAGTCCAGCGACTTCATAACAATGATCTCATCCAAGATTCACAGGGGAACAGACAGTTTCTCTTCATTCCTTCATGGCATTGATGATTAAAATAAATAAGCATGATCTCACACTTCCTCTACAGCAACACTGCATTACTCCTTTCTGTGCATAGTACAGAGACTTGAAACCATTCTCCTGAACAATGGGGCACTGTTTGTTAGGGGCATGAGGAATTCAAGCCCAGCAACTCCAGAACAACACCACACCATCACGAGTAGCTGAAAGTTTGTGTGGTGCATGTGTGTGTGTGCTCTTGTATATGTGTGTGTATATGTGCATGTGTGTGAGAGAGTGAACATAGAGAGCTCTTCCTTGCACTGAAAAGCAGCCCACTCTATGTTCTTAGCGCTGATGTTTCCATTTTCACCTTGACTTGGTGTCTCCTTAACTCCAACCATACTCTCCAGCACCTCTCCTCCAAACCCACACGATTGATGGTTAAAAAAAGGAAGATTTGGAAGAAGGATCCCATTGACTGTATATGACCAAAAGAAATAGGAACCAGAGTAAGCCATTCAGCCCCTCAAGCCTGCTCTACCGTTTATAGGATCACAGCTGATCTGACGTTCCTCACATTCACTTCTCAGCCCTTTCACCATAACTGTTGATTCCCTGATACTTTGGAAGAGCTACTCACAAAACCCCCGTCCTCCAAATTGTCACTGGAGACCTGTAAATCTTTCCTTTTTCAGAAATGATATAATTCCCTTCAGGAAGACCATCAGACCAGAATATATAGGAGCCAAATTAGGCAATTCCGACCATCAAATCCGATCCATCATTTGATCATGGCAGAAATGTGTCTCAACTCCATTCTCCTGTCTTCTCCCCATAACAGTTGACCCCTTTACTAATCAAGAATCTATCCGTCTCACTCTTAAAACCATTCAGTGACTTGGTCTCTTGAGTTTCATAGATTAACCATCTTCTGCTGAAGGAATTCCATACCTCAGTTCTGAAGGGCTGTCCTCGTCTCTCCTACTAGTAGAACCATCTTCCCCAGTCCACTCTATCTAGGCCTCTTCTGTAAGTTTCAATCGCATCTTCTCTCCATCAAGTACAGACCTAGAGTTGTCCTCGTATGACAAGCCCTTCATCCCCGGCTCATTCTTGTAAATCTCCTCTGGAGCCACTCCAATGCCTCAGATATGGGTCTAAAACAGCTGACAAAATATTCCAAATGCATTCTGAACAAAGCCTAATATAGCCTCAGCAATACATCCCTGCTCTTGTATTCCAGCTCTAGCAAGGCATGATTGAACGTTCCTCCACCACACCCATAGGCAGCGCATTTCTGATCCTAACCACTTGCTGCAGGAAAATAGTTTCCCCATGTTGCCACCATTTCCTCTATCAATCACCTTAAGAACACAAGAGCTAGGAGCAGGAGGAGGCCATTCAGCCCCTTAAGCCTGCTCCACCATTCAACATTATCATGACTGATCTTATCTCAGCCTCACCACCATCTTTCTGCTCGCTTCCCTTAACCCTTCACCCCGCTACTACTTAAACATCTGTCTATCTCCTCCTTAAATTTACTCAATGTTCCCGTATCCACCGCACTCTTGGGGAATAAATTCCACAGATTCATGATGCTTTGAGAGAAGCAATTATTCCTTCTCTCTGTTTTAAATCTGTTGACCCTTTATCCTAAAACTATGACCTCTCATTCTAGATTAATCCCCCCCCCAAGAAGAAGAATTCCCTCTATGCTGAGTTTGTCAATTCCCTTTAGCATCTTAAAGACCTCAATTAGATCCCCTCTCATTCTTCCAAATCAGTGTCCTCTGGATCTCAACCCATCCTCCAACAATTATTTTTCCCTATTCCTTCTGAATGAATGCACCTAGCAATAATTCCCTGGCTTCTGTCTGTACTTGTGAAAATTACCAGCCAATGTAAGGTGAACCACACAGAGGCTTGGGTTATCAAACAGTGTCTGGCTGTAGTTTCTTTTATTTGTAACTGTCTAATCATTTTAGTCAGAAGAAAAGATAAATGTGTGTTTACATCATTTATTTCCTCAGATCGGCCTCCTTTTATCACTCCTAGTTATTTTTCAATCCTCTAAAGTGTCAGAGAGTTGGCAAACATACAAACAATCTCCTTTGATGTCTATTCTACCATCCTGGCAACAAAGGGATCTAATTGCAAACGAGCTAATTAAAGTAAACCGGTGACGGAGCGTGAAAACAATTTGTATGACCCTCAGCACACTGCTCGCTATTGCAGTAAGATGTTTTACTCACTAGACAGGGGTTAACCAGTCACAGTAACAATGAAATGAACCATGTCTTCAGCTCCAGAGATGGCTGGATGTACTGGCAGATTGTATCTCCCTCTGAGAACGTTCAGCTGCCGTTCAGAACTCATATGCACACATGTAGCCAAATGTCGAAGTTAGCGGAGCAAAATCGCATCTCCTCGAACTCAAAAATACCCTGCAGACCTCTGCACCCTTCAATTTCAGTCTTTTGTTGTTCCTGATTTTCATCGTCTTTCCACTGTCATTTTCTCAGCAAATTCTCCATCCGTTTATCTCTCGTCTTTTGAAATGCTCCTGTAAACTTACTTCCTTGACCAAACCCGCCATTAAACCTCCCAATAGATTTTTGTTATTTGGTGTAATTTGTTTTGTTTGATGATATTCCTATAAAATGTTTGCACTGTTTAACTGTGAGAGTTACCAAATAACAGCTAAAAGTCGAAGAACTAGGAGCAGGAGTAGACCACCTGGCCCCTTGAGTCTGCTCCATCATTCAATACGATCATGGCTGATCTTTTCACGGACTCAGGTCCACTTATCCACTTGCTCACCATTATCTTTAATTCCTTATCAATTCAAAAGTCTACCTACCTTTGCCTTAAGAATATTCAACAAGGTAGCATCAACTGCTTCACTAGGATGCACTGTACTCAGATTTCAAAGAAGGTTTTGATAAAGGGCTACTTCAAAGGTTAATGAGGAAATTAAAAGCTCAGGGTGTAGGGATGACATATTAGCACATAGAGAAGATTGGTTGGCATTGTAGAAGTGCTGAAAATGTGTTGCTGGAAAAGCGCAGCAGGTCAGGCAGCATCCAGGGAGCAGGAGAATCGACGTTTCGGGCATAAGCCCTTCTTCAGGAATGTAGAAAATGGCATTGGAGAAAACAGAGGGTAGGCAACGGCAAACTGAGGAACAAATATGTTGGGAGATCTCAGATATCTGTAAGAATGTTAGGGTAATAAGAGAAGGGGATTGTAACTTACCAAACATAGACTGGAACTGCCATAGTGTTAATGGCTTGGATGGGAAGGAATTTGTTAAATGTGTTCAAGAAAATATTCTTTGTCAATATGTACTCGAGAAGGAAAAAAACTTGATCTTTTCTTGGCCAACAAGTCAGGGCAAGTGACTGAAATGGTAGTCGGAGAGCATTTTGGGGTCGGTGATCATAATTCTGTTAATTTTAAAATATCTATAGAAAAGGATATGTGTGGTATAACAGTTAAAGTTCTAAATTGGAGTAAGGCCAATTTTGCTAACTTTGATGGTATGAGACAGGAGCTTTCAAAAGTTGATTGAGGTGGACTGTTTATAGGTAAAGGGACGACTGGCAAATGGGAGGTTTTCAAATGTGAGCTATCAAGACTTCAGAGACAATATGTTCCTGTTAGAGTTAAGGACAAGGCTGATAATAGCTGGGAATATTGGATACATAAAGATATTGAAGCTCTGATCCAGAATAAAAAGGGGGCATATGTCCAATATAGACAAATGGGATCATCTGAATCTCCTGAAGAGGAAAAGGGGAGTGAGGGCATTCCTAATAGGGAAATCAGGAGGGCAAAAAGGGAGTATGAGATTGCCTTGCCAGATAAGGTTAAGAATAATCCAAAATGATTCCAAAGGTGCGTAAAGGGCAAGAAGAGGGACTACAGCAAGAATAGGGCCCCTTGGAGATTAATGAGGTCATCCATGTGTGAAACTGCAGGAGATGGGAGAGATACTAAACAATTATTTGGCACCAGTACTTACTGTGAGAAAGATATGGACAAGCAAGGGAACTGGTGAAAATAAAAATTGAAAACAGTCCATACTACAGAATAGGAAGATCTTAAAAAGCATAAAGGTAGATAAACCTCCAGGACCTGATCAGGTGTACCCCAGGATATTGTGGAAAGACAGGGAAGAAATTGTGGGACACCGAACAGAGATATTTGTATCATGGATAGTCATGGGTGAGGTGCCAAAAAGCTGGTATGTGACTGAGAAGGTGGATGAGGGCAGAGCAATAGACATTGCCTACATGGGAATTTGATTAAAATCAAACAACACCAGGTTATAGTCCAAGAGGTTTACTTGGAAGTACAAGATTTCGGAGCGCTGCTTCTTCATCAAGTAACTAGTGGGGCAGGATCATAGGACACGGAATTTATAGTAAAAGATCAAAGTGTCATGCACCTGATGTAATGTATTGAACAAACCTAGATTGCTGTTAAGTCTTTAATCACTGAGACTGGAATGCAGGTTTCAACTGATTAATATGTAAATCACAGAACTTCTTTCAAGTCATAGTCCCAAGACAAGTTAAAAAAATGTGACTTCTCAGCTCAGACAATGCATTTAACATGTGAGGTTAGAATCTGTAACCCGATCTTGAGTCAGACTGGTTCTACTTCCAAAGTAGGAATTTATAAAATGTCACATGGACTGACCGCTGACAGATTGTGTGCTTTTTGAACAAAAGAGGATGTATCTGCAAATACAAATCTGCAAATGCAAATGAACCCCATAGACTAATATGTGTGCGTGCATGTGTGAGTTTGTGAGGGAGAGAGAGAGAGCTTGTGTTTGTGTGAATGTGTTTGTGTGGTAGAGAGGGAGAGAGTGTGTGAGTGTGGGTGTGAGTGTGTGTGTGTATGTGTGTGCTTGACGGTGTGTGTGCATGAGTGTGACAGAGTATATGCCTGTCAGTGTGAGTGTGGGGGTGGGCATCTGAGAGAGAGCTTGTGTATGAGATAGGGTCTATATAAGTGTGATTGTGTGATCATGTGTAAGAGTGCATGCATATGTGTGTGTATATGTACTTGTGTGTGAGTGTATAGTGTAGTGGGGTCACCTATACAGTGACATGAACCCAAGATCCTGGTTGATGCTGTCCTCATGGGTACTGAATTTTAGTAAGGCCTTTGACAAGGTTTGGCATGGCAGACTAATTAGTAAAGTTAGGTCACTTTAGGGTGAACTTGCCAATTGGATACCAAATTGGCTTGACAGTAGGAGTCATAGAGTAATGGTGGAAGTTTGCTTTTCAGAGAGGAGGCCTGTGACCAGCGATGTTCCACAGGGATCGGTTCTGGATCCTGTTTTGTTTGTCATTCATATAATGACTTGGATGAGAATATAGGAGGCATGGTTAGTACGTTTGTGAATAACATTAAATTGGAGGCATAGTAGGCAGTGAAGAAGGTTTTCTAAGATTCAAAAGGGACCTTGATCAAATGGGTCAATGGGCTGAAAAATGGCAGATGGAATTCAATCTGGATAAATTGCATTTTGGTACAACAAACAAGAGTAGGGCTTAAACAATTAGTGGATTAGTGGTGCTGGAAGAGCACAGCAGTTCAGGCAGCATCCAAGGAGCTTCGAAATCGACGTTTCGGGCAAAAGCCCTTCATCAGGAATAAAGGCAGTGAGCCTGAAGCGTGGAGAGATAAGCTAGAGGAGGGTGGAGGTGGGGAGAAAATAGTATAGAGTACAATGGGTGAGTGGGGGAGGAGATGAAGGTGATAGGTCAGGGAGGAGAGGGTGGAGTGGATAGGTGGAAAAGGAGATAGGCAGGTAGGACAAGTCCGGACAAGTCATGGGGACAGTGCTGAGCTGGAAGTTTGGAACTAGGGTGAGGTGGGGGAAGGGGAAATGAGGAAACTGTTGAAGTCCACATTGATGCCCTGGGGTTAAAGTATTCCGAGGCGGAAGATGAGGCGTTCTTCCTCTAGGCGTCTGATGGTGAGGGAGCGGCGGTGAAGGAGGCCCAGGACCTCCATGTCCTCGGCAGAGTGGGAGGGGGAGTTGAAATGTTGGGCTACGGGGCGGTTTGGTTGATTGGTGGGGGTGTCCCGGAGATGTTCCCTAAAGCGCTCTGCTAGGAGGTGCCCAGTCTCCCCAATGTAGAGGAGACCACATTGGGAGCAACGGATACAATAAATGATATTAGTGGATGTGCAGGTAAAACTTTGATGGATGTGGAAGGCTCCTTGAGGGCCTTGGATAGAGGTGAGGGAGGAGGTGTGGGCGCAGGTTTTACAGTTCCTGCGGTGGCAGGGGAAAGTGCCAGGATGGGAGGGTGGGTTGTAGGGGGGTGTGGACCTGACCAGGTAGTCACGGAGGGAACGGTCTTTGCGGAAGGTGGAAAGGGGTGGGAAGGGAAATATATCCCTGGTGGTGGGGTCTGTTTGGAGGTGGCGGAAATGTCGGCAGATGATTTGGTTTATGCAATGGTTGGTAGGGTGGAAGGTGAGCACCAGGGGCGTTCTGTCCTTGTTACGGTTGGAGGGGTGGGGTCTGAGGGCGGAGGTGCGGGATGTGGACGAGTTGCGTTGGAGGGCATCTTTAACCACATGGGAAGGGAAATTACGGTCTCTAAAGAAGGAGGCCATCTGGTGTGTTCTGTGGTGGAACTGGTCATCCTGGGAGCAGATCCGGCGGAGGCGGAGGAATTGGGAATACGGGATGGCATTTTTGCAAGAGGTAGGGTGGGAAGAGGTGTAATCCAGGTAGCTGTGGGAGTCAGTGGGTTTGTAAAAAATGTCAGTGTCAAGTCGGTCATCAATAATGGAGATGGAGAGGTCCAGGAAGGGGAGGGAGGTGTCAGAGATGGAACAACCTTCGCATCAACCAAATCATCCGCCGACATTTCCGCCACCTCCAAACAGACCCCACCACCAGGGATATATTTCCCTCCCCACCCCTTTCCGCCTTCCGCAAAGACCGTTCCCTCCGTGACTACCTGGTCAGGTCCACGCCCCCCTACAACCCACCCTCCCATCCTGGCACTTTCCCCTGTCACCGCAGGAACTGTAAAACCTGCAACCACATCTCCTCCCTCACCAAGGCCCTAAATGAGCCTTCCACATCCATCAAAGTTTTACTTGCACATCCACTAATATCATTTATTGTATCCGTTGCTCCCGATGCGGTCTCCTCCACATGGGGAGACTGGGCGCCTCCTAGCAGAGCGCTTTAGGGAACATCTCCAGGATACCCGCACCAATCAACCACACCGCCCGTGGCCAAACATTTCAACTCCCCCTCCCACTCTACCGAGGACATGGAGGTCCTGGGCCTCCTTCACCGCCGCTCCCTCACCACCAGACCCCTGGAGGAAGAACGCCTCATCTTCCGCCTCGGAACACTTCAACCCCAGGGCATCAATGTGGACTTCAACAGTTTCCTCATTTCCCCTTCCCCCACCTCACCCTAGTTCCAAACTTCCAGCTCAGCACTGTCCCCATGACTTGTCCGGACTTGTCCTACCTGCCTATCTCCTTTTCCACCTATCCACTCCACCCTCTTCTCCCTGACCTATTACCTTCATCCCCTCCCCCACTCACCTATTGTACTCTATGCTACTTTCTCCCCACCTCCACCCTCCTCTAGCTTATCTCTCCACGCTTCAGGCTCACTGCCTTTATTCCTGATGAAGGGCTTTTGCCCGAAACGTCGATTTCGCTGCTCCTTGGATGCTGCCTGAACTGCTGTGCTCTTCCAACACCACTAATCCAGAATCTGGTTTCCAGCATCTGCAGTCTTTGTTTTTACCTCTTAAACAATTAATGGTAGAGCTTTGGGTAGTGTTGTTGAACAGAGGAACCTAGGGGTGCAGGTACATAATCCTTTGAAGTTTGCATCATTTATAGTCAGCTTGGTTAAAAAGGCATTTGGCATGCCTCTCTTCATTGCTCAGACCCATGAGCACAGGAATTGGGACGCCATGTTGAGGTTGTACAGGACATTGGTGAGGCCTTTTCTGGAATACTGTGTCCAGTTCTCGTCGCCCAGTCTTAGGAAGGATATTATCCTAGAGATGGTTCAGAAGAGATTTACCAGGATGTTGCTGGGTATGGAAGGTTTGAGTTATAAAGAAAGGCTGGATAGGCTGGAACTTTTTTTCACTGGAGTGAAAGAGGTTCAGAGGCAAACTCACAGAAGTCTATAGAATAATGAGGGGTATAAATAGGGTTAATGGCAGTTGTCTTTTCCCTAGGGTGTGGGATTTCAAGACTAGGGGGCACATTTTTCGAGTGAGAGGAGAGATGTTTTAAAAAGATGTAACAGGCAAATATTTTACACAGAGGGTGATTCATGTGTGAAATGAACTTCCTGAGGAAATGGTGGATGTGGGTACAGTTACAATGTTTAAAAGACATTTGGATAGATACATGATTAGGAAAGGTTTGGAGAGATTTGGGCCAGGAGCAGGCAGGTGGGTCAAGTTCAGTTTGGGATTATGTTCAGCACGGACTGGTTGGACCGAAGGGTCTGTTTCCATGCCGTATAATTCTGTCACTTTAATTGGATCATTTTCTGGTTGGTACAAGGAATAATGAGTGGTGTGCCACAGGGGTCAGTGCTGGGACATCAACATATTACAAGTTAGAGCAATGATTTAGATGGAGAGATGGAGGGTGTGTTTGCTAAATTTGCTGGTGACTCAATGTTAGGAGTGAAAGTAAGTCATGAAGAGAACGGAGGAGTTTACTAATAGCTATTGGCTTGACAGTAGGAGACATAGAGTAATGGTGGAGAGTTGCTTTTCGGACTGGAGGCCTGTGACCAGCGATGTTTCACAGGGATCAATTCTGGATTCTGTTTTGTTTGTGCCACAAGGATCTGTTTTGGGGCCACTGCTGTTTGTCATTTTTATAAATGACTTAGACGCAGGCATAGGCGGATGGATTAGTAAATTTGCAGACGACACTAAAGTCGGTGGAGTGGTGGACAGTGTGGAAGAATGTTACAGGTTGCAGGGGGACTTGGATAAACTGCAGAATTGGGCTGAGGGGTGGCAAATGGAGTTCAATGCAGCTAAATGTGAGGTGATGCACTTTGGGAAGAATAACAGGAAGGCAGAGTACTGGGTCAATGGAAAGATTCTTGGAAGTGTGAATGTGCAGAGAGATCTTGGAATCCATGTACATAGATCCCTGAAAGTTGCCACCCAGGTGGATAGTGCTGTTAAGAAGGCATTCAGTGTGTTAGGTTTCATTGATAGAGGGATTGAGTTCCGGAGCCACAATATCATGCTGCAACTATACAAAACGCTGGTGCAACCACACTTGGAATATTGTGTACAGTTCTGGTCCCCAGATTTCAGGAATGATGTGGAAGCATTGGAAAATGTGCAGAAGAGACTTACCAGGATGTTGCCTGGTCTGGAGGGAAGGTCTTATGAGGAAAGGCTGAGAGACTTGAACCTGTTCTCATTGGCAAGAAGAGGCTAAGAGGGGATTTGATGGAGACATACAAGATGATCAGGGGATTAGACAGGGTAGACAGTGAAAGTCTTTTTCGTAGGATGATGATGTCAGCTTGTACATAACTACAAATTGAGGGGTGATAGATTTAAGACAGATGTCATAGGCAAGTTCTTTACACAGAGAGTGGTAAGGGTGTGGAATGCCCTACCTGCTAATGTAGTCAACTCAGCCACATTAGGGAGATTTAAACAATCCTTAGATAAGCACATGGATGATTTTGAGATAGTGTCGGGGGACGAGCAGAGAATAGTTCACAGGTCAGTGCAACATCGAGGGCCGAAGGGCCTGTTCTGTGCTGTATTGTTCTATGTTCTAAAATGTCAGTGGGCAACTGTCTGGCAAATGGAGTACAATGTGGGAAAATATGAAAATAGGAAGAATAAAAAAGAAACATATTCTCTAAAACATTGAGAGATTGCAGAGGGGTCTGGGTGTCCAGTCTATGAATTGAAGAAAACTAGTGCACAAGTACAGCAAATTATGAGCAAATTACTTATAGAATGTTGTGTTTATTGCGGTGAGAATTGAATACAAAGCAGGGAGGTTATGCTTCAGTTGAATAAGGCAGTGGTGTAACCATGTCTGAAATATTGTGTACAATACTGGTCTCTATGTTCAAGGAAGCTGTTCAGAGACGTTTTACCAGACTAATCCCTGGAATGGGGGAGGTGTCTTATGAGGGAAGGTCAGATAGGCTGGGCTTGTATCTACTGGAACTGAGAAGAGTAAGCGGTGACTTGATTGAAACACAGAAGATCCTGAGGGGTCTTGCCAGGATGGATACGGAGAGGATATCTCCCTTTCTGGGAGAATCTCAAACTAGGGGCAATGTATAAAAATTGAAGATGGTTCATTTAAGACAAAGATGAGGAGTTTTGTTTCTTACAGAAGGTTCATGAATCTTTGGACCTCTCTTCCTGAAAAGCTGGTGGCGACTGAGCTCAAATATAAGTTGTTGTTGTAGCTCAAGCACTTTCTTATTGATGTAACTCAAACACTTCCTTATTGACAGGGAACAAAAAGCACATGAAGCAATAACCATCAGAATCAGGAGGAGGAGTCAGCCTTTCATCTCCTCGAGCTTGCTCCACCATCCAATAAGACCATTGGCTGAGCTGATTGTGATCTCATTTCCATTTTCCTGCCTAAACCACCATAACCTTTGACTCTCTCTTTGGTCAAGAATCTGTTGAGCTCTGTCTTAAGAGCAGCTCAGATGTGTGCTGCTTGCTTCACATTACATGGCATTGGTGACAGGAAGCCAGGTATAACAGCCACTGCACAAATGCAGGATTATCTTTGTGCCAGGCAGACTCCGTTGGTTTTCTATGGATCACTCTTTTTGAGGCCTCTGCCGACTCCATGTGGATATCCCTTCAAGGTGCAGACAGCTTTCTTTCCCATATCTAATGGATATGGCTCTGCTTGACATCCCTTGGGGGAAGGCAGTGAGGAGACAGCTCAGGATAACACTGCACAGCTCAGGACAAGAGCACAGGCCAACAGACAACTTTGAAGATTAGCTCCTGCTAAAGATCCCAGATGAGTGACAATGAACACCTTCAGTGCTGTCCACAGGACAAACAGCGATTGGTGACTCTCATAGAAGAATCCATACTGTGTGGAGATAGGCCCTTCGGCCCTTCAAGTCCGCACCAAGCCTCCAAAGAGTATCCCACCCAAACACATTCCCTAGAACTCTACATCTGCCCCTAACCTATACATCCCTGAACATTATGGGCAACTTAGCATGGCCAATTCACTTGACATGCACATCTTTGGATTGTGGGAAGAAACCCATGCAGACACAGAGAAAATATGCAAACTCCATAGAGACAGCTGCCCTTGGCTGGAATTGAACCCGGGTGCCTGGCACTGTGAGGCAGCAGTGCTAACCACTGAGCCACCATACCTTTTGGACAAATTAGGAAATGCAATTAAAAAAATCATTGAGAACTGGGAGCGGTAAGAGAATCTAACTGGAAGGATTTTTCAGGGGCCAAAATGGGCCAGTTGGTCTCTTTCTGTGCTATATGATTTAATTCTAAAAGTTGGAAGAGATGTAAGCTGGCTGTCAATTCCTTATCACACAAAGTTATAATCACCAAATCTTTCTGGTCTCTCCTTTTCCCTAGTTCATCAATAAAACGATGGTCAGTGACCCTCTGCCCTCCTACTTTGTGCTAAAATTGAGACTTGTCATCCAATCCTAACTCATTCCATCGGAACATCTCAGCAATACATCTCCACTTCTTTTATTCTTCCTTTCCTCAGTAGTAAACAATGTTTTAAACACTGGGCATTCAGATGACAAGCCAATATTTTTTTCCTTAAATCCAGCTTCCTACCTGATAGTCTTTTTAATCCTGGTGATGCCCTGTAGTTTAGCCCTGGCTGAATTAACTACAGTCTTTCAGATAAACAACCAAGACACTAATGCCTGCAATAAATCAGGCAGACAGGAAGTGATGCGTCAGGTAACTGTGGAGAAATCTCTTTATGGTAGATTCCAGCCACATCTCGCTAATGTCATTCTGATGCCCAGAATCACAGAATTGCTTTGGTACAGAAGGAGGCCATTTGGCCCATTGTGTCTGAACCAGCTCTTCAACAGAACATCATTCTCCTGTGCCAATCTCCTGCGTTTTGCCCTTACAAAGTATTTCTGTCAAAATAATCAGCCAATTCCCTTTTGAATGCCTCAATTGAAACTTCCTCCACCATTTTCCCAAGCAGACTTTAATGGCTCTCCATGTCTTCTTCACATCATCCTTGCTTTGTTTGCACATCACTGTAAATTTATGCCCTCTCATTCTTGTTTCTTTTATGAGAGGGAACAGCTTTTCCCCATCTACTCTGTCCAGCCCGTCCATGCTTTTAAAAACCTCTATCAAATTTCCTGTCTGCCTCTTCTGTCGAAGGAGAACAGCCCCAACTTTTTTGATCTATCCTCATCACTGACATTTATTACCACTGTACTAAACTGTTTTGGCACTCTCTCCAATACACTCACATCTTTCCTATAATGTGGTACACTGTTCTCCAGCTGAGGTCTAACAAGCGTCTTGTACATGTTCAACATCACCTCTTTACCCTTGTGCCCCATCCCTATTAATACTGTGTGCTTTATTTACTGCTCTCCCCATCTATCTTATTGTATTCAACAATCTGTGTATTTATGCACCCAGGTCCCTCTGATCCTGCACATCCTTTAGAATTATACCCCTGTTTTGTACTGTCTTTCAATGCTTTTCTGATCAAACTGACATGAACAAATTCTGTAAAATGGTCAGTGTCTTTGTTGCAGTTTTGTGGCTGTATCCCTGTCACTTGAATGCCCCCATCCCAACTCTCTGCACCAGGTCTCACCACACTGCCTCAAAACATTCACCTGGGACTGCATCAAGGGTGAAGCCTTAAATCAGGGCACAAACTATTTGGGAAGCTCCTGCACAGTATCCTGTCAACTTTGAAACTTACAGCTGCCAACCAGCTCAAAGTGTCAGGGACTTTCAGTGAAAAAAAGTTTAATCTTCCCGGAACTCCTGAGAAGAAAATCTGGGAAAACTAAACACAGGTAAGTTAAATCACAATGTGGCAATGGGAGGAAGAGTCAAGAAAGTACCAGGAGTCAAGGATTATCCAAATTCTTACCTCTCAGTTTCCAAATATTTGTGGTAGGTAGGGCACCTTGATGTGAGGGAGGACCAGTTGATAAAGCAGAATTGGGGTGAGGAGGTGGGGATGGGCTGCTGAAGGTCATGTGATAAACCTCCAGATGGTGACCCCCGTGGTGATCAGCTCTTTGTTGGATTGGGAAAATTCCAATGTAAATATCAGTCACATACAATTAGCTGTACATCTGCATCACTGAGTGAGTAGCAAGGCATTGTGGACACAGAGTTTGTTTTCTACTCATTCACAGGATGAGGGCATCACTGGCCAGGCAACATTTATTGCACATCCCTAGTTGCCCAGAGGGCAGTTAAGAATCAACTACATTGTTGGAGATCAGACCGGGTAAGGCTGGCAGATTTCCACCACTACAGAGTATTAGTGAACCAGATGGGTATTTTCGCAAACAATAGACAACAATTTCATGATCATCATTGGACTCGTAATTCCAGATTTCTATTTATTGAATTCAAATTGAAACTCAAAATGCTGAGATGGGATTTGAATCCCAGTCCCCAGAACATTACCATGTTGCTGGATTAATAGCTCAGTGATAAAACCATTTAGCCAGCAACACTGCCTGGGAACACAACAGGGCAAGGAAATGGCTCCCCATCACCTTCTGCGGGACATTAAAGTCTGTCCTGACCAGCGATGCTCAAATCCCGAGGACAAATAAAATAAATTCAATCCAAAATCCTGGGTAACCAGATCTGAAATACCAGATTTGTTCAATGCAAAGTCATTGGACTTCATTGATTAAAGGAAAAGCTGGCAGTTATATGGTGAGGTTGAAATAGGAAACCATCTCAAGGTACTTCCCAGGAGTAATTTTCAATAAAGATCTGACTTTGGGTCACATGGGGTGATTTTAGGACAGTGATTGGAAATATCATTGAGGAGATAGGTGAGAAGGAATATCACAGAGGAATCGGCAGAGATCTTCAAGGAGATTCAGGTCCAGGGAGATGGAGGTCAGGACTAATACATTCCTCTGTTTCATTCTGATTCTGTCAAATCAGAATCATCTTCCCTTGTAATCTCTTGAAATGCAAATGGCTCAACCATCTCCCTGGACCTGAATCTCCTTGAAGATCTCTGCCGATTCCTCTGTGATATTCCTTCTCACCTATCTCCTCAATGATATTTCCAATCACTGTCCTAAAATCACCCCATGTGACCCAAAGTCAGATCTTTATTGAAAATTACTCCTGGGAAGTACCTTGAGATGGTTTCCTATTTGTTTAGTGTTCCTATTTTTGTGGAACATTTAACATGAAATCCTGCTCTGAATATAATCTCATTTGGCAGACAGTGTCAGTGGGAGTTAATACTGTTCCTTCCAGTAAGACATGTAAAGATGTAAATACAGTTTCCAGCAAGTATTCCATTAGATCACACAGAAATCATCACCAGGAACTCCAGCAACTGATGAATCAGACACTGGGTACAGACAATCTGCAAAGAACATTCTTATTGCGTTTAGCAACACAGTAGAATCTGTCTGGTAAATCTGACTGGCTCAGCTTCATGTGATTGGGAAACAGAGATTGTCATAAGATACATCCACTCAGTGCCACATGAATCATGCAGCTGCTGGGCTGACCCTAGAGCTTAGATAATGATGGTGGGAGCTCCATCACAGCCACAACATTAAACATTGCTCGGGTAGCACAGTAGCTCAGTGGTTAACACTGCTACCAGGTTTGATTTCACCCTTGGGTGACTGTGTGGAGTTTGCACATTCTCCGCATGTCTGCATGTGTTTCCTCCCACAGTGCAAAGGTGGATTGTTCATGGGAAATGCAGGGTTACAGGGATGGGGTGGGTCTTGGTGGGAAGGTCAGTGTGGGTGCAATGCCCTGCTTCCATGTAGAAATGTTATGATAATGTCCTCAAACCATTACAAGCCAATATTGGAACTAAGCCGGAGAAACAATAGGTGTGACTTTCCCTGTTTAAAAAAAGGATGAATGTCAGTGAAGAACACACAGTCTATTGTGCACCAATCAGCTCACGGAGAGCGTGGTTTGGGCACACTCCTCAACATTTCGCAGACCTTTCCATTGGCTCGCCAGAAACTGTGAGCAATGAGACGCTTGGAGACAGTGAGGACAGTAGATGTCAGAAATGGGAGCCAATTGGTGAGAAGCTGGAAGAGCACAACAGGTCAGATAGCATCCGAAGAGCAGGAAAGTCAACGCTTCAGGACAAAGGGTTTTGGGCTGAAAAATATCAACTGCCTTACTCCTCGGATACTGTCTGATGTGCTGTGCTCTTCCAGCCTCTCAGCAATGAGATGCTGGTAGTCTCAGGTTCCAAAGAAGCAGCCAATCAAGGTCTACACCTGGGTATTCAGCATTGAGAAGTATTTTGGTGGGGGGGGGTCAAGGGAGAGGGGGGTCAGAGAGTCAGATTCAAGGATGGGATACACCTGTTAAAGGACACTCCTTTCCCTACATCTATATGTCTAACTGAGGCAATTGGAGCCAGCCCTCCTTCCTTATCCAGCCCTCTGTGGATTCCCAGACAGGAAACTAAACACCTCTCCTGACAGGAATTGGGGAAACGGCAAGTCAAGGCCCTTAAGCTCCCGTTAATTGACGACTTAGGGGCCTAACGGTGAATCAAGAAGATCATTCATAGACCTCCTTGCCCTCAAACTATTTAGTGAGCTAGCGAGAAGGGGTTGGTGTCACATCAGGGACAACTTGCCTCATTATTTCCACCTCCAGAGAGGGGAAGTTTGACTCAATATTCCAGTGAGTGGTGCTTTACTGAATGTACAGGTTCCTGAGTGAGATGATGGGGTAGTTAATGTTGGTTCACTCAGTTGAAAATCAGAGATATTTCTTTCAGTTAATAATGAGCTGGATTTTCTGAAGTTTGCATTCATTAGAGAGAGAGGGACCTTGTTGATAGTGAGAACATCATGGACCAGATTAATAGACTTGAATGGATTGATATTAAGAAAGTGGATGTGTTGGAAATTCTGGGAAGCAAGAATGTAGATAAGTCCCCAGGGTCAGACCAGATCTATCCAAGGTTACTACGGGAAGCGAGGAATGAGATTGCTGCACCTCTGGTGATGATCCTTGCATCCTTACCCTCCACAGGAGCAGTACCAGATGATCTGAGGGTGGCAAATGTTGTTCCTTTGTTCAAGAAAGGGAATTGGGAAATTCCTGGGAATTACAGACCAGTCAGTCGTACATCTATGGTAAGCAAGGTGCTGGAAAGGATTCTGAGAAATAGGACTTACGACTATTTGGAAAGACATTGTTTGATTAAAGATAGTCAGCATGGCTTTGTGAGAGGCAGGTCATGCCGCACAAGCCTTATTGAGCTCTTTGAGGATGTGATGAGACAAGTCGATGAAGGTCAAGCAGTGGATGTGGTGTATATGGATTTCAGTAAGGCATTTGATAAGGTTCCCCATGGTAGGCTCATTCAGACAGTTAGGCGGTATGGGATACAGGGACATTTGGCTGTCTGGATACAGAATTGGCTGGCTGAAAGAAGACAGCGAGTGGTAGTGGATGGAAAGTATTCTGCCTGGAGGTCAGTGACCAGTGTGTCCCGCAGGGATCTGTTTTTGGGCCTCTTTTCTATGTATTTTTTATTAATGACTTGGATGAAGAAGTGGAAGGGTGGGTTAGTAAGTTTGCCAATGACACAAAGGTCAGTGGTGTTGTAGATAGTGTCGAGGGCTGTTACACGCTACAACAAGACATAGACAGGAGGCAGAGCTAGGCTAAGAAGTGGCTGATGGAGTTCAACCTGGATAAATGTGAAGTGATTCATTTTGGAAAGTCGAACCTGAATGCTGAGTACAGGGTTAAAGACAGGATTCTTGGCAGTGTGGAGGGACAGAGGGATCTTGGGGTCCACGTACATAGATCCCTTAAGGTTGTCACCAAAGTAGCTAGGGTTGTTAAGAAGGTGTATGGTGTTTTGCCTTTCATTAACAAGGGAATTGAATTTAAGAGCCGCAAGGTTTTGCTGCAGCTCTATAAAACCCTGGTTAGACCACACTTGGAATATTGTGTCCAGTTCTGGTTGCCTCAGTATAGGAAGGATTTAGATGATTTAGAGAGGATGCAGAGGAGATATACCAGGATGCTGCCTGGATTGGAGGGCTTCTCTTATGAAGAGAGGTTGAGTGAGCTCGCGTTTTTCACACTGGAGAGAAGGAGGAAGAGAGGTGACTTGATAGAGGTGTACAAGGTAATGAGAGGCAGAGATAGAGTCAATAGCCAGAGACTTTTCCCCAGGGCAGAAATGGCTGTCATGAGGGGTCATAATTTTAAGGTGATTGGAGGAAGGTTTAGGGGAAATGTCAGAGGTAGGTTCTTTACACAGAGAGTGGTGGGTGCGTGGAATGCACTGCCAGCAATGGTGGTAGAGTCAGAGACATTAGGGACATTTAAGCGACTGCTAGACAAGTGCATGGACAACAGTAAGTTGAGGGGTGTGTAGGTTAGATTGATCTTAGATTACGATAAATGCTCGGCATAATATTGTGGGCCAAAGGGCCTGGACTATGCTGTACTGTGCTGTACTATTCTGTGTTCTGTGTTCTACGTTCTATCTCAGGCAGTAGAAAACTAACCATTGTCATTATGTGTAACTACCAAGATTAGAGAATGTAAACAAGATAACAGTTAGTGGACAGGACAGCTCTGCAGGAATTCCTCAGGGTAGTGTCCTAGGCCCAACCACCTTTCGCTGCTTCATCAATGACTTTCCCTCCATCATAATGTCTGAAGTGGGAATGTTCACTAATGATTGCACAATGTTCAGCACTGTTTGTGACTCTTCAGATACTGTAGCAGCCCATGTTCAAAATACAAGAAGACGTGCACAATATTCAGGCTTGGGTGAATAGATGGCAAGTAACCCTTGTGCCACCCAAGTACCACGCAATGACAATCTCCAATAAGACTGAATCTAACAATCGCCACTTCTCATTCAATGGAATCATCATCATCACTACATTTCCCACCATTAACATCCTAAACATTACCATTAACTAGAAACTAAACTGAACTGGTCATACAAATACACTGGATACAAGAGCAGGTCAAATTCTAGGAATTATGCAGTGAGTAGTTCACCACTTCACTCAACAGACCCTGTCCATCCATCAGGCACAAGTCAGGAGTATGATGGAATACTCTCCACTTGCCTGGATGGGTACAGCTCCAACAACACTCAAGAAGCTTGACACCAGTCAAGACAAAGCAGACAACTTAATTGGTGTCCACAAGCATCCACTCCCTCCATTACTGATGCTTAGTCGCAGCAATGTGTACTATTGACAAGATACTCTGCCTCACAGGGCCAGAGACCCGGGTTCAATTCCAGCCTCAGGCAACTGTCTGTGTGGAGTTTGCACATTCTCCCCGTGTCTGCGTGGGTTTCCTCTGGGTGCTCCGGTTTCCTCCCACAGTCCAAAAATGTGCAGGTCAGGTGAATTGGCCATGCTAAATTGCCGGTAGTGTTAGGTGAAGGGGTAAATATAGGGGAATGGGTCTGGGTGGGTTGTGTTTCGGCAGGTCGGTGTGGACTTGTTGGGCCGAAGGGTCTGTTTCCACACTGTAAGTAATCTAAATTCAACAAAGATCCTCAGACAGCATCTTCCAAACCCATGACTACTTCTATCTAGAAGGACAGGGGAGCAGATACATGAGAACACCACCATCTGCAAGTTTCCCTCCAAGTCACTCACCATCCTGACTTGGAATTATATCGCCATTCCTTTAGTGTTGCTAGGTCAATATCCTGAAATTCCCTCCCCTAGGGCACTGGACTGCAGTGGACTGCAGTGGCTCAAGAAGGTAGCTCACCCCCACCTTCTCAAGAGGGCAACTAGGGACAAGTAACAAATGCTGGCCTTGCCAGCAATGCCCATATCCCACAGATGATTTTAAAAGAAGTGTGGATCTGGATGAATGTATGTATACGGGTGAGTGTGTGGGTGTTTGTGTACTGTGCCTGAGTGTGTCCGAGTGTGTGTGAGTGAGTGGTTGTAAGTGTGTATGAGGGTAAGGGTGTGGTTGTGAATGTGAGTGTGTGTACACGGGCAGGAATGTATGAGAGTGTGTATGTTTCTTTACCCTCACTTCCCCCTTGTTCTATTCCTGTCTGAAACGGTCTACACTATATTTATACCTTGAAAAAAAGATCCATGTTTGTAATATGAACTTGCCTGCACAAACACTGCCTGATTCTGGGTTTCTGGCATGTTGCCATTTTTGATTTGGCATTTCACTAGCTTTATTTTTTACAAAGTGAGATTTATAACATTCTTGGAAAATATTCTAGCAATTTCTTTGATGACACAGGTCCTGAATGTTCCACCTCATGTACAGAGTACCTGTTCCTTTGGAGAATAATCTTGGCAGATGAAGAGTTAACTGATGGAGCACCAGAATAGGAACTATTTTGAAATCCTAACCCTTTTTGGAGACAGAGTGAGATCCCATAAATCAGTTACTACTCGAGGCGTCTATGGGCAAGAATCTAGATTGCAGTTAAGTGTTGTATCTAATTATTGTCTCCCTTGGTACCTGTGTCCCCATTACCACTCCCCTGTGTCTATCTAAATCACTTCACTAATGAGGTCAGTACCTGAGAGCGTTTACGGTTAGAGGTACTGTTAACAGATTGACTATTTGTACATCTCACCTAATTGGCTGAGTAAACTTCTACAATTATGCGCTAGGCCATAAAACATTGACTGAACAATAACAGAAGATACACAATGACTGACACATCACCAAGACAGAGAATATTTCAAATACTGTGTGACTGCTGTGTTTCGTTCCAAAGGGACAGCTTCAACTACGTATTTATAACCTTAAAGTAAAGATTAAAGGCACAATATTAAATCATTAAAGTAAATACTTTCATTGGAAATATAATTGCTTCAGAAATACAGCAGAATCAGGCCATTCAGCCCATCTACTCTGTGCAGGTGGCTGTGCTTCACATGAGCCTTTTCCAGCCACTTTCTATTTCACCTGATAAACTATTGCCCATGTTCATACATCACAATGTTTGAACTAAAGCTGTAATGAGGTCAGGAGTGGCCCTGGTGGAACCCAAACTGGGTGTCACTGAGCAGGTTATTGCTGAGCAGGTGCTGCTTGATAGTCCTGTTGCTGACACCGTCCATCACTTTACTGATGATCAAGAGTAGACTGATGGGGCGGTAATTGGCTGGGTTGGATTGTCCTGCTTTTTAAGTACAGGAGATACCAGGGCAATTCTCCACATTGTCGGGTAGATGCCAGTGTTGTAACTTTACAGGGAAGGTTTGGCTTGGGGAGCGGCAAGTTCTGGAGCACAAACTTCAGTACTGTTGCTGCAATGTTGCCAGGGCCTGTAGCCTTTGCAGTGTCCAGTGTTTCCAATCATTTCTCAAGTGAATTACTTGGAGTGATATCTGTGATGCTGGGAACCACGAGAGGAGGTTTAGATGGATCATCCACTCAGCATGTCTAGCTGAAGATTTCTGCGAAAGCTATAGGCTTATCTTTTACACTGATGTGCTGGGCTCTTCGATCATTCAGGATGGGAATATTGTGGAACCTCCTCCTCCAGTGATATGTTTAATCATCCACCACCATTCACAACTAGATGTGGCAGGACTGCAGAGCTTAGATCTTATCCATTGGTTGTGGGATCACTTTGATCAGTCTATCACTTGCTTCTTAAGCTGTTTGCCATGCGAGTAGTCCTGTTTTGTAGTTTCACCAGGTTGACACATCATGTTCAGGTACGCCTAGTGCTGCCCTTCTACACACTCCATTGAACTAAGGTCGATCCCCTGGCTTGATGGTAATGGTTGAGTGAGAGATATGCCGGGCCACGAGGTTACAGATTGAGCTGGAATACAATTCTGCTGTTGTTGATGACCCACAGTGCCTCATGGATGTCCAGTCTTGAGTTGCTAAATCTGTCCCATTTAGCATGGTGATAGTGCTACACAACACGATGGAGGTTATTCTCAATGTGAAGACAGTGCTTTGTCTCCACAAAGGCTCTTACTGATTTTGCCATGGACAGATGCATCTGCAGCTCGCAGATTGGTGAGGACGAGGTCAGGTATGTTTTTCCCTCTTGTTGGTTCCTTCACCACCAGTCTAGCAGCTATGTCCTTTAGGACCCGACCAGCTCAGTCAGTAGTGATGCTGCTGAGTCACTCTTGGTGGTGAATATTGAAGTGCCCCACCCAGAGTACATGTTGTGTCCTTGTCACCCTCAGTGCTTCCTGGAGGAGTACTGATTCATCAGCTGAAGGAGGACGGTACATAGTAACCAGTAAGAGGTTTCCTTGCCCATGTTTAACCTGAAGCCATGAGACTTCATTGGGTGCACAGCCAATGTTGAGGACTCCCATAACAAATTCCTCCCGACTGTATCCCACTGAGCCATACCTCTGCTGGGTCTGTCCTGCCGGTGGGACAGACATATCCAGGGATGGTGGTGGTGGTGTCTGGGACATTGCCTGTAAGGTATGATTCTGTGAGTATGACTGTATCAGGCTGTTGCTTGATTAGTGTGTGAGAGAGGTCTCCCAGTGTTGGCACTAGCCCCCAGGTGTTAGTGAGGAGAACATTGCAGGGTGGACAGGGCTGTTTCTGCCGTTGTCATTCCGGTGCCTGGGTCACTGCCAGGTGATCCATTTGGTTTCATTCTTTGAGACTTTGTAGCGATTGGTATAACTGAATGGCTTGCTCGGCCATTTCAGAGGGCAATTGAGTGCCAACCACATTGCTGTGGGTCTGGAGTCACATGGAGGCCAGACCAGGTGAGCATGGCAGATTTCCTTCTCTGAAGGACATGAGTGAACCAGATGGGTTTTTTCCAACAATCAACAATTCAGTAATTTACGTTAGTTTCTTAATTCTAGATTTTTTTAAGTGAATTCAAATTCCACCTCCTGTCATGGTGGCATTCAAACTCAGGTGCCCAGAACATTAGCTGAGTTTTTAGTTTAATATACTAATGATAATACCACTCAGTCATCACCCTCCCCAGTGAATTTATTTAGTTTTTCTTTAAATCCATCTTTACTGTTCACCTCAGCTACCCCTTGACATTGTAAGCTTTGTGTCTTCTCTCTGGTGAAGAGCTTTCCCCCATGTTCCTGGTTAGATTTATCAGTGATTGCCTTCTCCTTACAGCCTGGGTTTTTGGTCTCCTCCACAAGGGGAAACATTCTCCCTCTCTCTAACAAATTCCTCAATAACCTGAAGGTGTTTTTATTGTGAGCTCCTTTCAAAAGGAAGAAACAGGACCCCTTTCTTTTAAAACAATATCCATGTTGGACAGAGCATTAAGCTGTCATTCCAATGAAGGGACGGGAAGGTTAGATAATTCCATTGTGAAGACTTTTTTGAAGAGGTAGCTGCTGTTTCCACACTGCATTGGGTCATTCTGATCTATTCATATTCCACATTTCACACGGAGTGAGCTAGCTTAAAGACTCACAACTTGGACAAGACCTGATCACAGAACCTGTGGCTGTAACTAGGAGTTGCAAGCTATCAATCTACTCTCAGCTCATTGTATTCCATGAGTTCCAAACAGGAACAAACAGCTACTCTCTCCACGACTGACACTCAGTAGCAGCAGTGTGTACTACCGACAAGATGCACTGCAGAAATTCACCAAAGATCCTTAGACAGCACCTTCCAAACCCACAACTACTTCCATCTAGAAGGACAAGGGCAGCAGATACATGGGAACGCCACCCTCTGCAGGTTCCCCTCCAAGCCATTCACCATCCTGACTTGCAAATATATCACTGTTCCTTCGCTGTCTCTGGGTCACAATCCTGAGATTCCCTCCCTAAGGGCATTGTGGGTCTATCTACAGCACATGGACTGCAGCAGTTCACCCCCACCTTCTCAAGGGGCAACTAGGGATGAAGAATACTGTTGCTTCCTTGCTGAGAATTAACAAAGAAATCCAGAACTATTATTAGATCTGTCTGCAAAGCAATTCAATGAAAGCTCTCAATCATTCAACCCATTGTTATTAATGTTCAAAATCAAAATATTTTCCTGTGGCTAAAAGGATTGATTTATGAGGATGGATTTAGCTCGTACAGCCTTGAGTTTAGAAGATCAAAGAATGATCTAATTGAGATATTTGCACTATTTAAAGGATTTGATAAGGTGCATGGACAGAAACTATTTCCTGTGGTTGGGAAAATCAACAAAAAGCAGATAACTGCTCAGGGTTAGGCTCTCACTGGTGGGTGAATGAACAATGTATGAAACTTCAACATGGAGTTCCTAAAGGCAGTAAGTGAGGAGGGGGACAATACAGGATCAATACCTTTGTGCCCAATTCAAGAATTGAACTGGGAATCAGATCAGGCTTGGGTCCCTGGGGCAGGATGATGAAGCAAATTCTGACATTTGTGTCAGGAAAGTGAAACGTGAAGCAAGCCTTTACATTTAGTTCAGAAGTTTGGACATTTCTGAATCATCTACTCCAGAATCCTAAACTGAACAGGTACAATCCAAAGCAGGGAATAAGGAAGAATTACAGTGACAGGATTCAAAATGAGTCTGTTTGAGGGAAGAGTCCCACCAAGCTCAAAACGAGTCCTTTATTAACATAATTTATTGCATCCTCTACAAACCTCCTTCACACAATTAATCTTTCCCCCTTCCCAAATACTCACTTTAGAAACTGCCCCACATCATCACACAGAGCTTCACAACCTGGCCATTTACATTCTCCATGTCCAAACAGAGGGTGGACACCTGTGGCTTCTTCATGGGACAAGCTGGAAAAGAATAGACCAGAGGTGAGGAGGTGAATCAATGGCACATGAACAACAGGGAAATCATGAAGAGGGAAAGTTCACAACACACTGTCAGAAAAGGCCACAGAATGAAAGAGTGCACTTTGGCTACAGAGTGTCTGATCTGTTTTTAGCCATGGGTTGCCTGTCTCCATGTTTAGTGAGGTTAGTACTCTTGGTGAGCTCAGCGTGGCCAGCTGATTGAACAGGGACAATCTTACACTTGAAAATTGAAATCCACATTCTCAGTGTTAATATGATAAAATCTGAACTAATTTTAAAAAAAACATTCATCCATGGGATATGGGCATTGCTGGCTAGACCAGTATTCATTGCCCATCCCTAACTACCCAGAAGGCAGTTAAAAGTCAACCACCTTGCTGTCACATGTAGGACAGACCAGGTGAGGATGGCAGATTTCCTTCCCTGAAGGACATCAGTAAACCAGATGGGTTTTAACAGGCAATTAAAAACAGTTTTGTGGTCATCAGTAAACTCTTATTTCAAGATTATTATTGAGTTCAAAATCTACCATCTGCTGCAGCAGGATTCCTACTAAGGTCCCCAGAACATTACCTGGGTCTCTGGATTAATAGTCTTGTGATAATGCCACTGGGCCATCGTCTACTCACTTCAATGAAGCATAAATCACACACAACATTCAATTGGGGTGGAACACTAAGGCAGCCACAGAGAATGTGGTCATTTGCTAATCAGTACCTCCCCGAATGGAGCACCAGTGCAACTCCAACTGAGCACCAATGCAACTGCAGTGGAGCATCAATGCAGCTTCAACCCCAGTGACTGATAATGGTAAAAAAAATTCTCAATGTCTCAACCTACAGGTTTGAGACTAAGATGAACAGCACTTGTGGGTAAGGGTGACAATCAAAGTGGTAAAAGGAATGGAGATCCAGAGAAGCAAAGGTTTTGTTGCTTGGTGGATCAGGCTCATGAAGCTGAATACTCTCTTCCTGTGTCTATGTTCTTCAGAAATCACTGCTGTATAAGAATGCTAATTCTGGTGAGCTTTTTATTCCCACATCACACTCTTGTGTTGGAGGCTACCTTTCTCTCTTTGGAGTGTGAATGCTGTTCTGTCCATTCAACAAAGGATGATGGGATATTGAAGGTGAGCTCTTTGACGTTAGGAAAGAGGTAGAGGTGGAGCTGCTGGTTGAGAGGTCGAGACTATCACTCTTCTGAGGGTCCTCCATGCTTTGCACACTGGTCACTTCTTTCCACAGTTGTTGAAGGTCTGCTGGACACATTGCTGCAAATGATAACACAGTCTGAATCAAATCACAAGAACAGCTTACTTTTACAGAGTGCCTTTAATGTGGCACAATGTCAGGGATTGCCTACAGGAATGTAATTGAACAATATTTGACACTGGGCCATGTGAACAGATTTTGGTGATCAGCTTTAGTTAAATAGGTAGGTTTTAAGGATTACTATGAAGGCTGAGAGAGAGAAGGGGAGAGGTCTAAGAGCTTAGGACCCAGGCACAGGCAATGCAGATGAAATGATGGAAATTGGAGATGTGGAAGAAATCAGAATTGGACAAATGCAAAAGATTTGTACAATTGTGGCTTTTTTTTTGTTGATGTAAGAATCATTGGCTGGGTCATCACTTATTGCCCATCCCAAAGATTAGAGGAGGTTGCAGAGAAAGGGAGGAATGAACCCATAAAGGGAATGAAAAGGAGACCTATCAGCAGTCCAGCCATCTCCCAAGTGAGTATAATCTCCACTGTGCAGGTCAAATATCAGACGTCACTTACTGAATTTGACAAATCAGTAACAGAACAATGAAGTTAAAATAGTCTGCTTTTACACAGAACTATTGAAAGAACTTTTGACACATGTAGCAATAAAATGAACTTGCTCAAAATGAACTTGTTGCATTGATCTGGTCAAATATAATTTGAGTATGTAACATGGGGATTTGTAACTGCCCACCAATAAGTTCATATGAGCAAACTGAATTGAATCTGCATGTTTCTGATTTGTCCCTGGAATGAAGTTCCACTGCAGTTAGTATCCTCCTATACATTCACACCTCGTGGTCAATGATCATCTCCAACAGGAGACAATTTAATCACCGCACCATGACATTCATGGTGTTACCATCACTGAATCCCCCACTCTCAACATCCTGAACATTACCATTGACCAGAAATTCAACTGGACTAACCTCGAGCCCAGTTATAAGAAGGATATTATCAAGCGTGAGAGGGTTCAGAAGAGATTTCCCAGGATATTGCCGGGTGTGGAAGGTTTTGAGTGATAAAGAAAGGCTGGGTAGGCTCTTTTTATTGGAGCATAGAAGGTTGAGAGGGGACCTTACAGAAGTTTATGAAATAATCAGAGGTACAGATAGAGTTAATGGGAGTTGTCTTTTCCCTGGGGAGGTGGATTTCAAGATGAGGGGGCACAGACCGAAGGGTTTGTTTCTGTGATGCATAACTCTAAGACTCTATATAAACACAGTGGTGACAGCAGATCAGAGGCTAGGAATACTGCTGCGAGTAATTCCCCTCCTGACTCCCCACAGTCTGTCCACCATCTACAAGGCACACATCAGAAGTGTGATGAAATCCTGACTCCCCACTTGCCTGGATGAGTGCAGCTCCAACAATGTTTAAGCACCACATCCACAAACAACCACCCCCCCCCCCTCCCCCTGCACCCCACTGACGCTCAGTAGCAAGATGCAGTGCAGAAATTCACCCAGGTTCCTTAAACAGCTTCTTCCAAACCCACTACTACTTCCATCTAGAAAGACAAGAGCTTATTTTATACTGTCAAGCAATTATCATTTCCCAATCAGTGAAAGCAATGTGAAATTTAGTTCTCATGGAAGATCATAGACCTGAAACGTAAACTCTCTTGACAAATGCGGCCTGACCTACTGAAAACATTTAGTTATATTTATCCTAAACTACTGTACCCATCACAATATCGTGATCAGAGTCATTAGCTCTGAGTGGGTGTGTTTGTGGTGATCTCATCATATGACTTTCCCCCCTTTAACCATCACAGCCAGTGAAACATTCTCCCAAATCTGAATGTTTATCGTTGGTAAATATAAGTGTGTCACAGAAGATGAGAAAGGAAGACACATCTTTTCGTTGTGACAAAATGAATCTTTAATTTCTGGAGATTCCAGAATAATCCTCAAGGACTGGTAACCCGTACTGGGAATTGAACCCAGAGTTACTTAGTTTAGTAACTCACTGAGTTCATTCATTGAGCAATTGAGGAACCTAAGTACAGTGCATGTTTTAAACGAGTTTTAAAAGGGAACAAGTTCAAGTGTTCTTTCTGAAATCGAGAATTGCGTAATTAGTGATGAGTTTTGACGGATCTGGCCATTAGTTGAGTTGTCATGATGGCTGAACAGGTTCAGTGTCTCTCTGTGACACTAATTAGAGACACTGCACTTCCTGCGAGTTACCAAGACAGGAGCAGCAGTACTTATTAAATCGAAAGGTTGAATCTCCTATTAGTTGCTAGTTTGCAGTTGTATCAAAATCATTAATTGTGACTTTTCTACTATGGATATAAATAATCAGTCGGTGTTTGCAAAATATTGAGATGGGGACATATTTTAATCCAATCACAACAACAGGAACAGAATCCTCTCCAATGTGTTATTTTTGTGTGTTGTTAAGACTTTGCCTCAGGCTCTGAGCCTAACTCATCACTGCAGCCTTTGATTGAATGGGAAAGAGTGGCTATGGGATGCATTTGGGGATACAGACACTGCCTTAACTTAACATAGAAAGCACAATCATTAAAAGAATTGAGCTGAAAGTGGAAATTAGAAGCATGAGAATGTGGGTTAATTGCTGTCATTCCCAAATCCTGATGAATTCTGCCCTCATTCTTACAGAAACAGAACCTGAAGAGCCACGTTGCGATGGAATTTTAAAAAAGCATTGAGGAACAATGTAAAAGTTAATCCTGAGGTGGAAACAATTTTTTTTAAAGTGGTTAAATCCTGAATGACCTCTCTCGCAATTAGTACAACGGGGTCAATACTGACAAGGCCATTATTATTGCTCAGGCCTGACTTGACATTTCACAGGATTGCCAAACGTAAGGCAGAACGGGCAGGGACTGGTGTTACATATGTGCCTAGGCCCAGTGGGTATAATAAACTACATGTCCTAAAGGACATTGGGTAAGGTCAGGTTTTTGTGTGGGTTTGTTACAATGCAACAATTTCATTTCCTGCACCCAGACGTCTAAGGTGTGGGGGCAGGGGTCATTGTACCCAGGGTGGGGACAGGGGGTCACTGTACCTGGGGATCTTGGAGGGTCACTTAACCTGAGGGTCTCAGGGGACACTGTGCCTGGGGAATCTTGGGATTTACAGTACCTGGAGGTCTCAGGGATCACTGTGCCTGGAGATCTCAGGGTTCACTGTGCCTGGGGTCTTGAGGGTCAGTGTACCTGGGGATCTTGGGATTTACTGTACCTGGGGGTCTCAGGGATCACTGTGCCTGGGTCAGGAATTAAATGTGACCTGGTCCCTGTCAGTGTTGGACTCACAGACTCCCTGTGAGCTGGTGAAACTGAGATAATGGTGAGGTGCCTGCTTTGTACCTACCTTGTGCGAGTGTTTGCAGAGGGACAGTGGGCTGTCCGGGTTGCAGTGTCACCAGTCCCTGCCTCTGGAGGTTTAGAAGATGCTGTTGTTGAAGCTGCTGCATTTGAAGGAACTGCTGCTGGAAGGCAAGCTGCTTATTCCCCAGCTGCTGAGGAGAGAGAGGAGAGAGAGAGAGAGAGAGAGAGAGAAAGAGAGTGAGAGAGAGAGGGACAGAGAGAGAGAGAGAGAGAGGAGAAAAAGAGAGAGAGAGAGAGACACCATGAGATGCACTTCCCCAGCACAGCAAGCATTACAAACATTAGCAGGCACTCACAACAAGGGGTCTCCCTCCGGTTGGGGCTGACACTTGCTTGGCCAGTGGCAGGATCCCTGGGACCCTCACTCACTCTGTCGCTCAGCAGAACCTCTGACTGCCCCTCCTCTGTGAACCAGTACATTGTTGGGCAGCTATTGGCCAACAGAGCCATCACAGTGAACATAGATCGATGTATTTCCCAGCACGGAGCGACACAGTAATGATGATGAAAGTCTATTTCATATTTCCCACCAATTCTTGAAGTCCTTGCTCTGACACAGTCAGGGACTAGAACATCGAATGCTGGTTGTATTGCGGTACCTCTCTTCTCCAGGAGCAGAGATGGTAAAATTATCCATCAAACCAGCAAGACGTGTCCTCGATGCACAATGAAGGTCATGAATATTACCATAAAACACATGAGAATATGCTGAGGGTTCATTTAAAGAAGTGAATATCAAATTCTAGTCTTTCCACTTCCTTCAGTGGCTGAGGGAATGGGCTAGAACATGGCTGACAGATATAGTGTCAATAAGTGTTATTCATTTTGATAGAAAAAGCAGAAAGTTTTCACGTGGTGGTAAGCTGGCAAGCACAGGTGTGTAAAGGGATCTGGGTGTCCTTCATTTCAAACAGTCTGCTCCCTCCATTGCAAAAGGTTTTGAATCTAAGGATAAAGGTGTCTTACTGCAGTTGTATACAGCCTTGGTGTGACCTCACCTGGAGCATCGTGTACAGTTTTGGTTTCTTTATCTAAGGAAGTACAATAGAGATTCATCAGACTGATCCCTGGGATAGTTATGATCTTTTATAGAATCCCTACAGTGTGGAAGCAGGCCATTTGGCCCATCAAAGTCACACTCACCCTCCAAAGGCATCCCACCCAGACCCTATCTCGGTATTTACCATGAGTAACCCACCTAACCTGCATATTCCCTGAACACTGTGGACAATTTATCATGACCAATCCACCTAACCCACAAATCTTTGGACCATGGGAGGAAAGAGAGCACCCACTGGGCCACACAGACATGGGGAGAATGAGCAAACTCCACACAGTCACCCAACTGTAGAATCGAGCCATGGTTCCTAGTTCTGTGAGGCAGCAGTGCTAACCACTGAGCCACCATGCCACCCCTGTGCAGGAGAGATTGACGACAGCTTTGAAAAATGATAGTTAGCCTCTTGAAAAATTACAAAATCCTTTTGGACTGTGACAGGATGGATCTAGATTGGATGATTCCCCATGGCAAGTGACAATAGAATCAGAGAAACAGCCTCAGGATAAGGGTTACAGCATTTAAGACTGAGATGAAGAGGGATTTCTCCACATCAGAGGATAGTGAATCTTTGGAATTTTTCACGTCAGAGCTGTGAAAGCTCAATCATTGAGCAGCTTCTAGACAGAAATCAAGAGGTTTCTAAAGATTAATAACATGAAGAGGAATGGAGACAGTGCAGGTAAATGGCATTCAACCCCATTTAACCTTGCTCTCCAGCACTGTCTCGGAGCTCACACTTGTTATCTCTGGACTGAGAGTCCTGCAGAAGGTGGTTCAGTATCTTGGGACTGCTTTAATCCAAACCTGACCCACGATGATCAGAAAGTCTAACCATGCAAGTCATGAGTTGGCACTTCCAGCCTCTGAGCCAAGCTACAGGCTTCTCATTCTGGAGCTGGATGGAGCTTTTAACCTGGCAATGAATTTCAGATAATGAACCATTTGAAACATCCTGAATCTATTTGTGGACTTACAGCAGTGATGCAGGCTATCAATCTCAGTACAAAGGGCCAGTTCAGAGGGAGTGCCACACTGTCGGAGGCCGCACTGTCAGAGGGTCAGTGCTGAGGGAGTGCCGCACTGTCAGAGGGTCAGTGCTGAGGGAGTGCCGCACTGTCAGAGGGTCAGTGCTGAGGGAGTGCTGCACTGTCAGAGGGTCAGTGCTGAGGGAGTGCTACACTGTCACAGGGTAGAATTAGAACACTAATTCACTTCAAAAAGTACCTGCCCCTGTTCTCTCTCCTGTAGAACCCTCAATGTCCCAGAGTTTCAAGTTGTACCCACATGTAATCTAATCTAATCTAATCTAATGAGTGAAATGCAGGTAGGCAGGTCCTGAGTAACCTCAGTCCAAAGGGGCATTTCAGGGGGAGTGGGAGGGGATGCCTGTGGCTTGTGGAGATTGAACGTTTCCTCTTGGGGTCTCAGACAGCATTCACACTCATGTTCCTCCGAGCCAAACAATCCTTGTAAAATAAACCCTTTCGCATCCGTGGCATCTGCTGGTTTTGACTGGGCTCTGCTGTTTTGGTCAGACAGCTTTCAATTGTTGATAAATTGTGCAAATACCTCTGCTCACTACTCTCTGTACTTCTTTAGACTGTGACAGGAATATTTTCTTTAATATGAGATTCCAGCTTCCATCCATTTTAATTAAGAATGTGCAGCTTTTTTTTGTGAAATGCTGCACTTGTGGTGATGGTTTTCACTAACAAGCAGCTCTCTGTTTCCTATTAACATAGTCCCCAGTGAGGTGTGAGTAAACTAGGATACTGAGGTACAGCTAGCTGCATGAACTCTGTCACTGCTGTGACATATTGCCTCTGAATGTATTCAATATGAATACATTTCCTGCATTAACATACATTAGGTAATAAACCTCCAAACTGGGCTGCTGTGCAGATGAGAATGTTTCTAAACTGCTGTTTCTCTGAAAGGGCTTTGGACTGAATTTCATCACGTGATCAATAACAGTTTAGCTCTATAATATAGTTTGATTCTAATTGTCGAGTTCATTCTCTTTCTGCCACAGCTTTGAATTATGATTGTTCAGGAATATGGATGGAAGGCTATTGCCTAACTAACAACACATACAAGTTGACCATGGGTTTACTTAAACAGCACATTCCAGAATGAGGCACTGTCCTAACATTAATCAGGTGTGAAGTAAGTGTAACGTTATAGCCCAAACTAACGTTATAGCCCAAACTAACGTTATAGCCCAAACTAATGTTATAGCCCAAACTAACTCTTCTGCAGAGTTTCCTTCCAGTGTTTGCCCTAAATCTGAATTGGCTGAATTCCTCCTTTGCCCTCCCCGTACTGCCCAACAGTTTCTATAATCTTAGATCACTGGTCAAGTGTAAGATGTAAACCATTTTGCTGTATTCAGTTTGTACTATGCAAGCCAGCAATCTGTGAAAATTGTAACATTCAAGAACCAGACAGTTTCGAGCTGTTGCTACATTCAACCATTCCGAAATATTAGTGACGCTCCAATGTGCCGAGGAATAAGTGGGCCTTGTTTTAAGATTTTCAATAGGCCACCCTGAACAGGTCACTCAGAGCAGTTAAAAGGCTGCAAGCAGTTTGTTAGCAATACATGAAGAAGAAGGTGGTGAACCTTAAGTCACTTTATCATCTTCATAGTTAAAAATCACACAACACCAGGTTATAGTCCAACAGGTTTAATTGGAAGCACACTAGCTTTCGGAGCACTGCTCCTTCATCAGGTGATTGAATCACCTGATGAAGGAGCGTCGCTGCGAAAGCTAGTGTGCTTCCAATTAAACCTGTTGGACTATAGCCTGGTGTTGTGTGATTTTTAACTTTGTACACCCCAGTCCAACACTGGCATCTCCGAATCATATCAGCTTCATGGTACTGAAAGGAGACTGTCTGCCAGAGAGCTGGCAAGTGGGCAAAGAAAAGTCAATAAGTAGTGATGATCTGTTAACGTGTTTGGACAAAGGAACATCCAGGAGTGGGGGTATTCTACTAAAGTACTGCAAATGGAACAGGCTGGTGATTAGATGCTAGATTACAGCCTCATGAATCCCGGAGGACATTATCTCCTGAGACAGAAGTGAGGAACTGGGAGGCAAGCAGTTGTTGAGGTGTTCCTGATGGAGTGGCTTTTGAGTGAGTTCCAAAGTTAGGTCTTTGAAAAAGAAGAAATTGGAAACCCTTGTTAAGTTTAGCAAACTTCAGTAAGTTGTTCGAACTTCAGTAAGGCATTTGACAAGATTCCCCATGGGAAACTGGTTTGCAAGGTTAGATCTCATGGAATACAGGGAGAACTAACCATTTGGATACAGAACTGGCTCAAAGGTAGAAGACAGAGGGTGGTGGTGGAGGGTTGTTTATCAGACTGGAGGCCTGTGACCAGTGGAGTGCCACAAGGATCGGTGCTGGGTCCACCAATTTTCATCATTTATATAAATGATTTGGATGTGAGCATAAGAGGTATAAGTTAGTAAATTTGCAGATGACACCAAAATTGGAGGTGTAGTGGACAGCGAAGAGGGTTACCTCAGATTACAACAGGATCTGGACCAGATGGGCCAATGGGCTGAGGACTGGTAGCTGGAGTTTAATTCAGATAAATGTGAGGTGCTGCATTTTGGGAAAGCAAGTCTTAGCAAGACTTATACACTTAATGGTAAGGTCCTAGGGAGTGTTGCTGAACAAAGAGACCTTGGAGTGCAGGTTCATAGCTCCTTGAAAGTGGAGTCGCAGGTAGATAAGATGGTGAAGAAGGCATTTGGTATGCTTTCCTTTATTGGTCAGAATATTGAGTATAGGAGTTGGGAGGTCATGTTGCGGCTGTACAGTTCATTGGTTAGGCCACTGTTGGATATTGTGTGCAATTCTGGTCTCCTTCCTATTGGAAAGATGTTGTGAAACTTGAAAGGGTTCAGAAAAGATTTACAAGGATGTTGCCAGGATTGGAGGGTTTGAGCTATAGGGAAAGATTGAATAGGCTGGGGCTGTTTTCCCTGGAGTATCGGAGGCTGAGGGGTGACCTTATAGAGGTCTATAAAATCATGAGGGGCATGGATAGGATAAATAGACAAAGTCTTTTCCCTGGGGTCGGGGAGTCCAGAACTAGAGGGCATAGGTTTAGGGTGAGAGGGGAAAGATATAAAAGGGACCTAAGGGGCAACTTTTTCACTCAGGGGTGGTGTGTGTATGGAATGAGCTGCCAGAGGAAGTGTTGGAGGCTGGTACAATTGCAATATTTAAAAGGCATCTGGATGTGTAGATGAATAGGAAGAGTTTACAGGGATATCGGCCAGGTGCTGGTAAATGGGACTAAATTAGGTTGGGACATCTGGTCGGCATGGACAAGTTGGATCGAAGGATCTGTTTCCGTGCTGTATATCTCTATGACTCTAGATATCTGGTATTTGTTGAGAAGGATACTCTATCTCTGGAGTAGGCAATAGTTTAATCGTGTTTTCAGTTAACTGTTAATCCAGAGACCCAGGTAATGTTCCAGGTACCTGGGTTCGGATCCCAACATGGTAGATAAAGAACAAAGAACAAAGAAAATTTACAGCCCAGGAACAGGCCCTTCAGCCCTCCAAGCCTGATCTGATCCAAATGTACTGTCTAAACCTGCCGGTCAATACCTAAGCATCTGTATCGCTCTGCTCCCCACCTACTCATGCATCTGTCCAAACGCATCTTAAATAAATCTACCATGCCTGCCTCTACCGCCTCTGCTGGCAACACTTTCCAAATGCCCACCACCCTCTGTGTGAAGTACTTGCCCCATGCATCCCCCTTAAACTTTACACCTCTCACCTTGAAAGCATGACCTCTGGTTATTGAATCCTTCACCCTGGGAAAAAGCTTGTCTCTATCCACCCTGTCTATACCCTTCATGATTTTGTAAACCTCAATCAGGTCCCCCCCCTCAATCTCCATTTTACTATTGAAAATAAACCTAACCTACTCAACCTCTCTTCATAGCTAGCACCTTCCATACCAGTAGGATGGTAGGATTCAATAAAAATCTGGAATTATGACAATGAAATCATTGTTGATTATTGGGAAAAACTCATCAAGTTCATTAGTGCCGTCTTGGGAAGGAACCTTGTCAAATTCATCTAGTCTGGCCTACATGTGACTCCAGATCCATTAGCATTGTGGTTGACTGTTAATAGCCTGCTGGGTAACGAGGGATCAGCAGTAAATGCTGGTCTAACCAGCAATGTCTGCTTCCTGTGAATGAATAAAAGAAACCTTTGTCAACCATTCATTCACGCCTTTTTGAAAAGGGAAACTGTGCAGTACTTGACTGACTAACACAAGGAAATAATCCACTTTAAATCATATTCGCTATTGAACCAGTACCTGGTACAGACATGCTCGTCCACAATATTATTAGTGGAGGTTCAAAGTTTGTCTCCAACTTGTATGGTTTAAAGGTAGCAGGCCAAAACTGGGAAGCTAAGAGGCACTGTGAGCCATCAGCAGCAGCAGTATTGTACTCTGTAACCTCATGACCAAGAATATTCCTAACCTCTTGTATGGAATAAACCCAGAACTCTTTGTTCAATAAGCTCCAGTTCAATAATGGCCAGTGTATTAACTCAATAATTTACTATTGAGCCAGATAGGCTGCTACTTAACAAGAACCTAGGTTCCTGATCTTGCAGTACAGGGACTGTATTATATTTTGGTAAAACAAACAAGGGCAGGACTTATACAATTAAAAGTAGAGTTTTGGGTAATGAACGAAAGGAGTAGCCATGGGCACCCGCATGGGCCCCAGCTATGCCTGCCTCTTCGTAGGGTATGTGGAACAGTCCATCTTCCGCAACTACACTGGCCCCACCCCCCACCTTTTCCTCCGCTACATTGATGACTGTATCGGCGCCGCCTCGTGCTCCCACGAGGAAGTTGAACAGTTCATCCACTTCACCAACACCTTCCACCCCGACCTCAAATTCACCTGGACAGTCTCAGATTCCTCCCTCCCCTTCCTCGACCTTTCTATTTCTATCTCAGGCGACCGAATCAACACGGACATCTACTACAAACCGACCGACTCCCACAGCTACCTGGACTACACCTCCTCCCATCCTGCCCCCTGTAAAAACGCCATCCCATTCTCCCAATTCCTTCGTCTCCGCCGCATCTGCTCCCAGGAGGACCAGTTCCAAAAACGCACAACCCAGATGGCCTCCTTCTTCAAGAACCGCAATTTCCCCCCCGACGTGGTCGACGATGCCCTCCACCGCATCTCCTCCACTTCCCGCTCCTCCGCCCTTGAACCCCGCCCCTCCAACCGCCACCAGGACAGAACCTCACTGGTCCTCACCTACCACCCCACCAATCTCCATGTACAGCGCATCATCCGCTGTCATTTCTGCTACCTCCAAACGGACCCCACCACCAAGGATATATTTCCCTCCCCTCCCCTATCAGCATTCCATAAAGACCACTCCCTCCGTGACTCCCTCGTCAGATCCACACCCCCCACCAACCCAACCTCCACTCCCGGCACCTTCCCCTGCAACCGCAGGAGGTGCAAGACTTGCGCCCACACCTCCCCCCTCACCTCCCTCCAAGGCCCCAAAGGAAACTTCCATATCCGCCACAGATTCACCTGCACCTCCACACACATCATCTATTGCATCCTCTGCACCCGATGTGGCCTCCTCTATATTGGGGAGACAGGCTGGCTACTTGCGGAGCGTTTCAGAGAACACCTCTGGGACACCCGGACCAACCAACCCAACCACCCTGTAGCTCAACATTTCAACTCCCCCTCCCACTCCACCAAGGATATGCAGGTCTTTGGACTCCTCCATTGTCAGACCACAACAAAACGACGGTTGGAGGAAGAACGCCTCATCTTCCGGCTAGGAACCCTCCAACCACAAGGGATGAACTCGGATTTCACCAGTTTCCTCATTTCCCCTCCCCCCACCCTGTCTCAGTCAAATCCATCAAATTCAGCACCGCCTTCCTAACCTGCAATCTTCTTTACGACCTCTCCGCCCCCACCCCAGTCTGACCTATCACCCTCACCTTGACCTCTTTCCACCTATCACATTTCCGACGCCCCTCCCCCAAGTCCCTCCTCCCTACCTTTTATCTTAGCCTGCTGGACAAACTTTCCTCATTCCTGAAGAAGGGCTTATGCCCGAAACGTCGATTCTCCTGTTCCCTGGATGCTGCGCTTTTCCAGCAACACATTTCCAGTTCTGATCTCCAGCATCTGCAGACCTCACTTTCTCCTTTTGGGTAATGTTGTAGAACAGAGAGGCTTAGGGGTTCGGGTACATAATTCTTTGAAGTTTGTGTCACAGGGAGACAGGGTGGTTAAGAAGGCATTTGCTTGTTTGTGTTCATTACTCAGACCTTTGAGTTCAGGTGTTGGGATGCCATGTTGAGGTTGTACAGGACATTGGTGAAGCCTCTTCTGGACTTTTCTGTCCAGTTTTGGTCACCCTGGTATAGGAAAGATATTATTAAGCTGGAGAGGGATCAGAAGAGATTTACCAGGGTGCTGTTGGGACCGGAGGGTTTGAGTCAAGTGGAGCGGCTGGGTAGGCTGGGACTCTTTTCACTGTAACAGAGGAGGTTGAGGACCTTTGTAGAGGTTTATAAAATCATGAGGGGCATTGGTAAGGTGAATGGCAGGTATCTTTTTCCTATAGTGAAGGATTTCAAGACCGGGGCATGTTTTTAAGGTGAGGAAAGAAAGATTTAAAAAAGACATGGGGGCAACTTTTTTTTATACTGAATGATTGATGTGTGGGATGGAATTCCAGAAAAAGTGGTGAATATGAGTACAGTTACAATGTTTAAGAGACATGAATAGTAACTGTTTGGAGGGATAATGGACAAGTGCAGGCAGGTGAGACTAGTTTAATTTGTGGTTATGGTCGGCACGGACTGGTTGGTCTGATGGGTCTATTTCTGTGCTGTATGACTCTATGGCTCATCTTTATCTAATCATTTTGATTCAGATTCTAAACTCAAACTAATTTTTTAAAAAATCAAACATATAACAACAAATACTATTATTTTCACTATCGACCACTTTCCCTGGTCATTGTGGGTCAAATCCAAATGTTCAAGGACAGCTAAATGGTATCAGTGTGGTTGCTAAGAAACTAGGGTAGTTAAGTGTGCGTGGGATTAAATGGTCATTGGAGCCTTGGCAACAAATGCATTTTTCCATGCCCATAATCTGAAAAGTCAAAAATGAAGGCACCAAAGGCGTGTAATTAATAAAGAGCAAATTAAAAGTCCCTACAACACAATGAGCAGTTGCCTCTCGCTCTCTTCCTGGAGATGTGGAGGTCATGTGGCTCCAGCTCCCTTAATCACCGATCTCTCCTCACTCCTCATCTGAATGAGCAGGCACATAAGAAAGCTGAGAGAGTGTGGGTGAATTTAACCAACCCACCAGTGGCAGGTGTCCATGGTGAGAACGGCCGATTTCCTTCACAACAGGACAGAGTGAACTAGATGGATTTTTTGACATCCTAGAACAGAATCATCTGATGCCATGAGAACAGTCCGTTACTTTGCTGCGGTGTAAAATTGAGCAGGACCAAAAACAGCCAGTCAACAGCGTCCATTTCTGCTGGGCGTGGTTAGGGTAGGATTACACCCAGTGATTGGTGGAAGGGCATTTAGGAAGATACAAATATGAGACGACCATTCAGTTTCTTGATTATGGTTGGTCTACATCGCAATACCTGCTTTGATTCCAAAGCTTTTTAATGTTTTTTACCCAACAACACTATACCTATCTCAGTCTCAACATTTTCAACTAATTCCCAACCTCAACTGCATTTTGCAGGAGAGAGAGAGTTCTGGATTTTGTGTCAGGAACTGCTTCCTGACATCATCCCTAAATGATATGGCTTGAATTTTAAGGATCTCTGTCTTGTTCTGGACTCTTCCAACAAAAGAATTGGTTTTCAGGGAAGGATTATCAGAACAGAAACAAATCCTATTGTCCCCTGAGATTCACTCTCTTTTGTCAGAGAAGATTGACAGCAGCAAGCCTGGAATCCTGCCTGATCATTCTCCGTTCCTGAGTTGGGATACTGAAACAAACTGTATCGTAGCCAATTAGCTGTCTGCTCTCTGCTGACTTCAGTAGTTTCCCCACTAAGACACACTTGGTGTAATTATAGAAACAAAGAGGGAACCTCACAACAAATGACTTTATTTCCCTGTGTCCGTATAATCAGCGTAATATGGTAATACACTTCATTATCAATCAGGCGTTAATCTATGAATGTGCGACTTGTGGGTTCCCAAAGTTCAGAGGTCATGGATCCAAAAAGGAGGAGATAAGGAAGGCAGAGGGAGAGGTGAGGAGAGGCTGATTTGGATAAGTGAGTAACTGTAAAAGAAGCTTTATTCTGTATCTAACCCCATGCTGTCCCTGTCCTGGGGTGTTCGATGGGGACAGTGTAGAGGGAGCTGTACTCTGATCTAACTCCGTGCTGTCCTTGTCCTGAGAGTGTTTGAGGGGGACAGTGTAAAGGGAGCTTTGTCCTGTACCTATCCCCATGCTGTCCCTGCCTTGGGAGTGCTTGATGGGAGATAATGTAGAGAGAGCTTTACTCTGTATCTAACCCCGTGTTGTATTCTCCTGGGAGTGTTTGATGGGGACAGTGTAGAGGGAGCTTTGTTCTGTACCTAACCCCATGCTGTCCCTGTCCTGGGAACGCTTGATGAGGCTACTGCATGTGTGAAATAACATTGCTGACCCAGTAGTTGATAAAACTCACGTGAAAAAGCACGATTTATTTCTGAAGAAGCTGCTGAATTCATTGTCTGCTGTGCATTCACCCCACACCCCTTTCAATAATCTCAAATGGGTCCGAAGTAAATCAAAAACTGTCAAAGATATCAGCGTGAATTGGCAGCAGAGAACTCATACAGTATGAAGTGATAAGGTCCAGAAATGTTACAGTGATAAAGGATACTACAGAGATCAGTACTGGGGAGAATGATAAACACTTCTTTGATGTACTCAGTGAAATATGGGCTGTATCACTCTGGCAGATGAGATCTTTAGAAGCTGCAGAAGTAAGGAAATGGTTCTTGATCCAAATCTGCAATGTGGCCAAACTGCTTATAAACCAACACAGACAGCTAGTCCCAGGAGAGGGAGAGAGGGTCAAGGCCATTTCCTTGGAGGGTGTGTAATACATTTGAAGATGTTGGGTGTTCGCTGATGGGCTTCACTTCTTTAACACATTTTGTCTGTGTTCTGTTTACATTAGATGCAGTTCAGTGACTAAAGCTAGCGGGGTAACAGGGTTGTCAAGTTGATTTATGAGCACATCAACCCAAGTTTCTGTGTGTTGTGCAAGACTGACAGCGGCAGTTCATTAAATCTGGGTCCTGAGTGACTCAGAACTTGGCGTCCGTCCTGCTGTTTAAACGTCAACTTTAACCCTCTGAGCCACACCACTTGTTTTTCAATTTTCTGCTTTCCTCTCCTGAAGGCGCAGACTCTTGTAGTTCCACAGGTGTTAGTGTTTCCTCAATCGGTCTCCCCACTGACTGAACTTCAGGTGAAGCCTTTAGCAATGCTAGTCAGCTGACTTGGGGTTGGGTCACCAATGTGTTTATTGATACTGGGGCGGTATCCCAAAAGAAAACCCTGCATTCCCAATCCTGGAAAATATAAATGTAGGAAATGTGGCAGCTAACTTAGGCACAGGAAAATCCCACAAAGTTGTAATAATGAACAAAAAATCAGTGTCAGTGACATCTGTGCAGGGATAACAATTGGCCATGACCATTGGTGAGACCTCCTCCAATTTTCTTTAAAATATTACTGAGTTCCATTGTGTCCACCTGAATGCTGAGATAGGCTGTCTGATACATCTCATCCAAAAGACAACACCTCTAACAACACAACATTCCCTCAGCACCGCACTGAGACTACATGATGGCTTTGAGACAGTGCAATGGGATGACAAAACCATTGATCTCAGAGGTAAGAATGTCAGCCATTGGGTTACACCGAACACGAGTGGTTTAAGAAGTCATTCAGCTAATTTGGGATGGGAATTCAATGAGAAGCCTCCCGGCAACATTTACTAAACACTGAAAACATTTACTAAAGGCTAAAATACTACATATGAGACTAAAAGTTACAAAATAAATCAGGCAATGGTTCCACAGGCAGGAGTTTTAACATTTCACCTTCCTGAAGTGCTGGTACCATGTTAGGCTCCTTCACTCTGTCCTACTATTCTGATACGGGGCACCTTTAGAACCAAGGAATTGACGCTTAATCCAAATTTGTAATGTAACTGAACAGCTTACACAGGCAAGGAGTCTCAGCTCAGTGGAGGGATGAAGACTTTGATCTCCAGAATTCAGTCCAGATATTGCTCTTTGGGGACAGGTAAATTAAGGGTTTGTGAAATGATATGGCCTTTTAGTATTTAGCAGCTCTCTGAGTTATGTTCCAGACAGTCAGTGAAAAAAAAACAAAATACAATCTGTACATACTCACCTTAGAAGCAGTCACCTCAAACAAAACCACCACCACTGTAGACTGCTCCCAGGTGAATCACCAATTCATGCTCAATACCTATTTCCAACTCTCTTCCTAATTTTTGCATGAAATGTGGGTGTTTTTGATGAGGAACATTGTTGTCCATCTCTAACAGTCAATGAGAAGGTGGTGGTGGTGCCTTTTGAACTATTACGGCCTGTTGTGATGTAGGAACACCCGTAGTGCTGTTAGTGCTGTTATTGGAATTTGACCCAGCAGCAGTGAAGGTACAGCGATATACCTGTATTTCCAAGTCAGGATGGTGCTTGGCTTGGAGGTGAAATTGCAGGGGGTTGTGTTCTCATGTATCTGCTGCCCTTGTCCTTCTACAGTCATAGTCAATGCTTCAGAAGGTGCTGTGGATGGGGCCTGGTGAATCACTGCACTCATCGCGAAGGTGGTAATGCTGCTGCTACTGTGTGTCAATAGTGGAGGGGCTGATTTTGTAATGTAGTGGATGTGGTGCCATTCAACTGAGTATTCTGGGTGATGTTGAGATTCTTTTGTGTTGTTGGAGCTGCACTCATCCTGGCAGTCAGAAATTATTCTCTCGTACTCCTGACTTGTACCTCTTAAATGGTGGTCATGGTTTGGTGAGTCAAGAAATGAGTTACTCACTGCAGGATTCCCAGCTTCTCACTTGTTCTTGTATCTGCTGTATTATGTGGTGAGTCCAGTTGTGTTTCTGGTCAATGGTAACCTCTGAGATGTTGATAGTGGGGGTTTCAGTGATAGCGAGGATTGAATGTCAAGGATAGTGGTTAGATTCTCTCCTGTTATAGATGGTCTTTGCCTGGCATTTGCATGGCATCAATGTTAAGTACTCAATTAAGATACAATTAACACATTGTATGTTTAATCAGACTGATAATCAAATGATTGTTATTGAAAGACTATTGGACACTAAATGAAAGAAGGAGCATGGCATCAAGGTGTGGATGTGGAGGTGATTCTCCCAGGTCTTGTAGCCTCCTCCTGCTCTGAGTGTATTCTTAAGAAGATGCATGGTGTAACTTTCACAAAGCAACATCCCAGAGAAACAGAAGGTGAAAACAGAGAATGGTTGACAGGGAACCTCAAGACAATATCAAAGCAGTTTTTCAAGAGTGGTACAAGGCATACATTTTAGAAATCATCATTGGAGACTTTGATAACTTCCATAAAAACGGCTGATGAATCTGTTTCGAGCAAAGGGACTAAAACAGACGTTGCTGGAGTAGCTCAGCAGGTCTGGCAGCATCTCTGAACAGAAATCAGAGTTCATGTTTTGGGTCGAGTGACCCTCCCTCAGAAGTCAGAATTCATTAGAACAAAGGGAATTGTTCGCCTTTGAGACACTCTCTCTTGTTCAAAATGACCATGTGCAGTGAAAGGAATGGAGCACTTTCAATTTCAGACATTCAAGTGAGAAATATTAGTGACCAAGAGTAACACAAGGAGGACAGATAGCTGAAAGACCATGTTTATCGCAATGCTAATTGAGCAATGACAGGCCAGCTCAGCCATGGGGTAACTGAAGCCATGAAGTGGTGAGTGGTGAGGGAGGACTGCACTGTGCTCAATTGGCTAACTGGCCTGGAGACAAGGCAAAGGGAAGGTGTGCCCTATTTTTGGTACTCTCCATCCATTTGGAGGAGCCCTATGCATCCCTGGGAACCCCTCCACAAACACCAACGCACTTACACTATACCCATCAAACACTCCATGGACAGGGACAGCCCGGGGATAGATACAGAGTAAAGATCCCTCTGCACGGTCTCCCAAACCCTCCAAGGATAGAGACAGCACAGATTAGATGCAATGAAATATAATGCCAAATATTTTCACATCATTTGAATGTTGATGTCCCAATAACTTCCCCATACATCAATGAAGTGTCCTTAACATTTTGAGGTTGGCACTTGCAGCTTTGTAGCCTTTCAGGATTGTACCAACTTTATACCAACCAATAGCTCTTTCTGGCTGCTGCAACTAAAACAGAGTCAAGACTATTAGTAAGGACCCCTGTCCTGAGAGTATCTGAGGGAGACTGTGCAGTCTTTGGAAAAGAATCAGTTGATCCCAGTGTTTGGGTTGTAACACAGCATTCTAATCCTCATTGATGCATTTATCTCCTAGCCTCCTCCTCAATTCTATAATTATATGAGGAATTTTGCAAAGCTTTGGAAGGGTCATGACCCATACCCTTCAATCCATCAGAAACACCCAGACACATTGTCTTCATTAGAGGCCCATTTGCTTTGCCCTTATCCCCTTGCACTGTTCCTAGCTTTGCACAGACTGTGAACAAAACTCTCTACACAGTTCTCCCAGGAGTCACCTTGTGTGTGCCTGGAATATACAACTCTGAACCCGTGAGGTTCTGCCAGATGGATAGTATAGACAGCATGTGCTAAATATAGGAGAATCACACAGAATGAGAGAGGGAATAATTTTGCAATCTTGAAGCTATTATAGGTTTTAATGGACATGTGTGACCATAAGGATTTGACAGCAGGGGTCAACAAGAATGGGAAATGTTTGAAAATGTTTTCATTTCAAAGTGGATTCTTGTTTTCTTCAAAATGCTTTCAACCACATTTTGATTTTTTTTCATTTTGTCCTCCTTGATGTCAGAAACTGTCATAGAGATCTCTCCAAACATTTGACATTTTTGACACTGATGTTTTTCAATATCCAACACTCCCAGGACAACTACAGCGCGGGGTTAGATACAGAGTAAAGCTACCTCTACACTGCCCCTATTAAACACTTATGCCTGAAACGTCGATTCTCCTGTTCCTTGGATGCTGCCTGACCTGCTGCGCTTTTCCAGCAACACATTTTCAGCGCTGTTTTCTATAGACCCCAATAGCAGCAGAGAGATGGAAGAACAGATTGGACAGCAGATCTTGGAAAGGTGCAGATGTAACAGAGTTTTTGTTATGGGTGACTTCAACTTCCACAATACGGATTGGAACCTCTTTAGTGCAGATGGTCTGGATGCAGCTGATTTTGTCAGGTGTGTCCAGAAAAGATTCCTGACTCAATATGTAGATAGGCCGACTAGGAGGGAGGCCATATTGAATTTGGTGCTCGGCAACAAGGCAGGCCAGGTGTCAGATCTCACAGTGGGAGAGCATTTCAGTGACAGTGACCACAACTGCCTCACCTTTACCATCGCCATGGAGAGGGATAGGAGCAGACAGAATAGGAAGGGAGAGGAGAAATTACTGTTATTAGACAGGAGCTATGGAATATAAATTGGGAACAATTGTTCTCCAGGAAATGGACAACAGAAATGTGGAGCCTGTTTAAGGAGTATTTGTTGCGAGTGTTGGATAACGTTGTCCCACTGACACAGGCAAGAAATGGTAAAGTGAAGGAGCCTTGGATAACAAGAGCAGAGGAGCTTCTTGTCAAAATGAAGAAGGAAGCTTACTTAAGGTTGAGAAAGCCAGGATCTGGCACAGCTTTAGAGGATTACAGGGTAGATAGGAAAGAACTCAAAAATGGACTGAGGAGAGCTAGGAGAGGGCATGAAAAAGTCTTGGTGGGAGGGATTAGGAAAACCTAAAAGTGTTCTACACATATGTGAGAAATAAGAGAATGATCAGAGATAGGGTACAGCCGATCAGGGGTAGTGGAGGGAACTTGTACCTGGAGTCTGAAGAGGTAGGGGGGGCCCTAAATGTGTGTTTTGCTTCAGTATTCACTAGAGAGAGGGACCTTGTTAATAGTGAGAACACCATGGACCAGGTTTAGTAGGCTTGAATAGATTGATATTAAGGAGGTGGATGTGGGAAGTATCAAGATAGATAAGTCCGCAGGGTCAGACCAGATATATCCAAGGTTACTGCGGGAAGTGAGGAATGAGATTGCTGTGCCTCTGGCAAAGATCTTTGCATCCTCACTTTACACGGGAATAGGACTGGATGATTGGAAGGAGGTGAATGTTATTCCTCTGTTCAAGAAAGGGGATAGTGAAATCCCTGGAAATTATAGACCAGTTAGTCCTATGTCTGTGGTAAGCAAGGTAATGGAAAGGATTCTGAGAGATAGGATTAATGAATACTTGAAAAGACATAGTTTGATTAGAGATAGTCAGCATGGCTTTCTGAGGGGCAGGTCATGCCTCACAAGCCTTATTGAGTTCTTTAAGGATGTGACGAGACAAGTTGACGAAGGTCGAGCAATGGATGTGGTGTTATATGACTTCAGTAAGGCATTTGATAAGGTTCCTCATGGTAGGCTCATTCAGAAAGTGAAGAGGTATGGGATACAGGGACATTTGGCTGTCTGGATACAGAATTAGCTGGCTGAAAGAAGACAGCGAGTGGTAGTGGATGGAAAGTATTCCACCTGGAGGTCAGTGACTGCTGGTGTCCCGCAGGGATCTATTCTAAGGCCTCTGCTCTTTGTAGTTTTTATTAATGACTTGGATGAAGAAGTGGAAGGGGGAGTTAGTAAGTTTGCCGATGACACAAAGGTCGGCGATGTTGTAAATAATGTCGAGGGCTGTTACAGGCTACAATCAGACATTGACAGGATACAGAGCTGGGCTGAGAAGTGGCAGATGGAGTTCAACCTGGATAAATGTGAAGTGATTTCTTTTGGAAGGTTGAATTTGAACGCAGAATACAGGGTTAAAGATAGGAATCTTGGCAGTGTGGAGGAACAGTGGGATGTTGGGATCCACGGACAAAGATCCCACAAAATTGCCACCCAGGTTGAGGGTTGTTAAGAAGATGTATGGTGTTTTGACTTTCATTAACAGGGCTTAAGAGCAATGAGGTTTTGCTGCAGCTCTGTAAAATCCTGGTTAGATCACACTTGGAATATTGTGTCCAGTTCTGGTCGCCTCATTATCGGAAGGATGTAGATACTTTAGAGAGGGTGCAGAGGAGATACTGCCTGGATTAGAGGGCTTGTCTTATGAAGAGAGGTTGACTGAGCTTGGGCTTTTCACACTGGAGAGAAGAAGAGAGTGGTGGGTGTGTGGAATGCACTGCCAGCGGTGATAGTAGAGTCAGAAACATTAGGGACATTTAAGCAACTGCTGGACAAGGACATGGATGGCAGTAAATTGAAGGGTGTGTAGGTTAGGTTGATCTTTGATTAAGATAAATGCTCGGCACAACATTGTGGGCCGAAGGGCCTGTACTGTGCTGTACTGTTCTATGTTCTATGTCAAACCCCTCTTTGAAATTTCACTCAGGGTAGGCCCAATCTGCTGAAAGTTTCCTTATTAGACAAAATAAGGGTGGCACAGCAGCTCAGTGGTTAGCACTGCTGCTCCACAGTGCCAGGGACCTGGATATGATTCCTCACTCTCAGGCAACTCTCTGTGTAGAGGTTACACATTCTCCCCGTGTCTGCATGGGTTTCCTTCGGATGTTCCTGTCTCCTCCCAAAGTCCAAAGATATGCAGGTTAGGGTGGATTGGCCACGAAAAATTGTCCCACCGTGTTCAGGGATGTGCAGACTTGGTGGATTAGCTCCGGGGAATGCAGGATTACAGGGATGGGGGTGGATCTGGGTGGAAGGCTCTGCAGAGAGTCGGAGTGGTCTCGAGGGGCTGAATGGCCTGCTTCCATACTGTTGGGATATAGTGATTGAAAATCATCATTGTAGGAGTTAACCGAGTGATTCTTCTCTGAGCTATTTCAATGGAAGCATAGTTATTTCAATCAATCTGTTCAGTGATCAGGGATAGTCAGCATAGTTTTGTCCAAGGGAAATTGTGTCCCACAAACTTGATTGAGTTTTTTGAGGAAGTAGCCAAGAAGAATAGTGAAAGCAGAGCTGTACACATTGTTTACTTGGACTTTAGTAAAGCTTTTGACAAGGTTCCATACGGTAGACTAATTAGTAAAGTGAGATCACATGGGATATAGGGTGAGCTTATCAATTTGATACAAAATTGGCTTAATGACAGGAGACAGTGTATGTTGGTGGAGGCTTGTTTTTTGGACTGGAGGCCTGTGACCAATGGTGTTCCACAGGGATCGGTGCTGGGTCCACTTTTATTTGTCCTTTATGTGAATGCTTAATACAAGGATATAGAAGGCATGGTTAATATGTTTGTGGATGACACCAAGATTGGGGGTACAATGGACAGTGAAGAAGGTTATCTAAGATTACAAAGAGAGCTTGATCAATTGGGTCAATGGGCTGAAGAGTGGCAGATGGAGTTTAATTTAAATAAATGTGAGGCATTGCATTTTGTTAAAACAAACAAAAAACAAGACTTATACAGTTAAAAGTAGTGCATTGGGTAGTGTTGTAGAACACAGAGACCCAGGGATTCAGGTACATAATTCTTTGAAGTTTGCATGATATATAGGCAGGGTGGTTAAGAAGGCATTTAGCACATTTGCTTTCATTGCTCAGACCTCCGAGTATAGGCGTTGGAAAGTCAAGCTGAGGTCGCACAGGATGTTGGCGAGGCCTCTTCTGGAATACTGTGTCCAGTTCTGGTCACCCTGTTATAGGAAGGATATTATTAAACTGTAGAGGGTTCATAAAAGATTTACCAGGAGGTTGCTGTGACTGGAGGGTTTGAATGATAAGGAGAGCTGGGTGGACTGGGACTTTTTCACTAAAGGGTAGGAGGTTGAGGGGTGTCCTTAGAGAGGTTTATGAAATAACGTGGGGCATAGATAAAGTGAATGGCAAGTGTCTTTTCCCGAGGTTTGGGATTTCACGACGAGGGTGTATATTTTTAAGATGAGAGAAGAAAGATTTTAAAAAGACATGAGGGGAAATTTCTTTTTCCACAGAGTGTGGTTCATGTGTGGAGTGAACTTCCAGAGGAAGTGGTAGATCCAGGAACAGTTACAACACTTAAAAGACATTTAGATAACTGGATTAGATTCCCTACAGTATGGAAACAGGCCCTTCGGCCAAACAAGTCTACACCAACCCTCCGAAAAGTAACTCACCCAGACCCAGTTCCCTGCACTATATTTACCCCTGACTAACGCATCTAACACTTTGGGCAATTTAGCATGGCCAGTTCACCTGATCTGCGCATCTTTAGACTGTGGGAGGAAACCGGAGCACCCGGAGGAAACCCACGCAAACATGGGGACAACGTGCAAACTCCACACAGACAGTCGCCTGAGGCGGGAATTGAATCCGAGTCCCTGGCATTGTCAGGCAGCAGTGCTAACCACTGAGCCACCGTGCCGCCCTAAGTACATGAATGAGAAATGTTTGGAGGAATACAGGTCATGTGCAGAGAGGTGGGACTAGTCTAGTTTGGATAATGGTCAGCACGGATTGGTTGGACCGAAGGGTCTGGCACTTGAACCCACACCATCTGGTTGAGAGGTAGGGACACTACCAAAGGAAGTATAACTCCTCTTAATTAAGGAAACCAAGACTAGATACAATCCCCCAGGTCTCACCAATACTGTGAACTGAAGGAACAAGACTCCAGATTGTAATCCCATTACAAAGAAGGCGGATTGCTTCACATTTACTTTCCTCATTGCTTGCTCTACCTGCATGTCAATGTTTTGTGATTCATGTATAAGACACCCAGATCTTTCTGTACTGCAATCGCTCTCTTTTTAAATAATATTATGACTTTCTATTCTTCCGGCTAAAGAGGGCAACCTCACATTATGTTCCATCTCTCAAATTTCAGCCACTCACCTCTTTGCAATCTCCTTGTAATCTTATCACAGCTTGCTTTCCTACCTACCTTTGAATTATCAAAACCTTGACAACAGGATAGCTGGTTCCTTTACCCAGGTCATTAATACAAGGTGTAAATAATTGAGATCACAGCACTGACCCTTAAGGCACTCCATTTGTTACAGTTTATCAATCTTTTCATTGTACTCACTTGAGTACAGTCAGTAGTCACACGACACCAGGTATAATCCAACAGGTTTATTTCAAATCACAAGCTTTTGGAGTGCTGCTCCTTCATCAGGGGAAGGGTGTACATGTGACAATAAAGATCATTCAGTTCAGTGAAAATTACCTATTTATCCCAACTCTCTGTTTCACAGATGGGTGTCATCTCAAAACCCTTGAAGAGTTGCCTCACTGTAGACAATTTATAGATCAGCAAACTAAGTATATTTGCTCAAAGGGCACTATAATTGCCACGGGTGACTCTAATCTGCATATTGACTGGCCTATCAGACAGTGAATTTTAGAGTGCATCAGAGATTGCTTCTTAGAACAGTACATTGCAGAACCCACCCAAGGATAGGCTATTTAGTGTAATCTGACCGGATTAATAAGATATCTTGTAATTAAGGATTCTCCAGGGAGTGGTGTGGTGATTGTAATGAGGTCAGCCATACAATATGAGGTCCCCGATTGGGGGCTGTTAATCTGATCCAATCATGGAGCCTTGGCTGACGTATAAAAAGGAGAGTGTCAGAGATACTGACACTCTGGTGGTTGGCTCTGAATGAGGCTGTACTAAAGTCAAGGACTGTTCATGTGTAAATAAAGGGTGACTTGGTAATGGGACACTGACCTCTGTGGAGTTATTTGAGTAACAATCACCACATGGTAGAATTTCACATTCACTTTGAGGTAGAGCCAGTTGGTTCCCAAACCAGGGTCCTGCACTTAATATAAACATCACATTCATTTTATTTTCTGTATTTTTCATTGCAGACAGAACAGAGAAAAGAATTGTTTTACAGCAAAGGACTGAGGAAGAAATTGCAGTTCTTTTTAAACAGCGAAGTACTGTTTCCACTGTTACTTTGTTCATTTGGAAAATGTGGAATTCAATACCACAGGGATTACGAACATATGAACAAGTAGCAGACAGTAGGCCATTCAGCCCCTCTAGTATGCTCTGTCATACAGTCATAGAGATGTACAGCATGGAAACAAACCCTTCGGTCCAACTCATCCATTGGATAGAAAACTGGCTAACCGGTCGAAGTCAGAGAGTGGTGGTAGATGGTAAATATTCTGCCTGGAGCCCAGTTACAAGTGGAGTTCCGCAGGGATCAGTTCTGGGTCCTCTGCTGTTCGTAATTTTTATTAATGACTTGGATGAGGGAGTCGAAGGGTGGGTCAGTAAATTTGCAGATGATACAAAGATTGGTGGAGTTGTGGATGGTGAGGAGGGCTGTTGTCGGCTGCAAAGGGACTTAGATATGATGCAGAGCTGGGCTGAGGAGTGGCAGATGGAGTTCAACCGTGCCAAGTGTGAGGTTGTCCATTTTGGAAAGACAAATAAGAATGCGGAATACAGGGTTAACGGTAGGGTTCTTAGTGAGGTGGAGGAACAGAGGGATCTTGGGGTCTATGTTCATAGATCTTTGAAAGTTGCCACTCAGGTGGATAGAGCTTGTAAGAAGGCCTATGGTGTATTAGCGTTCATTAGCAGAGGGATTGAATTCAAGAGTCGTGAAGTGATGTTGCAACTGTACAGGACTTTGGTTAGGCCACATTTGGAGTACTGTGTGCAGTTCTGGTCGCCTCACTTTAGGAAAGATGTGGAAGCTTTGGAGAGGGTGCAGAGAAGATTTACCAGGATGTTGCCTGGAATGGAGAATAGGTTGTACGAGGATAGGTTGAGAGTGCTAGGCCTTTTCTCGTTGGAACGGCGAAGGATGAGGGGTGACTTGATAGAGGTTTATAAGATGATCAGAGGAATAGATAGAGTAGACAGTCAGAAACTTTTTCCCCGGGTACAACAGAGTGTTACAAGGGGACATAAATTTAAGGTGAAGGGTGGAAGGTATAGAGGGGATGTCAGGGGTGGGTTCTTTACCCAGAGAGTGGTGGGGGCATGGAATGCGCTGCCTGTGGGAGTGGTAGAGTCAGAATCTTTGGTGACTTTTAAGCGGCAATTGGATAGGTACATGGATGGGTGCTTAAGCTAGGACAAATGTTCGGCACAACATCGTGGGCCGAAGGGCCTGTTCTGTGCTGTATTGTTCTATGTTCTATGTTATATTCCGACCAGATATTCCAACCAAATCTCATCTCATTTGTCAGCATTTGGCCCATATCCCTCCAAACCCTTCCTATTCATATACACATCCAGATGCTTTTTAAATGCTGTAATTGTACCAGCCTCCACCACTTCCTCTGGCAGCTCATTCCATACCCATACCACCCTCTGTGTGAAAAAGATGCCCCTTAGGTCTCTTTTATATCTTTCCCCTCTCACCCTAAACCTATGCCCTCTAGTTCTGGACTCCCCAACTCCAGGGAAAAGACTTTTGTCTATTTATCTTATCCATGCCTCTCACGATTTTATAAACCTCTATAAGGTTACCCCTCAGCCTCCGATGCTCCAAGGAAAACAGCCCCAGCCTGTTCAGCCTCTCCCTATAGCTCAAATCCTCCAACCCTGGCAACATCCTTGTAAATCTTTTCTGAACCCTTTCAATTTTCACAACATCCTTCCGATAGGAAGGAGACCAGAATTGCACACAATATTTCAAAAGTTGCCTAACCAACATCCTATATAGCTGTGACATGACCTCCCAACTCCTGTACTCAATTTTCTGACCAATGAAGGAAAGCGTACCAAACGCCTTCTTCACTATCCTAACTATCTGTGACTCAACTGTCAAGGAACTATGAACTTGCACTCCAAGGTCTCTTTGTTCAGCAACACTCCCCAGGACCTGACCATTAAGTGTATAAGACCTGCTAAGATTTGCTTTTCCAAGATGCAGCACCTCACATTTAACTAAATTAAACTCCATCTGCCACTCCTCAGACCATTGGTCTATTTTTAAAATAAGATCATCGTTGATCTGATTGACCTCAAATCCACATTTTCACCTACCCATTATAACCTTCCAAGCCCCTGCTCAACAATAGTCTATCTTCAAAATATTCAAGAACTTTGTTTCCATCACATTCACAGGAAGAGACTTTTCTCCCCATAGTCCTTGCATCTATTCTTCCGACCAAACTGCATGACCTCACACTTTCCCATGTTGTACTCCATCTGCTACTTCTTTGCCTACTCTCCTTTGTCCAAATCCTTCTGCAGTCTCTCTGCTTCCTCAATGCTGCCTGTCCCTCCATCTATCTTTGTACCATCTGCATACCCAGCCAGAATGCCCTCAGTTCCTTCACCTAGATCATTAATGTGCAAAATGAAAAGCTGTGGTCCCAACACTGACCCTTGTGGAACACCACTTGTCACCAGCTGCCATCCTGAGAAAGACTCTTTTATCTCCACTCTCTGCTTTCTGACAGTCAGCCAATGCTCTATCCATGCTCGCACCTTGCCTCTAACACCATGGGCCCTTATCTTACTCATGTATGGCACCTTGTCAAAGGCCTTCTTGAAGTCCAGGTAGATAACGTCCATTGGGTCTCCTTGGTCTAACCTGATTGTTACCTCCTCAAGTAATTCTAGCAAATTTGTCAGGCATGACCTTCCCTTGATGAAACCAAGCTGACTCTGCCCTATATTACCATACACTTCCAAGTATTCAGAAATCTCATCCATCATAATGGACTCCAAAATTTTACTAACAACTGAGGTCAGGCTAATCGGCAAATGTCCCAATGCTGACCCCCGGGTAAAAGTTACACAAGAATTATGGGAGAAAGAATAGGAGGTTATGCTGATGTTGCAGCTGTACAAAACTCTGGTGCAGTTGCTCTTGGAGTATTGCATACATTTCTGGTCACTGCAGGAGGATGTGGAAGCTTTAGAAAGGGTTCAAAGGCGATTTACCAGGATGTTGCCTGGTATGGAGAGAAGGTCTTATGAGGAACGGCTGAGGGACTTGAGGGCTGTTTTCGTTAGAGAGAAGAAGGTTGAGAGGTGACTTAATTGAGACATATAAGATAATCAGAGGGTTAGATAGGGTGGACATGAGAGCCTTCTTCCTCGGATGGTGATGGCTGACACGAGGGGACATAGCTTTAAATTGACGGTGATAGATACAGGACAGATGTCAAAGGTAGGTTCTTTACTCAGAGGGTAGTAGTGGGGTGGAATGGCCTGCCTGCAACTGTAGTAGACTCGCCAGCTTTAAGGGCATTTAAATAGTCATTGGATAAACATATGGATCAAAATGGAATAGTGAGGTTAGATGGGCTTCAGATTGGTTCCACAGGTTGATGCAACATTGAGGGCCGAAGGGCCTGTACTGCACTGTGATGTTCTATGTTCCGGAAACAGCAGCAAAGATAAATGAGGGATTGAGTACAGCATAAACACTGGCATGGAACATTTGGGCCGAATGGCCTTTTGTTTGATTTTTCTACTTTGAAACAAGTGCCCCAAAGCTTGTTAATGTTTACACCACTTCTGTGCACCTTGAGTTAATCTGCAGCTGGAGTACTGAGTACAGCATTTCATGGAGGATGTGACTGCATTACAGTTGGTGCAGAAATGTTTTTAAAAGATTTTACAAAGAAATGAGGATTCTAGCAATGATGGAAGGTTGTAATGAAGTGCTGTGATTCACCGGGTAGCTCTTCTAGCTGTGAGCTAGAAAGCTTCAAGATTGAAAATCCATTTCTGGTCTCATTGGCTATGAAAGAGCTCAGTTAGTGGGGTAGGCAAACTAGTGCGTATCAGGTCTGGTCCCCATCTTGGGTAAGCATGGAGGCCTTTCAGTGTTACACACGCCTAATCCAAAAACGATGGTTGCTGTGTAGCTGACCAATGGGCAGTGTGTTAATCTTGTGTAACATCAGACAAGCTGAAAAGTGAGAGAGCAATGAGTGAAGGTTGGACAGATCATTTCCTTTGGAATACCTGAGGAGAGAGAGGAGATTTATTTGAAGAGGATGAAATTGTGTAGGTTACAGCTAGAGTTTTTAATGCTTTTTTGGGGATGTGGCATTTATTTCCCATCCCCAACTGCCTTTGTGCTGATTGGCTCTATTGGCCATTTCAGAGACAATTAAGAGTTAACCACATTGCTGTGGGTCTGGAGTCACATGTAGACCAGAACAGGTGAGGATAGTACATTAGCGAACCAGATGGGGTTTGTAATGACAAAGATGATCATTTCATGGTTACCAATAAACTAACTTCCAGTAATTAAAGTAAATTTCTCCAGAGACTGTAGTGAGATTTGAATCCATGTCCCAACAGCATTCAACTCAGGCTTCCAGACCACCAGCCCAGTGACATTATCACCATTGCATTGTGTTCCAGAATTGATAGGGTGGATAGAAGGGACATATTTCTCTATTGCAGGTCGATAACCAGAGGACACTGATTTAAAGTGTCTGTTTAAGGATTAGAGAGGAGTTGAGGAGTATTCTTCATTACCCAGAGAGTGGAGGACGTCTGGAACTCGTGATCTGAAATACTGACAAAGGCAGAAGCATCCATCTCATATAAAGAAACATCTGGATATGAACTTGAACAAACGTAAACTACAGAGTGAGCGACCAAGAACTGGACAGTGCAATTAGACTGGATTTTTTTTAGTTTGGCGAGCATAAACATTGAATAGCCTCCAGCCAGGGATGTGAATGTTTCTGTGTCAGAGAATCATAGACAGCATGGAAACAGACCTTTCAGTTCAACACATCCATGATGGCCGGACATCCTAAATTAATCTAGTCCCACCTGCCAGCATTTGGCCCATATCCCTCCAAACCCATCCTATTCATATACCTATCTAGATGTCTTTTAAATGTTGGAATTGTACCAGCCTCCACCAGCTCATTCCATACACGCATCACCCTCTGTGCAAAAAAGTTGTCTTTTAGATCCCTCTTTGATCTTTCCCCACTCACCTTAAACCTATACCCTCTAGTCCTGGACTTTCCCACCCCAGGGAAAAGACCTTGTCTATTTACCCTATCCATGCCCCTCATGATTTTATAAGGTCACCCCTCAGCCTCTGATGCTCCAGGGAAAACAGCCCCAGCCTATTCAGCCTCTCCTTGTAGCTCAAACCCTGCAACTCTGGCAGCATCCTTGTAAATCTTTTCTGAACTTTTTCAAGTTTCACGACATCCTTCCTGTAGCAGGGAGACCAGAACTGCACACAGTATTCTAATAATGGCCTAACCAATGTCCTCTACTTTTCTGTGCTTATTGCCATGCCACAGTTATGATAAAATAAGAACATAAAACCCAGAGCAGGAGTAGGTCGTCTGGCCCTTTGAGCCTGCTCCACCACTCATTTAGATCATGGCTGATCTTTTTGTGGACTCAGCTCCACTTACCCACCCACTCACCATAACCTTTAATCCCTTTGCTGTTCAAAAATCTATCTTTGCCTTAAAAACATTCTATGAGGTCGCCTCAACTGCCTCATTGGGCAGGGAATTCCACAGCTGGACAACCCTTCTGGTGAAGAAGTTCCTCCTCAGCCTGTTCTTAAATCTGCTCCTCATTATTTTGAGGTCATACCCCCTAGTCCTAGTTTCACCCACCAGTGGAATCAATCTCCCTGCTTCTATCTTATCTATTCCCTTCATAATTTTATATGTTTGTATAAGATTTACCCTCATTCTTCTAAATTCCAATCAGCATATTCAGTCTCTCCTCATAAGCCAACCCCCTCAACTCCGGAGTCAACCTAGTGAACCTCCTTTGCACCCCCTCCAGTGCCAGTACATCCTTTCTCAAGTAAGGAGACCAAAACTGCACGCCTCCCCAACACCCTGTACAGCTGCAACATAACCTCCATGTGTTTAAACCCCATCCCTTGAGCAATGAAGGACAATATTCCATCTGCCTTCGTAATTACCTGCCGCACCTGCAAACCAACTTCTTGTGATTAGATTAGATTACATTACAGTGTGGAAACAGGCCCTTCGGCCCGACAGTTCCACACCGACCCGCCGAAGCGTAACCCACCCATACCCCTACATTTACCCCTTACCTAACACTACGGGCAATTTAGCATGGCCAATTCATCTGACATGCACATCTTTGGACGGTGGGAGGAAACCGGAGCACCCGGAGGAAACCCACGCAGACAGGGGGAGAACGTGCAAACTCCACACAGTCAGTCGCCTGAGGCAGGAATTGAACCCGGGTCTCAGGCGCTGTGAGGCATGCATAGGGACACCCAAGTCCCTCTGCACTGCAACATGCGGCAACTTTTCATTATTTAAATAATACTGTCATCCCGACCAAATGGATAACCTCACATTTACCAACACTGTACTCTGCCAGATCCTTGTCCATCATTTAATCTATCTGTATCCCTCTGCAGACTGAGCTGAGTGACCTTTTCACATCATTCCAATATTCAAGCAAAGTTTGAACAAGATCCTATGTCTCAGGAATGTTCCCTTTCTTTTTTTGTTCCACAAGTACTATCCCACACTGTAGTAATCCTCCTCCTAGATCCCTGTGGTTCAGTGTGGGATCAGGGCACAGCAGGAGATAGGCCACGAGGAGGATTGGAGCAAGAGATGGGCTGGAGGCAGCCAACTGGAAAAGGACAAGAAGCTTGGTACAACGCAAAGGTATTGAAGTTTGAATCAGGTTGTTTAGTTTGTCACTGATAGAAAATTGATCAAAACCATCACACCACATCACCCTGCACAGTGAGATATTGAATAATGCAGTGAGAGAGCCGACACGGTTCAGCGTCCCTTTACTTTCTGAGTTCTCAAGTCGTCTGCCTACTTCAAAATACACAGGCGACAAACCCTACACCTTCTTGTATTCAGAATACAGTTCTGGGATATTCCAGCCTGGTTTGATCTGTGTTGGGGAAACAAAGGAACAACCATTTCCCCTTAACATCGCTGGATAAAGGTAGGAAGTATCAGCCATTTTACTGCAAAATGTGAGAGTGCACATATATGCTCTTTGTCCAAGCATGTGCATATCTGTATATATCCACATATATGTGAGTGGATGCCTATGCATGGATTCATGTGTGTTCATGTGCATGTGTGATGTGGAGATGCCAGTATTGGACTGGGGTGGACAAAGTTAGAAGTCACATGACACCAGGTTATTGTCCAACACGTTTATGTGAAATCTCCAAAAGCTTGTGATTTCAAATAAACCTGATGGACTATAATCTGGTGCCCTGTGACTTCTGACCATGTGTATTTGCACAGATGTTGATTGGAAACACGATTGCAATGCTTTTACAAACAAATAGCCATTGAGCTTGGATTGTCTAATCGCCCATATTGAGAGGTGTCTCACCCAGGTGATGTACCAGGTCGAGGAAGTGACAGTGTTCCCCATATGAGGAAAGACAGCTTTCCCCGAGAGCTACATACCTCTTTCGACTGTTTGATGGCTTGTTGCTGCTGTTGTTGCTGTTGTTGCTGTTGTTGTTGAGTTAGCAGCTGAAGGTGTAATTGTTCTTGTTGCTTCTTGTAATACTCTTGAAGCTGTTAAGAAATGAAAGATGGAAGGAAAAAGACAGAGACAGACAGATAATACAAAGAGTCTCAGTCAGAGTGAAAAAAGCCCACAGATGAAGCAATCAGAAAATTAATATCAGAACAATAGTCAGCACACAGCAAACTTCACCGCTATTCTCTGTTCGACAACACCAATTAAATTCTCGGTGGAAAGTTAATTATCTGTCAGTGCAATCCTACAGGGTCTGTGGGATCATTGTGTGCTGGTGACATGTAGATGAGGAACCTGTAAAAAGCTGCTTGGGATGACTGCTATGTTTAGAAAGATTCGAGAAATATATTAATTTAGATCAGGAGCTCATTTAAAGTGAAAGGAACTGATTACAGTGAGCACAGGGCATCTCGTGTATCAAGGAGGAGGGCTTATGCCCGAAATGTCGATTCTCCTGTTCCTTTGATGCTGCCTGACCTGCTGCGCTTTTCCAGCAACACATTTTTAATCTCGTGTATCAACACCACTGGAATTAACTCTTCAATCCCTCACCTTTTCTCTCCTTTTCTGGAAACCCCCCTCACTGAACAGCAAAAGGCCATTCAGCCCCATCGATACTATCCTGTATTCAATTAAAGCTGACCTATACTTTCACTTCATTTGACCTCTTTGGTTCCAACAATCCTCAGCCAACAAAACATCACTCAATTTCAAAGTTTAATTGACCCCTGGCAGCCCTCAGCAGTTTTTTGGTTGGCTCGGGTCAGAGAGATTCCAACATCCATTCCCTTTGTGGGAAGCAGTACTTCTTGACATCATCGCTCAGTGGCCAGTAGCGAATTTTAAGATTTCCCTTTTGCTCTGGGTTTGATTCACTCCAGTTTCTTTCGATCAAACTCTGTCAACTCCTTTTGAGCATCTTCCCAACGAGGTCATGGTGTTAATCTTTGAAGCACAGTGAAACATAAACTCGACTGTCTCTGCCCTTAGTTTAGTCTTTTCTGCCTCACTATCACTCCAGTGAATCCTTCACACATATTCAGAAATGTTCTTCTTGTTGCACCTCTTCCTTCCTCACAGACACAGTTCTCAACCTCAGGAAGAGAACCCGCACTCAGTCATTCAGCCATTGGTCACTCAGCTACAACACTCTGAGACCTGGTCACTATACCCCACCACCATGAGACCCAGTGGGAACTGGCCCAGCACTGTTTCAAGATAAACCTGTCCCTTGAATCATCAAAAGTAAGTAATGGGGAAAGCCAATTGAATGTTGGCCTTCATTTTAAAGGGAAAGGAAAATAAAAATAAGGAGGTTTTGCTAAAACAATACAAAACATTAGTCAGACTGCACCTGGAACACTGGGTCCCTTATCTCAGGGAAGACACTGGCATTGGAGCCATTCTAGAGAAGGTATAGAGGACTGTCTTATTAAGAGAGGAGACCTTCTTGAAACAAGACCCCTGGGCGTCTTGGTGGGTAGATGTGGAAAGATTGTTTCCCCCGTGGGATAATCTGGGATTACAGGGTACAGGGTATAATCTCAGAATAAGGGGTCATTTTGATTTAAGACAGAGATAAGTTGGAATTTCTTCTCACAGTGAGTCATGAATCTGTGGAATTCTTTAGCACCGAGGGCTGCTGAGGCTGGGTCATTAAGTATATACAAGGCTGAAGTAGATTTATAATCAGTAATGGAATCGAGCGGTTATGGGTTGTGGGATGGGTAATCTGTTTAATCATGATCTCATTAAATGGTAGATTAGACTTGATGGGCTGAATGGCCCATTCCTGCTCCATTGCCTGTCAGGCTTATGGTGTCCTCCTGGCTTGTACAGCAGAACATTAACTGAGCTATCAGTTGTGAGAGAGGATTAACCCGAGCTCCTGTTTTAAGCCACTTTAGTATCGAGATGTGGCTGGGGTAGAGGATCATGGAAAGGAGGGATGGGTGACGTCTGGGGGTTGAGGTGCAGGGAGTGGTTGGAGGGACAGTGCCTTTTGCTGAAACTTGTGGAGTTTCGTATTCAGCGGCAAATTTACAGCAACCTGCTCAATCCCTAAAATCACATCCAATGAGATTTGCTAGAGAGGGGATTGCAGGGTTATAATCAGAAGGTTACATTGGACATTTAATTTCCTCTTGAGAAAGTGGTAACAGAGATCCTAGCCCCAGTGATGGGAAGGGCACTGCAGTAATGCCCTGGTCGAGCAGCTGTCAGTGCTGATGATAGCTGATGACTGATTGATACCAATAGGGAAACAGAAGCTGCTGAATGAGTGTGATGTGGTGCATGTGAGATTGGGGTTGTCGTGTGGAACGCTCCCCTGTGTAATGAGGCCTTGTTACTTACCTGCTGTAACATGACAGCTTGCTGCTGTTGCAGTAACGCCTGCAGCTGGGGAGGAGACAGAATCTGCTGCATCTGTTGTGGAGTGATCACCTGCGGGCTCATCATAGCCACGGACACAGGTACCTGCACCAGGACGAGAAGACATCCACAGTTAGCAGAACCTTCCAAAATCCTGAAACATTCAACAGCGCAGATTTAGCAGCCAAGTCCGGTTCCAGTGTGATACAGCTGGGTATCCCGAGCCCTGAGATAGGGATAGGATTAGCTAATCAACCAGAGGCAGCATGAGGAGAATTATTTTACAGTGAGTTATCGACATCGGGAATGCCTTCTGAGGGAATCCGTGGAAACAGAGTCAAGGGATTTGGATGATTATGTGGTGCAAATATTACCAAGGGCTGTCTGGGCAAAGAGGGGTGGGATTAATGGGAGAACTATTTTAAAACATTGTCATAGACACAATGTGCTTCTGTGCTGTAACAGTCATCAATTCTGTAAATAGCACAAGATTCGGGGAAGAGGGAGGTAGCGACAAAGTGAAGAGTTAATGGAGGGATTTTGTTGCTGCCTTGTTCAGTTTGACGCTCTGATCTCTATCACAGATTTAATGTCAAATAATTGGACTGATTATCAAAAGTAAACTGGAGCTTTATTTGTCCAGTTACAACAGAGTAAATATCAGATAGACAGGACATTCCATCCACACCATCCCTTGTCATTCCATTGAGGCAGTGATGGCCCATGGTATGTTGAAGTACTCTGTAGCCAAACATCTACAATATATTTGATGAAGTTTAAATCAGCGATTCTTTGTAAATGTAAAGATGTAAGGATTTGTGACAATATTCGAGAACTGATAAGAAACTGCTGAAGAGTAAGAAAAAACAAAGACTTGGCAGAGGCTGTTACGTCACCATAAGGGCCTGGTTCGGGGTTGGGATAGTGAATGGGATACTCTGAGATTTGTTGCTGCTACTACTGCTGTTTCTCATTTACATCAAAGACTTGGATCACAAGCTCAGTGCAAACACTTCAGCAAAACTACTAACAGGCAGTAGAGAGACACAACCCAGAAATTTCACCCAGAGTTGGACAATATATATTTGTGCCAAACAATAGTACAGTCAGATTCAGAAAGCTGCATGATGGAGAGAAATGTTAAGTGATTCACATTCCCTGTGTGAATAAAGTTGAAATAGCCTTTAGCTGGTAAGCAGAGTCAACACAAAACATAACCATCCAACACAAAAAAGCAATCAATAAAGACACAGCACTGTGAATCCAGGATACATCAGCAGTCAGTTATAAGTCATGATGAAACAATGATCTTTGCAGATCATATCCCCAGTTCTGGTCATTGAGACACAATTGATGGGGCAGGCCCATGTGTCAGAAAAATAGACAAGAGATATTTGGCTGTTTCAGCTTGGGAAATGATTGACCATATGACCATAAGAATAGGAACGGAAGTAGGCCATTCAGCCCCTCGAGTCTGCTCTATCATTCAATAGGATCATGGTTGATCCAACATTGCTCATGTCTACTTTCCCCATAACCCTCGATTCCCTGACTGATCAAAAATCTATCTATCTCAGCCATAAATATACACAATGACTCTGCCCCACAGCTCTCTGTGGCAAGGAGTTCAAAGACTCACAACCCTCAGAGAGAAGACATTCCTCCTCATTTCAGTCTTAAAATGACATCCCTTTATTCTGAGACCATGCTCTCTGATCCTAGACTGTCCAATGAGGGGAAACATCCTCTCAGCATTTACCCTGTCAAGCCCCTTATGAATCCTATATGTTAATGACAGTGGAAGAACAAATAATATGGAAATAGTTAGCACCACATTGAATTAAATAGTGGGTGCAAAACAAGGGGAAACTAGCAAAATGTAAATTTCAGAATTATATTAGGAATGTTTTTGCTTATTTCACGATCAAAACTCAGATTAGAACTCCAAAAACTGTGTGGGAGGAAAGTTTCTGGTAAAATTCTTTGATGCAATATTTGAGTGGTTGAATATGAGAATTTGTAGCGTCAGTCTGGAAGGCTGAATTAAAATGGGCTGACTTGTCTTTCTCATCTGTGACACTCTTGAAGAGAGGTAACAAGTGGAACCGTGATACTCAAACACAAATTGAGATTTCAGTTCTGAAATAAGTTACACACAAATAATATTTTAGTGAGCAACTTGACAGAATGGTTAATGTCCCTCTGCTCAGGGTCAACACTGGGAGCTGTCTTCATGAATCCAAATGAAACTTGTGTCAATATAAACAACAGCATTAGATGTATTTCTGGGAGGGGAAATGACTGAAGAGGGACTGAGAGAACAATTTCTTTATCTCTCACAAAATATTTCTTCATTGTAAATGCAAATATTATGGCACATTGTTTGTTCATGAGACTGTGAGAGAGTCACCGTGATCAACCCTCAGAGCCTGGGTTAAGTGTACTTTATCCTTTTGAACAAATGGAGTTGATTTGTGTCAAATATAACAGCCAGTGGCTCAGTACAAGTTACATTAAAATATAATCCCACTTTGCCTTCCTGACACAGACTCGGCACCTTCCACATCTGCCTGAAACTGGTTAATACAAATTGTATATTAAAAAAATTTAAATTGCTAATCAAAATCCATCAGCTTCTAATTGGTTTTCAATTAAGTGTAGCAATCCTACTAATTAAATCTTCACAGCTGTGACCCACTAATAGCACCTGACATCACTTCCTGTGCCAAAAACATCATTGGTGGCTATGTTTTTAAGGCCACAGTAATGGTGAATGAGTTCATTGGAGATGACCCATTCATCATTGTCACCAAAGTGATCGCTCCCTATTGGTGGGAGGATTATTTGTACACAGGACAAATTCAGAGATGTCGAATGAAGTCCCTCAAGTGGATGTAAAATATCCTGTGGCACAATTTGAAGAAAAGCAAAGGAATTCTCAGTCATCTCACCTTGACCAGCACTGTCAAAATCAGATTAATTACCCTCTTTCGTCGTCCACTGCTTTTGGGATCTTGCTCTGTACATTTTATTTGTGGATATGACCAAGTTAAGAGTAGGTTTGCAGTCTGTGAAATGATCGACTGGTTATGAGACAGACTGGGAAAAGCTGAGGTTAGAAGATGTGATCATTGTACAAATTGTCTCTGCCTTTGATCTTTGGAGTATGTTTTCATTTTGTGGTTGATCACATCAGGTGACAGAAAGTCAGAATATGCTGATTTAAGTTCAGCTTCTAGTTGCTCCATTTACAAGCTGGGACCCAATGGAAACAGGTTTTGGCACTTGCTCCCATGATTCCAGGGGTGAAAAGAAGTCAAACAGATAAATGTGCAAAGAAATCCACCCAAGGATAGAGGAGTTTTACTGAGCCAGGATTTGAGGCTTAAGCTGTTATTTAGGGAAAAGGAAGGAAGTCTTGCATTTTGATAACACCTTATTATCTCTCTGAAGTAGTTCCAAGTGCTCAGATGAATTATTCTGAAGTGCATTGACTGCAATTTTGGCAAACGTAGCAGTATTCTATGTACAACAGCAATCCCAGGATCAAACAGGATGAATGAGGTGATAATCAGTGTTATATTACTTTCTTTGAAGGAATGTTGATCGCAGACCTTCTTGTTTACCTTCTGATCGTGCCGTGAGATATTTCACATCTATCTAATGCAGCAAGCAAGACAATCATTTCATGTTTTCTATTCAGGTTCGCACCTTTAAGTCAGCCCTCTCACAGAAACACTGCTCTTAATAAAAGTAAATTGCTGCAGACTTGGATTGAGGGTCTTTGTTTTGGGAAGGATAGAGGGTCTTAACTTTGACTCATTTAATCCTAATGGCAGATCTTTCTCAATCAGTGTTACAATCTATCTTTCCTTAAAGTCTAATTTTTACCTGATGTGGAGGGGCCGGTGATGGATTGGGTTGTACAAAGTTAAAAATCACACCACACCGGGTTATAGTCCAACAGGTTTATTTGGAAGCTAGTGTTTTCCAATAACCCTGTTGGACTATAACCTGGTGATGTGTGATAGAACACAGAACATAGAACATTACAGCGCAGTACAGGCCCTTCGGCCCTAGATGTTGCGCCGACCTGTCATACTGATCTGAAGCCCATCTAACCTACACTATTCCATGTACGTCCATATGCCTGTCCAATGACGACTTAAATGTACTTAAAATTGGTGAATCTACTACTATTGCAGGCAAAGCATTCCATACCCTTACTACTCTCTGAGTAAAGAAACTACCTCTGACATCTGTCCTATATCTATCACCCCTCAATTTAAAGCTATGCCCCCTCATACTCACCGTCCCCATACTTGGAAAAAGGCTCTCCCTGTCCACCCTATCTAAGCCTCTGATTATCTTGTATGTCTCTATTAAGACACCTCTCAACCTTCTTCTCTCTAACAAAAACAGCCTCAAGTCCCTCAGCCTTTCCTTGTAAGACCTTCCTTCCATACCAGGCAACATCCTAGTAAATCTACTCTGCACCCTTTCCAAAGCTTCCACATCCTTCCTATAATGTGGTGACCAGAACTATACACAGTACTCCAAGTGCGGCCGCACCAGAGTTTTGTACAGCTGTAGCTTAACCTCATGGTTCCGGAACTCGATCCCTCTAATAATAAAAGCTAAAACACTGTATGCCTTCTTAACAACCGTGTCAACCTGGGTGGCAACTTTCAAGGATCTGTGTACCTGGACACCGAGATCTCTCTGTTCATCTACACTACCAACAATCTTACCATTAGCCCAGTACTTTGCATTCCGGTTACTCCGACCAAAGTGAATCACCTCACACTTGTCCGCATTAAACTCCATCTTCCACCTCTCAGCCCAGATTTTTAATTTTAACCTGGGTTAGGTACTTGATACATTGCTTCCAGCTTTAGCACTTTGATTTTCCTAATTCCAAGAAAAAGTTCATTGGTAATTGCACTCAGTTGGCAGAATTTGATTGTATACAGTGGAAGTGTCCCTTCCTCTGAGCCAAACCTGAATTCAAGTCTCACCTGATCCAAAGCTGTGTCACAACATTCTGATTGGATTGATGAACAATATCTACACTTGGAAAAGGATTAAAATTGGGCCAAACTCATTGCTTGCAGAATGTTTTCCTCAATGTTGAATTCAAGATTTGCAGATGAAGCCAAATGAGGGAAGGTGCAGTACTGCGGCTGTGCTTCAGGTTGTCAACCATCCCAAATATTCCCACAAATTGCCAATCAACCAACTGATTTTGAAAAGGCCACCTATTTGGACTTCTGGTCTAGTTGAATTGAATTGAATTAAATTTATTGTCCCGTGTACCAAGGCACAGTGAAAAGCTTTGTCTTGCGAGCAATACAGGCAGCTCACGTATTTCAGTAGCATAGATAGTGTGCATCAGATAAGGAGTCAAGTTCCAGGATTCCTTCTGGAAAACTGTTGATAGATGCAGTTTAACCTACCCACCAAGTGAGGATTGTGCAGTTTGGATGATATGTATTTTATATCCCAAGAAATTTTAATATCCCAAGAAGCGAAACAATCATGGCATTCAAACAGATGAAAGACTTAACAGACAATCAATTTTTCAATGTATAATTTCAGTTACATCACGCTGTAAATTTCTGCTATAAATTCTGTGTGTTAGGATTGAGCCCTCCACTATCACCTGATGAAGGAGTGTCGCTCCGAAAGCTAGTGCTTCCAATTAAACCTGTTGGACTATAACCTGGTGTTGTGTGATTTTTAACTTTGTACACCCCAGTCCAACACCGGTATCTCCAAATCAAGAAATTTTATATTCTGCTGAAAACCATGGAGATGGGGTGGATTATGTTAAAATCATCAATTCTATCTTTCTTCTTTAAAAATCTTCTTTAAAACCCATCGGTCTGGCTGTCATTCATAAATTTCATTGGTCATGTTTGTGTCTTGATATTTTTCCTTCTGGAAAATGTAGCACGAAAGAAATCAAAAGCAAGACAATTTTATTTGAATTCATTCATGGGATGTGGATGTTACTGACTAGGCCAGCATTTATTGCCATCCTTATTTGCCCTTGAGAAGGTAGGGGTCAGCTGCCTTCTAGAACCGCTGCAGTCCATGTGCTGTAGGTTGACACACAATGCCATTAAGGAGGGAATTCTAGGATTTTCACCCAGTTACAGTGAAGGAATGATGATATATTTCCAAGTCAGGATGGTGAGTTGTCTTGGAGGGAAACATGCAGAGGGTGATGTTCTCATGTATCTGCTGCTCATGCCCTTCTAGATGGGAGAGGTCATGGGTTTGGAAGGTGCGAGCCACTGTGCAGATTGCTTCAACTTTGATCACAATGATTCCCACTGAGTTCGGGCCTCAGCAATAACGACACAATTGTCATTGCACATGCCCAATCTGAACCATGCTTACTGCTTGGCAATTTGCCCTATAAGGGAGAAAGTGAGGACTGAAGATGCTGGAGATCAGAGTTGAGAGTATGGTGCTGGTAAAGTATAGCTGGTCAGGCAGCATCCGAGCTCATTCCTGATGAAGGGCTTATGCTCAAAACATCGATGTTCCTGCTCCTCGGATGCTACCTGAATGGCTGTGTTTATCCAGCACCACAATCTGCCCTATAAACCAGTCCCTAACCTGTGTTTTAGACATTTCACATCTGTGTATTCTGGTCAAGCTGAAGCTAAGTTGTGAGGTCTGCTGTCTCCAACAGCCTGTGAAAGCACTGGTATCTGATATGAGTCTGCCGCTGACAGGTTTCACCTCATCCAATAAACCTTATGTTGTTTCCCATATCACAAGAAACTGGTTGTGGATTTTGTGGTATTGAATCCAACATCCTTTTATTACAACTGGCTGTTCTACATAAACAGTATATTCTTCAGGCACAGAGTGCTGAGCTTGGTCCCACAGAGCAGCAGGCTTGCAGGAGAGTGTCAGGCTTCAAGTAATTAGAGGGAAGACAGAGTCTGAGATCTTTTTACCATCAGGCCACATTCTACAATACAATGACGACGTATCTCACTGACCATGGGACATAACACAACAATACCTGGCCTGACATATGAAGACTGACCACTTATTAAAGGTATGGGTGAGAAGGGGTTGATCAGTTCTTTTGCTGTATTTGACCTGTACAATGTGGTACTAGCACCTAGAATAGCGCAGGGTCTCTTGTTTTCCTGTTTTAACATCCCATCCTTGACTTCAGGACAGCAATCTGTAATGAGCAGAGTGTCACAGAGAGCACTGCTGGAGCCACAGTTAGTTACATGTCATAATAATGGATGAGGAAAGTGAACATGCTGCAGCCATGTTTGCAGGTGACACAAAAACAGATGGAAAGGCAAATTGTGAGGATGACACAAAGAGTCTTTAATGGGATACAGGCAGCTTCACTGAGTGGGCAAAAACTTGGCAGAAGGAACATATTGTGGGATAATGTGAGGTATTGCACTTTGGAGGAATGGAGAAGCTGAATATTATGTAACAGGGAAAGAGTTTGCACCGTCAGGAAAAAGAGATCACATCCAGAGTGAGACACAGCCTGAGTGAGACACAGCCTGAGTGAGACACAGCCTGAGTGAATATATTGTTTGGGGAATTTGGAGGCAGCGTGGGAATTCGGTGCAGAGGGGAAAAGGTGCTTTTTTTTGGCTCATATCTTGTAGGCTTTTTTTTAACAGAGAGTCATAGAGATGTACAGCACAGAAACAGACCTTTCAGTCCAACTCATCCATGTCAACCCAGATATCCCAACATAATGTAGTCCCATTTGCCAGCACCGGGCCCATATCCCTCTCAACCCTTTCTATCCGTATACCCATCCAGATGCCTTTTAAATGCTGCAATTGTACCAGCTTCCACCACTTCCTCTGGCAGCTCATTCCATACATGCACCACCCTCTGCATGAATAAGTTGCCCCTTAGGTCCCTTTTAAATTTTCCCCTCTCACCTTAAACCTATGCCCTCTAGTTCTGGACTCCACCACCGCAGGGAAAAGACTTTGTCTATTTACTCTATCCATGCCCCTCATGATTTTATAAACCTCTATAAGGTCACCCCTCAGCCTCCGATGCTCCAGGGAGAACAGCCGCAGCCTGTTCAGCCTCTCCCTGTAGCTCAAACCCTCCAACCCTGGCAACATCCTTGTAAATCTTTTATGAACCCTTTCAAGTTTCACAACATCCTTCCGATAGGAAGGAGACCAGAATTGCACACAATATTCCAAAAATGGCCTAAGCAACATCCTGTACAGCTGCAACATGACCTTCCAACTCCTACACTCGATACTCTGACCAATAAAGGAAAGCATATTAAACACCTTCTTCACTATCCTATCTACCTGAACTCCACTTTCAAGGAGCTATGAACCTTGGTCTCTTTGTTCAGCAACACTCCCTAGGACCTTACCACGAAGTGTATCAGTCCTACTCTGATTTGCTTTTCCAAGATGCAGCACCTCACATTTATCTAAATTAAACAAAATTAATTTGCCACTTCTCAGCCCATTGTCCATCTGATCAAGATCCTGTTGTAATCTGAGGTAACTTTCTTCGCTGTCCACAACACCTCCAATTTTGGTGTCATCTGCAAACTTACAACTACTGTATACCTCCTATGTTCATATTCAAATCATTTAAATAAATGATGGAAAGTAGAGGACCCAGCACCGATTCTTGTGGCACACCAGTGGTCACAGGCCTCCAGTCTGAAAAGCAACCCTCCTCCACCACCACCCTCTGTCTTCTAACTTGGAGCCAGTTCTCGTTCTCGTTCTCATTTAGGCTCGTTCCCCCAGTATTCCATGAGATCTAACCTTGTTAACCACTCTCCCACGCGGAACCATGTTGAACACCTTACTGAAGTCCAAATAGATCATGTCTATTGCTCTGCCCTCAACTCACTTCGCTTCTTCTTAAGAAAACTCAATCAAGTTCATGAGGCATGATTTCCCACACACAAAGCCATGTTGACTATCACTAATCAGTCCTTGCTTTTTCAAACACATGTAAATCCTGTCCCTCAGGATTCCCTCCAACAACTTGCCCACCACCGATGTCAGGCTCACTGCTCTATAGTTCCCTGGCTTGTCCTTACCACCTTTCTTAAATAGTGGCACCACGTTAGCCAACCTTTAGTTTTCTGACACCTCACCTGTGACTATCGATGACACAAATATCTCAGCAAGAGGCCCAGCAATCACTTCTCTAGCTTCCCACAGAGTTCTAGGGTACACCTGATCTTTCCTCCATTCAATATCTTCCATGTACTACCCCATCTCCTGTGACTCGACACATGGACCACCTTGCTGATCTTTGAGGGACCCTGTTCTCTCCTTAATTACCCTTTTGTCCTTAATGTATTTGTAGGTCAAGAGTAGGTCAGGTTTTGCACCTTCTCTAGTAAGTACATCCACATACTGAATCAGAAAATTTTCTTATACACACTGAACAAAGTCCTCTCCATCTAAACCCTTAACACTACGGCAGTGCCAGTCGACATTTGAAAAGTTAAAATCCCCTACCATAACCACACTATTATTCTTACAGATAACTGGAATCTCCTTACAAATTTGTTTCTCAATTTCCCACTGACTATTAGGGGGTCTATAATACAATACCAAGAAGCTGATCATCCATTTCTTATTTCTCATTTCCACCCAAATACCTTCTCTGGACATATTCCCAGGAATATCCTCCCTCAGCACAGCTGTAATGCTATCCCTTATCATAAACGCCACTTCCTCTCCTCTCTTGCTCCCCGCCACCCACCCTTTCATCCTTCCTGTAGCATTTGTATCCTGGAATATTAAGCTGCCAGTCCTGTCCATCCCTGTGCCATGTTTCTGTAATTGCTATGATATCCCAGTCTCACGTTCCTAACCATGCCTTGAGTTCATCTGCCTTCCCTGTTAGGCCTCTTGCATTGAAGTAAATGCAGTTTAATTTATTAGTACTACCTTGTTCTCTGCTTTGTCCCTGCCTGCCTTGACTTTCCCAACTGTACCAGTCTCAGGTTGATCTCTTTCCTCACTATCTCCCTCGGTCCCAACTCTCCCCACCCCAAACCTTACTCGTTTAAATCCTTCCGAGCATCTCGAGCAAACCTCCCTGTCAGTGTCTTAGTCCCCTTCCAATTCAGGTGCAATCCATCCTTCTTGTACAGGTCACTTCTACCCCAGAAGAGATTTCAGTGAATCAGAAATAGAACGTAGAACAGTACAGCACAGAACAGGCCCTTCAGCTGTGAACCCTTCTCCCCTGCACCAGCTTCTCAACCATGCATTCATCTGCTCTATCCTCCTATTCCTACCCTCACTTGATCATAACACTGGGAATAATCCAGATATTACTACCCTCAAGGACCTCCTTTTTAAATTTCTGCCCAACTTTCTATATTTTCCTTTCAGAAGCTCATCTTTTTCCTTTCCTATGTTGCTCGTTCCAATGTGTACAATGACCTCCTGCTGGTCCCTCTCCCCTTTGAGAACATTCTGCAGCCTCTCTGAGACATCCTTGATCCTGACACTAGGGAGGCTACGCACCATTCTGATTTTTCTCTGCTAGCTGCAGAACTGTCTGTCTGATGAACTGTACCCCAGAATCAGGGGCCTCTGCACAAAATGGTGACATCACAGGTAAACCATCAGTTCATTGGTTGATGATAGCAAACAATTTGACTATTTATTGTGGGCTACCTTCAGATTGAAGGTAAAAAGGTGACAAACTAAAAGACCAGGACAAAATTTTTAAAAATCAAACTAAAGTTATCAGACTTGCCAGTGATGTGTTGTAACTACATGATGTGGGAGCTGATTTGTAGTGATCAAATCGAGGACAACTACCTGTTCCTTGAGGAACTCTGGCTCAGGGTTAATGAGCTGAAGTCTGAGCTCCGAATATGAAGTTTGTCAATAACATAAAGATAGGTGGAGGGACAGGTAGTGTTGAGGAAGTGGGGAGTCTGCAGAAGGACTTGGAAAGGCTGGGAGAGTGGGCAAAGAAGAGGCAGATGGAATACAACGTGGGAATGGATGAAGTTATGCGCTTTGGTTAGAAGAATGGAGGTGTAGACTATTTTTTTAAATGGGGTAAGGCTTCATAAATCTGAAGCGCAAAGGGACTTGGAAGTCTTTGTTCAGGATTCTCATAAAGTTAACTGGCAGTTAGGAAGGTAAATGTAATGTTAGCATTCATTTGAAAATGGCTAGTATACAAGAGCAGAGATGCACTGCTGAGGCTGTATAAGGCTCTGGTCAGAATGCATTTGGAATATTGTGAGCAGTTTAAGGGCTCTATATCTAAGGAAGGATGTGCTGACTTTGGAGGGGGTACAGAGGAAGTTTCCATAAATGATCTCTGGGATGAAGGGCTTGTCATATAAGGAGTAGTTGAGGACCCAGGGTCTGTACTCAGTGAAGTTTAGAAGGATGAGATGACCTTATTGAAACATAGAAGATTCTTAGGTGACTTGACAGGGGAGATGCGGTGAGATTTTTTTTCCCCTGGTGGGAGAGTCTAGGACCAGAAGGCATCTCAAAAACAGGGTTGCACATTTAAAATATAGATGAGGTGAAAGTACTTTCTCTCAGAGTATTGTGAATCTATGAAATGCTTTCCTGCTGAGGTTTGGGTCATTAAGTATATTCAATACTGAGGTAGACAGATTTTTAATCTGAAAAGTCTCAAGGGTTAGGGGGGAAAGTGGAGTTGAGGATGACTAGATCAGCCACAATCTCATTGAATAGCAGTCAGACTCAATGGGCTGAATGGCCTGTTTCGGCTCCCGTGTCTTATGGTCTTAAAAACAAAATACAGCTGAAGAAAATAGTTGAAAGAACCCATCTGTAACAGAAAGGACAAGGCAGAGGGAAAAGAAAGAAGGCCACAGGAAATCTAGATGTAAAATAGAAGGGTGACTTCTTCCTGAAGGTTTCTTTAGCATTTTCCACGTCAATTGCAATTATATTCTGATTCTGGTAGCTGTTGGCATAATGAGGAACAAGTTGGGACAGATCTGACACTTACTAATTACTAAAAATTATTCACGTAATTTGATTTAATTAGTTCTAAAAGTCAGTGGATTTTTAAAAAAAATTAAAATGAACATAAACAATAGCTTATTTATTCAAACCAGGAAAACTGCAGTGTTCCTTGTCACTGCTCAGTGATCCTTGCTGGGAAGGTGTTTGCAAACACAAACTGGGCCAAGACAGACTGAAGGGGGTGGAGTTCTGACTCCTGCCCAGGCATGAATAACATGTCTGTGTTTAGGATTCTTTCTTCTCTGATTTCCCAGGATGTTGCCTTGGCTGGAGAGTTTCAGTTTTGAAGAGAGATTGGACAGACTGGAGTTGTTTTCTCCAGAGCATAGGAGACTGAGGGGAGATAAAATTGAGATGTATCAGATGATGGGGGACACAGATTAAGTTGACAGGAAGGAACTTTTCCCTTTGATGAAGGGATCAATGACCAGGGTGCTGAGAGTTAAGGCAAGGGGCAGGAGGTTTTGAGGGGAATATGAGGATAAACATTTTCACACGGAGGCTGGTGAGAATGTGGATCTCATTGCCAATGAGTGTGGGAGAGTCATAAACCCTCTTCACATTGAAAAAGGATGTAGATGTGCACCAGCAATGCCAAGGCACACAAGGCAATGAGCCAAATGCTGGGAAATGGGATTGGAATAGATGGTGGTTGTTTTTGACTGGTGCAGATCCGATGGGCCAAAGGTCCTTTTCCTGTGCTGTAGCTCTCTATAGCCCTGCTGCAGAAAGCTGTTTGGTGGGGTAGGGGGAACTGAACAATCATGGGCTCAGATTAGTGCAGAGCAGCAGCCAATGGAGTGAAGCACTCTAGGACATAGGAGCAGAAGTAGACCATTCAGCCTATCCAGTCCTCTGTCCCTTAATGAGATCATAGCTGATCTGATTATCCTCCACTCCACTTTCCTGCCTTATCCCCATAATCTTTGATTCCTTGACTGATTAAAAATCCATCTATCTTAGCCTTGATTGTACATAATCACTCAGCCCCAACTGCCTTCTGTGGTAAAGAATTACACAGATTCAATCCCCTCTCAGAAAAAAATAAGACAAACTCAATCTGAGTTTGAACCAGTGTCAAAGGGAAGGTTGGTCACGGATACGCAACTGGAGACAGCAGCTGAGGGGTGAATGCCCTGGGAACATCAGCTATTTTTGAATTGACTTGTGCATCAGGCAACTCCCAGTCCCACTCTCTGTGCTTCATCATGCCTGTAGCTGGTGTAGCCCACACAGTAAATCTGAGACAGAAAACCAGAAACAAGTTGAGTATCCCACTGAGCAATAGGAACTGAATTAACTGCAGCAATTGGTCCACATGCGGTGCGATTCTTCATTCTCTTTGGCAGAAACAGCAGCTTCTGGGGATAGAGGGGTCTCTCAGGGTTTCAGAGGTTGACTAGCACTCACACTGTTCTGTGCTGCACCACTAGAGGACAGGCTTGTAACAACCAACTGCGACCGGTCACTGGGACACGATGCTCACTGAGAGCGACATTAACCTGTCCAATACAGACACAGGCCACATCAAACAGCACTACACTTCCAATCAATTGGTGGGTATGCAGATCAGTCACTTCCTGTCAACTCTGATGTACATGTGAAAATCTGATTACAATGGGACCTTAGTCAGGAGCAAGTCACCAATAACAGAGTTGGTCTGAAAACAATTCAGAAAAGAACAGACATCTGGTTCATTGCAGGTCAGGCTCGATGGTATGAGTCTCACCTTGGAGGCACATGGGAATGGATTTAACACCCTATACAGACACCTGAGTACAAAATGTAGGCATTTAGCAGTGCTGAGGGAGTGCCACACTGTCAGAAGGTCAGTGCTGAGGGAGTGCCACACTGTCGGAGGGTCATTGCTGAGGGAGTGGGCACTGTCGGAGGGTCAGTGCTGAGGGAGTGCCACACTGTAGGAGGATCAGTGCTGAGGGAGTGGGCACTGTTGGAGGGTTAGTGCTGAGGAAGTGCCGCATTGTCAGAGGGTCAGTGCTGAGGGAGTGCCGCACTGTCAGAGGGTCAGTGCTCTGAGTGAGCACGGCAGATGCATCATCTTTCGGAGGATGTATAAACTATGGCCCCTACTCTATGCTGCTGGTTAAATGTCCCATATCACATTTCAAGAAAGAGCAGGGAAGGTCTCTCCAGTGGCCTGGCTAATATGAATTAGGAACAGATTATGAAGGTCATTATCTCATTGCTGTTGGTGTTTCCTCCACTACAACAAGAACTACATTTCAAAAGCACTGGCACTGCATTAGCCTGGAACCACATTGAAACATCCTGAGACTATAAATGTTGTGATGTATCATCTTCACATAATTTATAGTTAGTATGTCAGTTCTGAAAAAGGATCATCAGACCCAAAATATCAATTCTGTTTCTCTCTCCGCAGAGGCTAACAGACCTGAGTTTCTCCAGCATTTCATTTTTGTTTCAGATTTGCAGCATCTGTAGTTGTTTAGTTTTACTTTAGTTGTATTCCACAATAGTTTTGACATCCCTGGGATAGATAGGAGCAAAATGACCCAGATTTCAATTCCTGGCCAGGGCTATCTCCATCTTTAGCTCTTGGTCATTAATCATATAGTTCCCATGCCCTCTTGATCTTCACTTGTGTTTAGATTGGGCAGCTTAGATAACGTGTATGGAATGAGCTGCCAGAGGATGTGGTGGAGGCTGGTACAATTGTAACATTTGAGAGGCATTTGGATGGGTATATGAACAGGAAGGGTTTGGAGGGATATGGGTCGGGTGCTGACAGGTGGGACTAGATTGGGTTGGAATATCTGGTCGGCATGGACAGGTTGGACCGAAGGGTCTGTTTCCATGCTGTACATCTCTATGACTCTAAGGTGTTGGCTTTCCCTTAATTCTGGCCTCTCCTGCATTCCTATAGCTGCTCCACCATCAGGAGCCATGTCTTCAGCTGCCTTGGTCCCAAGCTCTGGATTGCCCTTCCTAAACCTAGTTAAAAGTCACACTACACCAGGTTATAGTGCAACAGGTTTATTTGGAAGCAGTAGCTTTTGGAGCGCTGCTCCTTCATCAATGGTTGTGGAGTATAAGATCGTAGGACACAGAATTTATAGCAAACGTTTTGCTATAAATTATGTGTCCTACGATCTTATACTCCACAACCACTTGATGAAGGAGTAGTGCTCCGAAAGCTAGTGCTTCCAAATAAACCTATTGGATTATGACCTGGTGTGGTGTGATTTTTAACTTTGTAAACCCCAGTCCAGCACCAGTCCCTCCACATCATGAGTTCCTAAACCTCTCTGCCTCTCTGCCTTCACTTAACTTTTAAAGCACATTTTTAAAGTCAGTCAACCCAGCTTTTAGTCAGCTGCCCTACCATCCTTGTATGCATCTGGGTGTCAAACATTGTTTATGAAGCTCATGTGAAATATCTTGGGACACTACATTGTGTTGAAGGTGCTATACAAATGGAGGTTATTGGTTGTTAGATGTTCTGTAATAGATTCACATCACAAGTGGAGAAAACATCACCACTACCTACCCCTCCCCAACCCATTCCCCCCTCCCAACTCTGGAATCTCCCTCCAGCGCTGCCTGCATGACACAGCTGGATTTGGTAAGGACTGGATTGCACCCAGTGGTAATGCTTCACACAGTTCAATAGGCTGCTGCATTTCCTGTCTCTGAGCCCTCACCCCACTCCTACTAAAGTAGCAGCAATCTTGTGAACCCGTCTTTCCAACAGCCGATGAAAATAAAAGGTGAAATGCTGGGCGAACATTAACTAGTTTCTGATGCAATTAGCTTCACATAAACTTACAGCACAGAAGTAGGCCATTCAGCCCAGCCTAATGATGCTGGAGCTTTGGTATTTAGTCAATAACACTCCTTTGCTCTTGCGGAATTCTAAGTTCCTAGAATTTATCCCATTAGGGAACCCCTTTCAAAAAGGAAGTTGTCCATTGGACCTTCCTCTTGAATCCAGAATCTGTAGTTAACCAGTCAAGTTTCAGTGAAAAGAGTTTGCAGCCTTGTCTCCAAACATCCCTCCCGGGTCAAGAATGAATGTGAAATTCATAAATTCCACTTTCTTCTCTTCTTGGCTTCAGCTCACTTTTTCTTTGTAAATATTTATCCCATACCCCTGTAGGTTACACGTTGCCAAATCATTGGCAAATTCACTGCAAGCCACATCTAGCCTTATACTGTGCTTGGGTCGTACTGCACACAGTCCAGCGATGTAACCCTGTGCCAATCCACATTCCAACCATTCAAACATTCTCTTCTGTTCAATGCTTGTTTTATTAGATCAGGAAATAAAAGCATCTTTTTTTATTAGAAAAACAGCCTTAAATCCACTACCAACAAAGTAAAAGTTGCTGGAAAAGATTGATTTCACTACGGATGGAATTTACTTTTTTGCTAGCCTGCCAGCGGTGAGCTCAGTTTCCTCTGTTGGTCACACACTTGTTTCCGGGTGTGAAGGTTGTGAGTTCAAGTCCTGGAATTCAGGCTCGACTCTGAAGTTACAACAAGTCACCACTTCATTGGCTGGAAAGCACTGTGGAATGTCCTGAGGTTGTGCAAGGCGCTATATAAATCCAAAGTCACTTTTACATCACCTAGCTAGGCTAATATGATGGAATGAAGTCAGAAGTCACATGACACCAGATTATAGTCCAACAGGTTTATTTGAAATCACAAGTTTTTGGAGCACCGCTCCTTCATCAGGTGAAGGGGCAGCACTTTGAAAGCTTGTAATTTCAAATAAACCTGTTGGACTATAACCTGGTGTCATGTGAGTTTTAAAACTATCATTGTGAAAAAGGTATTACATGGTTTTCTAGTAATCTTAATCTACATCTCCATTTGTTTTCCTATTGGAAGATTTTTGTATCCAAATAATCTCAACTACGCTTAATAACCTACTTGATTGTATTTTTCTCTACTTCTCCCTCATGCCCACTGAAGGCAATGATTCCTTCAAATAGGGAGTGCCTCTTCTATTTCTGTATGGGGAACTCCTGAATGATCGGAGTGCAACAGGCCTACTCATTTAGGATGTGCATCAGAGCTGGGCTTCATGATGTGCACATGCTACTCCATTGGCTTAGTGGTTACATCCTACCTCAACTAAGGAAGATAAAAATAATCTTTGGAAGTTGGAAAGGTGTGTAGTGAGCTTTCTTAACAGTTATATTTTTCCAATGAGCTGACTGAATTATGGCCAGGCCAGTTTCGGTTAGGAATTTATTTGTTAGTTCCCAGGGCAATCTGACAGCTTGATGTGGAATAATTATGTTGAGATTTGTCTCATGGTTTCTTGATAGGTTTGAATATCTGGACGACAGGGACGAGTTGGACCGAAGGGTCTGTTTCTGTGCTGTATATCTCTATGATTCTATGACTTCTGACCTTGTCCCCCCGGTCCAACACTGGCACCTCCATGTCATGATGGAATGACTGCAGTGTTAGGGAATGCTGCGTCTGTAGGATGTTGAAATGAAATGCAGTTGCCTTTTGAGTGAATCCTAGTGACCCTAAAATGCAGGAGGAAACTTTGTTTTTGTAGGTTCAGCAGCCTGCTCCTTTACTCAGCATTGAAATTCCATGTCCAGAAGACAGTGACTCACAGCAAGAGATAACAACGTTGTAATCCCCTCCCCCACTGCACAGAACAGTCTGATTCCATCTCTCAAAGCGCCAAAACAAACAAAACCACCTCTGTTTGAAAAATGACGTCAAAATGAGAAAGTAGCAGCAAATATAGAGAAGCAGATGAATGCAGGACATGAAAAAAACACAAACATGGGAGGAAGGAAAAGAGAAACAGATGGATGGTGAAAGGACAGGAGAGACATGGAGAATGAATTTCCTGCAGAGGATTCCTGCTAAACTACTGAAGCTCTGTGGGAGTTCAACCGGACCCTCGTTAAGGGGCAGAAGAGGCTGGGCTGAAAATCTGAAGGTGGAGAGAGACAGATAGAACAACAGATGGATGAACTTTAAACAAAATTGGAGTTAAAGTGATGGAAAAGAAGTGAAGATAAAAGAAGCAAAATGCCAAAGGGGAAAGAAGGAATCCAAAAATGTCAGTGAGAAGGAGGGTAAGGTTGACAGAGAGCAATGGAGAAAAAGCTGGTGAATAACAGCAGCAGAACATCACAGCCAGGAGAGGAGAGGAGAGAAATGCAGAGAGAAATAAATGCCAGAAGGAGTAATGTGTGACAGTGCTATCATTCCTTTCCTCATCATTGTCTGGTGATTCATACAGGAAAGCATGCCTGTGTTGTGGTTTGTGTTTTAATATGAGAGAGTGTGTGGGCCTTTGTAAATGAGTGTGTGGGTTTGAGTCTGTCCATACATGTGTATGTGTGGGTGTGTGTATGCATGCACACGCGTGCGTGTGGGTGTTTTTGTGTGTGTGTGCATGTGTGTCTGATTTTTGTGACAGTGTATGTGGTGTGTCAGTGTATTTTTATGCATCTACGCTTTTTTGAATATATGTGAGGGTGTGTGCATATGTTTTTCAGTATGTGTGTCTAAGTGTGTCATTGTGAGTGTTTGAACCTATGTATGGGTGTGAATGTTTAAGAGTGTGGGTATGTGTGAAAGTGAGAGACTACATGAGCACGCTGGTTGTCCCAGCATTTATTGCCTGTCCCTAGATGCCCTTGAGAAGGTGGGGGTGAGCTGCCTTCTTGTCTTCTTGCTCTCTGCCTTTATTTCTGGTGAAGGGCTTTTGCCCGAAACGTCGATTTTACTGCTCCTCTGATGCTGCCTGAACTGCTGTGCTCTTCCAGCACCACTGATCCAGAATCTGGTTTCCAGCATCTGCAGTCATTGTTTTTACCTTCTTGAACCGCTGCAGTCTACTTGCTATGGGTTGACCCACAATGCCCTAAGGGAGGGAATTCCAGGATTTAACCTCACAACCCATGTGTGTGTGAATATATGTCTGTGTGTGTGTGTATTGGTGTTAAATGAGACAGGATTGCTTATTCTGAAGAAGGGTCACTGGACTTGAAACATTAACTTTGTTTCTCTCTCCACAGATGCTGCCAGACCTACTCAGTTTCTGCAACAATTTCTGTTTTTGTTTCAGATTTCCAGCATCCTCAGTTCATTTGTGTTTTTTAAGGAATGCTTGTTTTTTTTCACAGAACAATTGCTAACGATAAACAGTTTGTAAACTTGTGCCTCGGCGAGAGCAAAGACAGGAACAGAACTGGTGGAATAAAAGGAGCCGATGTAGTGGGAGATTATGTGGAAGAGAGAGAATCTCTTGTAAATGTGAACAGCCTATAAACACAGTGAACGAGGCAGGAACTGGAACAAATTGGAACATTGGCAGCAACACTAGCGTCGTGTTAATTTGCCTTCACCCGCTAGCCTGCCTGAGAACAAAATGAAAGCATATAATTAATTGCTCTCCTGCTTCCCATTTTCCACTGACAACCCATAAATTTTATTTTATACACACTTTCATTGACATTTTCAAGTTTCAGGCATAATAATTACCAGAGTATAACACCTTCATTTTGTGGTAGCAGTAACTGGCTGATTGACGAGTAAGTTGAATAAGGTGCAGTAAAAAGGTTGATGGCATTAATTGCTCCTATAATCTAATATCACAAAAGGCAGAAGAAAAAAAATGACACGGCAGTGCAAGTCTCGCAATCCGACACCGCGTCTCCACAATCACAGAAACAGAGTGTAACACGCCTTCTCCCGAAATAACCTCACATCTTGATAGCTGCCACACATACACGCTCACACACACACTTCCACTTCAGGAGCCAATGGCTTTGTTTCCAGATGCTTTGTTCATTGTTATAGTTAAGGGTTTAACAATGAACATCCCTTGACTTTGCCCAGACTCAATCTAAAAAAAACAAAGTGAAATCCAGTTTTTTTTTTGTTTGATTCCTAAAGCCAGTGAGGACTGGCCAAAAGCCTTCATTCCTAACACCTTCATTACCCCAATCAGCTCAACTTGGTCGAACAGCTTTTTTCAGTTAATGCAGAAGCGATTACATCAGACATACGGATTCTCAAGTGCAGGCATACCAGTTCTAGAGTGAAAATGTGCAGGTTCTTGAGTGCACACTACATAATCTGGGCCACAGGCAATACTGCAGGCATGTGTGTTCAAGAATAAAGTATAGGCAATAAAGTTTGGAGTGTGGGTGTAGGTTCTTGAGTACAGGCAACAGGGTTTACAGGCATGTGAATTCTCACGGAGATGCTAGGTCCTAGACTGTAGGGCATAGAGTTTAGAGTACAGGCCTGTGGGGTGTAGAGTACAGGCCTGTGGGGCGTAGAGTACAGGCCTGTGGGGCGTAGAGTGCAGGCAATGTAAGATATAGCATGCTGGCTATGGGGTCTGGAGTACAGGCATGAGGAGTAGAGTCCACTCTATCCTTAAACCAATTGTCAGAGACAAACATTTTCAGAATGAGGCAGCATGGTGGCTTACTGCCTCACAGCGCCAGGGACCTGGGTTCAATTCCAGCCTCAGGCAACTGTGTGGAGTTTGCACATTCTCCCCGTGTCTGCGTGGGTTTCCTCCAGGTGCTCGATCCAAAGATGTGCAGGTCAGGTGAATTGGCCATGCTAAATTGTCCATAGTGTCAGGTACATTAGTCAGGAGTAAATGTTGGGGAATGAGTCTGGATGGGTTACTCTTCGGAGGGTCAGTGTGGACTTGCTGGGCCGAAGGGTCTGTTTCCACACTGGAGGGAATCTAATCTTCTAAAACTGTTTGCGACAGTGGTTAGACAGCAGGCTTTCTCGAACTTCAAAAGTTTCCTTAAGTTCTGGAGTTCCCTGCTTCACTTCTTATCAAATATCTCTCCAACTGAAGAGTTCTGTTTTACTGAGTTACAGGCACTATATAAATCCAAGTTGTTGATGAAGTTATAACCAATGTAAACTTAAAATAAAGTTTAAACTGTCAGGGCTCTGAAAGTGGCTCCCACATGGTCTGATGCCATCAGAGAGTGTTTCTCCTTTGGCAGCTCTCACTCCCAAGTGACTTGTAGTTGAAATGTAATTCTTGATTTTCTGGCATTAATGCCTCAGATTCACCATCAGAAACCAGCCACCAGGTTGCTCTTCCCCTTTCCAGCCAGACTTGAAGTCAGCAGAATCTAACAGCCATTTGGCCCATCATTCTATACCAACTCTTTGAAAGAACACACTGTTTAATCTCACTCTGTTGCTCTTTCCCCTTGGCCCTGTGTTCTCTTTTCAGATACTGACCTATTTTTCTATTGAAAGTGTGTGATTGAGTCTGCCTCAGCAGTATGATCCAGGCCGCAACAATTCATTAGCTGGAAAACATTTACCACATCTCATCCTCCAGATCATATACAATTATTTTAAATCTGTGACCCTCTAGTTACTGCTCCTCCTGCCATTGAAAATAGTTTCTCTTTATTCACTGTGTCAAAACTCTTCATTACTCTGAAAACCTCCCCCTGAATGTCATTCCTCACTTTTCAGCAGGTGCTGCATTGGCCCACAGAAGCTCTCTCTCTCTCTCTCTCCCTCTCTCTCTCTGTCTCCCTCGTCCTCTCTCTAGTATTTCTCTCTCTCTCTCTCTCTCTCTCTGTCTCTCTCTCTTTCCATGGCTGACAGTGACATTTGAGTACCTTCCTAATAATCAAGTCTTGTTCCTACTGAAGCACTAATTCATTGATCACAGGTACCATGTACTGTACTGGTCACCCTATTTAATGTAAATATATTGGAAGCAATCTAGAGAAGGTTTCCCAGGCTAATCCCTGGAATAGGGTAGATTGTCTTATGAGGAAAGGACAGGCTGAGCTAGAGTCCGGTGGCGATTAGAAAAGTCAGTGGTGATTGATTGAACACAGAAAATCCTGAGGGGGCTTGTCATTTATATAAATGATTTGGATGTGAACATAAGAGATATAGTTAGTAAGTTTATAGATGACATCAAAATTGGAGGTGTAGTGGACAGCGAAGATGGTAACCTCAGATTACAACAGGATCTCGATCAGATGGGCCAATGAGCCAATGGGCTGAGGTGTGACAGGTGGAGTTTAATCTAGATAAATGTGACGTGCTGCATTTTGGAAAACAAATCAGAGCAGGACTTATACATTTAATGGTAATGTCCTAGGGAGTGTTGCTAAACATAGAGACCTTGGAGTGCAGGTTCATAGCTCCTTGAAAGTAGAGTCGCAGGTAGACAGGACAGTGAAGAAGGCATTTGGTATGCTTTCCTTTGTTGGTCAGAGCATCGAGTATAGGAGTTGGGACAAGATTAGAGTGGTGCTGGAAAAGCACAGCAGGTCAGGCAGCATCCGAGGACAGGGAAATTGACGTTTCGAGCAGAAGCCCTTCATCAGGAATGAACATTCCTCATTCCCGATGAAGAGCTCCTGCCCGAAATGTCAATTTTCCTGCTCCTCGGATGCTGCCTGACCTGCTGTGCTTTTCCAGCATCACTCTAATCTTGTCTCTGACCTCCAGCATCTGGATTCCTCACTTTCACCTCTAGGAGTTGGGAGGTCATGTTGTGGCTGTGCAGGACATTGGTTAGACCACTTTTGAAATGTTGCGTGCAATTCTGATCTCCTTCCAATTGGAAAGATGTTGTGAAACTTGAAAGGGTTCAGAAAAGATTTACAAGGATGTTGCCCATGTTGGAGAATTTGAGGTATAGGGAGAGGCTGAATAAGCTGGGGCTGTTTTCCCTGAAGCGTCGGAGTCTGAGGGGTGACCTTATAGAGGTTTATAATATCATGAGGGGCATGGAAAGGATAAATAGACAAGGTCTTTACCCCAGAGTAGGGCAATCCAAAACCTGAGGACATAGGTTTAGGGTGAGAGGGGAAAGATATAAAAGGGACATAAGGGGCAACTTTTTCACTCAGAGGGTGGTGTGTGTATGGAATGAGCTGCCAGAGGACGTGGTGGAGGCTGGTATAATTGCAACATTTAAAAGGCATCTGGATGTGCAGATGAATAGGAAGTGTTTACAGGGATATGGGTTGGGTGCTGGCAAATGGGATTAGATTAGGTTGGGATATCTGGTTGGCATGGACGAGTTGGACTGAAGGCTCTGTTTCCATGCTGTACATTTCTATGACTCTGAATGGGGGGGATGTGGAGATGATGGTTCCTCTGTGGGAGAATCTAGAACTAGGGATCGCTGTCTAAAAATTAGAACTAGCCCCTGTTTGAAACAGAATCTTGATGAATTCTTTTTCCACAGGGGGTTATCTGTCTTTGAAACTTTCTTCCTGAAAATGGTATGAAAGTAGAATCCTGACTACTTTTAAGGCTGGTAAATAGATTCTGAAGAAGGAACACTGGACTTGAAACATTGACTCTGCTTTCTCTCCACAGATGCTGTCAGACCTGCTGAGTTTCTCCAGTGATTTCTGTTTTTGTTTCAGGTTTCCAGCATCTGCAGTTTTTTGCTTTATTGCACATAGATTCTTGTGAAGCAAAAGGGTCAACAGTTCTGAGGAAAAGGCAGGACTGTGGATTTGAGTTTTTTAAAATTCATTCTCAGGATGAGGGTATCACTGGCAGCATTCATTGACATTCCCAGAGGGCAATTAAGAGTCAACTGCACAGCTCTGGGTCTGGAGTCACATATAGTCCAGACCAGGTAAGGATGGTGTTTTCCAACAATCGACAATGAATTCATGATCATCATTAAACTCATAATTCCAGACTTTTATTAAATTCATCTGCTTTGGTGGGATTTGAACTCAGATCCCCAGAATATTGTCTGGTGTGACTGGATTAACAGTCTAGCGATAATACTATGTGATCATTGCCTACCCTAAATTTACAATCAGATCAGCCATGACCATGGTACAGCAGGCTCAAAGGGCTGAATGGCCTACGCCTGCAGTTGGGATCCATATTGTGAGCACCCTCCCAGCTGCCTGAGGGTCAGTCCATACATTGTGAATTGACGATGTATGTCATCCTGAGACTCTCAACTGAGCTGGCCAGGATTCTGACCTGAACCAACCAATCCACGTCAGCACTTTCCAACTGGAGTTGTTGGCTTGGGATTGGGAGCAGAAACCCTGGCTTAGTACAATAACTCATGGATGTTGGCTCCAAACTCCTCCAGTCCTACTTGGTATTACAATTACAGAGAACCTGTGACCACCTCAGAGTGTCCCACAGCACTTTCTAACCAAGTGCTATCAGTGTCACATTGAAGCAGACTCAGTTCAAAGACAAGGAGTCAGAGAACATTAACAGTCTAACAGTACAATACCCTCTCAGTGCTCTATTGATGTGCCTTTTACACTGTGGTTCCTGGGGAGGTCATGAACTCAAACCCTTTTGACCCAGGTGAAAGTGTGAACAGGTAGTTTAACTCTGATCATAAACTAAACACAAAACCTTTTGGGTCAGAGTGGACAAGTAACAGCACTAGAAAGAGGCCACAAAATAGCTGATGGGAAACCAACAAGTAAAAATGGTTTACAAACAGAACACTGCCCCTTCATACTAAATCAGAGGAGGCACAGAATGTTTTCAACACATCCAACCTTTCCAGGTTGCAACTGTTAAGTGAAAATTTGCATAATGCAGCCTAAATTCTGTTGCTGTCAAATTAACTGAATTTATGCTAATACTTGACTTTAGCACCTTCTCACATGTATTTTGCCATTAAAATAGTTAATCTTTCTTGGTACTCAGCACACAAAGTCTCTCCTAGCCATCAGACCTTGCTATTAAATCCACCGTTAATAGAGCCCTGAACTTCAAACTGGATTATTCCATTTTAGTAATTTAAAATAGATTCTGAAATGATCCTGGAATTAATAGAGAGTTTTTTGGGATGTGAGAGGCTGCGCTCTGATGGTCACTGTGCTGTCCAGTGTAGGCCAGGTTTGTAGCCCAGGATACAGCTCAGATTGAGGATTTCCTTCAGGATCTGTCAGTAAGTAATATGGGGTTCGTGGTTCTGTCTACTGACTGTAACCTGTTATTCTGGTGGAAAATATATGTGCTTGGGTAGAGCCTGAGTAAGGAAAGGATTGGACTCTGCTGCAAAATCCTTTATACCCAAAATGCCACTAATACCTTGTGTGGGAACCTCAACAGTAAATGCTGTCAAGGCATTGAACTGTGGAAGGCATCAGAGCTGAGTGCAACTCTGTCCTTGTTGTGCATGGATATACAGATGTACAGCATGAAAGCAGACCCTTCTGTCCAACTCGTCCATGCCCACCAGATATCCTATATAAATCTAGTCCCATTTGCCAGCACTTGGCCCATATCCCTCCAAACCCTTCCTTTTTATATGCCCATCTAGATTCCTTTTAAATGCTGTAATTCTACCAGCCACCACCACTTCCTTTGGCAGCTCATTCCATACACGCATCACCCTCTGTGAAAAAGTTGCCCCTTAGATCCCTTTTATATCTTTCCCCTCTCACCCTAAACCTATGCCCTCTAGTTTTGGACTCCCCTACCCTGGAGAAAAGACCTTGCTTACCTACCCTATCCATGCCCCTCGTGATTTTATAAACCTCTGTAAGGTCAGCCCTCAGCCTCTGATGGTCCAGGGAAAACAACCCCAGCCTATTTAGCCTCTCCCTATAGCTCAAATCCTTCAACCGTGGCAACATCCTTGTAAATCTCCTCTGAACCCTTTCAAGTTTCACAACATCTTTCCAATAGAATTGCACGCAGTATTCCAAAATCTGTACACACATGACCGTGGACAGTGATGACTAGTCACTGGTATAACCCCTTCCTAACCCAGGATAGTGGGCACACAATCCCAAACTACTCACACAAAGCTGGGATCCTCCTTAAAAGTAAAATACTGCAGACACTGGAAATATGAAATTAAAACAGAAACTGCTGGAAAAGTTCAGCAGGTCTGGCAGCATCTGTGGAGAAAAATCAGAGTTGATGTTTTGAGTCTGGTATTTATTCCTGATGAAGGGCTTTTGCCCGAAATGTCGATTTCGAAGCTCCTCGGATGCTGCCTGAACTGCTGTGCTCTTCCAGCACCACTAATCCAGAATCTGGTTTCCAGCATCTGCAGTCATTGTTTTTACCTCGTTGATTTTGACCCTTCTTTGGACTTGTCTTGCTGAAGTGGTGGAGGCTGGTACAATTGCAACATTTAAGAGGCATTTGGATGGGTATATGAATAGGAAGGGTTTGGAGGGATATGGGCTGGGTGCTGGCAGGTGGGACTAGATTGGGTTGGGATATCTAGTCGGCATGGACAGGTTGGACCGAAGGGTCTGTTTCCATGCTGCACATCTCTATGACATAGACTATAGGAGGGTTTCTGTGTGGATTAATAAACAGAGAAAACGTATAACCTATGTGGGTGAGAGACAGTTTGACTGGAAAAGACATCGAGAAACAGACAGCTAGAGCGAGAAAGAAACACAAAATATCACACATCATTGTCTAGTTACTGGCTGGAATAAACATGTCACGTAAGGGCAGCAATCGGCTTGGGATAGACAGAAGGTGAGAAAACAGAAACTTAGGGAAAAAGACAAAAGGAACAGGAACAGAAACAGACCACGGAAAGAAGAGGCCGATAACCCACATTTCAGTCTCCAGACTCAGACTGCAGCCCACCATTAAAGCCAGCCCTGAGTGTCCTCCAGTTTAAGCTGCCGGGGTCTGTGTTCGCCCTGCCCCTACAAGGCTGGCTCTGTGGGCGCCAGGCACTGGTGTCTGATCAGGACTCTTTGTGGATGTGTTGTCGATGATGGTACACTTTCCCTTCCCTGACCTGACAACGCACTGCTGCCTCTTTCCCTGCACCAATAATGTCCTGTTGCATCCTGAACACACCAAAGGGAATAAATAAATAACAGTGAACAAACATTCGTTCTCATTGTAAAATGCATAATTAAAATTCGATGTAATTACCCACTGCTCATTAAAACAATGCTAATTAAGCTACATGAGTGGCCTTTATTCAATTAAGACACACAACAAAGTGTTTCCAAATCATTTAGCAGACACAGCATTAGATTATTGTTGCATATTCCTCTCATTTAAATTCTTCTTGTCTAATCCCAGGACCATTACTGAAACTGAGCGTGTGGCTAAGGGAACAGCAAGGCTCCGAAACAGCTTTCCCCGTGAGCACAAAACTCGAGAGCCAAGGACAAGAACGGGAGTGAGCATTTCAAATTGGATTCTAATGAGGAGACATTCACACTGCCTCTGAAGACTGTGCTGGATCATTAAGATGCTTGTGGCATGACCAGAGTCACTGACGAGGTTTTTAATTGACAGAGGTCAAACTCGATGCTGAGCAGAAGAAAAGCGAAAGCTGAAATAGATTTGCAAAGCGGTGCCGTGTGGTGTGCTGAGAAACGGAGTAATTACAATGATTGTTTGAAAAGCCTCTGAAAACTGATTAATAAAGAGGAAGAAAGAAAGTTGGAACAATGTCCCAACGGCTCAGGCGCTATGAAAATGCTTTCGTTTTTTTTAATCATTCTGAGAGATGTGGCCCACTGCACAAAGGGTCTGCAAACAAGTGTCTGCCACACGGTGAAACTGCTCAGGGAAAGGTGACACTGCCCTGCCTGTCTCTTGACCAGGAAACCAGTGGGAGCAGTTGATGCTTTACCTTCTGGAAATTGTGAGCCACCCTTCAAGATGAAGCAGGGGACAGGTTTGAGTCAGTACTGTCCCCACTCTCTCTGATGTCAGCCAAGTACCAGTGATAAACCCTTTGACCTCTGAGTCTCAACGTTTATCTTTCTAAAATCTCTCCGTCTGGTAAGGGCATCTCCCCTAATTTCTCTCAGCATTTACTGAAGTCTAACTTCCCTTCTCCCAAGCCACACTGAACACTGCTTATCTTGCTATAAGAAAGCAGATGAACTGAAAGGAAGTGTACATGAAGGGGGATAACTGACCCCCCCCAGGGCACTCCCATTGTTCTGCACTGTATACATTATGCTATGGGAACTAATACCCAGGCACATGATCTGTGCAATCATTTCCAGAATGATGTTGAACTAAGGGAATGCTGCACTGTCCCAGGATTATCACACCTGCTTTAAGACCGACTGAGTGTTTCCAGCATTTTGGTTTTAATTCAGATTTCAAGCAACCACACTGTCTTGGTTTTCATTAAATTATAGTTTGGTAACAGTATTGAAAGAGGCCATTCGGCCCTTCATGTTCATGTTGATCTAATGTCTGAGCAATTTAGCTAGTCCCATTGCCACCTACTTTCACCAGAGCATTGTACATCGTGTCTATTCAGGTGATTATCCTCTTCCTTTCTGAAAATCCCAGTTAACCCAGTCTGTACCACACTCTCAAGCAGCACACCCCACATCCTAACCACTTTATTTTATACTTGTTTATGGGATGTTGTTATTGCTAGCTAAGTATAGGGCAGTTGAGAGTCAACCCCATTGCTGTGGGTCTGGAGTCACATGTAGGCCAGACCAGGTAAGGATGGCAGTTTCCTTCCCTAAATGATGTGTTTTTATGACAATCAGTAATGGTAAAAGGTTGTCATCAGGTCATCAGTAAATTCCAGATTTCTACTGAATTCAAATTTCACCTTTCAATGGTGCGAGTGTATTACCCTGGGGTTCTGGGTTGATAGTTCAGTGACATTTCCAGGAAACACTGCACTCTATCCATTCACTGTATGAAAAAGTTTTTCCCCACTACCTGCTTTGACAGCTACCTTAAACCTATAGCCATGGAAGAATGGCTATATGTTTCTTCCATTCTTCTCCGTCCAGATCACTCACAGATTTTAATACTCTCATCAAATCACCTGGGAAACTTATCTTCTCTGAGCCCCAACTTTGTCAAGCTATCCAAGAAACTGAAATTCCTCTATCCTTGGTACCATAGTCATAGAGATGTATAGCATGGAAACAAACCCTTTGGTCCAACCCGTCCATGCCGACCAGCTATCCCAACCCAATCTAGTCCCACCTGCCAGCACCTGGTCCATATCCCTCCAAACCCTTCCCATTCATATACCCATCCAAATGCCTTTTCAATGTTGCAATTGTACCAGCCTCCACCACATCCTCTGGCAGCTCATTCCATACACGTACCACCCTCTGTGTGAAAACGTTGCCCCTTAGGTCCCTTTTATATCTTTCCCCTCTCACCCTAAACCTATGTCCTCTAGTTCTGGACTCCCCCACCCCAGGGAAAAGACTTTTCCTATTTATTCTATCAATGCCTCTCGTGATTTTATAAATCTCTATAATGTCACCCCTCAGCCTCCGACGCTCCAGGGAAAACAGCCCCAGCCTGTTCAGCCTCTCCCTATAGCTCAAATCCTCCAACCCTGGCAACATCCTTGTAAATCTTTTCTGAACCCTTTCAAGTTTCACAACATCTTTCCTATAGGAAGCAGACCAGAATTGCACGCAATATTCCAACAGTGACCTAACCAATGTCCTGTACAGCTGCAATATGACCTCTCAACTCCTGCATTCAATAAAGAAAAACATCCCAAACGCCTTCTTCACTATCCTATCTACCTGTGACTCCACTTTCAAGGAGCAATATACCTGCACTTTCAGGTCTCTTTGTTCAGAAATACTCCCTAGGACCTTACCATTAAGTGTATAGAGATACACAGCACAGAAACAGACCTTTGTTCCAACTCATCCAGGCTGACCAGGTATCCTAAATTAATCTGGTCCCATTTGCCACCATTTGGTCCATATCCCTCTAAACTCTTCCTATTCATGGACCTTTTAAATGTTGTAATTATACCAGCCTCGGCCACTTCCTCTGGCAACTCATTCCATACATACACCACCCTCTGTGTGAAAAAGTTGCCCCCTAGGTCCCTTTTAAAACTTTCCCGTCTCACCTTAAACTTATCCCCTCTAGCCTCTGTGTTTATGTGGTGAGTCTAAAACAGTTGCTGGTCAATGATAACTCCCAGGATATTAATAGTGGGGCATTCGGTGATGATAACACCATTGAATGTCAAGGGGCAGTGGTTAGATTCTCTCATGTTGGAGATTGTCATTGCCTTGCATTTCTGTGGCACAAATATCAATTGTCACCCCAAACCTGGAAGTTGTCTTTATCTTGCAGTTACCTTAAGACTTGACTATTCCAATGGTCTGCAGGTCAGTTTGCCATATCCCACTCTCCATAAACCATCAGTTCATCCAGAACTCTTCACCCTAACTTGTGTCACAACCCAAACATCCACCTCACTCTGCTTAATAACATGCCTGGCTTCCCAGACCAACAACACACCAAGTTAAAATTTTCATCCTGATTTCAAATCTCTCCATAACCTCACCCCTCCCTTTCTCAGTAATCTCTGCCAGCTCCACGATTCGCCTCTCATTCAACACCATTCCTACTTTTAAATGCTCCATTATCAGTGACCCTGCCTTCTGTTCCCAAAGTATTAAACTCCTGAATTCCCTCCCTAAATCTCTCTGTCTCCCCACTTCTCCCTCTTATCTTTTAAGATGCTCCATAATATTTGCCTTATTGTCAAGGAGTTTGATCATTTATCTTGTTACCTCAATGACGTACCCTATCAGATTTGTCAGATAATGACTTCATGGAAGTATCTTCAAAAATTTTTGGTTAAAGAAGCAACTTATTGCTTCTACCTCTTTGTATCTGAGACTGTCTTATCTCTCCATGTGGGTCTCTCTACCTCCACACTGCTTTCCATGTCACGCACTCTGGGTCTGAGTGACTGTCCATCACATTTATCTCAAATTTGCTCTTAATAGCAAATTAATGTGGTTTCTACAATGGAATGGCCTTAGTAATATTCTGATATAATTTCATTTCCTATAGCTGCCACTTCCACTGAAATCAGCACAATTAAACTGAAGAATTTCTGTGAAGGAAGTTTCTGAAATTTTCCCACTGTGGGACATAACCTCACAAAGATCTCTCCCCAGCTGCTAAAGCGGTGTGTCTGCTGTTTGATTAGATGAATGCTGCCAATTGGAAAAATTCCCAGGCTGTGGTCTGTCCCACCCAACTCTTATTCTCCTTTTGAAATAACAAGTGATAAGGAATCTCCAGTTCTTCACCAACCAACCTTGACGGTGAGCTCAGATCTAGTCTACTATAAACGTATACACACTGTACAGTAAAAAGCTGATGAAAGGAGGACTGGGATAGTCTAGGAATCAAAAAAAGGATTTACACGTGGAGGCAGGGGCCATTGCTGAGGTAGTAAATAAACATTTTTTATCCAGGAGGGAGACCAAATTTGCAGTGAGATTGTGAGATATGAGATACTAAAAATTATTCACGAGATGGTGTTAGATAGGCTGGCTGTGTTTCAAGTTGATAAGATGCTAGGATTGAATGAGATGCATTGAAGAATACTGGAAGTAAAAGTTGTGGGGATGTTAGCTCCAACCTTCCAATCCTCTTTCGAGCAGAGTGAGAGATAACTGGAGAATTCTAAAGGTTACATCCTTGTTAAAAAAAGTTTGTGAGGGGTAATACTGGCAAAAACAGGCCAGTCAATTTAAATCTCAGTTATTGGAAAGCTTTTAGAAATAATAATCTCAGACAAAAATTGATAAAGTGTTGCACAACAGGCTTGTCAGCAAATTAGAAGCCCATGTAATTAAAGGAAGGGAGAGGGTCAGCGGGGATACAACGTTGGGGCAAATCACTGGAAACAGAATGGTGACAAATGGTTGGTTTTTGAATTGGAGAAAGGTACATTATAAGGCACTTCAGGGGTTAGTATAATACCCTGTGCTCCTCACTGTAACATTCTGATATATCCCACATAGCTGACCGTAACAGTTGGGTGCATCAGTCAGGGGTAAATGTAGACTAATAGGGTAGGGGAATGGATCTGGGTGGGATGCTCTTTGGAGGGTTGCTGTGGACTTGTTGGGCAAAATGGCCTGTTTCACAATGTAGGGATTCTATGATTCTATGATGAACACCCTGATATATCCCACACCCTTCATTGTAACACCCTGATATACCCTACATCCCTCACTGTAACACTCTGACATATCCCACACACCTCATTGTATCTCACCATAATACTCTGCTATATCCCATACCCATCACTATACCACTCTGATATATCTCACACTCCTCACTGTATCAGTCTGATATATTCTACATGTCTCACTGTTACACTCTGATATATCTCAAACTCCTCACTGTATCAGTCTATTATATTCTACATGTCTTACTGTAACACTCTGACATATCCCACACACCTCATCGTATCTCACCATAATACTCTGCTAAATCCCATACCCATCACTGTACCACTCTGATATATCTCATACTCCTCACTGTATCAGTCTGATATATTCTACGTGTCTCACTGTAACACTCTGTTATCGCCAACACCTCTCACGGTATCACCTTAATACACTCCATAATGCACTTTCTGTCCATATTTTTTGTTCCGCATGTATTTCTTTGCCTCTGATATCTAGATTCCAAACCCATATACACTATGCAGGCCATCCTGAGATTAGTTTGAAATTGCCAGTGAACATAGAGCATAGAACAGTACAGCACAGTACAGGCCCTTCAGCCCTTGGTGTTATGCCAATCTTTTATCCTACTCTAAGATCAGACTAATCAACATATCCTTCATTTTACTATCATCCTGGGCCTATCCAAGCATAGCTTAGATGTCTCTAATGTCTCTGACTCTACTATGACTGCTGACAGTGCATTCCACGCTCCCACCACTCTCTGTGTAAAGAACCTACCTCTCCCCTAAACCTTCCTCTAATCACCTTAAAATTATGCCCCCTTGTGATAGACATTTCCGCCCTGGGAAAAAATCTTGGGTTATCTACTCTATCTATGCCTCTCATCCTCTTGTTCACCTCGATCAAGTCACCTTTCATCCTTCTTCACTCCAATGAGAAAAGCCTTAGCTCCCAACGTTTCTTCATAAGACATGCCCTCCAATCCAGGCAGCATCCTGGTGAATCTCCTCTGCACCCTCTCTAAAGCTTCCACATCCTTCCTATAATGAGGCAACCAGAACTGAACACAATACCCCAAGTGTGGTCTAACCAGGGCTCTATAGAGCTGCAGAATAAACTCATAGCTCTTAAACACAGTCCCCTGCTAATGAAAGCCAACACACCATATGTCTCCTTAACAACCCTATGAAATTGGGTAGAAACTTTGAGGGATCTATGGACATGGACCCTAAGATCTCTCTGTTCCTCCACACTGCCACGAATCCTGCCTTTAGCCCTGTATTCTGCATTCAATCTTGATCTTCCAAAGTGAATGACTTCACACTTTTCCAGGTTGAACTCCACCTGCCACTTATCAGCCTGTCAATGTCCCTTTTCAAATTCAAATACATGTGAGCTGGTGCCTCACAATTTCCTGTGATTTTTGCTGATACAATCTGGAAATACAACAGGAAATGAAGCCATGCTTTTTTGCTTGGCTACATGGTGTTCTACCAACCAATGTCAATGCTGAGCACACAGTTTTGGGTCTTGTTATATGGTTTTCTACGTTAGTGAGCCTGGACTGTCCCACAGCTGTGAGCAAAACATCTACAGCATCTCTGTATTTTTAAACATTAACCTGTCCAGAGTTGTTACTACACAGCTCTGGAGCAGGTGGGTCTTGGTAGAGGAATTGAGTTCCGGAGTACTGAGGTCGTGTTGCAGTTGTATAAGACTCTGGTGCGGCCGCATCTGGAGTATTGTGTGCAGTTTTGGTCGCCATACTATAGGAAGGATGTGGAGGCACTGGAACGGGTGCAGAGGAGGTTTACCAGGATGTCGCCTGGTATGGTAGAAAGATCGTATGAGGAAAGGCTGAGGCACTTGGGGTTGTTTTCATTGGAGAAAAGAAGGTTTAGGGGTGACTTGATAGAGGTGTACAAGATGATTAGGGGTTTAGATAGGGTCGACAGTGAGAATCTTTTTCCACGTATGGAGTCAGCTATTACAAGGGGGCATAGCTTTAAATTAAGGGGGGGTAGGTATAGGACAGATGTTAGGGGTAGGTTCTTTACTCAGCGAGTCGTGAGTTCATGGAATGCCCTGCCAGTAGCAGTGGTGGACTCTCCCTAATTATGGGCATTTAAGCGGGCATTGGATAGGCATATGGAGGATAGTGGGCTAGTGTAGGTTAGGTGGGCTTGGATCGGCGCAACATCGAGGGCCGAAGGGCCTGTACTGCGCTGTATTCTTCTATGTTCTATGAACCCAGGCCTCCTGACTCAGAGATAGGGACACTACTACTGCACAACAAGAAACCTCTCTGCAGTGTCTCTCAACACTTTCCCAGGACATTGCAAAATATTTCCCGAGAGTAATTGATTCATTGACAGATGAACACTGTCAAATTGTCAAGACATTTCAAATAACACAGGGAATCAGCAGGAAGCTTGAGTGGTGTAATGTCCCTACCTCTGACCCAGGAGATACAGCTCGTCTCACCTGCTCCAGAGGTGTGTAATGACATCTCGGAATAGGTTGGTTAGGAAAGTCCTAAAACGAAATGAGATTTCCTAACATTGTCCATAACTATCATCAGAATGATAATGAGAAATAAAACAAAAACTATTATACAATTATGAACATTTAAATACAGTATCATTACTATCCATTGTAAAATGCCGGCTTCCTCTATTTAAAAATAAAAGCACTTAAATATCAGTTACTGTTAGGATGCAATTGTCAATTTATTCACAATTCTGCTTCATTAAATGTTAGTGATAATTCACCAGCTCAAAATCTGTGTTTTCTTTGGTTGAGGAAGAAATATTGACTTCCACTGTTGTTCAGAATGGCGCAGGGGTGGTCTCCACCAGAATCACCAGCTTCAGTGTTTGGCTGAATTCTCACTGCGGGGCATGAAGTGACAATCTCCAATTTCAGAGGGACAGTGTGAGCTGCAGAATGACAATGTCAGTGTGAGGAGTGTGCCCCTTGGTGCTGTGTGGAACAACATTCTGCTCTCTCTGCCCTTTTGTGATTGAGGTTTAAAGAGTACCGTACTCAGGGCTGGGTTTCCATGTGTTAACACCCCAGTCTGACCCGAAATCAAACTGGCTGCCTCCTCCACGGTCTCACAGAAAAAGAACAGGGAAACAAAAGAACGACACTGAGACAAAAGCTCCAATCTCCTAATTGTTTGAAGCAGGAAACTAATTAGCAGGACTAATTACCGTGTTAATTTTTAGCAGATTGAACAGAGTATCTGGCTCAAGTTGACTGCTCTATTTGACTAGTCCTTAAGTAGAAAGAATTTGTTAAATATTTTACTAAAGCCTCACTGATTTAATTTGCTTTTTATTCCATTGTGTGTTGTCCTTTATTTGAAAGGTTTGTAAGAATATTTTCTGCATCTGTTGCCTATCGGGCTCAGTTCTTTTGCCGAGCTGTTGTTTCATCTGGTTTGAAGGAGATTGTCACTTCTGTATCATCCTCCATTTTCCCAGAATAATTCCTGCTCCCATCTTACCCTTACCAGGTCACAGGGAAATGAGTTCCCAATCCCCTTCCTGACAGAATAGGCTGCATCTGGGGCCATGAACACTGCTGAAGGGGTTCAGGAAGGGAACTCTGGAGCAGAGGGTCTGGGTTGGAGGGGGAGCAGCTGAAGACGTGGCTGAATATGGTGTGGAGATTAAAATCAGGCATGTGCAAGAGATCAGAATAAGGAATGCTAGGAGGAGGGAAGGATTGCAATTCGGGAGACTGAGTGGGGCATTGGACAGACTGGAGACAGCTTGAGGAGGGTTCAAAGGAGTGGGTGCACAGGATCAAAGCCCAAATACGCTGCCCCACATTGCAGCATTGAAACAAAACATGCTGGAAGTCACAGTGGGTCATCCGTGGATGCTGCCTGACCTGCTGTGATTTCCAGCATTTTTTGTTTTTAGTACAGATGCCAGCATCTGCAGTAGTTTGATCCCAGTGCAACATTCAACATGTCATAAACCTGATGTACAGTCTACCTCATCCACCCTACAGACATACTGAGCAGCCCCTCTCCCCATTTCCATTGAACCAATTGGACACCTGTCCAAGACTGTGCCATACCATTGATACCCCTCTCCTGAACCAAGCCCATTGGGATCAGACTCCTCGCTGCCTGGCGAACCCAAACATACCCCATCACCCTTCTCCTGATAACTCTCAATCTCAGGGCACTAGGTTTATTAAGGGAAGGTCCTGTTTGACCAAAGTTTGGTCAAAGATTTTGAGGAGATAACCAGGAGTGTTGATGAGGGTGATGCATTTAATGTGGTCTACATGGACTTTACAGGCATTGAAACAATGGGTACAAAGGCACTTTCTCCATTAGTAGAGGGGTCTGAAACCAGGAAGCATTGATATAAGGTACAAGATAGATGGCTGTAAGGCTGGTGTGAATCTGGAACTTGCTGCCTGAAAGGGTCAGAAACTCTTGTGACATTTGAGTAATATTTAGATATTCACTTGTATTGCCACATTCTCAAGGACTATGGGCCAGGAGCTGGAAAATGGGATCAGTGTTGTCAGATTGTTGTTGAGAAGCATGGATACAATAGGACAGGACTCTGTCTGTGTTATAAAGGTCTATGTGTCCACCAGGCAGAACTCAAGCTCCTGTTGGACAGCCAGTGGCTGAGTCCTGCTAGGCTGAGCCTCTAGAGGAGAGGTCTTGCTGTGTCACAATCACTGATCTGGGGAACATGGGACAATAGTATCTTAGCAAACTAAAGTACACGACTTGGTCCAGATCAGAAAATTACAGCTTAATGGCATAAAATATCGGATGGTTGATTGCACCAGATTAGAGAGATTCCCAAATGGTCCTTGTGCCTTTGCAACACAACAGTGAATAAAACTTAATCCTGCAATATTCCTGATTGCTATTCTTTGATCCCAAGGAAAAATCATATGAATGTGCCCAACCATCCAAGGGTCCTCGGGCAGCGTTTTTCAAACCCACTCCATCTAGAAGGACAAGGGCAGCAGATACATGGGAACACCATCCCCTGCAGTGTTCCCTCCAAGCCACTCACCATCCTGACTTGGAAAATATATTGTTCTTTCTTCAGTGTCGCTGGGTGAAAATCCTGGAATTCCCTCCCTAAGGGACATTATGGGTTTACCTACAGCACATGGACTGCAGCGGTTCAAGTGGGCTGTTCACCCCCACCTTCCTCTTGAGTGTGTTCACTCCAAGACAAGCTGAATCTGCTTCAATTACAACACAAAGTGTTTCTCAGTGTTTATTGTCCACTGAATATTTGTTCCTTTATAACTGAGTAGCCTTTGGAAACTGATATAAAAACACTGATACATCTTCATATGTTGAGGGAAAAAGGCAATGGGATCATATTTTAACCAGAGGCTTCTGAATGTTGAAAATTACCAGAAGAGGGGTAAAGGAAATGGTTCGTTTTACAAGGTCAAAATTTTCCTTTTGAGACAGGCAGTAAATTATGATATTTAAGTCATATGATGATTGATATGATGCCATTCAATGCTGCTTTTTCTGGATTACTGTGTAATTAGCGCATGCTCTTCGATTCTGAATGAAATAAGCCCTGAAGGAGGCAGCTGTGATTCAGTGTTGGCAATTCAATAATTATGGCTTTTACCTGCTCCAATAATTGTATGCCATAAGAAATTATTGGCCAGATTAATAATCTTTAATCATTCACATTTGCTTGCTCTGTCTTTCTCTTACAGTCACTGCAGCCTATCTTTCACAAGCTCACAGACATCTTCTGCTGTAATTCTCACACACAATACTCCGCACTGATGACTTTCCCAACATTTAACCCTTTGTAAAATTGGTTTTTACTTCCCAAAATAAAATTGAATTCCTGAAAAATTACCTAAATCTGTAAATGTTTGCATGTTTTTGTTTGATTGTATGTGACATGAGTGTGCATATGAGTGTGAATCTGAGTGAAAGCAAGTGCATACCTGTGAGAACATGTCTGTGTGTATAAATGTGTGAGTAGTGACTGGTACAAGTGTGGGTACGAATAGTGTTTGAGTGAGTGTTGGTACAAGTTGGTACGAGAGTGTGAATATGAGTACCATTTGAGTGTGTATTGACATGAGTGTGAGTATGAGTAGTGTCTGAGTTTTTGTCGGTACGAGTGTAAGTAGTGTCTGAACGTGAGTGTGAGCAGTATCTGAGTGTATATTGCTCAGAGTGTGAGTGTTATAGTCAGTTAAATGCAGGGTCACCAGGTTGAACATTGACTGACTGAAATATGTCTGACCTACTCACTCCGTTTTCCAGGTGTGTGAGGTTTTGACGGGATGTTGATGGATCTCATTGACTGGCCCATCTAGCCTGGGCCTTGCATCACCCAAAGAGGTGAAGAAGCATTGCTAATCCTTTAGCCACATTGTTAATCTATGTGGCCAACCCTGTTCTACTCTGTCCCTCACACTGAACATTGGATGGCACTATTATTGAAAACATCCTGTGTCACTCTGATGGGTATCCCACTTCTTGGAACATTCATCCAAAGTAGCCATTTCATCTGTCTTTGTTTCTGAATGTTAGTCAACAATGAGGGTGCAACCTCAGATTTCTCAGTTTGCATCACTTGCACAGCAATAAACCTTTTCCAACAATTCTGTGTAATACAAGCTGCATTGTTCTAGATTCTGTTCAATGGTCTTGAAATGTTGACCACATGCCTTGCATATGCCCTTATCTGGAAATGTTCCTTTATTCACAATTTTACACAAGTTAATATTACCAATATCTCACACAAAATTATAAAGGAATGTAGTTTGCAGTCTCAATAGCTTAGCAATCCTGAGGTCCATGGGTTGGAATCTCAGCATTGCGTTGCTGAAATTTGAGTTATATAAAATATGGAATAATGACAACCACATAACCACTGTCAATTGTTGGAAAAAACCTCTCTAGGTCACTAATGTCCTCTAGAGAAGGAAACTGCCCACCTTACCTGGTCTGACCTACATGTGACTCCAGACCCACAGCAATGAACTGTCCTCTGGGCATTTGGGAACAGGCAATAAATGTTAGTAAAGCCCATGTCCAATAAATAAATAAAGTGGTTTGTTCATTCACAAATAGACTAGCTTTATGGCTTAGAATGAGATTATTCGCCCTATTGAGTTCATGCTAACATTCTGATCTCTGACCTTAACAACAAATTTCAGATAAATCTCATTTTTAATGCAACAAAGTGAGCGAGATGTGTAACCTGATAACAGTGAATTCACAGGGTTGGAAATAGCTATTAAGATAGGTCCAGAGTTAAATTTTAAGGAGCATCTTAAAGGGGGTCCATCGAGGCAGAAAAATGGAAAGATGAAGAAAAGGAATTTCAGAGTTTAAGACCCATGCAGCTGAAGGTCTGGCTTTCCATTGAACCATAGAATCCCTTCAGTGTACATTCGGCCAATCGAATCCACAATGACCCTCCAAAGTCTATCCCACCCAGACTCAACCCCCACCATATCCCTGTAACTCTGCATTTCCCATGACAAAATCCACCTAACCTGCACATCCCTGGACTGTGGGAGGAAACCAGGGCACCTGGAGGAAACCCACGCAGACACAGGGAGAATGTGCAAACTCCACATGTTCGCCCAAGGCTGGAAATAACTCAGGTCCCTGGCACTGTGAGGCTGCAGTGCTAACCATTCAGCCACCGTGCCACCCCTCAATTTTGATGCTGAAAGGATTTAAATGAGGGAATACAGGAAACCAGAATAAGTGAGGCGCAGAAGCTCATGAAACTGGAGGAGATTTCAGAGATAGGGAGAGTGTAGTGAAAGGAGGAGGTTACAGAAGTAGGGAAGGGTTTGCGGCTGGAAGACGTGACAGAGATAGGGAGGATTGTGGAGGTTAGAGAAGGTGTCAGAGACATTGAAATTCAAGGCCCTGAAGGGATCTGAAAACAAGGGCTAGAATTTTAAAATTGCCTTTTGTATTGCAGTATATCACCTGTCCACGTTCCATCTCAGGCTGACCTGTTTACATTGAATAGAATGGTCTGGGCTACAATCTTGCTGTTTCTCTCTCCCTGCCTGTTCCAGTCTCCCCTGGTCCCTCTCCAATCTGTCAGTCCTAATGCTGTTAGTTTCCTCATCTCTGCCTACAAAACTATCTTTAAAAAAAGATTCAGAATTGACCAAAAAAAACGAGGGGTGGGAAAAAGACAGCAAGAAATGAAAAAGAAAAAAATCAAGAACTGTGAATGATTTTTTAAAAAGCCCAATATCCATTTCAGGTTTAAATAGGAGAAAGAAATGTTTTCAATCTCCCTGGTTCTGCTCTACCTAAAACAAGTAATCCAGTCTTTAGTACCTAACTGTTGCAACAGTTGCAGACTTGCCAACTTTAAGGGCATTTAACTGGCCATTGGGTAGGCATATAGATGAAAATGGAATAGTGTAGGTTAGATGGGCTTCAGATTGGTTCCACATGTCGGCACAACATCGAGGGCCGAAGGGCCTGTACTGCGTGTAATGTTCTATATTCTAACTGTAAAACACAGAGCAATATACCTGAATGTAAACATGCTCTTGTAAAACTAAGGGGTCCATGCTGTCAACTTGCTATTTTCAGAGCTCACTCAGCCTTATCAGGATCTGTTCAGTGGGATTACTTGTTGTTAGCTCATAGATAAATGAATGCTTTAGGTTTACCCTGTGTCCAAGGTATGAAAAGTTCAAATAGAAAATGCAACTATTCTCCCTTGACTACATTGGAGAACTGCACCTCTTTTCTTTATTGATATTTTACATAAACATTGTCACAGGTATTACTGCAGCTTGTTTCTTATCTGATTTGCGAACTCTACATGGTTATTGCTATCAAAAAAGTCATGTTGCTGGAGCTTTTCATCCTGGACACATCAGGACAAATGCAAGAATACTAAGTTTTTATCAACTTGTGACAACTTATACAACAGGAGAAAAGGATGCTGATTGGATGGTAGGTTGACCTGATTGGCTGATATATTATCATAGAGATAACAACAAGGATCTATAGGCTCCTGGTAATTGGGAAAGGCACAAGGCTTGAAGATACTCCTTTCATTTCCAGAAAGCAGGGCTCCCTGCAGCTGGAAGAAGTCATTTTTGGCAAATAAACGAGCCATCGTGAAAGCTTGTCTGTAACGTACTCAGAATTGTTCAGCAGGTGCAATCCAATTGCAAAGTCACATCTAACAATTTATTTTGGATTTTGCAAGCTTGGGCTGGTTGAGAGTAGTCTGTACTCCACCAAATGTTGAACAACTAAAATAACACAATCTTTTGATTAGAGCAGCCAATTTCTTGGTTGTAGATCCTATGCACCTGGCATCACCCTGGGACTGAAATACTTGACAGAAAATTCTGAATGAATACTCTGTTCCTCATGATGGCTCTTTCTGAGTGTCCATTATACACAATTGCTATCCAACTGAAAACCAAAGGACAGGACTCCGGTTATTGTCAGGTGACATTGGGTGTGCTTTTTGATGACTTTGAAGGAAGGTTTCAGTGCCATAGTGCATGCTCCCATCCTGAGAAACAGCTTCTATAACTGATTGGGCTGCCCCCACCCCACTCTCCCATATAGAGTAGAAATACTCAGCAAAAAGTGCCCTTTCACCACCAACACTCAGTCTGATGCTGTACTATTGGGTGAAGGGGGGGGGGGGGGGGGGGGGAGTGGGGAGGGAACAAGGACAAAACAAAAAATCTGAAAGAGGACACTGAGACAGTCCATGAGGAGTTCTAATCATTGGCAGAGAGTCTGTGCCAAGCTATAGTGGGTTCACAGTGGAAAACATTGACAGAAATACCAATGGTACAAGGCAACACTGACAAGGTGAATACAGGTCAAAGGTTTGAAAACTGGAGGTGAGAGAAGGATGCTCATCAACAGAACTGTCTTGTGTTAAGCTGAGATGTGACAGGGATTTGAAGAATCTCCCAGTTGAATGATCTTTAATAGAAATTGTCCCAGTCCTTACGATGGCCTCTGCTCACTGCTAATTCCTGATTGTCTTGATCTGAGAGTGATCTGATCCCAGACACACAGACTGATCAGAGCTGGCCACTGACCTGCAATACAGGTGTCAGCACAACTACTACACACAGGAAGAACTCATAATCCAATCGCCACTAAGAAGGCAGCACGATGGCACAGTGGTTAGCACTGCTGCCTCACAGTGCCAGAGACCTGGGTTCAATTCCCACCTCAGGTAACTGTCTGTGTCGAGTTTGCACATTCTCTGCCTCTGGTTGCCTCCCACAGTCTAAAGATGTGCCATTTAGGTAAATTGGCCATGCTAAATTGCCTGTAGTATCAGGTGAAGGGGTAAATGTAGGGGAATGGGTCTGGGTGGGTTGCTCTTTGGAGGGTCGGTGTGGACCTGTTAGGCCGAAGAGCCTGTTTCCACACTGTAAGTAATCTAATAATAAAAAAAACAGCTGAGATCTCCTGCTCCTGGACAGAGAGAAGCTGCTGATGGCAGGTACTGCGCCCAGTTACAAGGAAACTGACATTAATTCAAAGATAAAATGTTCCTCCCTGGGTTTTATTTTATTAACAACAAGTTTCTCATGCCATCCAAGCTCACACTTGGACCATCAGACACGAAGACCACACCTCCCGGTTAATTATTCCCTAATTACTGCATCGTTTCACTGATGGTGCTGGGATTCATAATTAAGGAAGCTACACAGGACGCTTAACTCTTTTAAAGGCCGATTCAATGTGTACTCCCCCCGTGGATCAATCTGAAGATTTTATACTGAACAGCTTTCAGGTTTTTTGCTTTGGAAAGCTAACCTCACATGCAAAGGATTTCTGACAAGCTGAACAAGTGACACTGATCGAGAGAATCAGAAACTCGGACTGTGATTTGATAAGGAATGTAGACAGCTAGTGAATGTTGTGGTTGGCCATTGGGAATGGGCACGGCATGGAGTGGAATGGGGTGTTCCTCAAGTACCTTCTCAAATGAAGGCAAAATACTGCAGATGCCGCAAATCTGAAACAAGTACAAAAAACATTGGAGAAACTCTGCAGAAATTCTCCAGTTCTGAAGAAGTGTGATACCAGGGTGGAAAGTTAATGCTGTTTTTCTCTCTCCACAAGTGCTGCTAGGTCTGCTGTGATTTGGCAGCATCCTCTATATTTTCTCCAGTAATCTGTTCGCTTCAATCCCTCTGAGTTCTCAGTTCCCCTGTTCTCAGGAGAAGTCGATCCAGAGACAGAAATGATCCAGGATGGTTCGTGATAAAAGGAAAAAAAAAATTATTTGTGGATCAGGGAGCAGGTGTGGGATGCTGGGAGTTAATGCTTTGGTCAGGAGACAGTTGATCATTGGCAGTTAATACATGAAAAGAATTTACCTCTTTCACAATTACAGGATGTCTCTAAAGATGTTACAGCCAATCTAATTCTTTTCAAGCGTAGTCATTCTCAGAATGCAGGAAAAAAGACAGCCAATTTATGCACAGCATGACCCCACAAAAGACACTGTTAAAATGACCATTCACTGATAGAATCTTAGAATCGGAAATGTGTTGCTGGAAAAGCGCAGCAGGTCAGGCAGCATCCAGGGAACAGGAGAATCGACGTTTCTGGCATAAGCCCTTCTTCAGGCTTATGCCCGAAACGTCGATTCTCCTGTTCCCTGGATGCTGCCTGACCTGCTGCGCTTTTCCAGCAACGCATTTCCAGCTCTGATCTCCAGCATCTGCAGACCTCACTTTCTCCTCAGAATCTTAGAAACATATAGCATGGAAACTGGCCCTTTGGACCGACATGTCTATGCTGACTAATAAACATCAAACTATACTAATCCAGTTTATCTGCATTTTGTCCATAATCGACATTCCTCTGACATTTTAAGAGCTTGCCAAGATGCTTTTTAAATATTAAGAGAGTCCCTGCCTCCACCCCCCTATCAGGCAGCACACTCCAAATTTCTACTGCCCTCTGGGTGAAAAACAAAATTCCTTCAGATCAAAAATTGCCTTGCACCAATCAGGATTAAATTCCATCTGCCATTGCTCTGCCCAATTTACCAGCTGATCAACATCAGACTGTAGCCTGAGACCATCGTCCTCAATATCAACAATGCCCACCAATTCACATCATGGGTCAACTACAAACTATCTTTCCACCAAACACTTTTTCCCATCTATTTGAAATTCAATGTTGGATCCAGTTTGCCAACTTTCCTTGGGTCCCATGGGTTCTTACGTTTTGGATCAGCCTTCCATGTGGGATCTAATCAAAGATCGAACTGAAGTCCATGTAAACCACATCACCTGCACGCCCCTCATCAATATATTTAGTCACCGTTTTAAAAATATCAACTAAGTTAGTCAGACAGGAACTCCATCAAACAAATCCATGCTGAATATCCCTGAACAATTCCCCTCTTTTCAAGTGTTAATTATTTCTATCCCTCAGAATTTTTGCAACAGTTTTCCGATCACTGACGCCAGACTAATTGGTCCATAATTACCAGGCCTTTCCCTCCTGCTATTCTTGAGAAATATTTGGGTCGGGACATCAGAGTAATGTCAAGGGATTTGACATGGGATATGCTCCTGGTTAATGCTATAACCACAAGAGATCATCTCTAACAGTGCAACACTGTGTCCTGCTGGAGCTTGGAGTAAACCACATATCACATATGGACACACTATGAACAGATTAGTGGAGTGCTATCTATTTAGGCAAGATAAACAGCTAAAAGCAATTTTCAACAAATGGCAATAGGGAGGGTCAGTGCTGAGGGAGTGCCGCACTGTCAGAGGGTCAGTGCTGAAGGAGTGCCGCACTGTCAGAGGGTCAGTGCTGAAGGAGTGCTGCACTGTCAGAGGGTCAGTGCTGAGGGAGTGCCACACTGTTGGACGGTCAGTGCTGAGGGAGTGCCACACTGTCAGAAGGTCAGTGCTGAGGGAGTGCCGCACTGTCAGAGGGTCAGTGCTAGGGAGTGCCACACTGTCGGAGGGTCAGTGCTGAGGAAGTACTGCACTGTCAGAGGGTCAGTGCTGAGGGAGTGCCGCACTGTCGGAGGGTCAGTGCTGAAGGAGTGCCGCACTGTCGGAGGGTCAGTGCTGAGGGAGTGCTGCATTATCGGAGGGTCAGTGCGGAGGGAGTGCCACACTGTCGGGGGTCAGTGCTGAGGGAGTGGACACTGTCGGAGGGTCAGTGTTGAGGGAGTGTCGCACTCTCCGATCAAGTACCTCTCAAGCACTGTTCAGGTAATGCACTGTTAAAGATTTATTCTTACCAATTTCACTGGATCAGGTATTTTGGTTCCTTATGACTTTACAATTTGGGGGAAGTATTGTGTGCAAACTGTCTGCTGTCACAGTGACAACAGTTCAAAAGTGTTTCATTGGCTGGAGAATGTCTTGGGATATCTTGAGGTGGTAAAAGTTGCTACAGAAATGCAGCTTTCCATCTTCTTGGAGCATGGCAGCTCCAACTTTTTGACAGCTTAATGCAGCTTGGAATAACCTTTGACTTCTGAAAACTGCGTCAGTTTGTTTTTGAACAAAACCCTGGCTGTTTGAGAATTTCAGGTGTCTCATGAACAATGTGCTTCTTTCTACTCAGCGCTCCAAATACCCTCCCCTGAATGGGAGCGTGAGGCACTTTTGCATTTTGGTCCTGTCCCTGGGATTTGGCAGGCTGTTAGCTCTCTCCATACTGTCCACTTCAATGTTTGACCAACTCCTAAACTCAGATACAAGGCACTCTTAGCACAAAGAAAATATATCAGCAGCATATAGGGTGAGATGCCAGGCTCCTATGATCTCCAGGAATGATTTGGAGATGCTGGTGTTGGACTTGGGTGTACAATGTTAAAAATCGCACAACACCAAGTTATAGTCCAACAGGTTTATTTGGAAGCACTAGCTTTCGGAGCACTGCTCCTCCATCAGGTAGCTGTGAATTACACAATTGTAAGACACGTAATTTATAGCAAAAGTTTATAGTGTGATGTAACTGAAATTATACATTGAAAAATATCTTGATTGTTTGTTAAGTTTCTCATCTCAAAGGGAAGACATGCCAGAGTTGAGGCCCATTGATAAGACACCAAGCAATAAATAGGACTGAGAATACCTCAAAGCAGAGACTCGCTGAGTGTTTAACAGAGGCTGCAGTCTGAATGACAATTTTAACTTCTGTGAAATCAATGTTGTTTTAAACCCTGTTGTCAGACAGTTGCCCATAAACGGTGCTGAGAACAGGATTATTGATCAGGAAATCAGAAACTACTCAGCCTTTGTGAAAACATTTGCAAAAATGCACAGTAGCTCACATCACTGTTGAGGATGGCGATGCAAGGGTGTGACTGATTGTCATTGTCTGATGGCTGATGCTGACATTTTCTGTCTGCAATCCAGTTTATCAATATGCTTCCTTAATCTGGAGATCACTTCATATACAACTGTAGGAGTTCACCTCAAATCATTTGCAGTTTTTGGGAAGTCAGTGAGTGCGTGCAGGCTTGTCGACTACAGGAGATGTCATCATCAAACTCAACAGTGCACAAATGGCCAGTTACACAGGTGTGGGTCTGCAGTCACACGACAGCCAGACCAGTAAGTTTCCTTCCCTAAAGGACGTTAGTGAACCAGATGGACTTTTCCAAAAATCAGCAACAGGTTCATGGTCATCACTCGACTCTTAGTTCTAGATTTTTAAAAATTGAATTCAAATTCCACCATCTGCCGTGGCAGGATTTGAACCTGGGTCGCTGGAATAATACATCTAGTGACAGTACCACAAGGCCATCACTTTCTCCTGCTCCTAACCACTCAATGCCAATTAAACCATCCCCAGTGTTACCACATTCCTTCCATTCTGTAAAGTAACATGATGCAGCTTTTGTTATTCACCTTTAGGGATGTGGGCATTGCTGGCTGGACCAGCATTTATTGCCCTGTCCCAAGTTGCCTTTGAGAAAGTGGTGGTGAGTTGCCTTTTTGAACTGATGCAGTCTACGTGCTGTAGGTAGTCTCAGGATATCCTTGGGCAGGGAATTCCAGGATTTTAACCCAGCAACAGTGCAGGAACAACAATATATTTCCAAGGCAGGATGGCGAGTGACTTAGACAGGAACTTGCAGGGGGTATGTCTGTAAGTGGTCATGGGTTTAGAAGGTGCTGTCTAAGGAGCCTTGGTGCATTACTTCAGTGCACCTTGTAAGTAGTACAGACAGCTGCAGAGCCTCAGTGGGGGAGGGAGTGGATGCTTGTTAAACTGTATTCTGATTTGACAGTAAGGTTGTTATCATCAATTAATGATCTGACTGATCCTCAGACAAGGAGGCAGCAGATTCTAATAGTCACAGTCAGGGACATCCCTGCCCCTGTTTGTCAGATCAGTAAATGTTACAGATCCACTCAAACCACTTCCAGCTTTGCAATCCCAACCACAAGCCTCTCAACACATTAACCACTAATTAAATTTGTAATTCTAGATCGCCTTCAACAAAGACTTCAGTAATCAACAATAATTCCTGCCATACTCCACTAAGCACATTCAGTCTCTACCCATCACGTAATGTGTGGACTAACCCATGCTCTAGCATGTTACAGTTCACTCAGAGAGTCTAAAATGCTGCACTAACATGCACACACGATACTGCGCAGTGTGGAGCCTCCGATTTCTTTCCATCTCCCAGCTGACCAGGGGTCTCTCTCACTCATGGGACCTGCCATTGGCATGATGGATAGAGTTGCATGTTGGTCTGCAATCTGGCCACAATATGAACAGACCTTCCATGAGCATCAGGTTTTGGGTGAAAGATTGAACCACAAGCTTCTCTCTGAGAGACAGGATATAACTGCTGTGTCACAAGACCTCCAGCAAGTCTCCGGTACCACATGATATTGAAAAAATCCCTCCCTTGGCTTGAGGCCATTCTCGCCCATCATTAATTGCCTTCAAGAAGATGCTGGTGAGCTGCTGGCCATATCCCATCCTTCACAAACTCAACACAATCTATCAGTTCACAACCTCTGTTCATTAAAAAAAAATTCAACTTGGAACAGGCAATAAACTGCAACCATTCAAATATCCATGGAATAAATGCTTTACCAAATGGCCAAAGATTGATCATACGGAATGATAGGATTAAAGAGAGAAACGGGATAAAATAGGAGAGAAGAGTGAGGGGAAGCTGGCTAAAATAGTAAATGACATGAGTTTAGGGATGGGTGTTATCAAGAATAAACAAGGGGATGCAGATGGATGTAGATAGATTCAATAAATCTACAAATGTCTGGCAGAAGGAGGGTCAGTGCTGAGGGAGTTCCGCACTATTGGAGGATCAGTGCTGAGAGAGTGCTGCACTGTCTGAGGGTCAGTGCTGAGGGAGTGCCGCACTGTTGGAGGGTCAGTGCTGAGGGAGTGCTGTACTGTTGGAGGGTCAGTGCTGAGGGAGTGTTGCACTGTCGGAGGGTCAGTTCTGAGGGAGGGCTGCACTGTCGGAGGGTCAGTGCTGAGGGAGTGTCGCACGGTTGGAGGGTCAGTGCTGAGGGAGTGCATCACTGTTGGAGGGTCAGTGCTGAAGGAGTGCCGCACTGTTGGAGGGTCAGTGCTGAGGGACTGTTGCACTGTCAGAGGGTCAGTGCTGAGGGAGTGCCACACTGTTGGAGGGTCAGTGCTGAAGGAGTGCCGCACTGTCTGAGGGTCAGTGCTGAGGGACTGCTGCACTGTCTGAGGGTCAGTGCTGAAGAAGTGCCACACTTTCAGAAGGTCAGTACTGAGGGTGTGCCGCACAGTCTGAGGGTCAGTACTGAGGGAGTGCTGCACTGTTGGAGGGTAAATATATGCACTCAGCAAATGTAAAGTCCTGAACACCCGGCTGCCACTGCCCAGATCCAATCTCCCATTAGGGGCCAGGAGCTGTTTCACAGATTCAAACCCACAGGGAGAAGGGAGAGAGTGCTAAAGGGAGACGAAGTGAGAGAGAGAGCACGCAGGAAAGGGAAGAGTAGAAAGTGTATGGGAAAGGGAAGAGGTGAGAGAGAGAAAGAGAGACAACGGAAAGACAGAGTGCTGAACGTGGACACAGCCAGCTGATGGGAGTGGCCCGTGTGTGATCTGCAGTGAGTATTTGGAGCAATTACTCTGCTAAATGTTTGGGTATGGTCTATAGATATGATGGTTTAATTTTGCGGAGAGGTGCTGGAATTAGTGGGTATTTTTACTGACAGCTGTTAATATTTTGTGTAGAGATTAGCAGTTATAGTGTATAAGGTAAAGAGGGAAAAGATTTTCTGAATTATATCCAGAAAAACTTTTCAGATGAATCACTTTCCAATAATGAAGTGAGCTTTGTTCAATGTAATTCTGGGGAACAAGTTGGGTCAAGTGCCGATTATGAAATATTCAGGGAATCATTATCGTTGTATTGTAAGGTCTTGACGGGCTGAATGGCCTCCTGCTGCCCCTCTATCTTTTAATTGGCTGTGAAAAAAAGCTGTTGAAGAATCTAGAGTAAAAATAAAAAACTGCGGGAGGGACAACATCAATTGGGGAAAGAATGGATGTGTATTGGAGCACTGGGCTGCTTTTCAAGAGGAGATTGCACAGGGAAGACTGAAGACCATTCCCCTAAAGAACAAAATGGAGGACAGAAAAGGACAGAGCTTCCTGGGTGAGCAAAGATAAAGAATGAGATAAAACAGCAACACTTTATATGTTACACATCTCCAGTTAAAAGGCCAAGTGAGAACCAGACTGAATATAAACAGTTAACAGTAGATTCCCAGATCAGGAAATTCAGACAGGAAGATTTACAAAAGATATCCAGTAGAGAAAACAATCTGCATAACACTAATATCAAAAGGCCAGGGGCAAGAGCACTATGTTCATAATCGCCCCCATTTCGTCAGGGAATTTCTGACATACAAAGCTGCACCCTATGTCAAGGTGACAATTTCAAAATGCCTTTGATGTCCCACAGGATGGATTAACCTGTGACAAAGCTCCCCACTCAGCCTCATAAAGTAATGCTATCTCAGCTGCTCAAAGGTCAGTTTCATGGAAGATCTCAAAGGTAGTTAGAAGGGCAAAGGGTGAGTAAGGGAGTTCAGAGCTTGGGACCCACACAGCTAAAGTCACGGCCACTAACAGGCGCAATCAGAATTGACAAGATTCCAGAACCTGGAGGAGCACAAACCTCTCGAGGCTGGGAGGGCAAAGGTAATGGAGAGATTTAAAATCAAGGTGTACAAATGGGCTTACTACAGGCTGTGCCTACAGGAGGCAGTGTGTAACCAGCGGGAATAGCATGAAGTGGGGGGTAATAGATGGGTTTGTGTTGTACAGGCCTCTAATGGTGGGTAAAAAGCTTATGTATCATGGGTCAGGATATTTTGGGTATGGGTGTAACAGTAGGTAATGGGGTGCAAAACAAGAGTTTAATCCACTGATGCCTGGTCTGCCCCCCTTGGTCTCCACAAGGTGCTGCTAATCTTAGTCACATCTATAAGGATAAGAAGTAACCTCATCTGTAACAAGCCGCAGTTAATTAGTCTTTAACAGTTACCATCGTGATCACAAATATGTAGGAATATGGAGAAGAGTAAAAGTGTGGGGCAGGGGAATGGGTGAACATACTGAAAAACTCCTGAAGCCACTGAAACTATCAGCGAATGTTCACATCAGTTTAAAGTCTTTGAAGGAGAAGAAGGGTAACACGTCAGTGTGGCTGACTCGGACAGTAGCTAAAAGAAGCCACGTGTCACAGCTTTGTCCAGTTTATTTTTTCCACTTTAGCCAAACCGCTAACGTAGTTGACTCAGGAATCACTGCAGATGGCAGTATTTGGCTCAAAACAATAGTCTCTTTATAATACTTTCACTGCCAAGTGAGCCCGCAGCCAGGATTCCTCACCCAAAAAAAAAGATGCTCCCACACACATGAAACAGATACACAGACAGACACACACACACACACACACACACACACACATACACACTCAATTATCCTGGAGGTGCGGTGCTTTAAATCAGAACTCGCTGAACAGGCAAAAGAAAAGTTCAGACTGAAAAGCCAAGTGAAGCACAGCTTACAAAATTCATTGTGTAAACAACAGAAAGACCGAGTAACTGGTGAAGTGAAGCCTTTAAAAAATGTTGCTTTCTTTCCGCGCCCCCAGATAAGTTGTGACAGTCAGAGTGAAAGGTCAGAGGTTGTTTTTCACACCCATGTGAAAGACAATAGCAGCACTCAGAATTCACAGCTTCTCTTCGATATATCTGCCCGCCTGGTTGTTTTCTTTGTAAAGTTCTGCATCTGGTTTCGACCTTGGCGAGAATCTCATGACGCCCTCAGCACATTGATCATTGTCAGCCCCTTGCCAAAAATCTGTGACTACATCTTTCTGAAGTAAAATATAACAACGATGTGCCTTCATGGAGTACCTCTAACATAAGCCAGTGTCCCACAACTCACTACCAGGAGGGATTGGTTAAGGTACATTGGAGGGGCAGCTGGGTAAAAGGAATAAAAGGTCAGGTTGATTGGATTAGATGAAATAGGTTGGGGAAAAGCTTCACCTGTATCAGTGCACCTTGAAGCTTTATCAGATTGTGCCACAAAATAGAGACAACCCCACACTAAAGACAATAATTAGTTAACTGTTGCCCTGGAGGAAGATGACTTTTTATTTCTTCATGGGATGTGGGAGTCGCTGGCTGGGCCTATCCCTAATTGCCCCTTTGTGAAGGTGGGGGTAAGCTGCCTTCTTGAACCACTGCAGTCCACGTGCTGTGGGTTAACCCACAATGCTGTTAGGGAGGGAATTCCAGGATTTTGACACAGAGATAGTGAAGGAATGGTGATATATTTCCAAGAAAGAATGGTGAGTGGCTTGGAGGGGAACTTGCTGTCCTTGTCCTTCTAGATGGAAGTGGTCGTGGGTTTGGAAGAACACGTAAAAGACTTGAAAGAGGAAAGTTCCATAGCTGATGAAGCAATAAGAGAATTGGTTTAGTTACTTAAGAATAGGAGTAGGCCATTCATCGCATTGGGTTCACTAGATGCAATCTCTCAAACCAAAGAAGAGAGATGGGTAGCAAGTAGTGAACCTCAGAATACAACTCCTCACATTCAGATAGCTATAAACTAGGCTACCATCAGAGAAACACCATGAGAGTTTGGTGGACAGTAATTGACTTCTAGCTGAATTTGGGAGTCATTGTGAGATATATAATTGCAGGAGTTTACAGACACAGGTGAGTTCTGACAGAAGTGTTGCCAACCCTGCATGACTCTGCTGGAGTCTCCAATACAGAAAGATTAACCTCCAGCATAACATGACAGCGAAACTCAGAGACAAATGACGGGGTTTACGCAAAAGTGTTTTTATTTCATGTCTTTTAACATTTCGGTTCATTAGGTGTCAGGATGGTGAGGAGTTTGTCTGTATTGGTTGGACAGTCTCCGTAACCCTCCAAGATACCTACATTTCTTCAATTCTGGTTCATGACCATGTCTTTAGCCGTCTAACTCTGAAGCCAAGTATATCCCAACTGGATAAGGAGGTGGGGAATTAGTAGGCTCCATATAAACCACCCCTTGAGCACCAAGTCTAGTATTAAAGGAAACTGGAATTACTGATGAGAATTTCCAGTAACAAAAATCAAATCTCAGGTATCAGTTGGAGACAGAAACCATTTCCTTTCTGACTCTTGTATTTCTCTCTTTTAATATTTACAAAATAATAGACAAGGTGTTTGAGATTCTCATGGGAAGGGGGCTGTGATCTGTACGTCAGCACCTGATTTCTTCTCAGTCATGGTCAGTCTAATCCAATAGCACCAGCTTGTGCCACTGCCTCAGCTGACAGAGTGACCATTCAGCCCAAAGCTCTCCATGTTTGCCCTGCTCATGGGCCTTCTCCCACCATCCATTACTTCAGTTAGAAAACTTTTTGCCTTCTCTTCATTTTGCTTTTGGACCTGGTTGGAATCTAATTCTTCTCCTTCTTTCTCTGGTGTTCCTCTGTTTCCTTCTCCATCCTGAAATCCCAATGGTTCAGGAATTGGACTGTTGTGGCCAGTATACCTGAGCTCCCCTCGTCACCACTGTTCTCAGTGAGCTTGACAGCAAAGCAACATTGAGCTGAAGGGTGATGCACAGTATTGGCAAGAGAGAGTGAGTGGCATTGGAGGGACTTGAAACTCTTTATTAAAAGGTTCTTTATATCATTACATTCCAATTTATCTGTGGTCAGTTTAATTGCTAGTTAATGTGCAAATGCAGTAATTGGTGAGGCAGAGATACCATGTTCTGGAGGACAGATGCTAATTGTCCAGAAACTTGTGGTGAATCACTGAATCTCTTAAACATCATGTGTTACTCCTCCCTGTCAGCATCTACACCATAAAGAATTGCCCCAAGCTGAACACTGAGGGTTTGCTCTTCAAAGGACACAGAAGAAGGGCTTATGCCCGAAACGTCGATTCTCCTGTTCCCTGGATGCTGCCTGACCTGCTGCGCTTTTCCAGCAACACATTTCCAGCTCTGATCTCCAGCATCTGCAGACCTCACTTTCTCCTCACAGTACAACCATTAGCCCCCTCTCAGACAGGAGCATTGGTATCAGGAAAGGTATCAGAGGTTAAGCTAGAGACTGTTTGTGATTGTCCATCAATGATGATTCAGGCCTCTCTCTGTAACACTAGTATCCACTTTCAGCATTTGCGTGGAGCATTGAGATTACAACATTCACTGAGTTTTATTTTTATTTGTTTTAACTGGAAATCTTTGGTTTTTCTGTTTTTTTTAAACTTTACAGACAGTGACAGCACTTCCTTCCTGAGCTAACTGGAAAACATGCTTAACAAGCAAGTCTCTTACTAATTCGAGTCCCCAAGGAACTTCCCCTGAAGAGAAAGACAGACTGAAACAGTGAGGATGGGCTCTTTTCCTTCAAAACATTTATTCTTATTTTTAATTGTATAACATTAATAGTGTGGATTTGAGTCTCCCTTATCCAATCACCACTGATGTGACTCTGGCTATAAATCAATCCAATAGAGAGACTTTTATTGTTTTCTCTTTCTTTAGTTTAAACAGATGAGCAGCTGGTATTGAATGGTGAAAAGTAAGGAGCTCATATCTATGTTTGTTCCTCCACTGTTGGGTGAACCCTGTTGATCAGGATGCCAATTGGAGTTGGACAATAAGGAGCAGAGGGGCCAGACGCCCCCCTCACACTTTCCGGACATGAGCACGGGCTGTGAGCCAGTGTGATCGACTATCGGGACAGCACATCACCCTCTCTGTACCTGGCTTCACATACACACTCACACACACTCTCACACATACACACTCACACACACGCATCTCACACACATACTCACACACACACATGCACACTCATATACACTCATACACATTCTCACATACAGACACAAACACTCTCACACACACGCACTCATACACACTCACACATACTCTCACACACAGACACATACACTCTCACACGCGCACACACTCTCACACACACGCATACCCACACACACTCATACACACACATAGACACACACACTCACACGCACACACTCTCTCACACACACACAATCTTTCTCATACACGCATTCTCTCCCTCACACACACACATGTGCACACATGTTAAAAACACACACATAACTCCACAGTCCCACACTCACCACACACACATGTAAGCAGACCCATGCAGTTACACACACACAGAGTCTCTCACACACACATATACACACACACCCACAGACATTGCACACACACACATACATTTACACATGTAAAAAGACAGACGCCCCCCCTCACACTTTCCGGACAGGAGCACGGCTGTGAGCCAGTGTGATCGACTATCGGGACAGCACATCACCCTCTCTGTACCTGGCTTCACATACACTCTCTCACACACATACACACTCACACACACTCTCACACACATACACACTCACACACACTCTCACACACAAACACATACACTCTCTCACACAAACACACATGCAACTCACATACACTCACACACACACACGCGCACTCGTACACACTCATACACATTCTCACATACAGACACAAACACTCTCACGCACTCATACACACTCACACACACAGACACATACACTCGCACACACACTCACACACACGCACACCCACACACACTCATACACACATAGACACACACACACACTCTCTCTCACACACACAATCTTTCTCACACACACATTCTCTCTCACACACACACACGTGCACACATGTTAAAAACACACACATAACTCCACAGTCCCACAATCACCACACACACATGTCAGCAGACCCGTGCAGTTACACACACACAGAGTCTCTCACACACATATACACACACCCACAGACTTTGCACACACACACATACATTTACACATGTAAAAACATAGATATACTTACACATATTAACAACCAGAGGCCTTAAATACCCATGTGTGCACATGGGGTTACATCTGAAACGTTGACTTCTCCAGCTCCTGATGCTGCCTGGCTTTCTGTGTTCTTCCAGCCTCCAGCCTGTCTACCACCCAGATACATGTAAACACACAGACACAGACACACACACATGTACAGACGTACACAACTGCATTCACATAACGATACTCACACTCACACTTTAACCGGATCTGTTGAGCAGCAATTAAAAAGGGAAAGCCTTGTTTATCCTCTATTTCTGTCCCTAACCCACCAGCAGTTAGACTCGGACCTGCATCATTTATTGGCCAGCTCACTGTCTAACTGTCTGTGAAACCTGTATCCCACTGGCAGTATAACATTATATGTATAATGTCAGCCTGGCTGCCTGACACCTCCCCCCACTCCCCCCCCCCCCCCCCGCCCCACCCCCCCTCCAGGCAGGGTAACAGGCATTAGTATTGACTATCTCAACACAAAACAGCAGCCAAGAATCAGGAGCCACAAACCAGCAACAGTTCGATATTTCTTCATCAGTGTGGACAGCCCTTAGTGATTCTTCAATTCTGAGTCAATGGAACCTTTCATCTTTCAAAGTACTACAGGAAATAAGACATTCACTCGAGTTTTGGGCTGTGATTAGGACTCAGCAAGACCTCAACAAGACAACACAGATACAATGGTCAGAGGAATGTCCTACTGACAGGGTACATGGCACAGACCCAGGAGACGGACAGAGTGAGACACACACACATACACACACACACATACTCGCACATGCACACACACACACACACACCGCGGGGGAAGGGACGAGACAGAAAGCATTAGATGAAAACAGGACAAGAGAAGGCAAGAGAGTGAGAATGAGAAAGAAAGACAGGAAGAAACAAAGAAATTGAGAAATTGAGAGTGAAGGAATCACACACAGGGAAATGAAGAGAAGAAAGAGGGAAAAAGGCAGAGACAGAAATAGAGGAAGAGACAAAGAGTTGAATAAAGACATAGGTAGTGAGAGTCACAGAGAATCAGAGAGAGAGAGAGAGAGACAGCCAGCTGTGACCCAGAATCCGAGACAGGAATGAGGAGCAACAGGAGAAAGAGACGCAGGACAGGGAATGGTGAGGGTGATGTGGGAAAAGGTAAAAAGGTAACAGAGAAGGAGTTAGTGCAGGAATACAACAAGGTGGAGGATGGGGGCAGCGATGAAGAGACAATGAAAAGGTTCCATTTATTTTCTCAATTTTGAATATAATCAGTGCCCGAGAAATGAATGTGCTTTTTCCTAAACATCAACCAAGCAAATTTCCTCTGGGAATAAACTTTCAAATTGTTGAGTCGTGGATTCCAGTTCCTGGTGTGTGAGTGAGTGAGTGTGAGTGCGTGTGAGAGAGTAAGTATGAGTCAGTGTGAGAGTATGAGTCAGTGTGAATGAGTGTGAGTGAGTGAGTGTGAGTGTGAGTGAGTGAGTGTGTGAGTGTGAATGAATATGAGAGTGTGAGGTTATGAGTGAGCAAGTGTAAACAAGAAATAGGAGCAGGAGGAGGCCACTCAGCCCCTTGAGCCTGCTGTACTGTTCAATACATTCCTGGTTGATCTCAACCTCATCCTAAACTCCTGCCCGCTCTCCAAAACATGTCACCCCGTTACTAATTAAACATCTGTCGATCTCCTCCTTAAATTTACTCAGTGTCCCAGCATCCACTGCACCCTGGGGGAAAGAATTCCACAGATTGAGAGAAGTAATTCCTCCTCATCTCTGTTTTAAATCTGCGGCCCCTTATCCTAAAGCTATGACTTCTCATTATATATTGCCCTACAAGGAAAAACATCCTTTCTACGTTGAGATTGTTAGGCCTTTTTAGCATCACATAGACCTTAATTAATATTTTCTTATTCCCATAAACTCCAGACAGTATCGGCCTAAACTGCTCAATCTATCTTCATAAGACAAACCTCTCATCTCTGGAATTATTCAAGTGAACCTCCTTTGAATTGTATCCAGTACAATCACTTCCCTCCTCAGGTAAGGGGATCAAAACTGTCCTCAATACTCCAGGTGCACCCCATTAATGCCTTGTATAACGGCCGCGACATCTACCTTCTTTCATACTCTATTGCTATAGCAATAAATGGCAAAATTCTATTTCCTTTTTTATTTCTGCAATTCATGCATGAGGACACCAAGATCTCTCTGTACCAAAACATTCTAATGTTTCTCTCTGATCATATCTGAAGGAGGTCTCAGGATCTCAACGCAGATCTATAAATGTTAAAGCTCCCACGAGCAAGGGCCAGGAGCTCAGCTCCAATGAGGAAAAGAAATTCTAGGTTACATAGACTGACAACAATGTGCAAAGAGCATCAATGTGAACTCGTACATTCAGAGACAGACTTCAAACCTCAGAAAGAGGTTTCAAGAGATAGTTCAACAATGGCAAACAGCCAGTGAAAGGCTGATCAGGAAATCCAATATTGAACATTTGGAAATTATTAATCTAATTAAATGGCAGATGAAGTCTCCAAATGAGCCTCATTAGCTAACTGTATAGAAGCAAAGGTTATTTCAGCAAAAACACAGCAGCCCAAGTTACAGAGCTGTCATATCTTAGAAAAGCAAATCAACAGTCAAAGGGAGCTCAAGCGTATTCATTTTTTTAAATTTACTTTTTTTATTATGGGACATGGGCATCACATGATGGACCATCCCTAGTTGCCCCTTGAGAAGGTGGAGGTGAGCTGCCTTTTTGAACCGCTGCAGTCTACGTGCTGTGGCTAGACCCACAATGCCCTGAGGGAGGGAATTCCAGGATTATGTCCCAATGACACTGGAAGAACAACGATACACTTCCAAGTCAGGACGGTGAGTGGCTTGGAGGGGAACTTGCAGGTGATGGTGTTTCCATGTATCTGCGGCATTTGATCTTGTAGATGGTAGTGACTGTGTCTAAGAATCTATGGTGAATTTCTGCAGTGCATCTTGTAGATGGTACACACTGCTGCTACTGAGTGCAGTGCCAATCAGCAGGCTGCTATGTCCTGGATGGTGTCAAACTTCTTGAGTGTTCTTGGAGCTGCCCCCATCCAGTCAAGTAGGGAGTATTCCATTACACTTCTATCTTGTGCCTTGTAGATGGTGGACAGGCTTTGGGGAGTCAGGAAGTGTGTTACTCACCACAGTATTCCTAGCCACTGAGCTGCTTTTGTAGCCACTGTGTTTTTATGGTGAGTCCAGTTAAGTTTCTGGTGAGTGGTAACCCCCCGGTATGTTGATAGTGGGACACTCAGTAATGGTAACACCATTGAATGTTGGGGGTGTCAGTGAGATTGTCTCTTACTGGAGATGGTAACAGCCTGGCATTTGTGTGGCATGGATATTAATTGTCAGCGCAAGCCTGGTTATTGTCCAGGTCTTATTGCATCTGAACATGGACTGCTTCAGTATCTGAGGAGTCATAAATGGTGCTGGACATAGTGCAATCATCAGCGAACATCCCCACTGATGACCTTATGATGTGGGGAAGGCCATTGATGAAGCAGCTGAAGATGATTGGGCCTAGGACACTCTGAGGAACTCCTGCAGAGATGTCCTGGAGCTGAGATGTCTGACTTCCAGCAACCACAACCATCTTCCTATGTATCAGGTCTGACTCCAACCACCAGCGAGTTTGTCCCCTGATACCCATTGATTCTGGTTTTGCCAGGGTACCTTGATGCCACACTCGGTTGAACGCAGACTTGATGTTAAGGGCTGTCCCTCTCCCCTCCCCTCTGGAATTCAGCTCTTTTGTCCATGTTTGACCCAAGGCTGTAATGAGGTCAGGAGCTGAGTGGCCCTGGTGGAACCCAAACTGGGTGTTACTGAGTAGGTTATTGCTGAGCAGGTGCTGCTTGACAGCACTGTTGCTGACACCTTCCATCACTTTACTGATGATCGAGAGTAGACTGATGGAGCGGTACTTGGCCAGGTTGGATTTATCCTACTCTTCCTGCACAGGACAGACCTGGGCAATTTTCCACATTGTCGGGTAGATGCCTGTGTTCTAACTGGAACAGCTTTGCTAAGGGAGCAGCAAGCTCTGGAGCACAGGTCTTCCATATATTGCTGGAATGTTGACAGGGCATGTAGCCTTTGCAGTATCCAGTGCCTCCAACTATTCCTATCACATGGAGTGAATCGGATTGGCTGGAGACTGGTATCTGTGATGCGGGGGACCACTGGAGGAGGCTGAGAGGGATCATCCACTCGGCATGTCTGGCTGAAGGTTGCTGTGAAGGCTTCAGCCTTTTGTTGGGCTCTTTCATCAGTGAGGATGGGAATATTTGTGGAGTCTCTTCCTCCAGGGAATTGTTTAATTGAATTAACTTACGTAAATTAAAGTTTGAGTACTGAACAAACTGAAAGAAACTGCTAAGCAGAAAGCACAACACTATTGTACAACACTGTCACACAACACTGTCACACGACACTGTCACACGACACTGTCACACGACACTGTCACACGACACTGTCACACGACACTGTCACACGACACTATCACACAACACTGTCACACAACACAGTCACACAACACTGTCACACAACACTATTACACAACACTGTCACACAACACTGTCACACGACACTGTCACACAATACTGTGACACGACACTGTCACACGACACTGTCACACGACACTGTCACACGACACTGTCACACAACACTGTCACACAACACTGTCACACGACACTGTCACACAACACTGTCACACGACACTGTCACACAATACTGTGACACGACACTGTCACACGACACTGTCACACGACACTGTCACACGACACTGTCACACAACACTATTACACAACACTGTCACACAACACTGTCACACGACACTGTCACACAATACTGTGACACGACACTGTCACACGACACTGTCACACGACACTGTCACACAACACTGTCACACAACACTGTCACACAACACTGTCACACGACACTGTCACACAACACTATTACACAACACTGTCACACAACACTGTCACACGACACTGTCACACAATACTGTGACACGACACTGTCACACGACATTGTCACACGACACTGTCACACGACACTGTCACACAACACTATCACACAACACTGTCACACAACACTGTCAAACAACACTGTCACAGGACACTGTCACACAACACTATCACACAACACTGTCACACAACACTGTCACACAACACTGTCACACAACACTATTGTACAATACTGTCACACAACACTGTCACACAACACTGTCACACAACACTATCATACAACACTATCACACAACACTGTCACACGACACTGTCACACAACACTATCACACAACACTGTCACACAACACTGTCACACAACACTGTCACACAACACTATTGTACAATACTGTCACACAACACTGTCACACAACACTGTCACACAACACTATCATACAACACTATCACACAACTATACCTTATTTCGTATACTTCTTGCATTGAAGTATACACACTTCAAGCCACTTTCCTGTTTACAGGCACCCTCCTTGGAAATTGATGCCATGTGTGACAGTGTCCTGTGATAGTGTTTTCCGGGTCCTGGAGGGGGAGGGGGAGCAGCCCGAAGTCGTGGTCCATATTGGCACCAACGACATAGGTAGGAGGAGTGCCGAGGATGTTAGACAGGCTTTCAGGGAGCTAGGTTGGAAGCTCAGAGTTAGAACGAACAGAGTTGTTGTCTCTGGTTTGTTATCCGTGCCACGTGATAGAGATTCGAGGAATAGGGAAAGAGAACACTTAAATGCGTGGCTACAGGGATGGTGCAGGAGGGAGGGATTCCGGTATTTGGATAACTGGGGTTCTTCCTGGGGACGGTGGGACCTCTATAAACAGGATGGTCTACACCTGAACCTGAGGGGCACCAGTATCCTTGGGGGGAGGTTTGCTAGTGCTCTTGGGGGGGGTTTAAACTAACTCTGCAGGGGCATGGGAACCCAGATTGTAGCTTCAGGGTGTAGGGCCTGGAGTGTAGGGAGGTTAGGAACATGGCATCAATTTCCAAGGAGGGTGCCTGTAAACAGGAAAGTGGCTTGAAGTGTGTATACTTCAATGCAAGAAGTATACGAAATAAGGTAGGTGAACTTGCAGCGTGGGTTGGTACCTGGGACTTCGATGTTGTGGCTATTACGGAGACATGGGTAGAACAGGGACAGGATTGGCTGTTGCAGGTTCCAGGGTTTAAATGTTTTAGTAGGGTCAGAGGTGGGGGTAAAAGAGGGGGAGGTGTGGCATTGCTTGTCAAAGATAGTATTACAGCTGTGGAAAGGACGATGGATGAAGACTCGCCATCTGAGGTAGTTTGGGCTGAGGTTAGGAATAGGAAAGGTGAGGTCACCCTGTTAGGAGTCTTTTACAGGCCTCCTAATAGTCCTAGAATCATTGAAGAAAGGATAGGGAAGGTGATTCAGGAGATGAGTGACAGTAATAGGGTGGTTGTTATGGGGGACTTTAACATTCCTGATATTGATTGGGAAAGCTATAGCTCAAGTTCGTTAGATGGGTCAGTGTTTGTTCAATGTGTGCAGGAGAGTTTCCTGACACAATATGTAGACAGGCCAACAAGAGGTGAGGCCATACTGGATTTGGTTCTGGGTAACGAACCAGGCCAGGTGTTAGAATTAGAGGTAGGTGAGCACTTTGGGGATAGTGACCATAATTCGGTGATTTTTACTCTCGTGATGGAGAGGGATAAGTGTGTACTACAGGGCAAGAGTTATAGCTGGGGTCAGGGAAATTATGATGCGGTGAGGCATGACTTAGGATGTGTGGCTTGGAAAAGTAGACTCCAAGGCAAGAGTGTAAATGATATGTGGAGCTTGTTCAAGGAGCAACTATTGAGTGTCCTTGATAATTATGTACCTGTCAGGCAGGGAGGAAAGGGTCGTGCGAGGGAGCCGTGGTTTAATAAGGAATTGGAATCCCTTGTTAAATGGAAGAGGGCGGCCTATCTCAAGATGAGACGTGAAGGTTCAATTGGGGCGATTGAGAGTTATAGGGTAGCCAGGAAGGACCTGAAGAGAGAGCTAAGAGCAGCAAGGAGGGGACATGAAAGGTCCTTAGTCGGTAGGATTAGGGAAAACCCTAAGGCTTTCTATAGGTATGTTAGGAATAAAAGAATGACTAGGGTAGGAATAGGTCCAGTCAAGGATAGTAGTGGGAAGTTGCGTGTGGAGGCGGAAGAGATTGGGGAGACACTGAATGAATACTTTTCTTCAGTATTTACTCAGGAACAGGACATTGTCGTCGATGCGAATACTGAGTCACAAATAAGTAGAATGGATGGCTTTGAGGTATGTAGAGAAGAGGTGTTGGAAATCCTGGAAAAGGTGAAAATAGATAAGTCCCCTGGGCCTGATGGCATTTATCCTAGGATTCTCTGGGAAGCAAGGGAGGAGATTGCAGAGCCATTGGCCTTGATTTTTATGTCCTCTTTGTCTACAGGAGTAGTGCCAGAAGACTGGAGGATAGCAAATGTGGTTCCCTTGTTCAAAAAGGGGAGTAGGGATAACCCTAGTAACTATAGGCCGGTGAGTCTCACTTCTGTTGTGGGCAAAGTCTTAGAGAGAATTGTAAGGGATAGGATTTATGCACATCTGGATAGGAATAATGTGATCAAGGATAGTCAGCATGGTTTTGTGAAGGGCAGGTCGTGCCTCACAAACCTTATTGAATTCTTTGAAAAGGTGACGAAGGAGGTTGATGAGGGGAAAGCGGTAGATGTGGTATATATGGATTTTAGTAAGGCGTTTGATAAGGTTCCCCATGGTAGGCTACTGCAGAAAATACGGAGATATGGCACTGAGGGTGAGTTGGAGGTTTGGATTAGGAATTGGCTGGATGGAAGAAGACAGAGGGTAGTAGTTGATGGCAAAGTTTCTTCATGGAGTGCCGTCACTAGCGGTGTTCCGCAAGGATCTGTTTTGGGACCATTGCTGTTTGTCATTTTTATAAATGACCTGGAAGAGGGGTTAGAAGGTTGGGTGAGCAAGTTTGCGGATGATACGAAAGTCGGAGGAGTTGTTGACAGTGAGGAAGGATGTGGCAGGTTACAGCAGGATATAGAGAAGCTGCAGAGCTGGGCAGAAAGGTGGCAAATGGAATTCAATGTAGCTAAGTGTGAGGTGATTCACTTTGGGAAGAATAACAAAAAGATGGGGTACTGGGCTAATGGTCGGATACTTGGTAGTGTGGATGAGCAGAGGGATCTTGGTGTCCATGTACACAGATCTCTGAAAGTTGCCACCCAGGTAAATAGTGCGGTGAGGAAGGCATATGGCGTGCTGGCTTTTATTGGTAGAGGAATTGAGTTCCGGAGTCCTGAGGTCATGATGCAGTTGTATAAGACTCTGGTGCGGCCGCATCTGGAATATTGTGTGCAGTTTTGGTCGCCATACTATAGGAAGGACGTGGAGGCACTGGAACGGGTGCAGAGGACGTTTACCAGGATGTTGCCTGGTATGGAAGGAAGATCGTATGAGGAAAGACTGAGACACTTGGGGCTGTTTTCATTAGAGAAAAGAAGGTTTAGGGGTGACTTGATTGAGGTGTACAAGATGATTAGGGGGTTAGATAGGGTTGACAGTGTGAACCTTTTCCCGCGTATGGAGTCGGGTATTACAAGGGGGCATAGCTTTAAATTAAGGGGGGGTAGATATAGGACTGAAGTTAGGGGTAGGTTCTTCACTCAGCGAGTCGTAAGTTCATGGAATGCCCTGCCAGTAGCAGTGGTGGACTCTCCCTCATTATGGGCATTTAAGCGGGCATTGGATAGGTATATGGAGGATAGTGGGTTAGTATAGGTTAGGTGGGCTTGGATCGGCGCAACATCGAGGGCCAAAGGGCCTGTACTGCGCTGTATTCTTCTATGTTCTATGTTCTATGTTCTAACACTGTCACACGACACTGTCACACAATACTATCACACAACACTGTGACACGACACTGTCACACAACACTATCACACAACACTGTCACACGACACCGTCACACAACACTGTCACATGACACTATTACATAACACTATCACACAACACTATCACATGACACTATCATATAACACTGTCACACAACACTGTCACACAACACTGTCACACAACACTATCACACAACACTGTCACACAACACTGTCACACAACACTGTCACAGGACACTGTTACACAACACTATCACACAACACTGTCACACAACACTGTCACATGACACTGTCACACAACACTATTGTACAATACTGTCACACAACACTGTCACACAACACTGTCACACAACACTATCATACAACACTATCATAAAACACTGTCACACGACACTGTCACAAGACACTATCACACAACACTATCATACAATACTGTCACACGACACTGTCACACAACACTATCACACAACACTATCACACAACACTATCACACGACACTATCACATGACACTATCACACAAAACTATCATATAACACTGTCACACGACACTGTCACACAACACTATCACACAACACTATCACACAACCCTGTCACACAACACTGTCACACAACACTGCCAAACAACACTATCACACAACAGTATCACACAACACTGTCACACAACACTATCAAACGACACTGTCACACGACACTATCACACAACACTGTCACACAACACTGTCACACGACAGTGTCACAGAACACTATCACACAACACTGACACACAACACTATCACACGACACTATCACATGACACTATCACACGACACTGTCACACGACACTATCCCACAACACTATCACACAACACTATCATACAACACTATCACACCACACTGTCACACAACACTATCACACGACACTGTCACACAACACTGTCACACAACAGTGTCACACAACACTATCATACAACACTATCACACCACACTGTCACACAACACTATCACACGACACAGTCACACAACACTGTCACACAACACTGTCACACGACACTATCACATGACACTATCACAAAACACTGTCACATGACACTGTCACACGACACTGTCACACAACACTATCACACAACACTGTCACACAACACTGTCACACGACACTGTCACACAACACTGTTAAACGACACTGTCACACAACACTATCACACAACAGTGTCACACAACACTATCACACAACACTGTCACACGACACTGTCACACAACACTATCATACAACACTATCACACAACACTGTCACACGACACTGTCACACGACACTGTCACACGACACTGTCACACAACACTATCATACAACACTATCACACAACACTGTCACACAACACTATCACACGACACTGTCACACGACACTATCACACAACATTATCACACAACACTATCATACAACACTATCACACCACACTGTCACACAACACTATCATACAACATTATCACACCACACTGTCACACAACACTATCACACGACACTGTTACACAACACTGTCACACAACACTGTCACACAACACTGTCACACAACACTATCACACGACACTATCACATGACACTATCACACGACACTGTCACACGACACTATCACACAACACTATCACACAACACTATCATACAACACTATCACAGCACACTGTCACACAACACTGTCACACAACACTGTCACACAACACTGTCCCACAACACTATCATACAACACTATCACACCACACTGTCACACAACACTATCACACGACACTGTCACACAACGCTGTCACACAACACTGTCACTCGACACTATCACATGACACTGTCACACAACACTGTCAAACGACACTGTCACACAACACTATCACACAACACTATGACACAACACTATCACACAACACTATCATACAACACTGTCACACAACACTGTCACATGACACTGTCACACAACACTATCACACAACACTATCACACAACATTGTCACACAACACTATCACACAACACTGTCACACGACACTATCACACAACAATGTCACACAACAACTATCACACAACATTGTCACACGACACCGTCACACAACACTGTCACACGACACTATCACATAACACTATCACACAACACTATCACACGACACTATCACATGACACTATCACACGACACTGTCACACGACACTATCCCACAACACTATCACACAACACTATCATACAACACTATCACACCACACTGTCACACGACACTATCACACAACAATGTCACACAACAACTATCACACAACATTGTCACACGACACCGTCACACAACACTGTCACACGACACTATCACATAACACTATCACACAACACTGTCACACGACACTATCACATAACACTATCACACAACACTATCACACGACACTATCACATGACACTATCACACGACACTGTCACACGACACTATCCCACAACACTATCACACAACACTATCATACAACACTATCACACCACACTGTCACACAACACTATCACACGACACTGTCACACAACACTGTCACACAACAGTGTCACACAACACTATCATACAACACTATCACACCACACTGTCACACAACACTATCACACGACACAGTCACACAACACTGTCACACAACACTGTCACACGACACTATCACATGACACTATCACAAAACACTGTCACATGACACTGTCACACGACACTGTCACACAACACTATCACACAACACTGTCACACAACACTGTCACACGACACTGTCACACAACACTGTTAAACGACACTGTCACACAACACTATCACACAACAGTGTCACACAACACTATCACACAACACTGTCACACGACACTGTCACACAACACTATCATACAACACTATCACACAACACTGTCACACGACACTGTCACACGACACTGTCACACGACACTGTCACACAACACTATCACACTATCACACTTTGAGTGCGAGCAGCAGCTAAGGTAAGACAGTTTGTTGTAAAATTACTTACCGGTAGCGGGCAGCGGTGTTTTTTTCTCTCTTTACAGAAAGAGCGGGAGCAGCAGGGGGAAGTGACGAAGACCAGAGGGGCAGCCTGGTAGGTTTTGTTTCCCTTTAAAAGCGCGCAGGAGAAGAACCCGAGGCACTACAGAGGTAGTGCCTCCCACCCGCCCTCCTCCTCTAACCTAAATAATAAGACCCGTTGTGGTAAGTAGGTAAGTGCTGCATTTTGCTTGTTGTATTCTTTAGACCCAGTTTTTTTTATAAAAGGTTACTTTCAGAGGGATGGCAGTGAAGGCAGTGCAATGTTCCTCTTGCAACATGTTTGAGGTGAGGGATGCCATGGACGTCCCTGCTGATTACACTTGCAGGAAGTGCACCCATCTCCAGCTCCTCCAAGACCGTGTTAGGGAACTGGAGCTGGAGTTGGATGAACTTAGGATCATTCGGGAGGCAGAGGGGGTCATAGATCGGAGCTTTAGGGAAGTAGTAACTCCAAAGATGGCAGATAGATGGGTGACAGTGAGGGGGACTGGGAGGAAGCAGCCAGTGCAGGGACCCCCTGCGGCCGTTCCCCTCAAGAACAAGTATACCGTTTTGGATACTTGTGGGGGGGATGACTTACCAGGGGTAAGTAACGGGGCTCAGGTCTCTGGCACGGAGCCTGTCCCCGTTACTCAGAAGGGAAGGGTGAAGAAGAGCAGAGCAGTAGTAATTGGGGACTCGATAGTTAGGGGCACAGATAGGTGGTTTTGTGGGAACGAGAGAGACTTACGTTTGGTATGTTGCCTCCCAGGTGCAAGAGTACGTGATGTCTCTGATCGTGTTTTCCGGGTCCTTAAGGGGGAGGGGGAGCAGCCCGAAGTCGTGGTCCACATTGGCACCAATGACATAGGTAGGAGGAGCGCTGAGGATGTTAGGCAGGCTTTCAGGGAGCTAGGTTGGAAGCTCAGAGTTAGAACAAATAGAGTTGTTGTCTCTGGTTTGTTACCCGTGCCACGTGATAGTGAGTCGAGGAATAGGGAGAGAGAACAGTTAAATGCGTGGCTAGAGGGATGGTGCAGGAGGGAGGGATTCCGGTATTTGGATAACTGGGGTTCTTTCTGGGGACGGTGGGACCTCTATAAACAGGATGGTCTGCACCTGAACCTGAGGGGCACCAGTATCCTTGGGGGGAGGTTTGCTAGTGCTCTTGGGGGGGGTTTAAACTAACTCTGCAGGGGCATGGGAACCCAGACTGTAGCTTTAGGGTGCAGGACCTGGAGTGTAGGGAGGTTAGGAACATGGCATCAATTTCAAAGGAGGGCACCTGTAAACAGGAAAGTGGCTTGAAGTGTGTATACTTCAATGCAAGAAGTATACGAAATAAGGTAGGTGAACTTGCAGCGTGGGTTGGTACCTGGGACTTCGATGTTGTGGCTATTACGGAGACATGGGTAGAACAGGGACAGGATTGGCTGTTGCAGGTTCCAGGGTTTAAATGTTTTAGTAGGGTCAGAGGTGGGGGTAAAAGAAGGGGTGGTGTGGCATTGCTTGTCAAAGATAGTATTACAGCTGTGGAAAGGACGATGGATGAAGACTCGCCATCTGATGTAGTTTGGGCTGAGGTTAGGAATAGGAAAGGTGAGCTCACCCTGTTAGGAGTTTTTTACAGGCCTCCTAATAGTCCGAGAAACGTAGAAGAAAGGATTGCGAGGATGATTCAAGAGAAGAGTGAAAGTAATAGGGTGGTTGTTATGGGGGACTTTAACTTTCCTGATATTGATTGGGAAAGCTATAGCTCAAGTTCGTTAGATGGGTCAGTGTTTGTCCAATGTGTGCAGGAGGGTTTCCTGACACAATATGTAGACAGGCCAACAAGAGGTGAGGCCATACTGGATTTGGTTCTGGGTAATGAACCAGGCCAGGTGTTAGAATTAGAGGTAGGTGAGCACTTTGGGGACAGTGACCACAATTCGGTGACTTTTACTCTAGTGATGGAGAGGGATAAGTGTGCACTACAGGGCAAGAGTTATAGCTGGGGGCAGGGAAATTATGATGCGGTGAGGCATGACTTAGGATGTGTGGCTTGGAAAAGTAAGCTTCAAGGCAAGGGCGTAATTGATATGTAGAGCTTGTTCAAGGAGCAACTATTGAGTGTCCTTGATAAGTATGTACCCGTCAGGCAGGGAGGAAAGGGTCGTGTGAGGGAGCCGTGGTTTAATAAGGAATTGGAATCCCTTGTTAAAGGGAAGAGGGCGGCCTATGTAAAGATGAGGCGTGAAGGTTCAATTGGGGCGATTGAGAGTTATAAGGTAGCCTGGAAGGACCTGAAGAGAGAGCTAAGAGCAGCAAGGAGGGGACATGAAAGGTCCTTAGTTGGTAGGATTAGGGAAAACCCTAAGGCTTTCTATAGGTATGTCAGGAATAAAAGAATGACTAGGGTAGGAATAGGTCCAGTCAAGGATAATGGTGGGAAGTTGCGTGTGGAGGCTGAAGAGATTGGGGAGACACTGAATGAATACTTTTCGTCAGTATTCAATCAAGAACAGGACATTGTTGTCAATGTGAGTACTGAGTCACAATTAAGTAGAATGGATGGCTTTGAGGTATGTAGAGAAGAGGTGTTGGAAATTCTGGAAAGGGTGAAAATAGATAAGTCCCCTGGGCCTGATGGCATTTATCCTAGGATTCTCTGGGAAGCAAGGGAGGAGATTGCAGAGCCATTGGCCTTGATTTTTATGTCCTCGTTGTCTACAGGAGTAGTGCCAGAAGATTGGAGGCTAGCAAATGTGGTTCCCTTGTTCAAGAAGGGGAGTAGGGATAACCCTAGTAACTATAGGCCGGTGAGTCTCACTTCTGTTGTGGGCAAAATCTTAGAGAGAATTGTAAGGGATAGGATTTATGAACATCTGGATAGGAATAATGTGATCAAGGATAGTCAGCATGGTTTTGTGAAGGGCAGGTCGTGCCTCACAAACCTTATTGAATTCTTTGAGAAGGTGACTAAGGAGGTAGACGAGGGGAAAGCGGTAGATGTGGTGTATATGGATTTTAGTAAGGCGTTTGATAAGGTTCCCCATGGTAGACTACTGCAAAAAATACGGAGGTATGGCATTGAGGGTGAGTTGGAGGTTTGGATTAGGAGTTGGCTGGCTGGAAGAAGACAGAGGGTAGTAGTTGATGGCAAAGGTTCATCTTGGAGTGCCGTCACTAGCGGTGTTCTGCAAGGATCTGTTTTGGGACCATTGCTGTTTGTCATTTTTATAAATGACCTGGAGGAGGGGTTAGAAGGTTGGGTGAGCAAGTTTGCAGATGATACGAAAGTCGGAGGAGTTGTAGACAGTGAGGAAGGATATGGCAGGTTACAGCGGGATATAGATAAGCTGCAGAACTGGGCAGAAAGGTGGCAAATGGAGTTCAATGTAGCTAAGTGTGAGGTGATTCACTTTGGTAAGAGTAATAAAAAGATGGGGTACTGGGCTAATGGTCGGATACTTGGTAGTGTGGATGAGCAGAGGGATCTTGGTGTCCATGTACACAGATCTTTGAAAGTTGCCACCCAGGTAAATAGTGCGGTGAAGAAGGCATATGGCGTACTGGCTTTTATTGGTAGAGGAATTGAGTTCCGGAGTCCTGAGGTCATGTTGCAGTTGTATAAGACTCTGGTGCGGCTGCATCTGGAGTATTGTGTGCAGTTTTGGTCGCCATACTATAGGAAGGATGTGTAGGCACTGGAACGGGTGCAGAGGAGGTTTACCAGGATGTTGCCTGGTATGGTAGAAAGATCGTATGAGGAAAGGCTGAGGCACTTGGGGTTGTTTTCATTGGAGAAAAGAAGGTTTAGGGGTAACTTGATAGAGGTGTACAAGATGATTAGGGGTTTAGATAGGGTCGACAGTGAGAATCTTTTTCCACGTATGGAGTCAGCTATTACAAGGGGGCATAGCTTTAAATTAAGGGGGGGTAGGTATAGGACAGATGTTAGGGGTAGGTTCTTTACTCAGTGAGTCGTGAGTTCATGGAATGCCCTGCCAGTAGCAGTGGTGGACTCTCCCTCATTATGGGCATTTAAGCGGGCATTGGATAGGCATATGGAGGATAGTGGGCTAGTGTAGATTAGGTGGGCTTGGATCGGCGCAACATCGAGGGCCGAAGGGCCTGTACTGCGCTGTATTCTTCTATGTTCTATGTTCTAACACTGTCACACAACACTGTCACACAACACCGTCACATGACACCATCACACAACACTCTCACACGACACTCTCACACGACACTATCACACGACACTATCTCACAACACTGTCACACGACACCGTCACACGACACTGTCACACGACACTGTCACACCACACTCTCACACGACACCGTCACACGACACCGTCACACGACACTTTCACACGACACTGTCACACGACACTATCACACGACACTATCTCACAACACTGTCACACGACATCATCACACAACACTGTCACACGACACCATCACATAACACCATCACACGACACTATCACACAACACTGTCACACGACACCGTCACACGACACCGTCACACGACACCGTCACACGACACTATCACACAACACTATCACACGACACTGTCACACGACACTGTCACACGACGCTATCACACGACGCTATCACACGACACTGTCACACTAAACTGTCACACGACACTGTCACACGTCACTATCACACGACACTATCGCATGACACTGTCACGCGACACTGTCACACGACACTATCACACGACACTGTCACACCACACTGTCACACAACACTATCACACGACACTATTGCATGACACTATCACATGACACTGTCACACGACACTGTCACAAGACACTGTCACATAACACTGTCACATGACTCTCACACGACACTGTCACACGACACCGTCACTCGACACTATCACACGACACCGTCACACGACACTGTCACACGACACTGTCACACGACACTGTCACACGACACTATCACATGACACTATCACATGAAACTGTCACATGACACTATCACATGAAACTGTCACACGACACTGTCACATGACACTGTCAAACGACACTGTCACATGACACTGTCACATGACATCGTCACACGACACTGTCACACACTGTCACATGTCACTGTCACACGACACCGTCACATGACGCTATCACACGGCACCATCACACGACACTGTCACACAACACTGCCACACGACATCATCACATGACACTGTCACACGACACCACCACATGACACTGTCACATGGCACTGTCACACGACACCACCACATGACACTGTCACACGACACTGTCACACACCATCACACGACACTGTCACATGACATTGACACACAACACTGTCACATGACACTATCACACAACACTGTCACACACTGTCACATGACGCCGTCACATGACACCGTCACATGACACCGTCACCATGACACTGTCACACGACACTGTCACACACTGTCACATGACACTGTCACATGACACTGTCACACACTGTCACATGACGCTATCACACGACACTGTCACACGACACACCACATAGCACTATCACACGACACCATTACACGACATTGTCACACGACACTGTCACACACTGTCACATGACACTGTCACACGACACTGTCACACACTATCACATGACACTATCACATGACACTATCACACGACACTATCACACAACACTATCACACGACAATAACACACAACATTGTCACAGGATACTAACACACAACACTATCAAGCCTCGGAGATTGAGAAAGAAAGGTATACAGAGACTTTCCCGATGTCCTGTGCAGAGACAGCCATTGATCTTAAGTAACTGACAAAAGAAGGTGATGCTGTTATAACTGACAAAATTCTACTTTACTGAAATATTCAGAACTCTTAGATCACTGTGAATGATTAGCTGAGGGAAACATTCATGTCATTAGGACACATTTGAAAAAGAAACTCTTGAAAGAGAGAATCAAATTTAAGTTTGCAGAAGACTTCTATTGAGAAGTGAGACTTTGTTAATGATAGAAATCACCAATAAAATGATTATGATCTTTTGAAGAAGGAATTGTACATAAACAGGAAAGAAACATAGAACTTAATCCTTCAACATGTAACCAGTTCACAGATTTGACAGAGAGTAAGATACGTGGCCTGGTTATGTGTTCTGGAAGTTCTGCTATTGTTGACCTTTCTGTCCAGTCTGCAGACCAGAGAACTATGCACAAACTTCTGTACATCCTGGTCCAGAAACCCATCTTGTTTTTGGTTACAGTGCACTTCTACTCCCTGTGATGTTATTCTGCAGATGCATCTATGGAACTACCTATCGACAGAGAATCTGATCCTAGGAATGGTACAGACGTCCTCACGTCCAGAAATGTCCTCAGCACATCCTTCCATCTACCAGCTTCCTCCCTGTGTAGGAGTGAACCCCAGAAGGATATGAAAGGGAACATTTCATTTCATTGCTCACCTTGGCAGAGCGTTTTGTTAGTTTGGGTGCTGGAGGTCTGTGTCTTTCGCCTGTTTATCCTTGCGTGGTCTTTATTGCTATTACATTCTGCTCATTGTGATCACCCACGACAGGAACCAGCTGCCTGTGTGACTGCTGTTGCATTTCCCTTATGCATTTGCCTTCCAAAGGAAATAAGGGAGCACATACACACCCTCTAAGAGAGCTGAGGCTATGCTGAAATTGATTTGAACTCACTCTTTTGCACAGATAGCTTGCTCAGTAAAACATCCTGAGCACTGTCCTCTGTGGGTTTAAGGAGGGTCAGCTTGAGGTCATCATGGCAAGTTCCATATTCTTCTGGAGGGACAGTGGTCAAGAGGAATCCTGTGAAACTCGGGCTGAGGGGGGAGCTTGAGTGGAGGATGGATGTGGTTTCTTAATAGCTCTCTGTGATAAAGAATTCCACAAATTCACACTATTCTGAGAGAAGAAATTCTTTCTCATCTGGATTAGTGGTGCTGGAAGAGTACAGCAGTTCAGGCAGCATTGAGGAGCTTCGAAGCTCCTTGGTTGCTGCCTGAACTGCTGTGCTCTTCCAGCACCACTAATCCAGAATCTGGTTTCCAGCATCTGCAGTCATTGTTTTTACCTCTTTCTCATCTCTGTCTGGAATAGGTAACTCCTTACTCTGAGATTATACCCTTTAGGTCTGACACTGTCCCAAAGCAAGAAACAACCTTTCAGCATCAACTTTGTTGAATCCTCGAAGAATCTTCAATATGCTTCAATAAAGTTGGTATAGTGGTGCAGCGGTTAGCACTGCCGCCTCACAGTGCTAGGGACCCGGGTTCAATCCCAGCCTCGGGAGATTGTCTGTGTGGAGTTTGCATATTCTTTCTGTGTCCGCGTGGGTTTGCTCCAGTTTCCTCCCACAATCCAAAAATATACAGTTTAGGTGAATTAGTCACGCTAAATTGCCCACATTGTAGGTTAGTTGCATTAGTCAGGGGTAAATGTATACACCAAGGTAGGGGAATGGGTCTAGGTGGATTACTCTTTGGAGGGTTAGTGGGGACTTGTTGGGCCAAATGGCCTGTATCCACACTGCAGGGATTCTGTGGTTCTATGAAGTCACCTCACATTCTTAGTGGGCGGCACGGTGGCACAGTGGTTAGCACTGCTGCCGCACAGCGCTAGAGACCCGGGTTCAATTCCCGCCTCAGGCGACTGACTGTGTGGAGTTTGCACGTTCTCCCCGTGTCTGCGTGGGTCTCCTCCCGGTGCTCCGGTTTCCTCCCACCATCCAAAGATGTGCAGGGTCAGGTGAATTGGCCATGCTAAATTGCCTGTAGTGTAAGGTAAGGGGTAAATGTAGGGGTATGGGTGGGTTTCGCTTCGGCGGGTCGGTGTGGACTTGTTGGGCCGAAGGGCCTGTTTCCACACTGTAATCTAATCTAATCTAAATCTAAATCTAAACTTCAATGAGTACAGGGTCAACATACTCACCCCCACCTCATGAGGAAATCCTCTAGAACCCAAGATCAGCGCAGTGAACCTTCTCTCTGTAATGCCAGTCTATCTTTCCTGGAAACATGCCTATGCATCTTCCGGAGGAAGATGAACATTCTGATTCTTGCTCAGTTATAATGGAGCTAAACAGCACTGTGTTCCAGCACCAACCCCCTTTAGTGTGGGTGTCTCCTCTAGGTTCTCCAATACCTTCCATAATAGTGACCTTGGCCTCAGCGTGAGATATTGTCCAGACAGGAAGCTGCCCAATATGAGGTGTGCAAGGAAAGACTAAGGGCAGATTCTTGTCAGAGTCGGAGTGATGTGGGCGATGATGGGATGTGGAGGTGGGGCAGATTTAGGTAATAATTGCAGTGAGGTCCATCTCAACGTTGAGGTGATCTTGCTCCACCTTTTATACATTGCACAAGCAGCAGCGTGATGGAATTCTCACTGGGTCGTAATGAGAAACGCTTGTTAAATGCTTTACTAATGCTATAACTCACCTCATTAATATGCAACCTTGCATTAAAGATCAACATCAGGAAAATCTGACAAGGAAATCAGGGGAGGGACCTGGTGGGTCCAGCTCACCACTTGCTCTGATCCACATCCATGTTCCTCACTGGGTACCAATATCTCAGGGCACACTCCATGGGGGCTCGCTGCATACACCCTACATCCACAGATATCGGCACCTGACATGTACCAGCCTCTAAGAACTGTCCTGACACTTCTCTGACCCACTTACAGGCCACTCTGCCCTTCAATACTGCCTTTGGGACAGCTCCAGTAACTCTCATTGTAACGCTGCAGCAAGGACACGGTGTGCTCAGGGATACCTGTGGTATACTGTTCTTTGTTGTTACAATATTTATAAAGAGTTGACCTGCATTTATATCCTGGGATTTATATTTACCATCACATCGCTGAGAAGCAATGTATCAGTCAGTTCATCTATCCACCACAAACTGGCAGCAAGATATGGTCTTGATGAAGCTTCAACACTTTTGAGTCTAAAAAGTGAATATTTCTAACTTTAGGAACCAGTGCATGGAACCCCAGTCCCACGTGGAGCAGAGCCGGCTGGGTTCAGAGTCGGCTGGGTGCAGAGTCGGCTGGGTGCAGAGTCGGCTGGGTGCAGAGCCGGCTGGGTGCAGAGCCGGCTGGGTGCAGAGCCGGCTGGGTGCAGAGTCGGCTGGGTTCAGAGTCGGCTGGGTTCAGAGCCGGCTGGGTTCAGAGCCGGCTGGGTGCAGAGTCGGCTGGGTGCAGAGCCGGCTGGGTGCAGAGCCGGCTGGGTGCAGAGTCGGCTGGGTGCAGAGTCGGCTGGGTGCAGAGCCGGCTGGGTGCAGAGCCGGCTGGGTGCAGAGTCGGCTGGGTGCAGAGCCGGCTGGGTGCAGAGCCGGCTGGGTTCAGAGCCGGCTGGGTTCAGAGCCGGCTGGGTGCAGAGTCGGCTGGGTTCAGAGCCGGCTGGGTTCAGAGTCGGCTGGGTGCAGAGTCGGCTGGGTGCAGAGTCGGCTGGGTGCAGTGCCGGCTGGGTGCAGAGCCGGCTGGGTTCAGAGTCGGCTGGGTGCAGTGCCGGCTGGGTGCAGTGCCGGCTGGGTGCAGAGCCGGCTGGGTTCAGAGTCGGCTGGGTTCAGAGCCGGCTGGGTTCAGAGCCGGCTGGGTTCAGAGTCGGCTGGGTGCAGAGTCGGCTGGGTGCAGAGTCGGCTGGGTGCAGAGCCGGCTGGGTGCAGAGTCGGCTGGGTGCAGAGCCGGATGGGTGCAGTGCCGGCTGGGTGCAGAGTCGGCTGGGTGCAGAGCCGGCTGGGTGCAGAGTCGGCTGGGTTCAGAGCCGGCTGGGTGCAGAGTCGGCTGGGTTCAGAGCCGGCTGGGTGCAGAGCCGGCTGGGTGCAGAGCCGGCTGGGTGCAGAGTCGGCTGGGTGCAGAGTCGGCTGGGTGCAGAGCCGGCTGGGTGCAGAGTCGGCTGGGTGCAGAGCTGGCTGGGTGCAGAGCCGGCTGGGTTCAGAGTCGGCTGGGTGCAGAGTCGGCTGGGTGCAGAGCTGGCTGGGTGCAGAGCCGGCTGGGTTCAGAGCCGGCTGGGTGCAGAGCCGGCTGGGTGCAGAGTCGGCTGGGTGCAGTGCCGGCTGGGTGCAGAGTCGGCTGGGTGCAGTGCCGGCTGGGTTCAGAGCCGGCTGGGTTCAGAGCCGGCTGGGTTCAGAGCCGGCTGGGTGCAGAGTCGGCTGGGTGCAGAGTCGGCTGGGTGCAGTGCCGGCTGGGTGCAGAGTCGGCTGGGTGCAGAGTCGGCTGGGTGCAGTGCCGGCTGGGTGCAGAGTCGGCTGGGTGCAGAGTCGGCTGGGTGCAGTGCCGGCTGGGTGCAGAGTCGGCTGGGTGCAGAGTCGGCTGGGTTCAGAGCCGGCTGAGCACAACTCCGCAGTGGATCGAATCACGTGTTGCCGTTGATGAAGATGGTCATCTTCACCTTGAAGAATGAATGAGGAAGGAAAGGGCCAACTGCTGGAGTGTCTTCAATAGTCGTTCCATGGACATTTTAGGCTTCCTTGGGTCACAGCCAGTTGGACCTCTTTGCATGTATTCTAACTAACAGACAAATGGCCCTGGATAGTTTCAATCCACGTTCTCAAAAATTACATTTGATTTTTGTACTCAAGTCCTGAACCCTGGACTCTGAAGCCCAGCCCCTGAACCCTGGTCCCTGAACCTGAACCCTGACCCCTGAAACCTGGCCCCTGAACCCCAGTCTCTGAAGCCCACACCCCGAACCACGGTCCTGAATTCTGGCCCCTGAACCCTTGCCCCTGAACCCTGGCCTCTGAACCCTGGCCTCTGAACCCTGGCCCCTGAACCCCAGCCTCTGAATCCTGACCTCTGAGCACGATTAAAACAGCCTGAAAAACCTGGATAAATTGAGAATTACCTGTGGCTCTAGTTCTAACTAACCCTGTTTAATCTTAAATTGATGAGCTTGTGTATTCCAATCCAGATTTTCCTCTTTATCTTAATCATGTGCTTTCCTGACACTGATCCCAAGGGATTTTCTGGAGTATTTATATATTTTAAGTGAGCTAATGGTGGGGCTTCCTGACGTACATAGGGTTCCCACCTCTGGGTTGCCTGGGCAGAGGATAAGCATCAGTGTTAAAAGATTCTGGCATTTGGCCAAACTGACAGCTTCTGTCAAGAACCTGAGACTTGTCATGGTGCCCAGACTGCACTGGGCTCGGAGCCATTGAACATTTATAAAACACTCAATCTCCTGAACTGTACTGACCTGCCTGCACCCAGTGTGTTAACAGTATCACCCAACCACCCAGCTTCATTAACGTGGGGTTGGCCTGTCTCAGGGAAAACACACAGGTCTCACAGGTTCAGTATCTAACACAGGCTGCACTCCGGTGTGAGACTAATGGAGAGCTGCACTGTCAAAGGTTGGATCAGTCATTAAGTTGAGGCCCCTCAGCTGGAAGTATGGAGTCCCAGAAAATTATTGGGCAAAAGGCAGGAAGGCTCATTATTTCCCAATGGGTGACATTCCAAAAACAGATTATCACTTCATCAGCTCATTGTGGGATCTTCCTGTACTCAAATTGGGTGGTTGAATTTTTTAAACTGCAAAAGTAGACCACACTTTTAAAGAAACCTCATTGATTTGCATCCCAGGGAGCTGTACGGCTCCATAAGAGTGGGGAGATTAAGACTGGGGTTGTGTTAGACGTAAGTATTGGGTACTATACACATGTTAGGGGCTATGTAGATGCAATTTTTTCGCGTTCTTACTCCCAAATGTTGATGGAGGGGTGGGTGGGAGGTGTTGGGAGTAAGGGGTGGGTGGGAGGTGTTGGGAGTAAGGGGTGGGTGGGAGGTGTTGGGAGTAAGGGGTGGGTGGGAGATGTTGGGAGTAAGGGGTGGGTGGGAGATGTTGGGAGTAAGGGGTGGGTGGGAGGTGTTGGGAGTAAGGGGTGGGTGTATGTTACTGGACAAATCCTTCATTGTCAGTCCATTGAGAAGATCGTGGCACTGTCAGTAACCAGCGTTTCACAAGGAGCTACCCCTGGGTCTCAAACTATTCATTCCTGCCTTCAAGCTGCTATCCCATTCCTGGGCACTAAACCTGAACACCATGCTGTGTTTACTCAAAAACTCAAGGTGTTACCATGGAAACCCTTGGCCTTGGCATCTATTGATTGTTGCAAACACACTTTCATTGGGTGTGTGTGTGTGGGGTCAGAGTTTGAACTTTCAATTAAATCAGTTATTAGAATCCATTTTATCCCAAACTAAGTTTTATTCATTCCCAGAGAATGTTTCTGTCACACTGGCCCTGACGGTGATCTTTCTACATGGGTTGCTGGACTTTATTTTCTTTGACTGATAATGTGTTGAAATTTTAAAAGTTCAGCTTTTTTTTGAAGCTAAAATAATTATAATAAAATTGTTATTTATTTTGCAGCCAAATTGCTCCCAAAAATCCTTGTAAGGTTAGGAAAACAGAGCTGGGTGGGGAACAGCACCTGTCCAAACACAGCAAAGGTTTTGGCAGACTGAGCAATACTGGCAAACAACAGAATCCACCACCTCTGCTGGGGGCGGGGGCTGGGTGGGGAGTGGGGGGGGGTGCGGTGGTGAGTGACACAGAGTGAGATAGAGAGTGAGGCACAGGGTGGGGATACATAGTGAGGCACAGAGTGAGATAGAGAGTGAGGCACAGTGTGGGGATACATTGTGAGGCACAGAGTGAGATAGAGAGTGAGGCACAGTGTGGGGATACATAGTGAGGCACAGAGTGAGATAGAGAGTGAGGCACAGTGTGGGGATACATAGTGAGGCACAGAGTGAGATAGAGAGTGAGACACAGTGTGGGGATACATAGTGAGGCACAGAGTGAGATAGAGAGTGAGACACAGTGTGGGGATACATAGTGAGGCACAGAGTGAGATAGAGAGTGAGGCACAGTGTGGGGATACATAGTGAGGCACAGAGTGAGATAGAGAGTGAGGCACAGTGTGGGGATACATAGTGAGGCACAGAGTGAGATCGAGAGTGAGGCACAGGGTGGGGATACATAGTGAGGCACAGAGTGAGATAGAGAGTGAGGCACAGGGTGGGGATACATAGTGAGACACAGAGTGAGATAGTGAGACACAGAGGGGATAGAGAGTGAGGCACAGAGTGAGATAATGAGTGAGGCACAGAGTGAGATAGAGAGTGAGGCACAGAGTGGGATAGTGAGTGAGACACAGAGTGAGATAGTGAGTGAGGCACAGTGTGGGGAGACATAGTGAGGCACAGAGTGAGATAGAGAGTGAGGCACAGGGTAGGGATACATAGTGAGGCACAGAGTGAGATAGAGAGTGAGACACAGTGTGGGGATACATTGTGAGGCACAGAGTGAGATAGAGAGTGAGACACAGTGTGGGGATACATAGTGAGACACAGAGTGAGATAGTGAGACACAGTGTGGGGATAGAGAGTGAGGCACAGTGTGGGGATACATAGTGAGGCACAGAGTGAGATAGAGAGTGAGACACAGTGTGGGGATACATAGTGAGACACAGAGTGAGATAGTGAGACACAGAGGGGATAGAGAGTGAGGCACAGTGTGGGGATACATAGTGAGGCACAGAGTGAGATAGAGAGTGAGACACAGTGTGGGGATACATAGTGAGACACAGAGTGAGATAGTGAGACACAGAGTGGATAGAGAGTGAGGCACAGTGTGGGGATACATAGTGAGGCACAGAGTGAGATAGAGAGTGAGACACAGTGTGGGGATACATAGTGAGACACAGAGTGAGATAGAGAGTGAGACACAGTGTGGGGATACATAGTGAGACACAGAGTGAGACAGTGAGATGCAGAGTGAGATAGAGAGTGAGACACAGTGTGGGGATACATAGTGAGACACAGAGTGAGATAGTGAGACACAGAGGGGATAGAGAGTGAGGCACAGAGTGAGATAATGAGTGAGGCACAGAGTGAGATAGAGAGTGAGGCACAGAGTGGGATAGTGAGTGAGACACAGAGTGAGATAGAGAGTGAGACACAGTGTGGGGATACATAGTGAGGCACAGAGTGAGATAGAGAGTGAGACACAGTGTGGGGATACATAGTGAGGCACAGAGTGAGATAGAGAGTGAGGCACAGGGTGGGGATACATAGTGAGGCACATAGTGAGATAGAGAGTGAGGCACAGGGTGGGGATACATAGTGAGGCACAGAGTGAGATAGAGAGTGAGGCACAGGGTGGGGATTCATAGTGAGGTACAGAGTGAGATAGAGAGTGAGGCACAGGGTGGGGATACATAGTGAGGCACAGAGTGAGATAGAGAGTGAGACACAGTGTGGGGATACATTGTGAGGCACAGAGTGAGATAGAGAGTGAGACACAGTGTGGGGATACATAGTGAGACACAGAGTGAGATAGTGAGGCACAGAGTGAGATAGAGAGTGAGACACAGTGTGGGGATACATAGTGAGACACAGAGTGAGATAGAGAGTGAGACACAGTGTGGGGATACATAGTGAGACACAGAGTGAGATAGTGAGACGCAGAGTGAGATAGAGAGTGAGACACAGTGTGGGGATACATAGTGAGACACAGAGTGAGATAGTGAGACACAGAGGGGATAGAGAGTGAGGCACAGAGTGAGATAATGAGTGAGGCACAGAGTGAGATAGAGAGTGAGGCACAGAGTGGGATAGTGAGTGAGACACAGAGTGAGATAGTGAGTGAGGCACAGAGTGAGATAATGAGTGAGGCACAGAGTGAGATAGAGAGTGAGGCACAGAGTGGGATAGAGAGTGAGACACAGAGTGAGATAGTGAGTGAGGCACAGAGTGAGATAATGAGTGAGACACAGAGTGAGATAGTGAGTGAGGGACAGAGTGGGATAGAGAGTGAGACACAGTGTGGGGATACATAGTGAAACACAGAGTGAGATAGTGAGACGCAGAGTGGGATAGAGTGTGAGGCACAGAGTGAGATAGTGAGTGAGACACAGAGTGACATACAGAGTGAGGCACAGAGTGGGATAGTGAGTGAGACACAGAGTGGGATAAAGGGTGAGGCACAGAGTGGGATAGAGAGTGAGGCACAGAGTGAGATAGTGAGTGAGACACAGAGTGAGATAGTGAATGAGACACAGAGTGGGATAGTGAGTGAGACACAGAGTGAGATAGTGAGGCACAGAGTGAGATAGTGAGTGAGACAGAGTGGGATAGTGAGTGAGGCACAGAGTGAGATAGAGAGTGAGGCACAGAGTGAGATAGTGAGTGAGACACAGAGTGAGATAGTGAATGAGACACAGAGTGGGATAGTGAGACACAGAGTGAGATAGTGAGTGAGACAAAGAGTGGGATAGAGTGTGAGACACAGAAAAAAACAGATATGCAGAGGGAGAGACGATGAAAAATAGTGAGAATCTTAAAATATGGAATGGACTGGAGGGATTGACAGAAACAGGAACCTGTGCCCTCAGCAATAACAAGACACAAGGCAGCATCCACATAAAGAGCATTTCTCTCCAAGACAGTGCCTTAACAGTGTTTATTCCCAAGGACAATCCAGAGTGGGACACTGTGCCAAAGGAAATAGGCACAGCCCCATCCAAGCATCCCTTGTTTCGGCTGTTTACATTTCTTCAGTATCAGGCTGGATGTGTCAGCAGCTCAGGCTGGGTTTATCCGGAACTACCCCGAGAAAGGGCTGGTGGAATAGACTATGATGCTGACACAAGTGCATCAGGAACAGAGGAACAGAAAGCAAAATGTAAAGGGGGTGTGGGACTGGAGGGTAAAGCAACATACAGCGAGAAAGACAGACAGACAGAGCGAAGGAACAGTAGAGATGAGAAGAAGGATAAGAGGAAAGAGCAAAACAGAGTATGATATGTTTCCAGTAGTCTGAGCCTTAATCTATGACCATACAAAAGAGGATAGACCACTCGGCCCTTCAAGCTTACTCTGTTATTCAATAAGTTCATAGTTAATCTGATTTCAATCTCAATTCTACATACCTGTATACCCCTGACAATCTTTCATCCCCTTGGTCATCAAGAATCTAGCTATCTCTGTTTTAAAAATATTCAAACATTCTGTACTCGCTGTCTTTTGAGGAAGGGAATTCCAAAGACTCACAACTGTTTGAGAGAAAAAATGTTTCCTCATCTCTGTCTTGAATTCGCAACGCCCTATTTTAAACAATGACCCCTGGTTCTAGATTCTCCCACAAGAGGAAGCACCCTTTCCACATCCTCCTGCTCAAGTCCCCTCAGAGTCTGATGTGTTTCAATTCAGTCAGCTTTGACTCTCCTAAACTTCAGAGGATACAGGTCTAGCCTTTCCTCATCTTGGAATCTGCCCATTCCAGGTATTAGTCTCATCAACCTTCTCTGAACTGCTTCCAACACATTCACACTCAACTGTAAATTCAGGACCAATACTGTACACAGTGCTCCAAATGTGGTCTCACCAATACTCTGAAGAACTGAAGCCTGTTCTCCCATACTCTTGCTTTCAATTCCCCTCACAATAAACCATCACATTCTATCAGCTTTCCTGATTATCTACTGTACCTGTGGACTAACCTTTTCTGATTCGTGCACTGGGACACCCAGGTCCCTTTGCATTCTCACAGCTCTGCAACCTCTCACCATTTCAAAAATATCCTTCATTTTTTATTCTTTCTTCCAAAATGGATAATTTTACATTTTTCTACATTACACTTAGATCTTTGCCCACCCACTTAACCAATCTAGATCACTCCCTGGATTCTTTGTGTTCTTTTCACAACTCATGTTCTGGACCTAACTTTATATCACAGCACATTTAGCTCCCACATCTTCAATCCCTTCATTCTAGTTGTTTCTCTAAATTGTAAAGCATTGAGGCCCAGCACCGATCCTTGTGGCACACCACTTGAGACATCCAGCCGACCTAAAAAAGACCCATTTATATCTACTCACTGCTTCCTGTTAGCCAGCAAATCGTCAATCCATGCCAGTACGTTACCCTCCGACCCTTTTATTTTCCACAATAACCTTTGATATGTCACATTAATAAATGCCTTCTGGAAATCCAAATGCAGTACATCCATTGGTTCCTCTTTATCTACGAGTTACTTCTTGAAAATATTCCAATAAATTTGTTAAAGATGGTTTCCCTTTTACAAAAACCATGTTGACTCTATCTGATTACTTTGAACATATCCAAGTGCCGTTATATAGCTTCGAACACTTTCCCTGTGTTGAGCTGACTAGCCTGTAGTTTCCTGCTTCCTACCTTTCTCCTTTTTTGTATAAAGGAGTTTCTGGAGTGAATGTAGTGAGGTCAGCCAGGTGGACCTTATAGAATATGAGCCCCCTGATTGGGGCTGTTAACCTGGTCCAATCAGGGAGCCCTGGCTGACTGATATAAACAGGAGTGTCAGACATCCTGTTCACTCTGAGAGCTGGCTCTGAGGGAGCTGGATCACTGTCAAGGACTCTCCATGTGTAGATAAAGGGGGTCTTGGAGATGGGATACCAGCCTCTGTGGAGTTATTTCAGTTAGATTAGCTGAAATTAGCTCCAATTCAAAAGAAGTGAAGAGTTCTGAATCTAACAAGCTTTGGAAAATTAAAACCACACCCTGACCGTTTCACTGGCTACTTCTTTTAAGACCCTGGTTTGAAATCCATCAGGACCTGAAGACTTGTCAACTCATAACTGCAATAATTTACTCAGTATCATGTCCCTGGTCATTATGGTTACCTTTACAATCTGCTGAAGTGGACCACCAACTGATAACAAAAATGACCAGCTTTTATTCAATTAATTTCAACAAAGAAAAAAATGGAGTGGGTTCTTTAAGATTTACACAATCCATTTCAAGTCATACAGTCATAGAGTTATACAGCACAGAAACAGACCCTTCGGTCCAACTCGTCCTCACTGACCAGACATCTCAACCTGATTAATCTGCCTTTAGCAGCATTTGCCCATATCTCTCCTTCCTACTCATATACCAACCACATTCATCAACCAATGAGGTCTAAGAAATCACTTCCTCTCTGTGAAAACACACATTTACCTGACAGAGAGACACAAAGAGAGAGGTAGAGAGGGAGAGAGAAGGGAGGGAGAGAGAAGGTAGGGAGGAGAGAGAGAAGAGAGTTAGAGGGAGGAGAAAGATAGTTAGAGAGACGGAGGTGTGAAGAGAGGAAGATGGAGATAGATATAGAGAGGTGAAGAGAGGCAGACAGAGAGAGGCAGACCTACAGAGGGAGAGAGAGAGAGAGAGACAGATAGAGACAGATAGGAAGATAGGGAAGAGAGGTAGACAGAGAGAGTCAGAGAGAGAGAGAAAAAGAGAGAGATAGGGAGAGCTGGGGAACTAAGAGAGAGAGAGAGAGCCAAAGGGCTGGATATTAACTGTCTGAACTGCTAGCAGTCGATGAATCCAACAGCGTGTCAGGAACTGGAAGGACGGGGTTGTGCACTGTGTTTTTCGGTGATTTTTTAACTCAGTGACATTGTTTACATCTGACTCCTTCACCAATTAGATGCAGTGGTCATGATGGCCACCCATTCACCCATTTCAGCTTCAATATTTATCTTAAGTCTCAATCACTCCTTTACCACCATGAGCACATGCTTTGCCTTTTATCCCGGGCTCCCTCACAATCTGTTCCCCTTGTTCCTCCTTCCCCTCTGTTAACCGCATATAAAATATATTTTTCAGCCTTGTTCAGATCTGTAGAAGAGTCATACCTAAATGTTAATCCTATTTTTCTCTCTCCATAAATGTTGCCAGATCTGCTAATTTTCTGTTTATTTCTAGCCTCTGTAGCATTTTGCTTTTACCAGAAACTTAGTGATGGAATGTCAATGTGTGAGGATTCTGTGTTGCTCAGAGCTCTCCCTGGACATGATGCTGCTGCTGTGACCCTGTGAAGACAGGGAGATGCTGGCAACATCCAGGTGGGACTGCAGGGAGCTCAGAAGGTCATATATTACAAGATACCAGGATAGAAACCTGGCCAAAGGGGTAGGTTTTAAGGAGGAGAGATGTGTAGAGAGGGAATTTCACAGCTTGATGTCCAGGCAGCTAAAAGCACAATCACCAATGGTGGAGCAAGTAAAACTGGGGATTCTTAGGGTATCACAATTAGGACATTACAGGCTATATATAAATGCAGGGCAGTGTTAGTGGAATATATCATCAGCAAAGGTTCATCCATTAAGTATAGACAACACAAAACCAAGTAGATGAAAGGGCAGGATGTTCCGCTATTCAATAGGATCCCAGCTGACAGGTCATTCCCCACGTGTGGCATAGTTAGATGATATCACGGCATATGACATTCTAATATAAAGCCACTCTATGTAGCACCAACAGGATTAATAGCTCCAGGAATTGAAGTAATGATGATATTGGTGCGAGTGATACTGAAGATGATAGCAATCATTCTGGGCTGTTCTTGTGTCTTTACTATTGGTGGTCAGGAAGCATAGACTGGAGATGATGCATAAATCTGAGATCTTAGAGCAATATAAGTGGTTAGTGCTGTAAGTAAACTGCAAGATATCTGTCCCAAAAAAACCCCAGTCTTGATAGCTTCCAAGGGTGAATAAATGATTTATTTATTATTATTTGCATTTTACAGTGAACAAAGAAGTAAAGTACAGTGAGAAACTTCAACAGTCACCAAAATCCAGTGCCATTTTGAATAGTTTAAGGATAAAAAGGATGAAAGTTTTATCTGAGAGAGAGCCAGCTCACCAACAATACCTGCACCCGTTCCCCTCTCCCACCTCCTTGCCTCCTGCACCGATGCCACCAACATAGGAGTTGCCACTCTTTAGGCTCATCTCACCAATGCTGATGCCACCGCCAATGCTGGGCCCCATGCTGAACCATCACAAACGAAAGTCTCCAGCTCTACTGCTGCCTCACCAATGCCAGGAGAGCCTGCTCTGGGCTGACTCCAATCAGGAGTCACTGGCTCAGCTGCCAGACCAGATCTCCATCATCACCAAGGATCCCGCTCCAACCGCCCTCCAAGAGACGTTGCCATCTTGAAACATTTGCCACCACTGCCACCTCCGAATGCTGGAGGAGCTTTGCCCCTGCCGCTGCCCTGCCCGACCACCAGGAGGATGGTCCCTGCCACTGTTGCTGCCTCCAGTCACCATGAGGAGCCATATCCACCGTCATCTCCAACCTCCAGGAGGAGAAGCAGCCATTCAGCATGTGGCCTGCTGTAGCTGCCGCACTGATTCTGGTGTCTGCCCCACCGCGAAAGGAAAAGAAAAGTGAAAAGGAAAAGAAAGAAAGCAGCGGGAGTGGATGAGCCCCAGGCAGCAGCCCGCTCTCAGCCCTGTTACTCTGGGGAACACTCAGATCATACAATCCAGGCAGTGATATATTCCCCCAAAACCACATCAGAGGTGACAACAGTCTTACACTCCAGCTAGATCCCACATCTCCTCTTCCAGAGAAGACACGTCATAATACCACTGAACTGTGCAATGGTGAGTGTTCATCCAGGTGGTCAGCAGCTCTCTTGAACCGCACTGCCCCTGGGAAGGTGGTTGTTGCTCGAGCTCTACAATACGTGCTGGGTCCCACACCAGGTGCTGGCTGTGGATGGTGCTCACAGAGGAGGAACTGTAGGCTTACAGCAGAACAGGCAAATGGTTGGTTCTCCTCGGGCTCTCCCTGTCCCTCCCCTCCCATCCCAGTAATTTGTGATATGAGGACGCGGAGGTTCCTCAGACACCGAATGTCTTTGAGTGAAGGATTTCAGCATGAGTCTCTCAGGTTGCTCATCAGACCCTTAGCCATTGTCTGAAGATTAATTTCACACTAAAAGGCAGCAGAGTGAGAAGCTCATTTACATGCCTTAGTGCCACGGATGTAATGGGGGTAGAGGCAGGTTGACCCCCACCATCCTCCCTGCTAATTAAAGAGAAACAAGAGAAGGCCATTCACCCCTTCGAGCCATAGACTCCATGGTCATCAGGAACATCCTTCCTGCATACACCGGTCTAGTCCTGTTAGAATTTTATAGATTTCTATAAAATCCCCTCTCATTCTTCTAAACTCCAGTGAACACAGTCCTAACTGACCCAGTCTTTCTCCATACATCAATCCTGCCATCTCAGGAGTCAGTCCGGTAAACGTTTGTTACTCTCCCTCCATCGCCAGATTATGCCCCTGCTGCCACCAACCTCACCACAGCAGAGGGCACTAGATTCCATCCAACGAGAGGCTCACCATATTGGAATTTAACTACTTAGCTCACCGAAGGCCCTCTCCTCAACCACACACAACTCTGCAGAGAGCAGGGAGTGAATGAGACACAATCAGTAATACCGTGCTACAAACTTTAACAGAAGAGATGTGGATAACCGTCAGGGATTGTTTTCCAGGATCTCTTGCAAACACGAAGAGAAATTAACAAAGCCTGTTTTAAAATATGCAAAGGAGACCCGTGCTGAGATTGTCTGAAGTACTTGCTGTGAGAATGGACAACTCACAAGATTCTGTGAGTATTTTGTGTATAGGATGCTCAATGAAGAACAGGAGACATGGAGCTCTGTTTCCTTGCTGCGTCTGGGCTAGTAATAGTTGACACTGTCGATGACCTCCCATCCTGACTGGAGCAGTAACTTCCAGGAGATAGGGTTTCCGTGTTGGGTGTAACTGGGCAACTGCATCTTAAATACTCATGAAATGAAACTGTTCCGTTTGTGCTCAAATATTAAAATCATTTCCTATTGTTCCAACCGGACAGTGCAATAGAATATAATTAGTTTCAGTTTCTCGGTGTGTTGATACGATAATGTCATGTAGTCTCAGTAAAGCAGCTGAAAATGGTTTACACCAAAAACCTCAACAAAGGCTACCAACCCTCCACCAGATTTAAAAACCTCTGAAAATAGCATCAAACATCTCTACTGAACCATTTAGAGATACACACTGGTCCATTTCTCAGCAAGGGAAGCACTTTTTGAATGGCAAGAATCTTTTACAACATTTTGACTGGTAACTGGGGTCCTATTGAATTCACAGCAACTGGAATGGCTTCAGGGAGTGCAGTAAAAGGCCAGGGATTGGATTTCATCAGCAACACTCAATCCTCGTTCGTTATATTCAACGTATCAATGGCACTTCTCGGCATACACCCTTATGACATTCTGTAGTGTAGGCGCAGGGTCCAGGTTTGTGATTTCAAACAAATAGAATCATAGAGTCGTACAGCACAGAGGCAGGCCCTTTGGCCCAGATTGGTCCGTGCTGATCAAAATGTCCCTCCACCCTAACCCCATTTCCCTGCACTTGGCCCATATCCTTCTAAACCTTTCCTATCCATGTATTTGTCCAAATGCCTTTTAAATGTTGTTAATGGACCCACCTCAATGACTTCTGCTGGCAGCTCATTCCATATGCATATCGCCCTCTGTGTAAAAGCGTTGCCCCTCAGGTTCCTTTTTATTCTTTCCCCTCTAACATTAAAACTAATGCCCTCTAGTTCTCAATTCGCCATCCCTGGGAAAAAGACTGAGTGCATTCACCCTGCCTATGCCTCTCATAATCTTATACACCTCTATAACATCCCCCCTCAATGGCCTGTGCTCAAAAGAAAAAAGTTGTATCACTCCCTATAACTCAGACCATTGAGTCCTGGCAACATCCTTGTAAACTGTTTCTGCGCTCTTTCCAGTTTAATAACATCCTTCCTATAGCAAGGTGTCCAAAACTGAACACAATACACCAAGTGTGACCTCACCACCACTCTGTATAACTGCGACACAACTTCGCAACTTCAATCCTCAATGCCCTGACTGATGAAGGCCAGTGATGAAACCTTTTCAATAAGTTTACAGCTGAGTTTCCATTGGAGTTTGTTAATAATTTTCTGGGAATGACCTCTGCTAACCAAGAATGGACAGCAGCAGTAGTTATTGACCAGGAACCAATAAAAATGAATCCCGATAGAGTGTCCTTCATCAGAGCCACATTCTCTCAAATGGATGGTGCTCAACCTGTTCAAATGGTCTCACATGAACGGGATGGATAACTGCAGGCAGGCAGCATTGCTGCATCCTCCTGGGAAAATTATATGTTGGTTCCTCAGCCAATTTCCAGGATATTGTTTTCACGGCAGCTCCTGTAGTGTGTGTGTGTGTGTGTGTGTGTGTGTGTGTGTGTGTGTGTGTGTGTGTGTGTGTGTGTGTGTGTGTGTGTGTGTGTGTGTGTGTGTGTGTGTGTGTGTGTGTGTGTGTGTGTGTGTGTGTGTGTGTGTGTGTGTCTCAGTGTCAGCTCTTGTACTCTGTGTGTGTGTCTCAGTGTCAGCTCCTGTACTGTGTGTCTGTGTGGTGTGTGTGTCAGCTTCTGTACTGTGTGTGTGTGTGTGTCTCAGTGTCAGCTCCTGTACTCTGTGTGTGTGTGTGTCTCAGTGTCCGCTCCTGTACTGTGTGTGTGTCTGTGTGTGTGTGGTGTGTGTATGTGGTGTCTGTGTGTGTGTGTGTGTGTGTGTGGTATGTGTGTCTGTGTCAGCTCCTGTACTGTGTGTGAGTGTGTGTGTGTATGTGTGTGTGTCTGTCTGTCTGTGTCAGCTCCTGTACTGTGTGTGTGTGTGTCTCAGTGTCCGCTCCTGTACTGTGTGTGTGTCTGTGTGTGTGTGGTGTGTGTATGTGGTGTCTGTGTGTGTGTGTGTGTGTGTGTGTGGTATGTGTGTCTGTGTCAGCTCCTGTACTGTGTGTGAGTGTGTGTGTGTGTATGTGTGTCTGTCTGTCTGTGTCAGCTCCTGTACTGTGTGTCTGTGTATGTGTGTGTCTGTGTCAGCTCCTGTACTGTGTGTGTGTGTCTGTGTCAGCTCCTGTACTCTGTGTGTGTGTGTGTGTGGTGTGTATTTGTGCATCTCAGTGTCAGCTCCTGTACTGTGTGTGTGCGTCTGTCTGTCTGTGTCAGCTCCTGTATTGTGTGTGTGTGTGTGTGTGTCCCAGTGTCAGCTCCTGTACTGTGTGTGTGTGTGTGTCCCAGTGTCAGCTCCTGTACTGTGTGTGTGTGTGTGTGTGTCTCAGTGTCAGCTCATGTACTGTGTGTAAAGGGGAGTTATTGACTCCAATGTGTGTCTCAGAGACAGCTCTTTCAATGGCGAGTACAGATTGCTCATACATGGCTGGTTGGGCATTAACATTGCCCATTATCTTACACATGCTAACCAGCCCTGTACCCGGTTGATGTGTTATACAAACCTGGACTGTCTGCTGTTGCTTGTCATTGGCTGGAGGAGAGTTGAGGCCAGTTGCCTGTTGCAGGAGGAGTTGTCTTGCTGCTTGAAGAGCCTGGAATCAAAGAGAAAGAAGGAAAATGAGGAAAAGCTGTTGATACCAAAACTTTTTAATTATTGATATACATTGGATGAGTGATCAGATGTTAACAGCTAACACCATCAGGTCATCTGTAGCCTAACATTCCCACCTGTATCCGATCATTCCACCTGTACCTGAGCATTCCCACCTGTATCTGACCATTCCCACCTTAACGTGACCATTCCCACCTGTATTCGAGATTCCCACCTATATCCGACCATTCCCACCTGTATCTGACCATTCCCACCTGTACCGGAGCATTCCCACCTGTACCTAACCATTCCCACCTGTATCCGACCATTCCTACCTGCCAATCCTATGCAGCGGTTTCTGGAACGTTGCTATTAACTGCACTGCGGATAAAATCTTTGCGAACTGTAACTTTTAATCTTTTTGATTCAATCTGTGATAATATTTGGTAAATTAGCTACAATTTCACGTCACATTTAATTTCATATTCAGGAGACATTGCTAAAAGTCCGGAGTGTTACATACGCCACACACACGGATTTCAGTGTGCAGGGTGAGAAATGATTCACATGTTCATGGTTACTGTCCTCAGATCCTCTGAGATCAACAGCACCAGCAACTTCCAGGCTGTTTCCTTAACCCCAAGTGGTTTCAGAGAGAAGTAGAATTATCTCCAATGTTCTTGTACAAAATGCTCCTACTGCAGACAGCCTGGGAACAAGTCTAACCACAGACCCACTCTCTAATCTTGCTGCATCAACAGCTTTCATCTCTTCAGCATCTTTGACCTGAGACAACATCTAATGTGTTTCACATGAGTATACAAAAATCCACAGCAAATCAAAGGAGCTAAAAAGGCAAGTCATATTAGATCCAAAATGTTAACTGTTTCTTCCTCCACTGAGTTTCTCCAGCAATTTCTGTTGTTTCGGATTTTCAGCATTTGTTGTATTTTGTTTCTATTTGAAATAACAGAAGGAATGTTCACTAGTTTGGCCAAAGAGCTGAGCTTTATAGACAAGGAGAGAGAGAACATGGAAGACAGTTTTAACAAGGGAATTCTCGGATAACAAATAATAGCAGCTCTCATCAGGAGAAATCTGAAGGAACATTTCCATGGGAAAGTGACAGCACCAACAATGAAGGAGTTTTATGCTGGTTTCTGTATTCTGTAAAGGTATTTGGTTCAGAAAGAGGAATCAGTTTAGAATAATTAAGAAGAACAGGCCAGATTAAAGTTGTACCTGGTCATTAAGCAAGTGGCGCAGGACAAATGCCTCTACCCGGAGCCCTGGGTTCAAGTCCCACCTGCTTCAGAGATCTGTCATAACAGCTGTCGGAATGGGTTGATTAGAAATATCGACATGGAGTTCATTCGAGTACAGAGATCACACCAATATCTGAGAAATCGCTGTTGTTTAATGTCTAACAACAATACAGTGATTGCATTCCTTAACTGCTTGCAATTCAACATTATATTTCACATAAAGGCTGCACAGACCAGGCATCTTTAGTGAAGGTTGTGAGTGACTATTACATTATGAAGGATGCTGAAAGCGAAGATGACAGTCAAGGTTTAGCAGTCCCTCCTGGTGGGTTCATGTAGAAAACATTGATATAGAAAAATTAGAAACTTGGAGCAGGAGCAGGCCATTCGGCCCTTTGAGCCTGCTAAGCCGTTCAATATGTGGGTGTCTCTACAGCCCAAGAACTGCAGAAGGGCTTATGCCCGAAACGTCGATTCTCCTGTTCCCTGGATGCTGCCTGACCTGCTGCGCTTTTCCAGCAACACATTTTCAGCCCAAGCACTGCAGCAATTCAAGAAAGCAGCTCCCTACCAGGACAATAATGGATGGCCCAGCCAGTGACATCCACATCCCACAAGTAAAATGATAAAGGGAAGCTGTTAAAGATGTCAAATAACTGCAGACCCATCAGACTGACACCATTATCTCGCAGCTGATGAGGAATAATCTGCACTTTCTCTTTGCAAATGTAATGCAGTAAATGTTGGTCAGCACAGAATGAAAAAGGGCTGATACTTTCTGAAAACACATCTGAATATTTTAAACAAAGTGGAATACTCCATTAAGTCAAACAAAAAATCAAGAAGACAAAGGGGAAAAGAAATAACGTACATTTATATAGCATCTTTCACATGTCAGGATGTCTCAATCTGCTTTCTAAACAATGAACATTTTTTTAAAAAGAACTGGTATCACTTTTGAAATGTGAGGAACTTGGCAATTAATTGGCGCACAGCGAGCTCTCTCAACCAGTAATGAGATCACGATGGGATAATCTGCAAGTAATCCTATTGAAATATGCAGTATATATTAGACTGACTGAAGCTGTTGACTCAACCAGCCCAGCGTGCCTGAGGGATAATCAAGTTCTGGAGACTTCACTGATGATTACCCTGAGGGATATGGTGGACAGATTCTTGATTTCCCAGAGATTTATGGGATAGAGGAGTGGTCAGGATGATAGGATTGAAGCTGAGGATCAGCCATTGGGAATGGCAGGACGGTTCAATGGGCTGAATGGTCTACTCCTGCTTCTATTTGTTTTGTCAATTCCCCCACCTCATCTCCGAAGCAATGACCATGGGACCTTTTACATTTACCTCAGAAGGCAGACTCACTTCAAAACCTAAAGTTCAGCTTAAAAAAACGCATCAAATTTATGAATGTACTTGGTCACGATTGTGTTCGGAGTAAACCTGAGAAAGTGATGGTGATTAATGACATTGCCCTGAGGTAGCGGAAGGATCCAGCCAACAGACATAAGTGACAGATCTCTCACTGATTTAATTTAGCCCAAATAAATATAAAGTCTGACACAGTCGATGATTAAAATACATGGAGTTACTTTACATAATGAATTATATTGAACAAAGCAAGTGGAACTTGAAGGAAGTCTGCTAGTGATTATACCTTTCAGATCCACTCTATTAGGCCATAATATACAAAGGGAAAAAACAATAAAGATGAACAGTATTGCATTGTTTTGGCACCTATTTTGACAACCTAAACAGCTTTACAGCCAATGAAGTGGCTGTTGAACTAGAGCCACCGGTGTAATGATGGAAACAGCTGATCTACCTCCAGCATTGCAGAGAAACTGACGGTAAACTGAAACTAGGAGAAAGTGAGGACTGCAGCTGCTGGAGATCAGGGCCGAGAGTGTGACGCTGGAAAAGTACAGCAGGTCAGGCAGCGTCGGAGGAGCAGGGGAATCGACGTTTCGGGCATATGGCCTTCTTGGTGCTCTGCTCAAAAGCTAGTTGGAGTTTGTTTCTTGGAATTGGTCACTCAGTCATTGAGAAATAACCTAGTCCCTGAGAAGGATGCAGAGAAGGCTCCAATCAGTGGGTCTCTTGTGTCAATGGGGAAAGGTTTGCAGGGTAGATACCCATTAAAACAGTCATTGAAAAGACACCTGACTCTGCACTGAGACCAATGGGAAAGAGCAAACCTGAGACAATGTTTCATTTGAAACCAGGTTCACAGGATAAGGAGCTAAGATTACAGTTAGAGAGAAACAAGACCATTGTCAGCAGTCTCTGTCTCTGTCACATCTGTTTTGATGATGTCACCTTCTGTAGGGGAGGGGCCTCAGAAATGTACACCTTTTTCCTCAACTGAGGATTCCCCAGCACTGTGGTTGACTGGGCCCTCAGCTGAGTCTGACCCACCTCCTGCACTTCAACCCCCTACCACAACAACGACAAGGTCCCCTGCTCCTTACTGACCATCTCACCGGCATACACATTCAGAGGATCATTAGCCACCATTTCCACCACCTCCAGATGCCTCTAACAGAGACATATTCCCCTCCTGTTCCTTGTGAGTATTCCACAAAGACTGTGCCCTCCAGAACACTTTGGTCCACCCCTGCTTCAATCCCAACAGCTACCCACAGCCCCATGGCAGCTTCTTATTCAATCTCCGAAGATGGAACACCTGCCCATTTACTTCCTCTCTCCTCACTATTCAAGGCCCCATACACACCTTCCAGGTGAAGCAGTGATTTACTTACACTTTCCTCAATCTAGTCTTCTGTATTCACTCCTCACAATGTGGCCTGCTCTACACCGCTGCTCTTTTCCAGAACATGTATGCTCTGTCATTAAAAATGACCAAGAACTTCAGTTGCCTGCCATTTCACCACACCACTCTGTACCACTGTGTACCCCTGTGTATCCCTGTATATTCTGTGTACCACTCTGTACCACTGTGTACCCCTGTGTAGCCCTGTGTACCACTCTGTACCACCATGTACCCCTGTGTAACACTCTGTATCACCGTGTACCACCGTGTACCCCTGTGTACTACTCTGTACCACCATGTACCACTGTGTACCCCTGTGTACCACTCTGTACCACTGTGTACACCTCTGTACTCTGTGTATCACTCAGTACCACTCTGTACCACCATGTACCACCGTGTACCCCTGTGTACCACTCTGTATCATGTGTACCCCTGTGTACCACCAGACCATAAGATATAGGCGTAGAATTAGGCCATTCAGCCCATCAAGTTTGCTCTGCCATTCGATCATGGCTGATAATGTTTCTCAGCTCCACCCTCCTGCCTCCTCCCCATAACCCTTGGTCCCCTTACTAATTAAGAACCTATTTATCTCTGTCTTAACCCCTGAAGTCCAACTATTATTCTTGCAAACTTATTTTATACCCCACTAGGTCAACATGTCTTCCTGAGGTGTGGTGCCCAGATCAATGCACACTCTCCAAGGAGGGCCTAACCAGGGTTAGACGAGATGGACAACCTCTCTCATCGTTTACCTTAATCTGTGTAAGTTGACATATTCACCAATTCCTGTTTTTTAAGCCAATATCTGATAATCCTCCTTTCGGAATACAGGCAGTTCATAAACTGATGGCAGCAAAATTAACTCTTAGAAACCAGAGATCCCGAAAAACAAGTGGATCCCTGAGCATCAAAAGGGCCAATCTGCTGAACGTGCCCCTGCCCTCCCTCACAGGGTCCTAATGTCAACAATAAAAGTGAAATCTTTAAATGTAATTTGTTGAAATACAAGTTCAAGAAACTATATAATAAAAGTTTCAGATCATGACAGAAATCGCCTCCCCCACTGAGTTCACCCAGTGCCTCGTGACCCCACAGCTGCCTATCCTCTTTAAATCAAACTGAATTTGATTTCAAAAATTAGGTTTATCTCTTTATTGCCTTCTCCCCCATATTTCCCCCAGCACCCTGACCTCAAACACCCAGTGCCAAACCAATCTTACTGACCCACTGACTTGCTACGCTGACTCACCGTATGCAGACTGAACTGGTACCTCCCAGTAAAATAACCAGGCATCTCGCTTTCACACACAAACTCAGTCATCAGTGATGCCAGTGAAATAACTATTTGTATAGATCACACATTACTGCACTCAGCAGACATCTACCCTGATTGTAGCAGCTTAACCATAAGCTAACCCTTAACTCAGTCTCAATACCCAACCCGTACCCCAACATTAACTTAGTCAACGTAACTCCTAAGTCTTTAACCCTAATCATAAAATCAAACTTGAACCCAACTTTCAAACATAAACCAAAGCCTAACTCTAACCTCGATCCCTGATCTTAATATAAACCCAAACACTTAGCCTAACAGCCTGATCCCTTAAAGTACAGGTCAGCTGTTGACTGATTGAATGCCTGATCATGCTCAAGAGGCTGAACAGTCTGCAATGTTCTCGTACTCAATGTCAGCTTGGGATTTGGCAGCAGTGGAGTTGGAACAGAGTTGAGCTGAGGCTGAGCTGCCTCTCCAGCCAGAAACCACCCGCGGCAGATGGATTTTATGAGGCTTTCCTGATACAAGCATGTCTGAGGTCAACTGACTGAGATGAAGGGCCTGTGTTAGGTGCTGCCAGTCTGCCACTTTGTCCAGACCTCTTAAGCCACTGTTTCATCCTGCTCTGTGGTCCCTGCTTTCTGGCAAGTCTGGATGTTCCTGCAGCTCCAGAGGCTGATGGAGGAACAGCCCCTGGAAAGCACACTCAGGCTGAACGTTCCAACAGCAATCAGGAGCAGGTTCACTTGGTTCTCAGTTGAGACAAGAATGTTGATGAAAATATGCAAATGTTTCTTCTCCTTCCTTCATTAGTCTGCTATTCTGTTCCAGAGCCCAAAGCCACATCTTTATCATCAACAGTGGCTCTGTGGATAATGCTCTCTTTCTTGGTGTCAGAAGGTTGTAGGTTCCAATCCCTCAAGAAGACTTGAACACAAGAATTATAGTGGATATTTCAGGGAGTGCTGCACTGTCAGAGGGTCAGTGCTGAGGGATTGCCGCATTGTCGGAGGGTCAGTGCTGAGGGAGTGCCACACAGTCCGAGGGTCAGTGCTGAGGGAGTGCCGCACTGTCAGAGGGTCAGTGGTGAGGGAGTGCCGCACTGTCGGAGGGTCTGTGCTGAGGGAGCGCTGCACTGTCGGAGGGTCTGTGCTGAGGGAGCGCTGCACTGTCGGAGGGTCTGTGCTGAGGGAGCGCTGCACTGTCGGAGGGTCTGTGCTGAGGGAGCGCTGCACTGTCGAAGGGTCTGTGCTGAAGGAGTGCTGCACTGTCGAAGGGTTTGTGCTGAAGGAGTGCTGCACTGTCAGAGGGTCAGTGTTGAAGAACTGCTGCACTGTCGGAGGGTCAGTGCTGAGAGAGTGGGCACTGTCGGAGGGTCAGTGCTGAGGGAGCGCTGCACTGTCGAAGGGTCTGTGCTGAAGGAGTGCTGCACTGTCGGTAGGTCAGTGCTGAGGGAGTGCCGTACTGTTGAAGAGTCAGTGCTGATGGAGTGGGCACTGTCGGAGGGTCAGTGCTGAGGGAGTGCCGCACTGTCGGAGGGTCAGTGCTGAGGGAGTGCCGCAGGGTCGGAGGGTCAGTGCTGAGGGAGTGCCGCACTGTCGGAGGGTCAGTGCTGAAGGAGTGCTGCACTGTTGGAAGGTCAGTGCTGAGGGAGTGCCGCACTGTCGGAGGGTCAGTGCTGAAGGAGTGCTGCACTGTTGGAAGGTCAGTGCTGAGGGAGTGCCGCACTGTCGGAGGGTCAGTGCTGAAGGAGTGCTGCACTGTTGGAAGGTCAGTGCTGAGAGAGTGCCGCACTGTCGGAGGGTCAGTGCTGAAGGAGTGCTGCACTGTTGGAAGGTCAGTGCTGAGGGAGTGCCGCACTGTCGGACGGTCAGTGCTGAGTTTGACAGGCAGCATTTTGGCTGCAGCATTAAACTCATTGAGGGGATGGTGGTGTAATGATAATTTCACTTCATTGGGAGATAATTCAAGATGCAGGCTCATGCCCATGAAGACGGACATCGAAATCCCACCAGCACAGATGTTACAATTTAAATCCAATCTATAAAGTTTGGAATATAAAGCTAGGCTCTGTGCTGGTGACCATGACAATAGTTGTCAGTTGTTAAAAACCCATCTGGTTCATGAATCTCCTTTAGGGAAGGAAAGTGCTAACGTTACCTGCTCTGCCCTACATGTGACTGTTGACCCACAGCAACGTGGTTGACTCTGAGCTGTCCTCTGCAATGGCCAAGTGAAGCATTCAGTTCAAGGGCAATTACAGATGGGCAACGAAACTGATCCTGATTGTCAGCAGTGCCCATATTCCATAGATGAAAAAAGCAAATCAATTAAACTCATTATGCACGAGTCACTGGCCGTGTGAGACTCCCACATCCTGTGAAAGAATTAGGGGAAGGAAGATTAACTGCGTACACTGAATTGGACAGGCAGGTTAAAGTCTCTGCTTTGTGTTCCTGAGATTTTCTGTCTATTTGAGATGGAGCAGTCCACCTTGGGACTGCAGGAACTGAACACCTGCCCCATGCTCCACAGATAAGCCTCCTTCCTGTAAGTGGTGCGATTAGATATTTACATCCAATCAAAGAGACAGCTGAGGTTTCAGTTTAAACACTTCTGGCAGGGACAGTTCCCGTGACTGTGCACTGGAGTGCACATCACCTTGAAGCCTCTACAGTGAGAGCTGACCCTTCACCAGTCAGCTGTGCTCCTGAGAGATGAAGGGAAAAGCTGGAGGGAGTGCACTTCAGCAATCCTGCGCAGTGACCCCTCTGTAATATTGCCTGCAGGCTGAGGGACAATCTGCGCTGGCTGAGGGAGGCTCTGTCCACACTGAGGGAGGATCTGTCCACACTGAGGGAGGCTCTGTCCACACTGAGGGAGGCTCTGTCCACACTGAGGGAGAATCTGTTCACACTGAGGGAGGCTCTGTCCACACTGAGGGAGGCTCTGTCCACACTGAGGGAGGATCTGTCCACGTTGAGGGAGGATCTGTCCACGCTGAGGGAGAATCTGTCCACGTTGAGGGAGGATCTGTCCACGCTGAGGGAGAATCTGTCCACGTTGAGGGAGGATCTGTCCACACTGAGGGAGAATCTGTCCATGTTGAGGGAGGATCTGTCCACATTGAGGGAGGATCTGTCCATGTTGAGGGAGGATCTGTCCACATTGAAGGAGGATCTGTCCACACTGAGGGAGAATCTGTCCACACTGAGGGAGGCTCTGTCCACACTGAGGGAGGATCTGTCCACACTGAGGGAGGATCTGTTCACACTGAGGGAGGCTCTGTCCACATTGAGGGACGATCTGTCCACATTGAGGGAGGATCTGTCCACACTGAGGGAGGATCTGTCCACATTGAGGGAGGATCTGTCCACACTGAGGGAGGCTCTGTCCACACTGAGGGAGAATCTGTCCGCGCTGAGGGAGAATCTGTCCACACTGAGGGAGAATCTGTCCACGCTGAGGGAGAATCTGTCCACACTGAGGGAGAATCTGTTCACACTGAGGGAGGCTCTGTCCACACTGAGGGAGGCTCTGTCCACACTGAGGGAGAATCTGTCCACACTGAGGGAGAATCTGTTCACACTGAGGGAGGCTCTGTCCACACTGAGGGAGAATCTGTCCACGCTGAGGGAGAATCTGTCCACACTGAGGGAGAATCTGTTCACACTGAGGGAGGCTCTGTCCACACTGAGGGAGGCTCTGTCCACACTGAGGGAGAATCTGTCCACACTGAGGGAGAATCTGTCCACGCTGAGGGAGAATCTGTCCACGCTGAGGGAGAATCTGTCCACACTGAGGGAGAATCTGTCCACGCTGAGGGAGAATCTGTCCACACTGAGGGAGAATCTGTCCACGCTGAGGGAGAATCTGTCCACACTGAGGGAGAATCTGTTCACACTGAGGGAGGCTCTGTCCATGTTGAGGGAGAATCTGTCCACACTGAGGGAGGATCTGTCCATGTTGAGGGAGGATCTGTCCATGTTGAGGGAGGATCTGTCCACATTGAGGGAGGATCTGTCCATGTTGAGGGAGGATCTGTCCACATTGAGGGAGGATCTGTCCACACTGAGGGAGGCTCTGTCCACACTGAGGGAGGATCTGTCCACACTGAGGGAGGATCTGTCCACGCTGAGGGAGGCTCTGTCCACGTTGAGGGAGGATCTGTCCACATTGAGGGAGGATCTGTCCACACTGAGGGAGGATCTGTCCATGTTGAGGGAGAATCTGTCCACACTGAGGGAGGCTCTGTCCACGTTGAGGGAGGATCTGTCCATGTTGAGGGAGAATCTGTCCACACTGAGGGAGGCTCTGTCCACACTGAGGGAGGATCTGTCCACACTGAGGGAGGATCTGTCCACGTTGAGGGAGGCTCTCTCCACACTGTGGAAGGATCTGTGCAGCCTTCCATGGCCGGGCAGCCTTTTGGCATGAAGGAGTGCAGTGAGGTTGTGGAGTGACACTTGTTGGAGTTGGCAGCTTCAGGAGGAGAGTGACAGGAAGCTGGAGGGAGACACACTTTGCGCACAGAGAAATTGCAGTCAGAAACCGCAGGTTCCACATGTGTCCACAAGATGTCTTTCCCAGTGTCAAGGCAGCAATGTGTTTCCTGAAACCTCACACTGAGTGTGCAGTCAGTCTTTACACCCTGACTGCCCCCTGCTTAACCCCACTGAAAAAGCAAAAAAAAAAGCAAATTGACCCCCTGTGGGGGAATTTCCATTAAAAGTAACATTTTGGCAGACTTGGAAAGATAATTTAATTCTAGCGAGACACATACCAGATTTATGAAAAGACTGGATTGTGTCAAACCAGAAGTCACAGAGCAGTTTGATATTCTTGCAAATTCTACTTTTTTTAAATTCTGCCACTTTAGACAAACAGGACCGATAGTGTTTCTTTACAACCAAAGCTTTCCAGCCACTGACTCCAACTGCTCTCCCAAAGATGAAAAACATCTGTCTCATAAACTCACTTCTCTCTCTCTCAGTACCAAAGCCCCACATCCTGCCTCTTGTCTCTGACTGACTCAAACACACACACTCACACACACAGGCACACATACACACACAGGCACACACACACACACACACACAGGCACATACACACACACACACACACACACTCACAGACACACACACACACACCAGCAATTTCACTTCGATCCAACCAACCCCCCCACCCCCCAATAAAATAAGGCTTTTTCTTTCTTTACTCAGACATAGCTACAGACATTTGGTCTCAGTGCCAACATAAGCACAGCGTTCAGAGAGGAGGGAGTGCAATACTAGCAATGCGCTTTGAAAAGAGAAGGCAATTAATTTTTCCCCTCCTTGAACAAAACGAGTATTGTTGCCCTGTGCCTCTGACAGATTTTATGAGGTCTCTGAGCTGGCGGAGAGGGAGAGGGAGAGAGTGGGGGTGGGTGGGGATGGAGGGGTCACTCGGGTGAGTGTGCAGTCTGGTACTGAGGGTGACAGCACACTGTTGCTGCTCTGTTATGTCAACATGCAGCCTGTAAATCTGCAGTGGGAGCCACAATTGATTCGCTACGCCATCACTGCCTCCTCTGTTAGGAGGAAACTTTCTTCAGACAACTAGCCACCAGTACTGATCCCATCGGGAAGCTCCTGGTTGATTTAAGGTTGTGTAACTTCCCAGCTCTCCTCAGAATCACAGAATTGTTACAGAGAGGCCATTCGAACCTATGCAAGCCCTCCAAATAAGCATCTCACCTCATGCTCCCCTTGCGTCCCCCCTCCACATACTCCCCATAACCCTGAACACTGCTCCTCTCTCACATAACCTTCCAATTCCCTTTTGATTGATCCAGCCCTTATCAAACTCTCAGACAGCACATTCTAGACCTGAACTGCTCACTCCAGTAAAAGAGAGAAAGATGGGATTCACAATTGAAAAGTGGTCGAGGGGATGCCAGCCTCTCTGATTGTGTTCCTTCTCTCTCAGTATTTCTGAGGTCATTATTGTCCCTCTGTTTCTCAGCCAAATGTCCAATTAGGGATCTCAGCAGCTGGACTTAACAAAGAGTTTGGTACCAACTCGATATTGAACTCCATACCGACCCTTTTTCCAATCTAGATGATGTTCAGGGAGATGATTTCCTACTCTGTAACCTCTGGGTGACAGTGTTACAAACTGAAGTCTGTGACCGTGGCTCAGACACAGGAATGTATTGCAAAGCAGGGACCTAACTGAACTCCTCAATTTCCATCCAGCTCTCTGTAATGTCAGGTTCATCTGTTCCCAGAGTTGCTGTGTTGGGGAGAGCTAGGTGATGTGATGGGGGTCTCTTATACCAGAGTTTGAAAGAAGCTGATAGTGTTTCATGGACAACATTTAGTTTTTGAGCCAGATGTGATCTCTGTGCACCCCAGGAGCTGTTTGTCAAAGTGATACAAGAATCATGAGGCCTTCATTCCAAACAGATAATGATGCATTCTTTGATCATGTTGAACTCAGTTTAAAGGTCAGTTTAATCTATTGCCTTACCTCAAGGCACTCGCTCCATTTAGACAATCCTTCAAGGGATCCCATATCAGCTCCACATGGTCAACTGGACAACTAGGAACAAATTTCAAATAAAGGGTGTATGTCCTTTGTGACAGACCCAACAGTCACCACAGGCCCTGAATATCCACACCAGCTATAGGGACAATGAAATCACTTCATCAGATGTAGCAGTTAATGAGCAATGGAAAACGTTCTTCTCTTTATTCCATGTTGTTAAGACCAGCATTTGTTGTCCATTGATAAATGCCTCTGAACTGAATGGTTTCCTCAACTATCCCGGGGGCAGTTAAGAGTTAACCACATCGCTGCGAGTCTGGAGTCTAATGTAGGCCAGACCAGGTAAAGATGACATGAACCTGATGAGTTTATACTTCAATTGATGTTAGTTGTTATTGTCAATATCACTCAGACTAACTTTATATTCCAGATTAATCATTTTAATTAATTAATTACATTGCCATTGGCCCCCTGACTGTGATCAATAAGAAGTCACAGTTGAAGGCTGGCTTCATTACCAGTGGCTGCCCAGCTCCTCAATGAATCAAACATACTCATCCCTCTTGCAAAACTGAAACCTCACCAAATTGGTCTTCTATCGTCTCCTTGACTTCTTTCCTTGAGTAAAATTTTCAGAAGCTCAGCACAGGTTAATGAGTCAGATCTATATGTTCAGTGTATGAGCTTGAGTTGTTTCCAGCTGCCCTGGACCTGATCAAATCAGCATCATGTCTATTCCATATCCAAGTGAAGGACTTCATTTCTCTTGGTGGACCCTGCTCTGAAATTGGTCAAAATCTAAGCGAGATTCCGTGAAATTCTTCATCTTAAGCAAAGAACTGTGGGTACTGGAGGTTTCACACAAAAGCAGAAATTGCTGGAGAGACTCACCAGGTCTACCAGCATCTGGGAAGGAAACAACAGAAATGTTTCGAGTCAGTGACTTTTCATCAGAACAGAGAGCAGCAGGAGAAAGGTGATATGTATACTGAAGCCAAAGTAGGGGTTAAGGGTAGGGATGGGAGCCTGGGGGGTGGTGGGCGGTGTGATGGTTGTGGGAGTGCGTGTGTGGAGGAGAGGAGTTTGGGAGGAGACGGAGCTGAGAGAAAGAGGGAGAGAGAGATCAGAGCATTACAGCCTGATCACAGGGTATTTACCCAGTCCAGCCTAGGTATTTACCCAGGCCACCCCCAGGTATTTACCCAGGACACCCCCAGGTATTTACCCAGCCCAGCCCAGGTATTTACCCAGCCCAGCCCAGGTATTTACCCAGGCCACCCTGGGGTATTTACCCAGCCCACCCCCAGGTATCTATCCAGCCCAGCCCAGGTATTTACCCAGGCCACCCTGGGGTATTTACCCAGCCCAGCCCAGGTATTTACCCAGGCCACCCTGGGGTATCTACCCAACCCAGCCCAGGTATTTACCCAGGCCACCCTGGGGTATTTACCCAGCCCCCACCCCTGGGTATTTACCCAGCCCACCCCTGTGTTTTTCTTCTGTCCTGGCCTGCTTTCCTTTATCTTCTTGTTACGTACCCCTTTCATACTTCCCTCACTCTGGGCCCCATCTCCTCTTAACCCCTGACCTGCCCCCCCTCCTCCACCTTGGCTTCTGCGTAAATACCACTTTTATCCTAACACCGGGATGTATGCAATTAATGGTAGGTCCTGGGACTGTTGCTGAACAAAGAGAGTGAGGCATGTCGGTGCGTATTTCCTTGAAAGGAGAGATGTAGATAGACAGGGCGGTGACGAAGGCATTTGGGACACTTGCCTTCATTGGTCAGAACATTGAGGAGAGGAGTTAGGACTCATGTTACCGCTGTACAGGACATTGGTGAGGCCCCTTTTAGACTAGAATGGGCAATTCTAGTCACCCATCTCTTGGAAGGATATTGTGAAACTTGAAGTGGTTCAGGGTGTTGCCAGGGTTGGAGCTATAGGGAGAGGCTGAACAGACTGGGGCTGTTATCTCTGGAGCGTCGGAGGCTGAAGGGTGACCTTATAGAGGTTTATAAAATCATGAGGGGCATGGATAGGGTAAATAGACAAGGTTGAGAGTGTGTTGCTGGAAAAGCACAGCAGGTCATGCAGCATCCGAGGAGCAGGAAAATCGATGTTTCGGGCTAGAGCCCTTCATCATTTTTGCCCGAAACGCGATTTTCCTGCTCCTCAGATGCTGCCTGACCTGCTGTGCTTTTCCAGCATCATTCTAATTTAGACTCTGATCTCCAGCATCTGCAGTCTTCACTTTGTTCTGAATAGACATGATGTTTTACTTAAGGGTGAGGAGACCAAAATTAAGGGCATAGGTTTGATGCGAGAAGAGAAAGATATAAAAGAGACCTAAGAGGTAACTTTTTCCACGCAGAGGGTGTTGCATGTTTGGAATGAACTGCCAGAGGAGGTAGTGGAGGTTGGTACAATTACAGCATTTAAAAGGCATCTGGATGGGTGTATGAATAGGAAGGGTTTGGAGGGATATGGGTCAAGTGCTGGCAAATGTGACTAGGTCAGACAGGGATGTCTGGTCAGAGCCGACAAGTTGGGCTGAAGGGTTTGTTTCTGTGCTGTATGACTTTATGACTCTGTGCTAACAGTTCAGATGAAGAGACACTGGACCCAAAATGTTAACTCTGCTTTCTTCCCACAGATGCTGCCAGACCTGCTGAGTTTACCCAGCAATTTCTGTTTTTGTCCCTGAATTTCTTCTTGACTAGGTATGTGTCTGTTGGACAAACTACTGGGATGCAACATTTGAGATTAAATGAATTAACAAGAACAATTCTGATCCTGAACATTCAAGAATATACACATTACAAAAACTCTCCAAATTTCCACTTGACATATTATGTTCTGACAGTCAACACCCACTTAACACCTTGAAAGGAGTTTGTATAGGCAATGTAGTTTTGAAATAAAACTGTAAAGAAAACTAGACAGAGAGAACAAGTCATTCACAAAGATACTAAAAGGATAGGTGGAGATTAAAACAGAGACAAGGACGGAGATAGAGAGCAGGAAGATGGATAGCTAGAGGGAAGAAAGTCAAGCTAGAGAAGCCAGAGATGCAGGGAAGCTAAGAAAGAGCTCAAGCAAGAGAGTATGGGGAGAGGAAGAGCAAGAATGGGAGAAAAGCAGAGAATAAATCAGACACACTGACAGAAATTGCTGCAGAAACTCTGGAGGTCTGGCAGTATCTGCGCTGAGAGAAATAGAGTTGATGTTTTGAGCCCAGTGATGGACTGAAGGATGTTAACCTATGGCAGGTAAATAGTGAGGTCCATAAAAAACTCACCCTCTTATTTAATTCATTTCTGGATGTGGGTGATGCTGATAATCTTGGACATTTATTGCCCATCCCTAATGGGTCCTTGGAAAGTTTGTGTAGCTGGACCTTTGCAGAGTTTGCTGTGGGTCTGGAGTCACATGTCGACCAGGTAAAGATGGCAGATTTTCCTGACTAAAAGATTCTCATAAAGCGGATGTATTTTTACAATAACTGTTATTAGTTTCCTGCTCTTTATTATACCTTTGTGAAATTTATTGAATTTAAACTTCCCAGTAATTTCTGTTTCTGTCCCTGAATTTCTTCCTGACCAGTTATGTGTATGAAGTCATTATTCCAAGATTCAACAAAATAATCCAAACTCTACTGGTCCCACAGTAACAGAGATTGGATCTGGATTAATCCTGACCATTCAGCTTTATGAAATTCCCCTTTAGCAATTTCTTAACAGCAAAGGGAGGGATTAGATGGAAAGTGATTTGTGAAAACAATGCACAAATGGTTTTGAACATAGTGAGGCCAAAATAACATATGAAGACATGTCCAGGGCCAATGGGGCTTGAACTTGGATCATCTGGTCTAGAGGTAGGGGGTACTTACTCTGCCCACCAAGAGCTTTCCTCTCAAATGCTGGGTAGATATTTTCTGACCAAGGAGGTAACGTGGTCAATCTGTTCAGTGATGCTCTGACACACTGCTGGAGCAGATAGGACTCGAACATGGGCCTTTTGGTTCAGAGGTAAAGACACTACCACTGCACCAAAATAATCATGATTTAAACTCATGCCCTCACCCTGCGTTCCATAGAGAATAAGATTAAAATTACACCCATTAAGATCAACAAGTGAAAAAGGGAACACAAGATAAATAAAGAAGTAAATGTAAACAAAGAGTGGATATAAAAAAGAGAAATGGTGCACTTCACAGCAACCTGGCAAAAACACCCAGACAGACTGCCAAAGGAGTGCATCACTTGGTGTAACTCACTCTAGAGAAGGATTAGTGGAACTCAATTATCCCATTTATATCCTGTTCAAACGTTCATGAAATGCCCGAAGGTTATGTATTATTTCAGCTGTCTGGTGAATCCTAATATGCCGTTACAATCCTGCAGGATTTTAAAGATTTTGTATGATCTTATTGGCCAACGTCAACAAAATGGGAGCTAAATCTCTGGGAATAATTAGTGGAGATGTTTTAGTGATTTTTAACTTTGTTCATATCCATTTGATATGAAAGATACATAGATGTAAAAATGTTAGAACTGGGATGGTTTGCTCATTCACTTCCTACCCAGATTGACTGTGAGGTTTATACATCACAGCAAACCTCTCTAATGTTCAGTTGGCCTGGTTTCTGGTCTGGTGTCTGATGGAGGCATGGGGAGAGATGCAGGACAATGGTAAATGGTTGATTACAGACTTCCAAGTACAAGACTAGAAGCTGAGACCCCCCATCAAACTGTGTGCACATGTCTGGGGACCTGTTTTTACAAAAAATGGAACTTTGCTAGACTCAAATTCCAGCAAATCTTGCTTTCACAGGTTAGAAAACACACAGCTACAGGTAGACATCTGCTCCTTGGATGCTGCCTGACCTGCTGTGCTTTTCCAGCACCACTCTAATTCAGACTCGGGTTTCCAGCATCTGCCGTCCTCGTTTTTACCTAGCAGTTTCTAACTAGTGTGTGAAATTCAAAGCTCTTAAGAGATTTCAATTCAGCATTGCAAACTGCAGTCATGGTCATGAACAGAGGAAGAGAAAGTTCCATCAGCCCCTCAAGGTTTTCAACATTCAACTCGATCATGAGTGGTCTGTACCTCAACTCCACATTCTCTCGCTCTCTCACTCTCTCTCTCACACAATTCCCCAGCAACTTCTGTTTTCATCCCTGGATTTCTTCTTGACCAGGTATGTGCATGAAGTTGTTATTCCAAGATTCAATAAGATAACCTAAACTCTTTTGCTACTTTCATGCAACAAAAATTCAGCAATTCCAATCTTAAAAGCTCCAATTTATCCCAATTGTTGCTCTCTTTTAAGAAGGAAATTCCAAATTTCCACTTACCCTTTGCAGAAAGATCTCCTTCCTGGTGTCACTTCTAAAGTGTTTAAGATGTTGCTACTTTGTTTCTGACATCTTCACTAGATTAAACAGTTTTCCTATATCCACCCTATTCAATTCTATTGGCATTTTAAACAACTAAATCCAATTAGACTTCCACCAACTAAGTTCCAATGAATTCAAGCCAAGTTTATGCAGCCTGTCTATAAAGTGTAAGTCTTTCGGTTTAACTATTATTCTGTTGAATCTGCTCTGAATGCCCCTCTAAGGACAATATAGTCTTTCTGAGGTGGAGCTGCCCAAAACTCCAGGTATTCCAGATGGGATCTGACCAAGGTCCTGGTTGACCTCAATGTACTTGAAAAATATTGAAACAACCTGGAAGGAGGAAGATGTTTTAGACGTTCATGAAAGGATAATGATCATGTTGTTCATCAGCTGTAATCATGCAATGATGAAAGAGCATAACAGTGACACTCGTTGTGTGGTTATCCCCTTACACAAGTACTATCTCTAAAAGCTAACGTCCCATAGCATCCAGACTGATGCAGAACCCCAGTGGATGTTTGTTTCAGATTTCTAGGATCTGCACTTCTTTAGATACTCTTACGACACTGTCTGTGTGATGCTGTCTGATGATTCATGGGGGACATCTGCAGTATTCTGCTTTTGTTCAAGTGCCCCCTGGTTAAGTGATGATATTACAAATGGCCTTCTGTATCTCCTCATGTGATCTGGAGATAATGAGGCCTTAGGTACACGGACTGCCATGGTTTAAGAAGGCAGCTCACCACCACCTTCTCAAGGGCAACCAGGGATGGGGTGATAAATGCTGGCCTAGCTAGTGATGCCCACATTCCACAAGTGAAAAAAGAAATTCTAATTAATAGTGGCACTTCCTTTTGGAGAAAGCTTAACAGTTAATCAAAACCCTTGTAGGTGGCTCAATAATTAGCACTGCTATCTCACAGCACTAGGGACCTGGGTTCGATTCCCGGCTCGGTCGACTGTCTGTGTGGAATTTGCATGTTCTCCCCGTATTGATGTGGGTTTCCCTCAGGTACTCCGGTTTCCTCCCACAATCTAAAGATGTGCAGGTTAGGTGAATTGGCCACGCTAAATTGCCCACAATGTCCAGGGATGTGTCGGTTAAGTGAATTAGCCACGGGGAATGCAGGGGTTACAGGGATAGGGTAGTAAGGTGGGTCTGGGTGAGATGCTTTTTGATGGGGTAATGTGGACTCGATAGACCAAATGACCTGTTTCCGCACTGTAAGATTCTATGATTAGGGCGAAATTCACAACATGCTGTAATGTCTCTAAGATGTTCTAAATATATGTAACCATAATTACTCAAAACAATTAAGTTTATTTGATTCCTATATGTCTTTCAGTTTATTGTCTTTTTGATTTTAGAAACAGTTACTTGTCCAATAGACAAACAAACTAGGTTTGTCAACTTCTCTGAAATTCTGGCTTTCCCATATTGTTTGAAATTTGAGTCTATAGATCAGCTCACGGGGTAGTTCTGGTACTTTGAGTGAGTCTGAGTATTATTTTGAGTCTATAGATCAGCTCACGAGGTGGGGCTGGTATTTTGAGTGAGTCTGAGTATTATCATGCCCTGTACTGGTAGTCAGACTGGGTAAAGTACCATTGGAACAAAAACAGAAATTGCTGGAAAAACGAAGCAGATCTGGCAGCATTTAGTAGAGAGAAAGCAGAATGCTACACTCCACCCCACCTGAAATATTAACTCTGCTTTCTCATCACAGCGGTCACAGCTGCTGGCTTTCCCACCAATTTCTGTTTTTATTTCTGATTTCCAATATCCACAGTTCTTTCATTTTGTTTTTGTTTCATGAAACACCTGCATTGTTGGCCATACATTAGTTTGGGGTCTGTGTAACCATGTTCTGCTCCCAACGTGATCACGAACGCAAAGCCAGTACTCCCAATCCAATGCTGAGGGAGTGTTGCACTGTCAGAGCTTACCAATAAGGCAATACATCGAGTCCCTATCTACCCTCTCAGATTGTTGCAAGCGATGTCTTGGCATGTTTGCAGAGAAGGGCAGGGGAATTAACTTGATGGTTCCATTTCATCCCATCCTGCCAAACTGGATTGGAATCCAAAGGTGAAAGAATAGTCATCCATTCCACTCAGTTAGAAATTATTTCAATAAAAATCATTAATTCTTGTGTAGCAAGTCCTTGTCTATGTTTACTTTCTATGTCTCTCCCACTTCGGCCCAATCTCAGATTTTCCCCTCTCAAGTGCATGTCAAAAGGACACATGGAATGAACAGGAAGCTTCTCCCAATGTCCTGGCCACATGTACCAATCCAATGCTAACACAAAAACAGAGAATTTGCTGCATTATCAAGGTGCTGCATGTGGAATCTTGCTGTGCACAAATTGTTGCATTTCCTATATTACAACAATAACTCTACTAAAAAACATGATTTAATTAGCACCTCTACTTCTGATGCCCTGGTCCCCAATTCCACTTGCTTACCCTCACCACTCCCTACAGCTCCACTCCAGTAGGTTCATCTAGGAACATCCTGGAACGCCAAGATAACCCCCAGGTGCTGCTCACCTCTTCTTATCTCTGAAATCTCCTCCAGCGCCCCCAACCCTCAGAGACCTGTGTCTTCCTTGAATCTTCCCTCTTGTGGATAGCTGACTTCCATCGCTCCACTGTTGATAGCCATGCCTAAAGCTCCTAGCCCAAAGCTCTAGACTTTCCTCAACACTCTTCCCGAATGCCTGCTCAACTTTGGTTGACAAGTTGCAACAAGTGCCACAGGAGAACATTTTTCTCTGAAAGGATCATTCTTCAGTGAAATTTTCTTCTGCAGGGAGCAGTGGAGGCTGGTTCCTCGTATATTTTAAGGGCTGTGTTAGGTTCTTGACTGACAAGGGAGCCAAAGAGAATTGGGTTAGTCAGGAAGTCAGCCCCCAGTCAGATCAGCCATAATTGTACTGAAGAATGAAACTGGTTGGACAGGCCAAATGACCTACTCCTGTTCCGAAACCTTACATTCTTCGATTCTTGTTTCTGGCACTAGTTAAAGCTTACCTCTTTGACAAAGCTTTTGATCATTTGATCTGATATTTCCTGCAATGTTCCTGTGAACATAATGTTACATAAAAGGTGCTGCATAAGACCATAAGACATAGAAGCAGAATAAGGCCATTTGGCCCATTAAGTCTGCTCTGCCAGTCAATCATGGTTAATATGTTCCTCAACCTCATTGTGCTGCCTTCTTCTCATAATCCTCAATCCTCTTACTAATCAAGAACCTATCTACCTCTGTCTTAAATACACTCAATGACTTGGCCTCCGTAGCCCTCTATGGCAATGAACTCCACAATCACCACTCTCTGAGAGAAGAAATTCCTAATGTCAGTTCTAAAGGGTCATCCGTTCACTCTGAGGCTGTGCCCTTGGGTCTAATCTCTCCCATTAGTGGATACATCTTCGCCACGTCCACTCTGTCAAGGTCTCTCAGTATTCTGTAAGTTTCAATCAGATCCCCCCTCATCCTTCTCAACTCCATTGAGCTCAGAGCAAGGGTTCTCAACCATTCCTCATGTGATATTTGGATTATTGAGAGCAGTGTCATGCCCTGTATCTAAGGAAGGATAAGCTGATGTTGAAGAGTTCTCGATGAAATTTACAACAATGATCCTTCCTTAGATACAAGGCATGGAACTGCTCCCAATATTCCAAATACCATCTGATCAGAGCCTTATACAGCCTCAGCAGTATATCCCTGCTCTTGTATTCTCGATATTTATATTTTATAAAAATAAGTTATCACTGTAACACACTTTGGGATGTCCTGTGATTGTGAAAAGCACTGCACAGGTTCTTTCTTTTTATTTTCTAGCTAATAATTTAATGCATTCTTGTAAGCGGGCATCAATTTCACATCAAGCATCACTTGTGACAAATCACTTGGCAGTCCTACACTTCAGTCTGTGTGGAAGCTGGCTGCATTCTCCTCCTTCGTTTAAGCATGGCTTATTCGAAGATCAAGTCTTCTTGACTTCAATCAATCTGTGTCCACTATGTTAATTCCTTTTATTATGTTGAACAGCTCTGTCAGGTCTGTGCCCCCACCTGTTGATAGTTATTACTGATCAAAGAGGAGCCTACCATATTGGTCCAGAGGTCCCCCAGGTAAACTCTTTGTGTAATTATTGATTATGAATGCCTTGCCCACTGTGCTTGGCTTACAACATCTGTATTTCTCATGTGTAGGGATTAAAAGGTCTATCTTAATGGAGTCTTTATCTTCCTCATATTCCGTACACTCTAAAGCGAGCTGCCCAGGTCATATATCAAATTAATGGGATGCCTCACACTTCAGTTGGAAAAATCAAGATGCAGTGTCAAAAATGGTAAAATACAGCCTTGAACTTTTTCACATTTTGTAGTCAAAGAGCAGATGGCGTCAATTTTCTCTATAAAATGCAGTGCATTAGTTGGACATTATTACTGTGTGAAGGATAGATTTATGTACTGTATTCGCCACTGGATCCCTGTAACGTTCTTCTCTCACTTATCTCACTCAGTCACTTCCTAAAGGTTAAATGTTTAATCCCCTAGCAGCAAGAGTACAGAGAGGCTCCTGTTACTGAGCAAAGTCAGGGTTTGCAGATCCAATCTCGTCATCAGGAACCCCTTTGGAAAAATAAAATTTAGGAGCTTCCTCATTAAGTGCTTTACCCAGTATTAAAGTGTGATTCAGACCTGCTTAGGCTTAACGTTAGAGTCCCTGATCTGCTACGAGTTAATCTGTAATTGACACTGGATGGCTCTGGACTTTGAAAGATTAAGCTCAGTCAGTCTCCGGCCTTTGTGACTGCAGCTTGGAAAAGCATCCAGACAGAGTGTGAACAGGATTGTGTTCAATGCGTTGTCTCATAACTCACTGTCTAGATTCACACAGTGGCAGAAGGAGGTGCAATGCTGAGAAATTGATTCTCTTTAACTCTTCAAAAGTGGAACAAATAGCTGTTCCAAAGTTAAAGGGTTCCTGTTCATGGAACTGCCTCTTCCTAAGGGAAGCTAGGGTATTCCACCCCTGACACAAAGATAGATTCAAATTCTGCTCCAACAGAAGCTGATGATTGATTATCTGAGAGAGTCTGCCTCCAATCATTGTTTATTCATTCTCAGAATTTAGGGATCACTGGCAAGACCCACAATATCACCTTTTTCTCACAATCTTGTCAGAACTAAATGTCTTAGGAGAAAGTGAGGACTGCAGATGCTGGAGATCAGAGTGGAGAGTATGATGCTGGAAAACACAGCAGGTCAGGCAGCTTCCGAGGAGCAGGAGAATCGATGTTTCGGGCATTAGCCCTTCATCCTGATGAACAGCTTATGCCTGAAATATTTACTCTCCTGCTCCTCGAATGCTGCCTGACTTGCTGTACTTTTCCAGCACAACAATCTCGACATCTTATTGTTTTGTCAGACTATTGCTAAAGAGGTTTTGAGTTAACTACTCTGCTACGGGACTTGGAATCAAACATAAGCCAGATTAGGGAGGTGGTAATGGTGTATACTCTCACTTAACTCATTACCTACAGACTCATGGTCTGGGGAAATGGTTCAAATCCCATCAGGTCAGCTGGTGGAATCTGAATTCAATGAACAATTCCAGAATATAGTCTGGAATTAGATTAGTAACATTGTCCCAAACTGAGCTAAATCCCACCCCAGTGATGGTGACAATGAGATGATCATTCAATGCTGCAAAGCTCCAGCAAATTCACTGATGTCCTTTAAGGAAGGAAATCTGCTGTCTTTACCTGGCCTGGCCTTCATGTGACTCCAGATCCACAGCAACTGGTTGACTCTTAACTGCTCGTTGGCGTAGTCTAGCCAGTCACGCAGTTCAAAGTCAATTTGGAGTGGGCAGCCAATGACAATGATGCCCACATTCCATGAAATAATAGATAAGTAAAGCTCCCTTCACCAAACCTGAGCTGAGGAGTTTGCTGGTCAGTATGATTTCATCCCCATCGCCAACTCTGACTAACACTAAAGCAGATGGTATCGTGGACAGTGAGGAAGGTTCTCAGAAATTGCAGCAGAACCTTGATCAGCTGGGGAAGTGGGCCGAGAAATGGCAAATGAAATTTAATGCAGGTAAGTGTGAGGTCTTGTATTTTGGAAAGTCAAATCAAGGTAGGAGTTTCATGGTGAATAGCAGGGCCTTAAGGAGTGTAGTGGAACAGAGGGACCTTGGAGTTCAGGTGCATGGTTCTCTGAAAGTGGAGTCACAGGTAGACAGGGCAGTGAAGGCAGCTTTTGGCACACTGGCCTTCATCAGTCAGGGCATTGAGTATAGAAATTGGGAAGGTATGTTGCAGTTATACAGGATGTTGGTGAGGCCACACTTGGAGTATTGTGTTCAGTTTTGGTCACCTTGCTATTGGAAGGATGTTATTAAACTGGAAAAGGTGCAGAAGAAATTTTTAAGGATGTTGCCTGGACTCAATGGTCTGAGTTAGAGGGAGAGGTTGAACAAACTAGGACTTTTTCCTTTCGAGTCAAAATTACAGTGGTGCTGGAAAAGCACAGCAGGACAGGCAGCATCCAAGGAGCAGGAGAATCAATGTTTCAGACAAAAGCCCTTCATCAGGGCCTCATTCCTCTTGAAGGCCTTTTGTCCGAAAAGTCAATTTTCCTGACCTTCTGTGCTTTTCTAGCACCACTCTAATCTTGACTTTAATCTCCAGCATCTGCAGCACCCACTTTCACTTTTCTTTAGAGCTTAGGAGATTGGGGGGGGACCTTATAGAGGTGTATAAGATCATGAGAGACATGGATAGGGTGGATGCACTCAGTCTTTTTCCCCAGGATTGGGAATCGAGGATTAGAGGGCATCAGTTTAAGGTTAGAGGGGAAAGAATAAAAGGGAACCCAAGGGGCAATCTTTTTATACAGAGGGTGGTACACATATGGAATGAGCTGCCAGCAGAAGTAGTTGAGAGGGTACATTAACAACATTTTTGAGGAGAAAGTGAGGACTGCAGATGCTGGAGATCAGAGCCGAAAATTTATTGCTGGAAAAGCGTAGCAGGTCAGGCAGCATCCAAGGAGCAGGAGAATCGACGTTTTGGGCATAAAGAAGGGCTTATGCCTGAAACATCGATTATCCTGCTCCTTGGATGCTGCCTAACCTGCTGCACTTTTCCAGCAACACATTTTCGACATTAACAACATTTAAAAGACATTTGGACAAATACATGGATAGGAAAGGATTAGAAGGATATGGGCCAAGTGCAGGGAAATGGAGTTAACATGGATGGGCATTTTGGTCAGCATGGACAGTTTGGGCCAAAGACCCTGTCTCTGTGCTGTAGGACTCTATGATTCTATGACTCTATGACTTTATTCAATAAGCCAGCAATGTCCACACTTCATTCAGCATCAAACATCAACAAACCTTCCCTGTGAATTCCAGTAAGCTGTGAGCATACTGATGACAACCAATCTCTTCCTCTGTAAATGTGGAAAAATACAAACATTTAAACTTCCCATAAACTCTGAAGCCAAGCCTGAAGTGTTAAATTCCCTATACCATTTTCAATTCCAAAAGACAGTACAAGAATTAAACATACCTCAGAGTTTCCATTTAATCAAACCAAAAATAATAAAATATTTGATGAAATAACAGAACCACAGACTGAATTCAGCAAATGTATTTGGAATAAAGAGCTCGAATTCTGATAAACAGTGAATCAGGAGACTACACCTCGATATAACTTCACATAATCAGAGAAAATATCTGCCACGCACTCAGTTCATTCCTCGTCACAAAACTAAAGGCTTACTCAGAAAGATCAAAGTCTCTGTGAGCCATGACATTGCTTAACATCCTCATCACTTTTCTACTTCATACCACTTTGGGGCCAGTGATGAGACCAGTGTTAAACTGGTTTAATAACAGTGATTAGACCAGTGATAAACCAGGGTTTATTGCAGTGTGGGGCACTCTCCTAGGAATCTCCCACAATGTGGGACAGAGTCCATGGGGATTATCCCAGATTGGACAGAGTCTGTGGGGAGTGTGAAAGTGCCAGTGGAGTTTATCCCACAGCGGGATAATGTCTGTAGAATTTTTCCGAGACTGGTAAGGTGTCCGTGGGGATTAAGCCAGAGTGGGATAGCATTTGTAGATTTTTCCGAGATTGCGACAGTGTCCATGGGGATTATCCCACAATGGGTTAGCGTCTGTAGATTATTTCTGAGACTGGGGTAGTGTCCGTGGGGATTATCCAGAGTGGGATAGCGTCTGTAGATTTTTATCCGAGACTGGGATATTATCTGTGAGGATTATCCCAAAATGGGATAGAGTGCCAAAGAGAGAAAGACAAATCTTTCAAGTACTGGAAAGAAGCTGGGAAAATCAAATGCCTTTAATTTATTGGACAGACATCAGACTGGGAGCAATCCAGCCTGACCAATGCCATCCATGTTCTTGAGGTGACTCCATGACATGTCTTTTGTTTCCCTCAAAAATCCAGAAGAATGTTTGGATTGGATCACTTCCGCTAAAAGCTTGATGTGCAACATCCGCTGTGTTGTAACAAGTTTACTGGCAGCATTACAATCAGGGCCCATTCATTTGCCAAACCACAACCCAAAATGAAACAGCTACCCAGCACTCTGGACAGCTGGAAGTGAAGGAGGCCAGGACTAACACTCACAGTTAATTCAAACACCAACATTCAGCTAATCCTGAGATCAGGACATCAGCATTCCGACAAATTCTCCCTATTACAGTGTGAAGGTGGCTATTGGGTGACAATCGGTTGTTGTACTCTCATGTGATGCCCTCCAAAGTGAATAACCTGGCAATATGCTCTGGCTAGCCTCTGATTGATGTGATCCCTTCATTTAATGATGTGCTGGATTTCAGGAGAAACAGATGAAAATGTGTGAGAGAACATTATTTTTATGCAAAGTTAAAATTGTAACTGGATTTCCTCAGATTGATCACCTTCACCAGAATGATCCAGGGATCTGATACAGATTGTGAGATCCAATTTTCCTCCCTTTGTTTCTGTCTATCTCATTCTGAAATTTGCTGCTTTAACCTTTAGTTTAAAATCCCTTCCCCCAATACTTTTCAATTCATCACTATGCCCTATGTTGAAATTAAAACTGCCTCTCACTTTATTTAATTCTTTCTCAAGAGTTCTGACCTCTGGAACACACTCAGATTTCTCATCCTCTGACATGCTGCTGGCTTCAAAAACTTGCATTCACTGTCACTTGACTTACTCTTCCCAGATGCTGTCGTTCTGTTTCCAACTGTCTCTGAAGCATCCCCTCTGCTGTTAGTATCGAGGTTCAGCAAGTAGTCGATGAGGCGAACGGCATATCGTCCTTTATCGCTTGAAGAACTGAACATTAAAGCAAGGAGGGAATGCTTCAATCACATCGGGCATTACTGACCACCTCTTGAATACTGTGTGGAGTTTTTGGTCTCCTTGTTAAAGGGAGGATGTAAATGAATTGTAGGGGATTGAGAGCAGGTTTACTGGACTGATCTCTGGAATGAGTGGGTTGTTTGATGAGGAAGGGTTGGACAGACTGGGCTTATTTCTGCTGGAGTTTAGGAGAGTGAAGGGGTGACTGATTGAAGTGTATAGAATCCTGAATGATCTTGACAACGTGGGTGTGGGAAGGATGTTTCCTCTTGTGGGCCAGCCCAGAATGAGGGGGCACAGTTTAAAAATCAGGAGTCATCTTTTCAGGCAGGGATGAGAGAAATTTCTTTTTCTTTTGGAAAGTTGAGTATCTTTGGGACTTTCTGCCTCAGACAGTGGTGGAAGCGGATCAAGGAATATTTTTAAGGTGGAGATAGATAGATTCTTTTTCAAAAAAGGACTCAAAGATCATCAGAGACAGATAGGTACATGGAATTCAAAACATAAACAGATCAGCTATGATCTTATTGAAAGATTAAGTAGGTTTGAAGGACCAAATGGCCTCCTTTTGATCCTAATTCATAGGTTTGTACAGATCCTAACTCTTACACTTAAACCAATATTCATGGGACTATAATGGAGCATCACAACACCCCCCCAAACATTCCTCACCACCACCACCCCTCCCTAAGGCAGAGCCGTGATGCCCCAGAAACACCACCATCATCAAGTTGCATCCTGTCCTTGAGTGGTGCTGCATTCTCCTACTTGCACACTGGCCCATTGCTCTGGCAACCGCTAACAGCTCTGGGGGAGCACTGTTAGTATACGTAGTGTAGCAGCTCACCACCGTGTTCTGAAGGATGATCGAAGGCAGTCACGCACAATGTCGACACACTGAGAATAAATCAAAGCTACAAACTACATGAGTTCTTCAGGAAGCTGGAGTCAATTGCCCCAAAGAATGATCAGATCTATAAAACTAAGTCTTTGGATTTATCCTGGTTGGATTTAAGCTCACAGTCTGTTGTATCTCCTGTATCAGAGCCTTTGATGTTGGGAATCTGCCTTTTACTCTTTACTGCTGTCACCGGAGACTCGAGTGTTTCCCCTCTTTCCTGGTGAACAGAACTACTCACGATGTGGTCTAACCAGCTGCTGGAATATTTGGTCACAACTTCTTTGGCCATTATTCAACTGTTTTGACCATAAAATTCAATATCCTCATCAAAGCAAAATACCACAGATAATGGAACTCTGAAATAAAAACAGAAAGTGCTGGAGAAACTCAGCAGGTCTAGTAGTGTCTGTGGAGAAAGATACAGAATTAACCACATCGCTATCCTCAGTGAGTGCCTCTGGTCCTCACTTACTTCACATGCATTCCAACCGCAGTTCCATCCTTTGCATTTCCAATCTGCCCAGCATTACAAGTATCTCTGAGACATGAAGGTTCATTGAACAGCTACTCCCACTGCATCCTGAGGTTTACACTCAGTGCTATGCATACTCTCACCACTCTCTCTGAGAGTCTAAAGACATAGAAATCGTTGGCACAGAAAAAGGCCCTTTGGCCGAACAAGTCTTCACTGGTCAAAAAACAAGCTCCTAACTATTCCAATCGCATTTCCCAGCATTTGACCCATTGCCATGTGTGCCTTGGTATTGTTAGTGCGTGTCTACATCCTTCTCCAGTCTGATCAGGATTTCTGCCTCTACCATCCTTACAGGTAGAAAGTTCCAGATTCCCACAGTCTCTGGGAGAAAAGACATTTCCTCACATCCTCTTTAAATCAGTGACCCAGTTATTGATCCCTCCATCAAGGGGAAAGATTGCTTCCTGTCTACCGTGTCTATGACCCTCATTATTTTACACATTTCGATGTCCATCCTTAGTCGTCTGCCTTACATTTTCAGGCAAAAGCTCTTCATCACCTGATGAAGGGCTTTTGCCCAAAATGTTGCTTCTCCTGCTCCTCGGATGCTGCCTGACCTGCTGTGCTTTTCCAGCACCACACAATCAACCCTGCTCTCCAACATCTGCAGTCCTCACTTTTGTCATAGGAACAGAAGTAGGCCATTTAGTCCATCAAGTCTGCTTTGCCATCCAACGAGATTATTGCTGATCTGATCATCTTCAAATCTACCTGCCTGCCTTTTCCCCATAACCTTTGATTCTCCTTCCTGATTAAACATCTGCATACCTCACCCTTGCATGGAGGTCGTTCTGTTATAATGCACATTTCAAAGATATCTGGATGGGTATATGTATAGGAAGGGTTTAGAAGGATATGGGCCGGGTACTGGCAGGTGGGACTAGATTGGGTTGGGATATCTGGTCGGCATGGACGGGTTGGACCAAAGGGTCTGTTTCCATGCTGTACACCTCTGTGACTCTATGACTCTAATGTGAATTTGCTATAGTGCGATGATGAATTGGGGGCACTGTGATCCCTGCAGAAGACCCCAAACCCCTCAGTCCTACAGCTCTCTGCAACTCTTCCAAAGGAGCATGGCAAGCTTGGAATTTCATCTCAGGAATCCTCAACATTTAGCTTCTGCCTTGTGTGTGGTAGAATGGGAGCCTGTATGTTAATGAGGCTAAATTAGTGCAAATTTTTAAAGCATTTGTTGTTTATAACACGATTCCGGCCCCAGTCGTTTAACTGCTGCTGCTGTTATGCGATTTTCTTTTTTAACACAGGATTGCACGAGAACCGAACTATCGTGTTAGAGCGGAACCTACTGTATACTTAAAGATCCAGCCTCAACAGCCCATTGTGGTAAAGAATTTTACAGATTCACTAACTTCTGCGAGCATAGATTTCGTCTCATTTCTGACTAACTGAGTGACCCCCTATTCTGAGATTATGCCTTCTGGCTCTAGAGTCTCCACAAAGGGCATTGGACCTGCCAAGTCACCTAAGAATTTCCTAGTTTTCAATAAGGTCTTCTCTCATATTTCTAAAGTACATTGAGTACAAGTCCAACTCACTCAATCTCTCTCCAAAATAGAATCCCTTCATTGCCAGGATCAGTCTAGTGAACTTTCTCTGGACTGTGTCCAATGCCCGGTATATCTTTCCTCAGATAAAGGGGTGAAAACTGTTCACTGTTTTCTGGGTGTAGTCTAATCAGGGCCTTATATAATTTTAACAATACCTCCCTACATTCCCTTTGATAGAAAGGCCAATATTCCATTTGCCTCCCTAATTACCTGCTGAACATTGATGCAGGAGCATCCCACACCCCTCAGTGCTGCAGCTTTCCAAACTCTGTCCAGAGAAGTAAGGTAAGCTCGGAATTTCATCTCAGGAATTTTCGGCATTTAGTTTCTGTTTTGTACATGGTAGAATGGGAGCCTGTATATTAATGAGGCCAGATGAGGTAGCAATGCGGGTGATGATGAATGATGAACCACTCTCGTACTTTGATATAAAGAATGCACAGAAAATCAGTGAGCCCAAGAGCAGCAGCTCTGTCCAGTAGAAGTAGGAAAGAGGGGATGTGATGGATGCTGGGAGGGAATGGGAATGTAGGAAGAGTCTTCCGAAGATGTGGTTGAGAACACTGAGCAAGAGGAAGGTCACCTTGTGTATGATAGAATGCTGCAGAATTGGGAACAGCTAACCAGATGGGACTGAACCAATACCCAGCTCCAGTCAATGTGAGCTGGCTGCAATGATCATTGACTGGAACATTATTAGTACTCAATGCAACAGCAGTTAGTGCTCCAAAAGAAAATACAGCTTCTCTTTGCTTGATTTCTCTTTGGATTTGGTGTTTGTTCATAAAAGTTTATCTTGTAAGAACATAAGAACTAGGAGCAGGAGTAGGCCATCTGACCCCTCGAGCCTGCTCTGCCATTCATGGCTGATCTTTTTATGAACTCAGCTCCACTCACCAAAACCCTTAATTCCTTTGCTGTTCAGAACTCTATCTTTGCGTTAAAAATATTCAATGAGGTAGTCTCACCTACTTCCCTGGGCAGGGAATTCCACAGATTCCCAACCCTTCAGGTGAAGAAGTTCCTCCTCAACTCTGTCCTAAATCTGCTCCCATGTACTTTGAGGCTGCGCCCCCTAGTTCTAGTTTCACCCACCAGTGGCACCAACCTCCCTGCTTCTGTCTTATCTATTCCCTTCATCAGTTTATATGTTTCTATAAGACCCTCCTCTTTCTTCTCAATTCCAATGAGGACAGTCATAGTCTACTCAGTCTTTCCTCATAAGCCAACTGTCTCAATTCCAGAATAAACTTGGTGAACCTCCTCTGCACTGCTCCCCACCCCTACCTCCCCACTCAGTGCCAGTACATCATTGTACATCTCAGGGCCAGTGGCCTGGTGTTGAAACAATAATAGGTAAGGGAATGAGCAGTTCTATTTGCAATAAAGAGGCAGCAGTGGCACCTCTGTGCCCAGAGAAACATTGGTTGGCAGCTGCTGTGCCTCTGCATTGGCAGTGAAGGGCAACTTGAGACTGTCATGTCTTAGCTGAGTACACAGCTGCAGTTCCAAGGCAGAACCAGCACCAAAGATTATCCCGGCAACGATTATTAACCCTGGCTCTGGAGGATAGGAGACTCAGGCTAGCATTGGATCGGGAATGGAGAGATGGGGTCTGCCATACGGGTGGGGTAGGTAGTTACTGAACCGAGTTTGGGTGGTAGGATGAGAATGCTTGCTAGACAGAGAAACCCTCCATGAAACTGAATAAAGATTTCACTTGGCCAAAGTATATTAAGATTCAGCCCTACATCACTCTTCCCTATTATCTATAAATAACTGCATTAACCATCCAATTTCACAAAGAAAGCTAACTCCTGACTTCTTCACGACAGTAACAACCTTTAACTAAATGTTTCTCTTCACACAGTTACCTTCAGTGAGCAGGAAGACCTGATAGACTTCCTAGCCCTAAGGCTGTATCCATTTGCTCAGGTGCTCCTGTGATGTTCCTGTGCCCATTGCTCACTGCGCCAAACTCCGTTCCACCCCAAACAAAAAGCTACATCTCTCTAATATATTTTTTTATTTCCCTTATGCTATCTCAAAACCCAAAATATTTTGTTTCTCAGTTGGATGCCTGTGCTCCTTCCTGTCCCATTCCAGTTGAGGTATTGCATTGTCAAGGCATTGCCTTTCACTTGGCCTCACTGACCTCAGATGGAAACACTGTGTGTGAAAGGAGCACAGGGCGATCCAACTCTGACTCCGGGGGGGTTAGGGCTACTTTAATTGTTGGCATTAACCCCTGGTTCATCAAATCTGCTAATGCTGGTTCCATAATGGTTCATTACTCAGTCTGATAGCCCCAGTCTAAGGGAAAAGTAAATGTATCAGATTGAAATCTTTGTATCCTATTGTCCTACACCGACATCGGAAAAACTCAGCAGGTCAGGCAGCATCCAAGGAGCAGGAGAGTTGACATATTGAGCATAAGCCCTTCCATAAGGAATGAAGGGCTTGATTCTCCTGCTCTTCAGATGCTGCCTGACCTGCTGTGCTTTTCCAGCAACACACTTTTTGACTCTTATCTCCAGCATCTGCAGTCCTTACTTTCTTCCTACACTGACATTGCCTGGCCTTATTATACAAAGCATGAAAGATTCCACTCAACAAAACAGGAATGCAATTTTAAAGAATTTCCTCCAGAACCCCCCCCCCCCCCCCCCACCCCACTCCTCTGTCTATGTGCCTCTCCTCAGTTGAGTACACTCTCAGTTCCTGTAGTATTGGGTTACGATTGGATGGTCTGAACTTCTTATAGCTTAGGCCACTTTTGGAATACTGTATGCAATTCTAGTCTCCCTCCTTTTGGAAAGATGTTGTGAAACTTGAAAGGGTCAGAAAAGATTTACAAGGATGTTGCCAGGGTTGGAGGGTTTGAGCTATAGGGAGAGGCTGAATAGACTGGGCTTATTTTCCCTGGAGCATCAGAGGCTGAGGGTTCATAAAATCATAAGGGGCATAGATAGGATAAATAGACAAGATCTTTTCTTCGGGGTACAGGGAGCCCTGAACTGGAGGGCATAGGTTTAAGGTGAGAGGGGAAAGATTTAACAGGGATCTAAGGGGCAACTTTTTCATGCAGCGGGTGGTACATGTATGGAATGAGCTGCCAGAGGAAGTGGTGGAGGCTGGTATAATTGCAACATTTAAAAGGCCTCTGGATGGGTATAGGAATAAGAAGTGTTTACAGGGATATGGGCCAAATGCTGGCAAGTGGGACTAGATTAATTTAGGATATCTGATTGGCATGGATGAATAGGACGGAAAGGTCTGTTTCTGTGCTGTTCATCTCTATGACTCCATTACTCTGAGCTGCTTAATAAGCAGATCATTGACAAAGTTAAACATAAGAATTTGCCATTTTAACAATTCAGCAGTGCACTATAGGCCACTGAAAGCTCGGTTCCAGTCAGTCAAAGTTCCCAAGCAAATTATTCAACCAGTGAAAGCAAAAAGATAACTGAGCGTCTGGGAGCACACGGAACTCAATCACAGTCAGCAGATTATTATACAAACTACATCGATACTAAGGTGTGAGTTTTAAATAGATATCTTATAGATATCCTATAGATCACAAAGTGCATAGCACACAGCATTCTATGGGTTAAACTACCCATAACACCCAACATCCTTTAGATAACACAATCAATGGCAAAAGGCATAACATCAATAATATAGCCTATATGGTGGGTATTGCAGAGGTGCTCATAGAATTCCTACAGTGTGCAAGTAAGGCCATTCAGCCCCTCTAAGGATGACCTCACCTGGAGCCACTTCTCTGGAACCCTGCATTTCACATGGTCAATCCACCTAACCTACACATCTTTGGACAGTGGGAGGAAATTCACACAGACATGGGCAGAATGTGAAAACTTCTTACAGACAGTCACCTGAGGCGGGAATCAAACCTGGGTCCTTGGTGCTATGAGGCAGTTGTGCTAACCACTGAGCCACCCATTGTCTTGTTGGAAGTATCATATTTTGAACCCACCTCATCACTAAGCTGAATGTTAAATGCTCTGTGATATCACTGAAGAGGGAGAGCTCACTATACATTTGTGGACAAAGTTAAGAATCACACAACACCAGGTAATAGTCAAATGTTGCCAGATCCGCTGAGCTTGTCCAACAATTTCTGTTTTTCTTCGTATCTTGTTCAGCAATCTTTGATATGGTTCTTTATCTAATGCATTTTGGAAAACCAAGGACATCACTTCTACTGGCTCCCTTTTTCATAGATTTCCTACAGTGTAGAAACAGGCCCTTTGGCCAACAAGTCCACACCGACCCTCCAAAGAGTAACCCACCCAGACTCATTCCCCTACATATTACTTTACATTTATCCCTGACTAATGCAGTTAACCTACACACCCCTGAACACTACGGGCAATTTAGCATGGTCAATTCACCTAACCTGCACATATTTGGAGTGTGGGAGGAAACCGGAGCACCCCAAGGAAACCCACACAGACACAAGGAGAATGTGCAAACTCCACACAGACAATCACCCAAGGCTGGAATCAATCCCAGGTCCCTGGCGTTGTGAGGCAGCAGTGCTAACCACTGAGGCATCGTGCCACCCTATTTTATTCACCGTGAACTCATTTCATCTAAACACAAACAGTTTATTTAAACACAATTTCTGTTGTACAAAAGCCATGATCACACCCTGTGGTGGCTCTTTCAGTTGTACTTTCCTGCCCTATCCTCACGGCCCAACTAGACTTTCCTCTTCAAGTATTTGATGCAATTCCTTTTTGAAAATTACTCAAACTGCTTCCCCCACTCCTTCAAAGCTGTGCAGTCCTATGCATTTCAGAAAACAACACCTCACTACGTAAAACATTTCCCACATCTCGCCTCTGATTATTTTGACTATTTCTTCAAAGCCTGTGTCCATTGGTTACCAAACTTGCTGTCAGTGCAAGCAATATTTGAGCGTCTATCAAAATTTTTCACAACTTTCAACACATTTCTAACAAAACTTCTCCCCTTTGGTCTAAGGACAGCAGGTTAAAATGCCTCATACTTTAACAGTCTAGTAAATCACTTCACACTCTCCAGCGTTTGGATGTCTTTCCTGACATATGCTGCCTGGACTGGGTTCCAGCTGATAGCTACACAATGAGTTATAAAGATTTAACAGAACTTCCTTGCTTTAGCAGTCTGTCTCTACTCACAAATCCCTGCATTCTGTAATCCCTTTAATTTCCTTCTTAACCTTTTCTTCAAACTTCCAAAGGTTTCTGTACATTTCCATCCAGGACTCTCAGTTCTTGCACCCTCTTTAAAATGTGAACATGTTATTTATATTCTCTGTCCTCATGCTTGCTACCAAGCTGTGTGCTGCAGCTTGTGGCTTCTGCACCGTGGGTTCAGCCCAAAGTGATCCACACGGACACAGAGTAAAGGCCGACACTTGCCCTGGGGGAAGATGAAACCATGTACAAAGTTCCTGCTTCATTCTCTGCCTCCCAGCCATGAACAGGACAGGGTTACTGGAGATGGTGAATGTAATTTTCAGATGGGATTCAGGAAGGACGGTAGCTGAGAGTGAAAGTACAGATCTTAACACATTTTAAAAAGTGCAAACACCCTGAGCGTACAATAATGATGAACAGATGTTTATTTGAGACAGATTTCCTTCCTTTTGCAGATGCTGCCTGATATACAGGGGACAGATGTGGGAGTGCAGAGGGTATTCCTTCTCACTGTGTCTCAGACGGCATCTAATATCTTCCCAAATATAAACTCATTGTTAGGAAGACATTGAGTGTTGGCAAATTCTGCCACTAAAGATTTGTTTAATTTCTTTCTCCCTTGCCAATCAGTGAGGACAATGTGGTGGAGTATTTGTAGAAATCAAAATACCACAAGAACTGCACTTTAGTACCCCTTCCTCCCCAAAGCAATGTTCTACTCCTCCCCCAAAACTCCTGACTCCTGCTGCTGGACAGGGACTCTGGAATTCACTGACCATCCTCCATATGTATGGCCAAATTGGTGAGCATCTTCCGCTATTTGGACATGGAAGCCATCACAGCCAGGTCCAGTTTGATGCTGTCTGAGACTCTCACATGACACACAAACACTACGCATACATACACTCAGGCACACACTCAGACACACCACACACACTCAGACACTCACCGCACATACATACACTCAAACATACGTGACACACAACACACACTCAGATACACACCACACACACTCAGACACACAACAAACACTCAGACACACACCACACACACTCAGACCCACAACACACACTCAGACACACCACACACACAGACACTCACCGCACATACACACACTCAGACACACACCACACACACTCAGACACACAACACACACTCAGACACACACCACACACACTCAGACACACCACACACACTCAGACACACACCACACACACTCAAATACACACCCCACACACTCAGACACACAATACACACTCAGACACACACCACACACACTCAGACACTCACTTCACATACACACATTCAGACATACATGACATACTCATACACACAGCACACACTCAGATACATAACACACACTCATACATTCCACACACACTGGGACACATACCACACACTCAGACACATCACACACACTCAGACCCATACCACATTGTTGTTGTTCATGTAGCACCTTAGCCTTGGAGGAACATTGTCTTGTTTTTACTGTATCAGTCGTGTATAGTAGAAATGACAAATAAAACTGCTCTTGACTCTTGGCACACTCAGACACACAGCTTTTCCCCACAGTGGAGAGGATCCCCCCACAGCAACAACATTCATTCTTGCTCCCAACAATGCAATTTGCATTTTCCCATGGGTACGAAGGGGCACTCGGTACAATTCCCATGTGCAGGATTTATTGTGGTCATTTAAATCAGCAGCCTTCTCCACTGAGCTGGGTTTTTGCACATTGCAATGTAAAACCCAAATTGTGGAGATTAGAGTTGGTGAGACAAATTTGTGGATTAATGTGGATACCCTGGATACCAGTTAGACCTGGTGCTGGGAGACTATTCCTGGAGGTCAGACATCCTTTGGCAATGTGAAAAGTTAGCACAATAAGGCCAGAGGACCTGGGTTCAGGTGTATAGTAATATTACTGAACAAGTTGTTCAGAAAATAATCATCAAATACATCAAACCATTCCTGTCAAACTCATTGGAACTGCCAACAGACCTGTTAAAATCAAATGTTAAAACTGTTAGAAGCAACTGTCTAAAGGACTTACAAAAAGAGTGAAGGGGAGCTGTCAAACAGTTCTTTCAAGAGGGCTGTTAAAAATACCAAACTGTATTGTCATAATTTTCAAAAGGACTCTTCAAAGGGACGTGTCATGTATTTAAACCCCAGCCCTGAAAACAGACTTCTGCCTGTTGACATAAGCATGAGAGTTTCCAATACTGGTTTAAAGCCGCCTTACTGATTTCACATCCTTCTGTTCTCACAGTTGGATACCTGCAACGTCCTAGTTTGATATACAACTACAATTTGCTACAGATTCTTTGATGTAAGGCCATGAATTCCAATGATTTTTCATAGAAACTGTGCAATTTAATTCACTGTTTGTTGCTAAAGGCTTTATTGGGGGTTGAGTCAGTCGTTAGAATGGCAAATTATGGCATTTACTTTGAGAGAACTTGAATATAAAAGCAGGGATGTGCTTCTGAGGTTTAAAAGGCTCTGGTCAGACCACATTTGGAGTATTGTGCGCAGTTTTATGCTCATATCTCAGGAAGGATGTACTGGCCCCAGAGCGGATTCAGAGGAGTTCCACAAGAATGGTCCTAGGAATGAAAAGTTTAACATATGAGGAACATTTGAGGACCCTGGGTCTATACTCGATGGAGTTTAGAAAGATAAGGCATGATCTATTTAAAACACAGAGAATACTGAATGGTCTGGACAGAGTGGATGTTGGGAAGATGTTTCCATTGGTAGGAGAGACTAGGACCCGAGGGCACAGCCTTTGAGTAAAGTGAAGACCCTTTAGAACGGGGATAAGAAGAAACCTCTTCCGCCAGAGAGTGGGGAATCTACGGAATTCACTGCCACAGAAGGCTGTGGAGACCGGGTCACTGAGTATATTTAAGACTGAGGTAGATAGGTTCTTGAGTATCAAGGGGATCAATGGTTACAGGGAGAAAGCGGGAGAATGGGGCTGAGAAACCTGTCAGCCATGATTGAATGGTGGAACAGACTTGATGGACTGAATGGCCTAATTTCTGTTCCTATGTCTTATGGTCTTATGAATACTTACTGCATCTGAATACTAATGCCTTGTGATTCATGTATGAGGTCACCCACATCCCTTGGCCACTCTGCCTGTAATCGCTCCCATTTGAAACAAAAAACTACTTTTTTGGTCATTTACTTTAATCTGTCTCTAAGTCTGGATCCCTTTTGAGATCCTCTACCTCCACGTGACAATTCATGTTCCTGCCTGTCTTTGGTGTCATCTGCAAATTTAACTTTGTTACATTCAGTCCCTCATACAAATCATTGCTCCAGATTGTAAATCACTGCTTCCTGGTACACTCCGCTAGTCAGAGCTGGCCAATCCAACAAAGACCCACTTAACCTGACTCGGTTTGCGGTTAATTAACCAAGCCTTTCAGAATGTGACTCTCTGATCCCCCAGCACTATGTACTCTTGTCTGGAGCAGCACCCTCATTGGGTGGGCATGACGACGATCTGAGGAGTGTGAGGAAGAGGGGGTGGGGAAAAGTGAGGGGGCTGGAAGGATTGTTTTTGTCATTCAGTTCTCATTAAAAGCAAACATGTTGTCCATGTAGTCAGCTCCTACCTGCTAAGTTTCACTGCCTTTGCAAGCTGACTAGCTCACGTCCCTGAGAGACATTCCCCTACCATCAAAACCAAATCTTCTGGATAACTCTTCCTACCATGGACTTGTGAAGCAGGGACCTGCCCTCACACACTCACAATCACGCATACATAGAACATAGAATATAGAACATTACAGTGCAGTAAAGGCCCTTCAGCCCTTGATGTTGCGCTGACCTGTGAAATTAATCAATGCCCATCTAACCTACACTGTTCCATTGTTACCTATATGTACATCCAATGCTCATTTAAATGCCCTTAACATTGGCGACTGAAAATGTGTTGCTGGAAAAGCGCAGCAGGTCAGGCAGCATTCAGGGAACAGGAGAATCGACGTTTCGGGCATAAGCCCTTCTTCAGCCCTTATGCCCGAAACGTTGATTCTCCTGTTCCCTGGATGCTGCCTGACCTGCTGCGCTTTTTCAGCAACACATTTTCAGCTCTGATCTCCAGCATCTGCAGATCTCACTTTCTCCCTTAACATTGGCGAGTCTACTACTGTTGCAGGCAGGCCGTTCCATGCCCTCACTACCCTCTGAGTAAAGAAACTATTCTTGATATCTCTCCTAAATCTATCACCCCTCAATTTAAAGCTATGTCCCCTTGCGTTAGCCTTCACCATCCGAGGAAAAAGGCTCTCACTGTCTACCCTATCTAACCCTCTGATTATCTTATACGTCTCGATTAAGTCACTTCTCAACTTGCTTCTCTCCAACAAAAATAGCCTCAGTTCCTCAGCCTTTCCTCATAAGACCTTCCTTCCATTCCAGGAAACATCCTAGTAAATCACCTCTGAAACTTTTCCAAAGCTTCCACATCCTTCCTATAATGTGGTGACCAGAACTGTACTCAATACTCCAGATGCGGCCTTACCAGTGTCTTGTACAGCTGAAGCATGACCTCGAGGCTCTGAAACTCAATCCCCTTACCAATAAACGCAACACATCATATACCTTCTTAACAACCCTATCAACCTGGGTGGCAACTTTCAGGGTTTTATGCACCTGGACACCGAGATCTCTCTGTTCATCTACACTGCCAAGAATTTTACCATTAGCCCAGTACTCTGCATTTCTGTTACTTCTTCCAAATTAAACTCCACTTGCCACTTCTCCTCCCAGCTCTGCAGCTTATCTATGTCCCTCTTTAACCCACAACATCCCTCAGCATTATCCACAACTCTGCCTACCTAAGTGTCATCTGCAAATTTACTAACCCATCCTTCTATGCCCTCATCCAGACCATTTATAAAAATAACAAATAGCAGTGGAACCAAAACAGATCCTTGTGGCATACCACTGGTAACTGAGCTCCAGGATGAACATTTCCCATCAACCACCACCCTCTGTCTTTATTCAGCTAGCCAATTTCTGATCCAAACCACTAAATCACCTTCAATCCCAAAACTCCAGATTTTGTGCAATAGCCTACCATATGGAACCATATCAAACATTTTACTGACACCCATATACACCACATCAACTGCTTTACCCTCATCCACCTGTTTGGTCACCTTCTCGAAGAACTCAATAAGGTTAGTGAGGCATGACCTACCCTTCACAAAACCATGTTGACTATCCCTAATTAAATTATTCCTTTCCAAATGATTATAAACCTTATCTCTTATAACCTTTGCCAATACCATATCCACAACCGAAGTAAGGCTCACCAGTCTATAATTACCAGGGTTGTCCCAACTCCCTTTCTTGAGCAAGGGAACAACATTTGCTATCCTCCAGTCTTCTGGCACTACTCCTGTCAACAATGGTGACATGAAGATCAAAGCCAAAGGCTCTGCAATCTCCTCCCTGGCTTCCCAGAGAATCCGAGGATAAATCCCATCCGGCCCAGGCATCTTATCTATTTTCAGATCTTCCAAAATTGCTAAAACCTCCTCTTTGTCAACCTCAATCCCATCTCATCTAGTGGCCTGTATCTCCATATTCTCACTAACATTGCCCTTTTCCAATAACAATACTGATCAAATATATTCATTAATGCTTCCTCTATGTCCTCAGATTCCACACACATCTTCCCACTGCTGTCATTGATTGGCCCCAATCTTACTCTAGTCTTTCTTTTATCCCTGGTACACCTATAGAAGATCTTAGGGTTTTCCTTGATCCTATCCACCAACAACTTCTCATGTCGCCTCTCGGCTCTTCTTAGCCCTCTCTTTAGATCTTTGCTGGCTAACTTATAACTCTCTAGCCCCCTAACTGAGGCTTCACGCCTCATACATATACACCTACACACTCACTCACTCGCACTCACAAATGCATCCAGTTACACACTTACTCACATTCACACACACTCACACACCCACAATCACACATCCATATAATTTTGCACTCTCACTCACAATCTCACTCTCGCTGACACATAATTCATACACATTCAGTCACCCACATGCAAACACACACTTGCACATGCACTCACACATACACTCACTCACGCACATACATACCCATACTCACACACACATGCAGCATTAAATTACACATTCACACACACACATACATACACACACTCACATGCATTCAACACACACATGCACATGCCCAACACACGCACTTGTACATTCACACACACTTCAGACACATTCACACATTCACACACCAACTTACACACACACACGCATGTATAGAGCTCACACACACACTCACTCTTACATGTTGTCATGCAGACTCTTACACACACTCCCATGCACTCACACATACACATACATGCAGATTTACACGCATACACACAGTGGCACATACCAATACAGTCTCACACACATGCACACACTCACTGATAAATTCTTTAGCTCACTCAGTCTTACACACACATCAGAAATCTCTGCCTGAAAATGTGGTGGAAACTGATTCCATTGAAAAGGAGGTGGAAGGTATTTATCAAATATTTACAGGGTTACTGACAGGGAAGAGAAATGTGAGAGTTAGCATACACATTGGACTGAATGGCTTCCCACTGTGCTGTAAGTTTCTGTGATTTTATAAATCCCTGAGAAAGTGGTTTGATAGGTGAGAAATAGCTGATTCTTAAACTGGAGACAATCAACATCAGACAGACACTGATAGATCTAACAGGAAAGTCAGGAGAAAGGTCTTTACTCTGAGGTGGAGAGAGTGTGGAACTCTTTCACTCGGAGTGGTTGAGGTGAACAATGTCAATGCATTTAAGGAAGTTAAATAAATGCAAGAGAGGGAAAAGAGTGGAAGGTGATGCTGATAGCTGGGTGACGGGTCCGAGGTCGAAGTTAGTGCAGACCAATAACCTTTACCAAGATCAGTTTGATACATTGTCCATGAAATCTCTCAAAGTGGTGTCAGTGCAGCAGTGAAAGCGAGGCAGTGCAGGACAGGGGAGATCTGTAGATGGCATTAGCAGCTTATAATTACTTTGCTTAAAGAGTCCTCAGCATGTGACAAAATTTACACTGCAAAAAGCATAGGAGATTGGATTAATTTTAGGAAAGTCTGTGCTGTAACTTTCCTGTGTGGGGTAATATTTCCGGAAATATGTTAACTGTTTAGTGCTGCCTGCACGGTCAGTTCCTGTTTCATGTGGTTAACCTCATTAACTCTCCGAACCATTCGAGGGTGCTCTCTCTTACTGGGCTGCAAACTCCTTTTTCATATTATTTCAGGAGGGATGTCTATTCCTTCTTGCCACTGAACTAAGTGGCTTGGTAGTCAGAGCACATCGCTGTAACTCAGGAATCCTCTATAAGCTAGAACGGATCAGGATGGCAGATCTCCTTCCCAGCAGGGGAACCAATAACAATCAATGGTAGTTGGTATGATTCACCATTTGGTATTTGAAATTTGAGTAGTTTTATATTCCGTATTTATTGCTTAGGTTTAACCTTCACCAGCTGTTAGGATGGGATTTGAACCTCTGTCTCCAGAACATTAGGCTGGGCTTTGGGATCACCAATATCACAACACCACCACTACATCATCATTTCCACCACCCACCCCCCCCCCCCCCCCCACCCACCCCACCCCACCCCACACCCCCACACCCCAACCCCCCCTCAATCCTATCAAAACCAGCTTCCTTATGAGTGCCAAAACTTCCTATTTCCCAGGTTGTGTTCTGTGGAACTTTGAGAATGAATCTTTAAACTCATAAAAACCTATAACCCCCATTAAAACTGAAATAAACTCACAAAAATTTATAAACTCAATGTAAACTTGATATAAACCAATAAAAACCTAAAATATAACTCCACAAAATCCATAGAAACCCATAAAACCCTATACAAACCTCAAAGAATCCATAGCAATTCATATAAATCCATATAAACCCATAGAAACTCATATAAATACATAAAAATCCATGTGACCCTATATAAACCCATATGAACCCATAAAGAAACATAGAACACATGTTATACTTTGTGCAATACCTTCGGCCTCATTGAATGTGCTCAGCCATCTTAGTTGGAATGTTCTAAAGACATCTGTGAGCCATAGAAACCAACGTGAGAACAGCTGACCATGGTTCTATTGTCCATTCGAAAGTTAACAGATCAACTAATCCTGTTACGTCCATCTGTAAATGACTTTGACAGTCAACACATTCTATATCCAGAATTCCATTAAAGGAGTTGGTTGGTGTGAAGGGAGGGAGGAAGTGAAGTTGCTTGCTGCTGTTCCCACTCACTCTTTCGCGTGAGCCCAGAGCCAAGGAGATTCCAGGAAGTGTGGGTGGTTGTCATTGGCAGTAGATGCCTGACAGGCTACTGCAGGCTACTGAGGGGCACTACTTGTAGATTATACCATGGTATCACTATTTCGCATGCTGTGGTGGTAGGTGCTAAGAAATAGCTCTGCCAATGAAGGGACTGAACTCAGACTGGCAACATTTCACACCACTCTCTTTTCCTATCAAGCTAACAGGCCCCCTACAAGTTACAGCTGACACAGGCCCCCTACAAGTTACAGCTGACACAGCTTGAACTCTTTTCAGGGAGTTTCTATCAGTAACCAACAGACTGTGGGACACAGAACAAAACTGGAGATTGTAGTTTATACAATATAAGGATATACTGGTCTTGGATAACCTGAAGCAGGGACTCACCAGAAAAATAAAATGGTTGTAAGGAGTGTCAGATTAGCATAATCCTACTAAATAGTAGAGTTGACTCAAAAGGTCAAACAGCTGACTCCTGTTCCTATCTCTTATGACCTGATGAATATTCAAATTAATTTATGAAGACAGGTTGCAAACTCCAGGTTTCATTCTCTTGAGTTTCGAAGATTCAGTGGTAATCTATTTGAGATAATTAAAGGATTCGATAGGATCGATAGAGGGAAACTGTTTGCTCTGTTGGCGGCGTTCATGATGGGCCTCTATGGGAAGGGTCCAGGACAAGGTTTCAGAATCGTCAAATTCAAGCCAGACCATCAGGGAGCATTGCCAAGAATCACACAGAGGCCAGTGGAAACTTAGAAAGGGCTTCTGCCATGACAGATCTCGAAGCTGAGGTGCATAGATCCTTTTTGGGAAGGACCTGTGTACCAAGGCCACTCAAGTCGATCAAATCAAATGGATTCCATCACCGTGCCGTATTGAATTAGTTGAGCTTCCTGGAATGGTGTCCTCTTGCTCCTACATAATTAACATTCTGGCTGTCATCATTTACCATGTCAAAACCTACCAGTGGCCATCTATTTCCTGCTTCATCACACACTGGTAGGTGTGGGTGACGGGAAGGGTCAGGATTTGGCTTAAGTGTGAGGCCTGCCATAGTTGAATAGTCTGCCAATGGCCAAGTGAATGATGCATCAGAAGGCTGCAGGCAATCAGAGAGCTACAACCCAGCAGGAGCCAAGCGCCTTCAAGAATGGTGAGAGAGAAAACAATGGAGATTTTTGAAAGAAGAATATTTTTCTCTGGAAGCTGAACGTGTTCCCAAATAAATAAAGTATTTCCTTAATATTTGCAGACATCACATGGCTGTCTACAAAGTTAAACATTTTTCTTGGGTGAAGGAACCTGAGGCACAGCAAGATGCCAAAAGCTTTCATCAAATTTCCCAGTTTACCAAGCAAGCCCCACCACTGACCAGCAGCACAGTTAAGCCACAGGAACCTGGGATAATGGGTCAAGAATATTTCACAGAGAAACTGATTCTGAAATGTCAGTGTCAGTGACAGCAGACAAAGGGTTAATGGGAGTATTTTTCCATTTTGGAGGGTAAATGAGATTCAGGAATAGATCTGTCACAACCTGATTGAATGACAGAACTAACATGAAGTGTTGAATGGCCTCTTCTGGAGGTAATAATCACTCAGTAACCATGTGCTAACTTGTTTAACTTAAATGGTTTGAACGCTTGTAACCAAGGCAGGGGAATGAAATACAAGACAGTTACCAAAGCCCATACCAGTGAGGAGTGATTGGAGACTTTAAGAATCACAATAACAGATTGAAGCTGGGACTGCTCACATGCTGTGACACTAGAAAAAGGTGAAATAAGGAAGTTGCATCTATATAGAACCTTTCACATCCTCAATATTTCACAGTAATATGTTATTTTTGAAGTGGTGTCATTGCTGTCCTGCAGTCAAAATGTATTATGCATTTACTAAAACTCACAGGCTGACCGAATAATCGGCACTGGTGACTGAGGGTGAAGCATTAGCTAAAGCAGCAGGAACACGCTCATCACAAGCTGGTCTTGTGGTGCACTGGTAGTCTCCTCCCTGACTCTGGGCTAGAAGGCTAGAGTTCAAGTCCCACCTTGTTCTGGAGCTATAACTGCCTTTTTGGCCATGCATTGCTGCACGAGAACCAGGATGTGACTGGAGCACCCAAGAACACTGTCTGGATGAGTTGGTTTCCTGGGTTTGATGGATTTTCGGAATGTGTACAAGAAGTCTTAATACAGAACTTTACGATTTCATCCAATATTTTGGTGAGATCTATAAATCGAAGATAGCAAACAGTTTTCCTCCACTGTCCCGTTGTGTATGGGACTAAACAGATGGGTTTTTCACTAAAAACTGCAGAGTTAGAATTCAGTGTAATTCTGGTATTACTGAGTGACCGCACCTTGTACAATCAAGACTTGACAGAAAGTTGTTTCTCATCACAAACAACTACACCAGATCTGCTTAGATTCCCTTCCATCCAGTACACAGTTCAGCCAAAGCTAGTTAATCTTATTATGCTTCATTGTAGGGTGAAAGGAGGGAAGGGGAAATCCCAAATTCCTGTCTCCAATCACCAGCCAGGGATCTCTGCCTGAAGTCCAAGTTCTTTGTTGATTTATTCTTTCATGGGCTGAGGATTGGCCAGCATTAGCTGCTTAGCCCCAAATTGAAAGATTTTCACAACTATTGCAAAAGAGCAAACCATGGTGTTGTGTGTGGGGTTCTGGAGTCACCATACTCACACTGTACTCCCACCATGGGGTGGCACAGTGGTTAGCACTGCTACCTCACAGTGCCAGGCACCCGGGTTTGATTCCAGCCTCAGACAACCTGGTTCTCGTGCAGCAATACATGATCTAAAGGGCAGTTTTAGCTCCAAGACAAGGTGGGACTTGAACTCTAGCCTTCTAGCCCAGAGTCAGGGAGACTACCAGTGCACCACAAGACCAGCTTTAAAAGCTGAGCAATTAGACCCTTTAGCATTGATGGGATGCCATTTGGCCATCATTAAGACTGGAAACAGCATCTTACACACTGGATGAATCAATCCATCCCAAAGAGTTCCCTCCAACAACCCTACTATTCTTGGACTAAAAGCCTATCTGATTTCTCTCCACAGATGCTGCCAGACCTGCTGTGCTTTTCCAACAATTTCTGCTTTTGTTTCTGATTTATAGCATCTGCAGCTTTTCAGTTTTTAAAAGCCTATTTGTTAAGCAGAATGTCAATCCCATTGTTGCGGGGTGGGGGGGGGGATGTTTGTACATTCTCCCTGTGTTTGCATGGGTTTCCTCCCACAGTCCAAAGATATGCAAGCCAGGTAAATTGGCCAAGTTAAATTTCCCATAGTGTTAGGTGTATTAGAGGGAGGTAGGTCTGGGTGGATTGGTCTCCAGAGGGTTGGTGTGAACTTGTTGGGCCAAAGGGCCTGTTTCCATACTGTAGGGAATCTAATCTAATACTCTAAGTGTTAACTCTCTTTCTTTCTCCACAGACAAGGTCAGACCTGCTGAGTTTCTCCAACACTTTCTGTTTTCATTTCATGGTCACCAATATTGAGATGTGCTTTGAATTCAGATCTATTAATTCAATTTAAATTCCATAGTTAAAAGCAAACTACTGCGGATGCTGGAATCTGAAATCAAAAGAGAAAATGCTGGAAAATCTCAACAGATCTGGCATCATCTGTAAGGAGAGAAAAGAGCTGACGTCTCGAGTCTAACTAACCTTTTGTCAAAGCTTTGACAAAGGGTCAGTTAGACTCAAAACATCAGCTCTATTTTCTCCTTACAGATGCTGCCAGACCTGCTGAGATTTTCCAACATTTTCTCTTTTGGTTTTAAATTCCATAGTTGCCCGGGCAGAGGGATTTGCAACCATATTCACAGTGTATTCAGCCGATGGTGCTAATCTAGTGACAAGACCCCAACATCTCTCCCACAGTGAATGTCAGGTGAGGACACAATTAGATTTGGCTTTAATACAATGGCAGTCGATTTCCCAGCCTGCCCTCACTATCTGGCCACTCGGCAAAATTACTCTACAATGGCAACCATGGAAACAGCTTTATGAGTCAACACTTAAAAGTCAGATAGGCAAAGATGAAAATAGAACATTTTCAAATTGACAAACACTGTAAGGCTGAATTCTCAATGTCTCTTGTTTCACATGACTAACTCTGCTGTTTCCCTGTGGCCTCACAACATTCCCCACCTTAAAGAGGCCTCAAACTGATTCTACTGTTTGTGTCGGTTACCAGTGGTTGATCTTTCTATACATTATCTGGGAAATTCAGTCATCACTTCCTCAGGATGTGCTGTGCAGTTCAGTGAACAGCTCCTGTGGTTTGTAATGGGCTCAGGAGATAATATGGGGGCAGCCTGCAAACATAAAGCTGTGTTTGTGTTTTAAACATAGTTACCTCCCAGCCTCAGAATTCACAAACAAACAACTAGATCCATATTCAGAAGACAGCTGTTTATCATACACTGTTAGTGCCACTAAATGTCACATTTCATTGATCTCAAACAAGGGATATTGCAGCCAAACCTAACCCAGCTCCTCTCCAAACTTACACTTGCACACTTCCCAACAAGTACAACAGAGAGTCAAACAGCATAGGAACAGGCCCTTCTGCCCACTTTGTCTATGCTGACCAACATAAACTCATCCCATTTGCCTACACTTGGTGCTCATCGAGATATTTCTGAAATGTTGTGACTGGATCTGCTTCCATGTTCCATATTGCTATATTCCTCCAACTGAAAAAAAATCTCTCTTGGATCTCAGTGTCCACTGCAACCAGCTCATGGAAAGCCAGCATTCAGTCCAGCTCCTGTTCTGTCAGACTCTGTAGAGACTGATCACACTCAGTTATTCCAGGTTTGTACAATGTAGGCTCTCACACCAGGAGTGGACATTATTGTTTACACAAACCCTCAATATGATCTTATATGAGGAGACAGAGAGAGAGAAACCATTGGCAAGGTGGCATTCACTGCTCCTCTTTGGATTGTTGTCTGGAAATGTAGGGCACTATCATTAACGGGACAAAATTCTCCGCAATCAATTCCCAAAACCCCAATTTTATTTGTGTTCTGACATTCCTGAATCATCTAACTACAGGTTTTAAACATGTCCCTCTCTCTTAGACCCTGAGGTTGGGTTAGAATACTCGGCTATTCCTAAGAATTTAGACAAGAAGCACATCCCTATCTCTCCTCTTTCTCCAAACCCCTTCCTGATCCTTCCATTCTTCTCCAGATTACAGACAGTCCCACACAGGGCTCGGTGTAAATCAAATTCCTATATGAGGGATTGCATCTTCAAGCTGAATGTTTATGTACTTTGGATCCTTCACTTTGGTCAAACTGAATTCAGAAGCCAACTGGCACTGGGTCCTAAGGACACTTTGATGTTCTTCAAGTACACATCAGCAACTAAGAAATGGGAAGAGAAGGATTGGGTGGTACACACTGGGTTGGAAAGCTGGTCTTTTACCTCAGGGACTTGGGTTTGAATCCAGACCAGACCGTGGGATGAAAGCGGCCTCTCTTCATGAACTGCTCATAGCTCAATGTGAAAATAGCTGCATTTAACCTGTTTCTAATCATAGAGAAAAATTTGGTAATTTACTGCAAACTAGAAATTGATTTTAAACATGTTGCATTAAGAAACACATCTAAAGGGAGAGGAGTCTCAGAAAGTCATGTTTTGGAATTAAGAGGCATTGTTTAACCTCTGCATGTAACCCTGTATTGTCCCTGTCCTGGGAATGTATGACAGGGTCAGTACAGAGGGAGCTTTACTCTGTAACTAAACCCATGTATCTAAAGTTTGATGGGGACAGCGTAGAGAGAGCTTTAGTCTGTATCTAATCCTATGCTGTCCCTGTCTCTGGGAGTGTTAGATAGGGACAGTGTATAGGAGTTTTAGTCTGTACCTAACCCCGTGCTGTCCCTGTCCTGGGAGTGTTAGATGGGGACAGTGTAGAGAGAGCTTTACTCTGTATCTAACCCCGTGCTGTCTCTGTCCCTGGGAGTGTTAGATAGGGACAGTGTATAGGAGTTTTAGTCTGTACCTAACCCCGTGCTGTCCCTGTCCTGGGAGTGTTAGATGGGGACAGTGTAGAGAGAGCTTTACTCTGTATCTAACCCCGTGCTGTCTCTGTCCCTGGGAGTGTTAGATAGGGACAGTGTATAGGAGTTTTAGTCTGTACCTAACCCCGTGCTGTCCTTGTCCCTGGGAGCGTTAGATGGGGACAGTGTAGAGAGAGCTCTACTCTGTATCTAACCCTGTGCTGTCCCTGTCCTGGGAGTGTTAGATGGGGACAGTGTATAGGGAATTTTAGTCTCTATCTAACCCCATGCAGTCCCTGCCCTGGAAGTGTTTGATGTCATAATTTAAATGGAGCTTTGGATGATGGCAGATGATACAGATCAGTGTTTGCAAATCTGGAGAGGTGGTTGAGGTACTCAGGGGAACACATGAATGAGAAGCAGGAGTAGACCATTTGGCCCATTGAGTCTCCCCACCTTTCAACAAGAACATGGCTGACCTGATTGTGGAGTTTTGCTCTACTTTCCTGCTTACCCCATACTCTCCGATTGCCTTGATCATTGAGAATCCATCTACTTCTGTCCTTAAATAACTGATGATCCTGAGGTGAATGAGTTTGAAAGACTTCTCCTTCCCTCTATCTTAAAAGGGAGAGCCTTTATTTTTAACTTGTGCCCCGGTACCCATCCATCCCGCAAGGGAAAACATCCACTCAGCATCCACCCTGCCAGATTCTCTCAGGATCTTATATGGATCAATAAACCACCTCTCATCTTTCCAAACTCCAATGGATTCAAACCCAACTGGTGAAACCTTTCCTCATAAGATAACCCCAGCTATCCCAGGAATCATTCAGTAAATGTTGCCTTTCTACCACATTTGTATGCAGTGGTCCCAATGTGGTCTCACCAACGTTTTGTACAACAGAAGGATCACCTACCTAGTTTTATATTCCATTATCCTTGCAATAAATAACTGCATTCCATTTTCTCCTAATTACTTGCTGTACCTGCTGACTAACTTTATTCAAGGTGAGAGTAGAGAGATTTAAAAAGACATAAAAGACAAATTTTTTTACACAGAGGGTGGTTTACATGTGGAATGAATGTCCTGAGGAAGTGGTGGGTATGGGTACATTTCAAAGATGGTAGGATAGATACATAAATAGAAAAGGTTTGGAGGGATATAGTCCAGGAGAAGGCAGGTGGGGCTAGTTTAGTTTCGATTATGTTCAGCATGCACTGGTTGGGTCAAAGGGTCTGTTTCTGTGCTGTATAACCCTACGACACTATATACCAGGACCCTCAGATCCCTGTATAATTTAGAATTCTGCCAGAAGTCAGATGACACCAGGTTATAGTCCAATAGGTTTATTTGAAATCACAAGCTTTCAGAGCACTGCCCCTTCACTAGATAGAGTCACCTGATGAAGAAACAGTGCTCCGAAAGGTGGTGATTTCAAATAAATCTGTTGGACTATAGCCTGGTGTTGTCTGATGTCTGAACTTGTCCAGCCCAGTCCAATGCCGGCACCTCCACATCATGGTTAGAATTCTGCAAACTTCCTCCATTTAATAACCTGCTGCTTCTCTACTCTTCCTGCAAAAGTGGACACATTCTCACTTTCCTGTATTATACTCCATCTGCCAAGTTTATACCATCTCATTCAATCCATGTGTATCTTGCTATAGACCCATATGCCTTCTTTGAAACTTATTTTCCTATATATCTTCAGTCCATTCCTCCAAGTCATTGGTAGAATTTATAAAATGTCGTAGCCCCAGTACTGATCCCTGTAGTACACCACTCAATACACCCAGCCAATCAGAAAATGATCCATTGATACTTATTTTCTACTTCCTGTTAGCTAACTAATTCTCTATCTACATAATTATATTACCCTGGACACCATGAGCTCTTATTTTGGTTGTTGTTATTATTCTTTTTTTATTTGGAAAATCTATTAATTCCCATGCAATCATTCAAAGGGTATTTTATTAAAGTATATTTTGGAAAGCTAAGTTCAGCACATCAACAGGTTCCTCTTTAGCTACATTGCTTTAACTTCCTAAAAGCACTGCAAGAAATTAGTCAAATATGATTTTGCTTTCAATAAAGCTCTGTAGATTCTGCCTGATGGCATGGAGAGTTTCAAAGTACCCTATTGTATCCTCCTTCATGAAATAGTCCAGCTCTTTCCCTCAGATAGATGTTAGACTAACCAGTCTACAGCTTCCTAGTTTCCATCTCCCTCTTTTCCTGAAAAAGGAGTCACATTCATAATTTTCCAACTTGTTGGAGCTTTCCAGAATCTAGGGATTTTTCAAAAATTAAAACCAATGCATCCATCATCTCAGCAGCCACTTCCCCGAAGCCCTTCAGATGAAACCTGGCCAATTATTAGCTTTTAGTTCCTGAGTGCATTGATCTAGTCTTTTTGTCAGAAAGATTTTTTTATGGATGGACCTTTTCTGCTTTTTGAGGTAATTTTGGTTCCTGTTCCTTGGTTTTAAAAACTCGACTCCATCAGGAACATAGGAACAGGAGGAAGCCATTCAGCCCCTTAAGCTTGTTCCATCATTTAATGAGATCATGGCTGTTCTCTGGCCTAACTCCATAGATCTGCCTTTGGCCCATATGCCTTATTACCTTTATTCAACAAAACTTTAGCTACCTTAGATTTGAAATTAACAATTCACCCAGCATCTGCTGTTGTTTGTGGAAGAGATTTCCAAATCTCTCCCAGCCTTTGTGTGTCCAAGTGCTTCCTAACATCTCTCCTGAATGGCTGGCCCCTAAATCGCAGACTATGTCTCAAGGTCTAGAATTGCTAACAAATCAAAATAGTTTATCTATATCTTCCCTGTCTTTTCCTCATGAAGTATTTGAGCAAATCACTCTTTAACCCTCAAAATTCCAGAGAATTCAGCTATTAGCTGTTCAATGAAGTTCTCTTACCTCCTGTCTTTAACAGTCCAACTCAGTTATTCTCTCTTCCACTTCTTCCATTGAGCAGAAGATACAAAATTTTGAAAACACATACCAACAGATTCAAGAACAGCTTCTTCCCTGCTGTTATCAGACTTATGGACAGACCTCTCATACATTAGAGGTGTGGATCGTTGGGCCGATGGACCTGTTTCCACACTGTTGGGAATCTAATCAAATCTTTCTTTGCACCTTCTCTGTCACTGTAACACTATATTCTGCATTCCATTCTATTACCCTGATGTACTTAAGTAAGGAATGATTTGTCTGGATAACACACAAAACAATACTTTTCACTGTATCTTGGTACAAGTACTTCACACAGAGGGTGGTGGGCATTTGGAACGCATTGCCAGCAGAGGTGGTAGAGGCAGGCAAGGTAGATTCATTTAAGATGTGTCTGGATAAATAGGTGGGGAGTAGAGGGATGCAGATGCTCAGGAACTGACCGACAGGTTTAGAGAGTACATTTGGATCAGCTCAGGCTTGGAGGGCTGAAGGGCCTGCTCCTGGGCTGTAAATTTTCTTTGTTCTTTGTTCTTATGTGACAATAATAAATCAAATTAAATCAAATCATTCTTCCCAGCTTCTGATATTTAACACATATTCACAAACAGATTCTAATTTGCTGTCCTATCCCCTTCTGCAGAGCCAGCTCCCTCTTCTTTACATCCTCGATCAATCCTTTCAAATCTTACTTTACATTGCTTCAAAATACTCTCCTCACACAGGGATTGAAATGGCTCAGTGGTTCCAGCTGGGTTATTTTGTCTTAGTTTGCTCCAATGATAATATGTTTGACCTAGTGTCATCTCTCACTACCACCTTCCAGCCCTGAATTGTCCATACTTCAGAAACAGATACCTGCCTTTGGGATTCGAGAGAGTTTAAACCAAACTACAGGCCAATGTCAACTCACACGTTTCACTACGTCAAATGATAATCCATCTGATCTGACAATCTGTTATTCATTTATTGCATAGTTAAAGTTTTCCTCAAAGTAAGATATTTGGAATATAATCACGCACAAATTTGCTTTCTTTAATCTGATCCTTATTGTATTTCAGAGATTGACTGAGACACAGCAAATTCTGGAGAAATGCAGGTGAGCGTTACACACGGAGAACACTCCAGGAGTAGCACACCAAATGGTACACGGCACACATGAGAACATGCATGGGAATTACACGCTAAAACACTCCAGGTACCATTCACTTGTATCACCCAGTTGTGCTCAATGGCCCACACTGGCTCCCACCCCAGCAATGTCTTTTTTAAATGAATCTTACATTCGTTTTCTTGCTTTCAAATCCCTCCATGACCCCAATCCATCTCTGTAAACTCCACAAATCCCACAGCCCTCTGAGATCTCACCATTCTCACCACTGACACGCCCTATTCTCAACAGTCCAGGTTTGGAAACCAGCAGCTGAGTGGGGCATAAGCTGAGGAATTCCTGCTCCCAAACGCTCCAGCTCTCTTTCTCATCCTTTAAGCAACTGCTTAAATCAGGTGTCCAGAGTTTCGGTCATCTGAACCAACATCTCCTTATCTGATTTAGCATTGAATTGTATTGTGTCATAGAGTCACACAACATGGAAACCAGTCAAACGGGTCCATGCTGACCATGTTCCCAAACTAACCTAGTCCCAGCTGCCTGCGTTTGTCTCACATCCCTCCAAACCTTTCTTATTCATGAACTTAACCAAATGTCTTTTAAAGATTGTAACTGTACCTGCATCCATCACTTCCTCTGTCAGTTCATTCCACAAACGAACCACTCTGTGTAAAAATGTTGCCCCTGATCTCCTTTTTAAAAATTTTTCCTCTCAGCTTAAAAAATATGCCCCCTCATTTTGAACTCCCCATCCTAGGGAAAAGACCCTTACTATTCACCTTATCTATGCCCCTCATGATTTTATAAACATCTATAAAGTCACCCATCAACCTCCTACGCGCCAGTGAAACAAATCCCAGCCTAGCAAGCCTCTCCTTGTAACTCAAACACTCTATTCCCAGCAACATCCTGGTAAATCTTTTCTGATCCCTCTCCAATTTAATATTATCCTTCTTATAGCAGGGTGACCAGAACTGGATACAATATTCTACAAGAGGCCTCACCAATGTTTTGTGCAACCGCAACATGACGTCCCAACTCCTATACTCAAAGGACTGAGCAATGAAAGCAAGCATGCTAAACACCTCCTTAACCACTCATAACTGCCTGTGACAAATTTCAAAGAATTATGTACCTGAATCCCGAGATTTCTCTGTTCGACAACATTTGGGCCCTATCAAAAATTGTGCAAGTCCTGCCTTGTTTGTTTTACTAAAATGCAATACCTCGCATTTATCCGAATTAAACATTATCTGTTCACTCTTTGGCCCAACTGATCAAGATCTCTTTGTAGTCTTAGATAACCTTCTTCACTGTCAATTTTGGTGCCATCCACAAACTTACGAACCATGCCTCCTAAATTCTCGAGATTGTTTATATAAATGACAAACAGAAATGGACCCAATACTGATCCCTGTGGACACCGCTGGTCACAGGCCACCAGTCCGAAAAACAATGATCTACCACCACCTTCTGCCTCCTACCATCAAGCCAATTTTGCATCCAATTGGTAAGCTCTCCCTGAATCTTGTTTGATGGTACTGCTCTGTAGCCTCCTGTAATGTCCTGCCATGTTCATGGTGTTCTGTGAATGCATATTAGACTCTGAATACAGGTTATGATATGTTCCAGGGACAATTGATTTACGTTGAAATCAAACTCAATGGAACCATGCTGATTGCTGGTCATTCCTTTTGCACACAACTAGTGAGCAGGCTTCTCAACTACGGAAGGCACCATAGCTGAGTCATTACCTATTCAATGCCTTCAAAAGGATACGCTCAAGTTATAATAAGTGAGTACCGGTCAGAAGTGGCTGATCATCACTGTCGCTGGCACCGTGTGCACAGTGATCGGTGAAGGATTCTGAGATGGTGCTGAGGACATCCGCCACTGGTTTAAAGTACTCACTCTGAGTTGAGTTCATTGTGACAGTGAAACACAACACTGACTTCACAGAAGGACACCAGAGCTGAGCCAGACATTCAATAGCAGCAAAATAAATAAAAAGCTTTCAAGTCCTGGAACTTACAGAAGAGCCATTCAGCAGACCATCTCTCTTCAAAAACACATCAGACAATGTAAATAGCACTAGCTGCCTTGGAGTTATTTCCACAGTGACAGCTCTGGATGCTAGGCAACCCTTGGCACTCTGCTTGACCTTTCCCTCACTGTGACCCTTGTTAAACCGTAGCTGAAGACAATTATTTCTTGGCATTTGTTTTCCTTTGGTTAGGGGGCCACAGAGTTGGACACAGACTCTGTCAGAGCTGTCTGCTCCAGCCTTTTACAACAATTGCTGCTTGTAAAAGGAGAGGGGGGGGAGTGTGTGCTTGGGGGGAATCGGTGTTTGGTTTGAACACAGGCCTAATCTCCGATTAGACGACACCAGTCTCTTGCTGTTGTTGGAAGCTTGTTCAGAGAGGCAGCTGCAGGGAAGACGACATTGCTGAAAAAATAGGCCTGAAGGATTTCCTCAGCTCCTCATCCCCCTGAAAAGGAGAGTGGAATATGAAAGACATTTGAATTGCTACACACAGAAGGCTGTCAGCTGTGGGTCAATGGGTTACATTCTCACTTCCGAGACACTGAAGCTTGTGGGTGAAGACTTAAGGGCCTAACCTAAGAAGAATCCCAAGACTGAGAGAGTTCTGCACTATCAGAGGTGCTGACTTTAAACCAAGAAACCAAGGCCCTGTCTCCCTTTTCCACGTTGATGCTCCCTGAACTGCTAAGTGTATCAAATGTTTTCAGTTTTTATTTCAGATTTTCAATCTCCACAGTATTTTGTTTTGGATTTTCTTTTGGAGGTTTGTTGAAGGATATTAGCCAGAACAACATGGGAGAAATTGCTGAGATTTTTCAAATAACCCATGAATCCTTTGACACTAAAGGAGAAGGCAGACAGAACCTCACCTGAAGGTGTTCATCAAAATGCAGCACCTCCAACAATTCTCCTCTGACTCCAGCTGATGGTGACTAGACTCCTCCTGGTCCCACCCAACCCCAGTGCCTGTTAAAATCAGCACGTTACTTTTAATGGACTCTCCTTCCTTCCCATCACAAAATGTCAGTCAGTTGAAGGTAAACTCTCAAACAGATTCCAATAACTGTACATACACAAGATTGCAAAGTGTTTCTGTCTCAATTTGTTGTTTAGTAATATTCTTAACTCTGATTTGCTGTGTTAGGCCACAGTCCAAGACTGGAATATATCACCTGGTGAAACACCATGAGATAACATTGAGAGAGACCCTGTGATGTCAACCAGACAAGGTGATAAGCTGAAATCCCATTTGTTCACTCAGACCATTGTTTAAGATCCTGAGGTATGATTAGAAGAATGGTTCTTCCGCTGTGTTACTCCTTCCTCCAATTGCTTAATCAATACCACCATAAGAAGATTAACCAATCATTTATCACCCACCGATATGGAGGATCATGCTATGAGCAAAATTATCTTATTGCATTTCCTACATCATAATAGCCCTGTATGTCAAGGCAGGTGATTGTATTTGAAATGATTTGGGATCACTGCAAGAAGCTTGTGAGAAGACTTTGTGTATGGTTTATATTTCAATTCATATTGATGTAAACTCATGGTTCTAGTCGTGTGAGGATATTCCTGAGCAGCACTATAAAGGGGCCATTAATTAATTGCAAAAAAACACACTTTCTCTCAGACATTCTGTCCTTCTCTGATTTCTCTCCTCTCCAGATTCTGCCAACAGTCCCCAGACACCTCATTTATCACAGTCAGTTAAACTCATGTGTACAACTGGTTGAAGACTGATAACTATCGCGGAGGGAGGAGGGGTAAGGTTGTGGGGGTGGCTGACTGAAGAGGAGGGGAGAGGCCGACATGTCACATTCCTCAGGAGGTCACTGCCACTACCCTTCTCCTCACAGCAATAAACTTTTGCAGCATCATGGCTTCGTTCATCTGTTCTTGGCTAAACAGCCCACACCCTCTGTCCCCCTCTCCTATTTTTAAAAATACAAAGTTGACTGAGATTTATAAAGATTTGCAGAAGCTAAGCAAAGATTGTTGGAGGGGGAATAAAAGGAAGAATGCTTTGTTTTCTGACACCTAGTCTGTAAAGAAAATATTGAATAGTGTTCAGGGATTTGCGAGTAACCCCAGGCAGAATGTTAAGAATCTCTGCAAGACATGATTCACTTCAAAGCAGAATGCAGCCATTCTAGGACTTGGCTCAGCTGGGGTGCATTACAATACTGAATGTCTTCTCATGTAAAAGTTTATTTTATTATTTTTGATCATTTTGTTAGGTTTTTGCTGCTTTTTTTCTCCTCTTTTGAACTTTCCAAGTTCTGCAGCCCATGGGGTAGAATTTGATAAATGTATTAAATTCTTAGTGTTAAATTCTCAGCGTTGGATGTTTTTCTGAGGGAGGGTGGGTGATGTTCTTGCTGATTGTGATACTGAATGATTCATTACCATGTAACCCCATGTTGTAGCTGCCACAGAGAGAGTCACACAGCGACCTCAGTCAGATTCAAATCTCACTCCATCCTTGAGCATCAGCTACCATTCCACTCTGGGGCAGAGTTGTCTCCAGTTCAATGAGTTTTTAAACTGAACTGCTTGTTAGACGAGGTTAAAGATCCCATGGTTCTCTTTGAAGGGGAATTCTCTCCAGTGTCCTAGCCAATATTTATCTCTCAACCAACCTCACTAAAAAAGATTATACAGTCATGAAACTCATTTGTTACTGGTGGGACAATGCTGCCTGCAAATTGGCTTCATTTCAAAACTAATTCATTAACTGTGAAGCACATTAGGATAGTCTGAGGACAAGACAGCCTTTTTTTATCCTGGCAAGTTCTTTCTTGTTGGACTGCACAGAGTGAACTGCTGTTGGCTCTGATTTTCCATTATGGGACCCTGTGCCAGGAATAGATTAATCAAGACCCTGACTGTACTCGCCTGGACATCAGATGAGGACAGACTTGGAATTCAGTTTGAAGTTTTCCAATGTCAGATGGCCTAGTCACCTTTAAGAAGGCAAAATTATTCTTTATGTTCTTTCTCTCCATCACCAGCACCGATTACCTCCATGACCATAACATATCCCAACTCAGCCATTGCCCAACCCACTTCCATCCAAGCACTTTATCACCACTGGATTCGATATTTCAAGGCTCTCCTGGCCAGACTACATTGTTTGTAAAATTAAGCCCATCCAAAAGTCCAAATGTTGCATCTGAACTTGCACCAGCTTTCGTTTAACAACCTGTTCAGCCTTTTCTGACTGACATTCCATCCCAACTCCACAAAACTCGACCTTTCTCCCTAATTCTGTCATCCTCTTCATTGCAATGGCCCCTTTGCCCTATCTCTAACTCCCTGTTACTTTTCATCTTAAGTGTTGTAGAGACCCTTCTCCTGTGCTTCACCTAAGCCACCTGATATCACTAACACTCCCTTCATTAACTAATGTCATTGTCTCTTCAGATCCTTGGCCTTAAGCTTTGGAAGTCCCCTCTCAGTCACTTTATTACAATACTAATTAGATGTACCTCTAAGATGGAGATTTTTCTCTCTCCCTCCCTATTTGCTCCATCATTTGGTGTCCATTATTTCCCCATCATCCTCTGTGGAAAACACCTGGGATACTTCTAATTGCGAACATCAGGAGCTAGCTGTTGTTTGAGTCTAACTCTGTCCCACAGCCACTATGAAATTAGGAGACTGGCTGCAGTGGGGGAGGCAGACACTGTTAATGTCCCTGACAACTGGAAATACCTTTAGTTAAAACATAATGGCAGGACAACAATGGGCTGCTCCAGAGGCAGGAGTAAGCAAAAATACACAAGAAAAATCAAATCTGACAGCAGCCTCTTCAAAGGATGAACTGCTGGTAGGTGCTTTTGTTGTGAGTCTCAATCAGTTCTTGGATTTCTCTGTGCACTGCCCTCAGTTGTAGTATAAAGCCAGATATCTAAGCACACAAGACATCCTAACAAGCTGGTTAATATAAACTGTGTTTGACAGAGGCTGTTTAATAATGTACATGTACACACACAGAATGTTTATCTGACCTGACTGTAGATCCAACTACACTCGCTGTCTCTTCACTACTTGGGATATTTGATGTCTTACATAATTCTGAATCATCCATCAAAAGGTCACCTGTCATACTTCTCAATGGAATCAAATGATTTGTTATTTGCTTATTTTAAAAGAAAAAAAATACTCCACATTCCTTTAATAGTTCCATTTAAAATAAAGAACTGCCCAAAATGGATCAGAGTTATACTGCCCAGGAGGCCCACTGGTGTATGGTGAGTTAGATGTAGCAGCTGCTGGCTCTCACTTAGGGAACACATTTCAGTTCCTGGTCCAGTTTGTGTCCTGGTAGGAGACGTGGCAAATTGTTGCAACTTTCCCATCACCAGTGCCCACACAGGCTCAGTTTAGGGGCATCTGCTTGGTGATCAGCGGTGGGAATCCTACTGATCCCAGAGGCAGATTTGGTGCTGCTGAACTGAGATCCCTGCTCAGGCAAAAGGATCTGAGGCACTGAGATGATCTTGGCTCCCTTGTAGTTGGTCAGGCCACTCACCCTCCCAGAGGTTAATGTATGATCAATTTCCCAAGGCAGATTTGGCTATGGGCCAAATGCTGGAAGGTGGGATGAGAATAGGGGAGTGCTTGTTTTTGACTGGTGCCAGTTTTAATGGGTTGAAAGGCTGTTTTCCCTGGAGAATTGGAGGCTGAGGTTGACCTTATAGAGGTTTATAAAATCAAGAGGCATGGATAGGACAAATAGACAAGGTCTTTTCCCTGGGGTAGGGGAGTGCAGAACTAGAGGGCATAGGTTTACGGTGAGAGGGGAAAGATACAAAAGGTACCTAAGAGGCAACTTTTTCATGAAGAGGGTGGTGCATGTATGGAATGAGCTGCCAGAGGAAGTTGGTGGAGGCTGGTATAAATATAATATTTAAAAGGCATCTGGATGGGTATATGAATAAGAAGGGTTTAGAGGGATATGGGCCAAGTGCTGGCAAATGGGAGTAGATTCGGTTAGGATAGGTGGTCATCAAGGACTAGTTGGACCATGCTGTACATTTCTATGACTCGATAAACGTGAGGAAGGGAGAGCCAGAGAACAAGGAACAATAATAATGTATGCTTCTCTCTTTTTTTTCCAATTATTGCACTGGAATATATAAAAACAATGTCTCCAAGAATTACTTGATTATGTTAGAATTTAGTTCTGCTGTCTTATGTGATTTTATGATGTTACCCTCAATTACACAAACACCCTATAAATTAGAGTCTGTACATCTGGCTAAGTATGAAGACTCAACCAACAGACTACTTAAGAAATGTTAAGAAAAGGAAAAAGCTGTTAGGTTGAAGTGTCTGTTCCTTTAATAAATCAATCACTTATTTTAAAGAAGTGCAGGGCACTTCCCCAGTGTCCTGACCAATAGTTTCCCTTCAACCAACACCACAAAAACAGGTCATCTGCTCATTTACATGTGGGAGCTTGCTGTGCACATTATAACAACTACTGCACTTTGGGAGCATTTCATTCGCTCTGAGTACTTTGAGATATCCAATGGTCATGAAAAGCACAATATAAATACTCTCAAATACAAGCAAACTACCGTGGATGCTGGAAATCTGAAACTAAAACAGAAAGTTTTGGAGAAACTCAGCAGATCTAACAACATTTGTGGAGAGACAAACACAGTGAATATTTTGAGTCCAGTGTGGCTCTGCTTCAGAGTTGAGTCATATTGGATTCAAAACATTGAATTTCTCTCCCCACAGGTGCTGCTCAGATCTGCTGAGTTTTTCCAGCATTTCTTGTGTTCGTTCTATATAACTGCATGTCATTCTTTACAAAACCCATAGCAGGTTCTGGGAGAGCTGACCTGCGCTTCCTTGAATACTGTCAGCTCCATCGCAGTTTCCCATAGCGTGAAACCCTCGAAATTGTCAGGTACCTCCTCTTGTTCCAGCCACAAGTAGTCTGCTGTTTATTTCCACATTTTCTATCATCACTCCTTGTGGTTCATTCTGTTCAGAGTTCAACTGCAGTGCCTGAGGCTTCCCCTTTCAATAGACATCTATTCAATAAGTGACTGTACTAAATCTGTTAACCAAATTATCACATTAACCGAAACAAACCAACAGTGAAATCTAAAGGAGGAAATTAAAATGAGAACTGACTTAATTGTTCATCCAATAATAAGCACCAGATTTGCTCCTCTGTCAGACTGTCTAAGCCACACAGTTTGGTCGTACCCACTCAGTAACCCAGAGAAATGTGTTACTGACTTTGAGCCCAAATGTTATACCTCGGCAGTCTCTTAGATTTACTTAGATTACTTACAGTGTGGAAACAGGCCCTTCGGCCCAACCGACCTTCCGAAGAGTAACCCGCCCAGAACCATTTCCCTCTGACTAATGCACCTAACACTATGGGCAATTTAGCATGGCCAATTCACCTGACTGGCACATCTTTGGACTGTGGGAGGAAACTGGAGCACCCGGAGGAAACCCACGCAGACACGGGGAGAATGTGCAAACTCCACACAGACAGTCACCCGAATGATACATAAAGAAAATAAATCCACATGGAAGTGGCACACTGGCAAATTGAGGATGTGGCACATGGGGTAACAGTCGCTGAAAACCAGGAAAGGCTACAATTGGGACAATAGGGACAGGCATGACAACACTGATAAGACAGAAAGACAGGCACTTCCACCAACTTGCAGTACTCTAAAGTTCTTTATCATCCAATGGCAGGCTGTTGAAGTGTCGCATAATAAACTCAGCAGTCAATTTGTGCACAGGAAGCTTCCTCACATAGCACCAGATTTAATGATGTTGGTTAAAGCATACAATATAGTGAAGATTAGTGGGAAGCCAGAGGATTAGGAAGCATTTAAAAATCAGCAGAGGATAACTAAAAAGGGTTGAAGGTGGGAGAAGCTGAAATATGAGAGTAAGCTAGTTAGTAATATAAAAGGAGTTTGCAAGAGATTTTTTTTGATATCTAAAAGGCAAGACTGTCACACACCTCCTTCTGGAATGTGCCTACGCAGAAGAAGTCTGGAGAGGAATGCAGTGGTGTTTGTCGAGGTTCGTCCCGAGCAGTGCCGTGACGCGGGACTCCGTGGTCTACGGCCTGTTCCCCGGGACGCACACCGAGACGAACATCAACTGTGCCTGGAGGGTCATCAACTCGGTGAAGGGCGCTCTCTGGGTGGTCCGAAACCTGTTGATCTTCCAGCTGAAGGAGTTGACCCCGACTGAGTGTTGCAGACTGGCACATTCCAAGGTCCAGGACTACATGTTGAGGGACGCGCTGAAGCTTGGGGCAGCTGCCGCCAAGTCACGGTGGGGAAAGACCACTGTGTAACATCTGCCTGCCTGAAGAAGAACAGGGGGCCCACGCAGTCATTTGGGCTCTGCTGACGGCTCAGCTAAAAATGTAATCGTACCGACCTGTAAATAGGAACGATTACTCTGTTTTCGGTATCCAAACAAATGGAATGTTTACATATGTATGGCATGTCCAGTTGTACAGATCATCAAAGTATTTTATGAATAAAGTATATTTTTGAAATTAAAAAAAATCTAAAAGGCAAGAGTGGACACTGGAGCACTGGAAAATGAGTCTGGAGAAATAGTCATGGGGAACAAAGACATGACAGAGGAACTGAGTAGGTACTTTGGTTCAGTTTTAACAGTGGAAAATGACAGCAGCTACCAGAACTTCAAGAGAGTTGGGGGCAGAGATTAATGTAGTGGCCAGCACCAAGGAGAAGGTGCTGGGGAAGCTGAAATGTCTAAAGTTGGATAAATTACCTGGACCAGATAGACTACACCCCATAATTCTGAAGGAGGTAGCTAAGGGGATTATAAAGGCATTGATGGTGATCTTTCAGGAATCACTGGAACCAGGGAGGGTCTCAGAGAATTGGAAAGTGGCTAATGTAACAGACCTGTTTAATAAGGGAGGGAGGCAGAAGACAGGAAACTATAGGCCAGTCAGCCTGACCTCGGTCATTGGTAAGAATTAATTATTAAGGATGAGATTGCAGAGTACTTGTAAACACATAGCAAAATAGGACTGAGTCAGCATGGCTTTGTCAAGGGGAGGCCATGCCTGACAAATCTGTTTGAATTCTTTGAGGAGTTAATGAGCAGATTAGACACAGGAGAAACAGTGGACATGGTCTCTTTGAAGTTCTGGAAGGCTTTGACAAGGTGTACCACAGAAAGTTACTGAAAAAAAGCCCATGGTATTCGAAGAAAATTGCTGACGTAGATAGAAGATTGTCTACCTGCAGAAGGCAGAGAGTGAGGACATAGGGGTGTTTTTCAGGAGTAACAAGTGGAGTTCTGCAGGGATCAGTGTTGGGTCAACAACTATTCACATTATACATTAATGATCTGGACAAAGAAGCTGAGAGTATTGTTGCTCAGTTTGCAGATGACACAAGGATAGGTGGAGGGACAGATAGCGTTGAGGGAGCAGAGAGACTTCAGAAGGACTTGGACAGGCTGGGAGAGTGGGTAAAAAAGTGGCAGGTGGAATACAATGTGGGAAAGGGTGAGGGCATGCACCTTCGTAGGGAGAATAGAGGAGTAGACTATTTTCTAAATGGGGAAAGGCTTTGGAAATCTGAAGCACAAAGGGACTTGGGAGTTCTAGTTTTGGATTCTCTTAAGGTTAACTTGCAGGTTCAGTTGGCGGTTAGGAAGGTAAATGCATTCATTTTGAGAGGGATAGAATAAAAGAACAAATATTTATTGCAGAGGCTGTATAGGATACTGGTGAGACTGCATTTGGAATATTGTGAGCGGTTTGGGGTCCTCTTTCTCAAGAAGGATGTGCTGGTGTTGGAAGGGGTGCAGAGGAGGTTCACAAGAATGATCCTGGGGATGAAAGGCCTGTCACATGAGGAGAGGTTGATGGCTCTGAGTCTGACCTTGATGGAGTTTACAAGGATGGCAGGGGGTGGGGTAGATCTGATTGAAACTTACAGAATCCTGAGTGGCCTGGACAGAGTGGCCATGGAGAAGATGTTTCCACCAGTAGGAGAGACTAGGACATGAGGACAGAGCCTCAGAGTGAAGGGACAACCATTTAGAACTAAAATGAGCAGGAATTTTTTCAGCTAGAGGGTGATTAATCTGTGGAACTCATTGCCCCAGAAGGCTGTGGAGACCAAGTCAATGAGTGTATTTAAGACAAAGATAGACAGGTTCCTGATTATTAAGGGGCTCAAAGGTTATGTGTAGAAGGCAGGAGAATAGGGTTGAGAAACACACCAGCCATGATTGAATGGTGGATCAGACTCGATGGGCTGAATAGCCTCCTAATTCTGCGCTGATATCTTGTGGTATTATGGTCTTGGTTGAGGAATAATTATTGGCCAAGACAACCAAGGTAGAACTCCTTTGATTTTCTTGAGTGCAGTGTCATGGGACCTTTAAGGTCCATGTGAGGGGGAAGACAGAGTGGGTAAAACAGAAAGTAATATGGAAAATAACGATGAGCAAGGATTTACTGCCCAAGGATAAAAGAAAAACTTGGAATTTATAACATGCTTTCCTGAACCACTGAATGTTTCTGCAGCTAATGAAGTATTCTATTAAAGTGTAGTCACTGTTTTAAAGTGGGAAACACAGCACTTGTAAGTGTGCAGCAAAATCCCATAGTCAGCAATGTGATAATGACCAGCTAATCTGCTTTATTTCTGACATTGATTGAGAAATAAATGTTGGCCAAGACACTGGGAATAACTTTCCTGCTCTTCCTCAGCATTGTGCCATGGGATATGAATGGCCTCCTGTGTGTGTTGTAACCATTCCATGGTTCTTTCAGCTTTAGGTTTCATTTCAGGGATTTGACTTGCACCAGCCAGGCCTAACTGATTTAGGCTTCTGAAACAACTGCTGCGCTAGCTACACAAGAAGTTCAAACATTCTGTTTTCAAAGAAGACCTTGCTGTGGCCTCCCGAATCACCCAGACCTCACAGCCATCGCAATCTGCCTTTCTACCACCCTCCCCGTGGCCTGTTCACCACTTCATCCTGTCACTTTGAGTGGAGGCCAGCATCAAGTGTGTGAGTTGTCTGTCTGTAACTTGAATGTAAACATTTTAATAAAGCATTAATTTCAGGCCAGCTTTAGACCCACTCACTAGCCCAGAGCACCTCAACCCCTCCACAGCCTAACCATAAACTGTCTGTGTGTGTGTGTCTGTGTGTGTCTGTGTGTGTGTGTGTCTGTGTCTGTGTGTGTGTGTCTGTGTGTGTGTCCTAGCCAACATCCGAACTAATTCAGTCTTACTATAGTCTCAACAATTTTTTATTTGACAATACTATGAGTCATTGCAAAGAATTATGACTTTCCCAGGAACTATTTTAATACCTTCGCTTCATCTAATCACGGTTGATATCCATTTTATTTCAGTGAAATAAGTGAGGTTTGAATTTATTGCCTTCAAGATTCAGTGATGGCTTTCAGCAACCCAGGCTCCACATTTCAGGAGGGTTCACACCTCTCAAACACCAGATCCCATCGGACAGACATATCAATTCAGAGCAGACAGAAATCATTTGACCCCTTGAACCCACTCAGCCATTCATTAAGATCATGGGTGATCTGTTTGTGTTTCTAATTCCACATTCCCATCTCTCCCCAAAACCATTGATGCCCCCATCCTGACAAGAATCTATACGGCTCCACTTTAAACATATTCAGTGACCTACCCCTTCTGAGGCAGGACGTTCCAACCCTCTGACAGAAAAATTCCCCTCATCACTGTCCTGAAAGGGTGACCCCTGATTTTTAAACAGTGCCACATCATTCTTGGCTGGCCCACAAGAGGAAACATCCTTCCCACACTCACGTTGTCAAGATCATTCAGGATCCTATACACTTCAATCAATCACCCCCCTCACTTTCCTAAACTCCAGCGAAAAATAGCCCAGTCTTTCCAACCTTCCCTCATCAACAACCCACTCATTCCAGGAATCAATCCAGTAAACCTTCTGTTAAACCCCTCCAATATATTTAGATCCTTCCTTTAATAAGGAGACCAAAAACTCCGCACTTTATTTCAGATGTGATCTTATCAATGCTCTGTGTAACTGAAGAATAATCTCCTCACATCAACAACACCCCCGCCACTCACACACACATGCATGCGCATGCACACACTCATGTACACATAGACACACTCATTCATTCATACACACACACACACACACTTAGATACGAGAACCAGTGAGTGCTCCTTCAGTTCCGGCACTTGGGAAAGACCTCAGGAGGAGGTTGGGATTGGGTGGAGAAGGGAGGCCACTGTGCAGGTCCAGAAGAGAACTCCGATTCTCATGTGGAAGGTAAATATAGGTACACCTTCAAACGTTTTGATTCTTTCTGTCTTGGGGTGTCTGGGATTTGCTTTTGACTGGCCTTGCTAGGAGACCACACAGAGGCCTCTGGTTAATATACATGAAGAGCCCGGTTACATCATCGGAGACTAATTTTCACATATTGAAGCAGATCCAAAATGTTTTTTCTACATTGCTCATACAAGCAGATTAAATTCAAAGCCTGGGGAAAGAGAGGAGAACATTGACAGGGAAGTGCTCTGATCAATTTAATTGCTGAATTGTTGAGCGGCTGGGCAGGGTTAAAATTGCTCTGTCAAGTTTGCCAAGTTTCAATGATGGCTGTTCAAACAGCAATTCATCACGTCGCGCTCAACTCATTGTGAGTGTTCAGTACAATAATGCATCATCTCTCGCTGACAAACTGTCCCAGAGAGGGCCATTAGCAGAATCATTGGCAAGATCCTTCCATTTTTAATTTCTTTTATGGAATGTGGGCATCTGGCAAAGCCAATATTTGTTACTCATCCCTAATTGAGCTTCAGATAAGTTCAGAATTATCCACATTGCTGTGGGTCTGGAGTCACATGGAGGCCAGACCACATACAGATGGCAGATTTCCTTCCCTAGATGGTGTTAGTGAACCAGATGGATTTTTAGAATAGTTAATGAAATTAGTGACATTACTCCTGAAATTAGTTTTCGATTCCTGGTATTTATTGGTGAACTGGTTAAATGCTAAAGCTCTACTCTATGCTACTTCCTCCCCACCACTACCCTCCTCTCATTTATCTCTCCACCCTGCAGGCACTCTGCCTCTATTCCTGATAAAGGGCTTTTGCCTGAAACTTTGATTTTCCTGCTCTTTGGATACTGCCAGACCTGCTGTGCTTTTCCAGCACTACTCTAATCTAGAATCTGGTTTCCAGCATCTGCAGCCCTTGTTTTTACCAAAATACTACAGCTGCTGTGTTGGGATTCGAACATGTATTTCTACAGAAGTAGCCTGGCTTGCTGGATAGTTCACCCAGAGATATCACCATGACCTCACTATCTCCTACTGTATATGAAACAATATAAAAACTCTGCTTTCCTTCCACAGATGCTGTCAGACCAGCTAGTTCTGCTTTTGTTGAATATAAGACATGTCTCTGTGAAGGAAACAGCCTCTTGAAAGGTGTGATCCTATCGAGGAATCAGCCCTGTGGTGCTAGCTCAAGGTTCTAGATATCTGAACTAATGATAATATCCAAGAATTACAATGGTTACACAGCAGAGCCATTCCTCACCCATACCCATTTGGCAACGATCTTAGTGCCTGGACTATTGTAGCACCTCACTGTTTTTGAAACTAATCCCGTAGTCACCTCCCGTGCTGAACCTGGAAATATATTCTGCACATTAATCATTCCTATTGTGTAGGAAATTCCTTATATCAGCTTTAAAATAGCCTTTTACTAGTTTGAACCTCACGCTACTCCTTCAGTTTAATTTGAAGCCATATCCCAGTTACAGTTTCTTTATTTCCGTAACAATGTATAAGATCATCTGTCATACTTAATTTTCAATTCTCCCCCTAAAACAGATTCTGACACTGGGATCATTCCTGTGACTGTTCTCTGATTGCCTCGAGCAATAGAATATTTACTTTACAAAAGACTGTGGACGCTGGAAATTTGATTTAAAAACAGAAATTTCTGGAGAAACCCAGCAGGTCTGGCAGTGTCTGTGGAGAGAAACCAGAGTTAACATTTCGAGTCAAGTGACCTGTCTTTGGAACATTTATTTTGTTCAATTCTTGTCAGTTGTACACCTCTGTCCAACTTCAATCTAACTATGCATGGTCCCACTGGCTAGAATTGGACTCAGCGCCCAATTGGGGAATATTCCATGCAATTCAATGACAAATTCCTTTGAGCTGGTTATGCTGCTGAATTTGTGATACAGGTGGTGGCTCAATGGACCCAGTGCCTTGCATAGGTCCAAGGAGTGGAGGCTGGGGGATGTGTGAGCATCACATTCTCATTAACATTGCAGAGAAATACAAGAGCAGGTTTCCCAAAAGGGTTAATTAAACTGGCAGAGTGCTGCTGACTGGCTGGAAATTACTGTGAATAATGGGGTGTTAAAAGAACCCATTTAGACCAACAATTTACAGATTAACATTTCAAGAGGTGAAGACTGGACCCATTAATCTCCTCTTAAATCATTCATACTGCCTGCCTGTCTGACACACCCCAGAGACTGCCCCTTCGGTAGATGTGCAAGCAATTTTACTCAACTGCAGAGCACATGAAACTTGAGGTGTTGTCCCAAAGTTGTCAACACAACCACATATAAATCTCACACTATGGGTGTGAAGACCCACACGGACACCTCTCAAACCAGGAGCCAGAAATCCTTCCTTTTCATTGGTTCCTCCATCTACTGGCAGTGACTCAATGGCTGGCATTTGTGCTTCTCAGTCAATAGGTTGTTGGTTCAACTCCCACTCAATGAGGGACATGGGTACGTGATTCATATACTGGCACTGAAGGTTGCCCATAGAGGCCTCGCAAGGCTGATCCCGGGTATGGACGGACTGTCTTATGTTGCGAAGTTTGAGACTGGGGTTTAGAAGAAAGAGAGACGACCTCATAGAAGACTCTTAGGGAACTTGACGGGTAGCTGGGGAGAGATTGTTTCCCCTTGTGGGAGAGTCTAGGACCAGAGGGCATCATCTCAGAGTAAGAGTTACTCAGTTAGGACAGAAATGAGGAAGAATTCTCTCTCTCACAATGTAGTGCATCATTAACCACAGAGAGCTCTCAATGCTGAGTCATTTAATATATTCAAGGCTGAGTTAGAGAGATTTAAAATTAGAAAGAGAAAAAGCAAAATATTGTAGATATTTGGAAACCTTAAATAAAAACTGAAGCTGCTAGAGAAACTCAGTGGGTCGGGCAGCATCTGAGGAGAGAGAAACAGTTAACATTCTGAGTCCATTATGACTCCTTCAGAGCAAAATTGGAGAGGGTGCAGAGAATGTAAGTATTGTTACATTTACAATCAAAATGTTTAGTCATTTATCACATTTCTGTTTATTGCAGATGGCTATGTGCAATTTAGTTGCTACGCTTTCTCCATTAAAACAGTCAAACCAATTTAAGAAAATAATTAATTAGCTGCTGGGACCTCTGGAACATCCTAAGATTGTGATTGAAATGCAAGTCTTTCTTTACAGTCTACATTTCCCGAAAAAGGGGACAACTCATTTTTGCAGAAATTGCAAAGTACTTGATTTCTGATCTTGAACCAATCTTTGAAATCCTCCTTATTACCATAAACACTAACTTCCACCTCTATTACATCATCATCCATCTTTGCCCAGATGTAGCTTATCTACAGCTGAATCCTTCTTGGAGACAGTGAGGTCTGCAGGTGCTGGAGATCAGAGTTGAGAGTGTGTTGCTGGAAAAGCACAGCTGGTCAGGCAGCATCCAAGAAGCAGGAAAATCCACGTTTCGGGCCAGAGCCCTTCATCAGGAATGTTCTTTTCCAGCTGAATCCTTCTTTCCTGTTTTTATCATCTTCCAGACTCCTTTATTCTAAAGTTCTCCTGGTGACCTCCCATCCAGTGCCTATTGTAAACGTGAGTCCATCTAAAGCTCTTGATCATTAAAGCTCCTGTGCTTGCTGAGCTATACTGACAATGTCTTTGTTTTCAAATTTCTCCATGGTCTCAACCCTCCCAATCTCTGCAAATTCCTCAACGCTTACAACTTTCACAATCTCTTGCACCTCTTTAAGCTTTTACAACTCTCCCTATCTCTGTAGCATCCTATAATTCTAACCTCTTGAACTTCGATTTTCATCTCTCCATTGGCAGTATGTCTTCAGCTGCTGAATTTTGGCATTCCCTCCCTAAAACTCTCTGCCCATCTTTCCTTTCATTTTCTGCTTAAAACTTACCTCCTTGACCAAATTGTAGTCACATGTTCTAATTTCTCTTCACAGTCTGTCTCTTGTGAAGTAAAAAGTACTTTGACTAAGTTAAAGATGCTATATAAATGCAGACTTAGATTCCCTACAGTATGGAAACAGGCCATTTGGCCCAATACGTCCACACTGACCCTCCGAAGAATAACCCACCCAGACTCATTCCCCTACCCTACATTTACCCCTGACGAATGCATCTAACACTATGGGCAATTTAGCATGGCCAATTCACCTGACCTGCACATCTTTAGATTGTGGGAGGAAACAAGGCAGACATGGGGAGAACGTGCAAACTCCATACAGACAGTCGCCCGAGGCGGGAATCAAACCCAGGTCCCTGGCGCTGTGAGGCAGCAGTGCTAACCACTGAGCCACCAGGTTGTTGTGGAACAGACACCTGCCTTCAAGCACATCCCAAGTCTGGTCCATGCTGAGTTAGCAGATTCCAGCTCAGGCTGCACTTGGCTTCAGTACATCTGGGCTAGGACAAAGGATGGGTTATAAAAATGAAATGGGTCTGCTTCCTGGCCACAGTTGTCATCCAATCAACCCTTCAAGAGAGCCCATTCTCAAAAACTGTAGGTTAATGATTTGTGTGGCAACCTTTATCTAAATAACCTGCTACCTCACAGCACATAGAAACTGTATACAGCACAGAAACAGGCCATTTGGCCCTCAGTTCTGGGTCAGCGTTTATGCTAAACATTAGTCTCCTCTCATCTCCTGCATTTCACCCTATCAGCAGAACTTTCTCTTTCTTTCTCCCACTTATGTTTATTCAGCTTCCCGTTAAAGGTTATAGGAAACTATGAGTCGGAAACATAAACACAGTCCAAGCAGCCTTGTGGAATTTCCCTCTCTCAGTGGAAAAGCAGAGAAAGCTGGGAAGTGAGAGGGAAAGGGAGAGGGACAGCCTCTTAATATTTACAAGAAAACAAATCAATAAACAGGCCACTTCAACTCAAGTGGGTACTTGAATTAAGTGGAAGGTCCCTGGAGTGGAGAACAATTTAACGAGTTACAACCAGCATGAGACTCTTCCCTTTGCAAGTCTGGGATCCCTGTGACTAATCCGAGTGATCCATTACCTGCACACAGCTGTTCCCAGCTGCTGAACTACTGTCTCCTCATCAGAAACATAATTAGCCATGAAAAGCTTGTAAGTATCTCTCTGCAGAAGTCTCTCTATAAGCCTGTTCCTTCACAGTGCAGGGTATCACAGCGTGACTTATTGCAATGCCTCAGGGGACCAAACAGTATAAAATTCAGTTAGTGATGAGCACACTGCAAATTCCAAGGTAAATAGCAGATACTTATTCATGGGCAGTAAACACAAGGTGAATAAAGCATGGCCTGGTGTGAGCTGGAAACTAAATTCTTCTGCATCTTCTGCCAACTCTTTCAACTCCACTCAGCCTTTGGCAATCTCTCATATTTTGTGTAGCATTTGTAAGGCTATCTCTTTTCTTTAGTCCTTTTACATTACTACTTTAGTAAACATGGTGTCATTACAACAACTTGCATCTCTATAGCTCCTTGAATGCAACAAAATATCCCAAGCTACTTCCTAGTCAGGTTATCCATGAATGTCTGACATTGAGCCCAAGGTGCTGACAGCTGGGCTTAGTAAATGAGATAGATTTGTAAAGGAGCAATGAGTCCTGGAGAGGCTTCTAGAGACACTGCTGCCCCGAGGGATGAGAATCAGGAACATGTGAACACAGAGGAGTGGAGAGATCTTGGAGGCAGAGGGACAGAGACAGGTAAGGGGAAGGCCAGTGGAGCTGGGTTGTAGAGTGGGGTTTGGATTTGAACATGGAGCCCAGGTTATTAGCTCAAACATTGGAGTGAAGTTTTGGGCCAAAGTCTGGAGAAAACGCAAGGGCAAACCTGGGGCGGTAAGTTGCAAATATCTTTTGAGAGCTCCCTGCTGCTCAGGTTTGGGTAATGTTTGTGTTGGAAACGGGTTAGCAAGCTGAATTGATCCAATTCCCAGGGCAGAGCCAGTGCGAGTATAACAGCTCCACGATATAAATGCAACGTAGCAAAGCGAAGCACCTTGAAAAACTGCAAAAAAATTGTCTTGTATGAATACGTTTCCTGGCACAACACCATGGATCTGAGGTAATGAAATGGAGATTGAGTGGCTTGGAGGGGAAATATTTGGCTTGGAAAGGAATGAAACATTTTGATGTTATTTCAGGATTAGGAATTCTGTATGATGGGAGTGGATGGGAAGTGAGCTGGTAGATTGGAATTTAATGCTTCAACTGCTCACTTGCTGGGTCAGGTTTGCACTCTGTAACGGCTGCGTTACAGAAGGAATGGCCTGAAATTCAAATTGGTTCATGCTAATGAGGTTCATAGTTCTGTTTTTAAATTCCTCACCACCCCAGATAGGAAGGTGATGCTACACCTCTACAAATCATTGGTCAGACTACATCTGGAGTAATGTGTTCAGTTCTGGGCACCAAATTTAGGGAAGGCTGATTAGACTAGATTCCCTACAGTGTGGAAACAGGTCCTTCGGCCCAACAAGTCCACACTGACCCTCCAAAGAGTAACACACCCAGGCCCATACCCATACCGTTACCCTATATTTACCCCTGACTCATGCACCTAACACTACGGGCAAGTAACCTGCACATCTTTGGATTGTGGGAGGAAACCGGAGCACCTAGAGGAAACCCACACAGACACGGGGAGAATGTGCAAACTCCACACAGAGAGTCACCTGAGGCAGAAATCGTACTTAGGTCCCTGGCGCTGTGAGGTAGCAGTGCTAACCACTGAGCCACCGTGCCATCCATAAAGCCCTGGAGAGAGGGCAAAGGAAGTTTACCAGAATGATAACTGATATGAGCAATTTTAGATACAAGATTAAAGAAGTTAGGCTTATACTCCTTAGAACAGAGAAGTTGAGGTGAGCTTATTGAGGTGTTCAAAATTATGAACAATATTCTGCTTCTACTAGTTGGCATGTCACCTTGGGGGGTGGGGGTCACAATTTCAAGATTGTCAGCAAGAGAGCTAGGAGTGAAATGAGGAGAAACTTCTTTACTCAGTTAAAAACAGAAGTTGCTGGAAAAGCTCAGCATCTGTTAAGGGAAATTTCTACTTTTGTTATTGATTTACAGCGTCTGCAGTTCTTTTGGTTTTTACTCAGAGAGTTGTTAGGGAGAGTGGTGGACGTGGACTCCATAGGAGGTTTTAAAAGAGCGCTAGGTATGTATTTGAAAGTGATGAAGGTTGAGAGCTAAGGAGATAGGGCTAGAGAGTATGACTAGCAGTGTAGCTCTTTGGGAAGCAGGTACAGATGTAATGGGCCGAATAGCCTCCTTCTGTGGTGTAAATTCTATGATTCTATGACTGTCTTCAAACATTATGAATTTGTGGTCATTTCACAGGGTGCCGAGACATTCAGCCTGAATGCATGGACGAGTCAGAAATATACCACCTTGCAGATTGCTGAAGTCTTTAAAAGGCACATTTGGGAGCTGGGTCTGAAACAGGCAAAAGGAGTTTTTTTCCACATTAATGAGAGACTAGCAGCTGCTTAATTCCTGCATTACTAGATTAGTTTTCCCTGAGTAAAAACAAAATGCTGCAGATGCTGGAAACCTGAAACAAACACAGAAATTGCTGAAGAAACTCAGCAGGTCTGGCCTCACCTGTGGAGAGAGAAACAGAGTTAACATTTTGAGTCCATCATGACTCTTCAGAACTGAGCCCATTGCACCATGTCCAGCTGCAAACCTGACCAGATTACTAATGAGATGCGTTAAAAAGTTGACTACATTGGCAAACCATGAATTGCCATTCTCTGCCACCTTCCAAACTCCAATAGACACACTTTTGCCCCTTTCACTCCCCCCTTTCAACTTGAGTAGATGGTAGCACACACTGGGTTCAAACTCCTTTCTGAAGACTTCAGCTGATAATCTAGTTTAAGACACAGTGCAGTGCTGTGGAATGCTGCACTGTCATTGGCGTCATCATTTAATCTTATAAACAAGCCACAATGTGAAGGTGAACAAGAATATTCCCCATGTGTCCTGATACCATCACTACCATTGGTAGCACAGATAGTCCACTTATTCAAAAACATTTCACAGCTGGAAAGCACTTTGAGATGTACTGAGATTGTGAAAGCCACCACATAAATGCAGGGTTTGTCTTTGGTCTGACACTTGCTTCCTGCACAAAGCACTCTGAGTTCTGCTGGGTAAGTGTCAGTTATGTGAAGGGCCCTTTAAGGAGTTTAGCAATATTTGAATTGTAAGGTGAGGTCGCATTCTGCAGATTCTGTTTGGGACTGTGAAATTCTGGAATTCCCAGCTCCTGTCAGTTCCCACAAACAAAGGCTCATTCAGAGAGGTTTCTTTTCAGGAAAGGGGGTGGGAGGGGGTGTGGAGGGAGTTGATGTGAAACATGAACAGGGCCAGTACCTCTGTGCTAAGTGAGCAAGCTGACATATCACAGTCCCAACTGGAATCCATATTCATAGTAACTTGTGAGAGACATATCAGAGGAACTCCGAAACCTGCCAGACCAGGTCTCAACAGAATCTAACTGGGTTCTAGAGGTGATTATGAATAGATTTAATTGGAATGAAAATTTTAATTGGAAGCTCCCTTCACTAAATGATAAATACCTTTTAAGAAGAGTTTCCTGCGGTTTAATCGGATTTTTACCGTGAATCACAGTTAACAGAATCGACGCTGTAGCAGCTCTCCTTCTGCACTCAGTCTCACAGATTCTAAAATGAATTACCCACTGACAACATCACCAGGTGATGCTAAAGAAGGAAAGTGAATACAAGCTCTCCGACAGTCAGAAGCAGTCAGTGTCAATTGGACTCCAGCATATGGCAACAGGGCACTGAGCAAACAGTCATCTGTAAACAATGGAAACTGTAGTCCCCGTCAACAAAACGTTATTGATCTGAAACATTAATTCTGTTTTCTCTCCCTCCACATGCTCCCTGGCCTGCTGAGCTTCTCCACCATCTCCTGTTCCTACTCGAGTTCTCTGTGAGTCAGATCCCAGCAATCGCTGCGGAGCTGATTTTATTGAACCAGTTTGACCCGGGTTCTCTGTAAGCTGGGGGCCTTACCCTCAGCCTCACTGAACCTGTTCCCATGTCTATGTTTTATTTTCCCGCCCAGCCTGTATCTGACACACATGGACATTCACTAACATGGGAGAAGGAATTCCTGAGTCAAGAGTGTGGTGCTGGAAAAGCACAGCAGGTCAGGCAGCATCCGAGGAGCTGGAAAATCGATGTTTCAGGCAAAAGCCCTTCATCAGGAATTCCTGAACCAAGGCCTATCCACATTCTGTCTTTCTTGTCTGATCTGGAAATGAAACACTAACTGCCTGAGGGCACTTTGATACTTAGTCAAACCCAAAGATATCAGCCAAATGTTCAGGATTAATGTCACTCGAATGTGGGCAGGGATTTAAAATTTATTCAGCATAGACCAGGCGCAGTTTACCACAGCGGCACACAGTGCAGATCACTTCACATTGCAAATCAGCCTGTTGGTTCTGGGGCACCTGAGAACACAGCTACACATCATTGGCATCAATGGGCAAGAGCAGCCATCAATCACTAGCAATGTCCTGGAATACGGAGACCTTCGTATGGAGTTCCACCAGGACGATAACCTCTCCATTGTGGTGAAAACCATGAAGAAGCTCATAAACCTGAGGTCACACCCAGATACAGCTTTCTCTGGGCGGGAATGGGGGTGGGTCACATTTCACTCATGTGAGTTTTGAGGAGGCAGCTGGCCATTTAATATGTAAACAGTCCAATCGGGGAAGGGGTTATGGTTTTGGGAAATGAGCCCGGCCGGGGGTTGTATTTCAGGATTAGTGACCATAATCCCATGAGTTTTAAGATATTCATGTTTAGGGATAACAGCAGTCCTTGGATGCAGGTGTTAATTTACGGGAAGGCAAACTACAGCAATATTAGACAGGAACTGGAGAATATTGACTGGAGGCTGCTGTATGAGGGTAAATCCACATCAGACATGTGGGAGTATTTCAAACAGCAGTTCATAAGAGTTCAGGAGTGGCATGTTCCTGTGAGAATGAAGGATAGCTATGGCAAGTTATGTGAACCTTGGATGACCAGGAATGTTATAACCTTGGTCAGAAAGAGAAAGGAAGCTTGCATAAGGTCCAGGAGGATGGGAACTGATGAAGCCCTTGAAATATATAAGGCAAGTAGGAAAGAACTTAAACAAGAAATTGGAAGGGTCAAAGGGGGTTATGAAAAGTCATTAGCAAACAGGATTAAGGAGAAGCCCAAGGCCTCTTATATATATAAAAAAGGGTAAATTGGGAAAGGGTTGGCCCACTCAAGGACAAAGGAGAGAATGTGTGTGTGGAGCCAGAAGGGGGAGGTGAGGTCCTAATGAATACTTTGTGTTGGTCTTCACTAAAGAGAAGGAATTGGTGGAGGATGATCTCAGGGAAGGGAGTGTCGAGTTTCTAAGCTGAGTTGTTATTAAAAAGGAAAAGGTGTTGTATATCTTAAAAAGGTATCCCAGAATATTGAGGGAGGCAAGAGAATAAATTGCTGGAGCATTGATAGACATCTTTGTATCCTTTTTGGCCACAGGTGAGGTCCCAGAGGACAGGAGAATTGCCAATGTTGTCCCACTGTTAAAAAAGGATAGCAGGGATAATCTGGGAAATTATGAGGCTTGTTATCCTCATGTCAATGAGAGGGAAATTATTGGAAAAGATTATCAGGAAAAGCTCCAGACGTATTTAGAAGCAAACAGATTCATTAGCGATAGACAGCATGGTTTAGCGACAGGCAGCATGGTTTAGTGATAGACAGCATGGTTTAGTGATAGACAGCATGGTTTAGCAGCATGGTTTAGCGATAGACAGCGGGGTTTAGCGATAGACAGCATGGTTTAGTGATAGACAGCGGGGTTTAGCGATAGACAGCATGGTTTAGCGGTAGACAGCGGGGTTTAGCGATAGACAGCATGGTTTAGCGATAGACGGCATGGTTTAGCGATAGACGGCATGGTTTAGCGATAGAGAGCATGGTTTAGCGACAGACAGCATGGTTTAGTGATAGACAGCATGGTTTAGCGATAGACAGCGGGGTTTAGCGATAGACAGCATGGTTTAGCGATAGACAGCATGGTTTAGCGGTAGACAGCATGGTTTAGCGATAGACGGCATGGTTTAGCGATAGACAGCATGGTTTAGCGATAGACGGCATGGTTTAGCGATAGATGGCATGGTTTAGTGATAGGCAGCATGGTTTAGCGATAGACGGCATGGTTTAGCGATAGACGGCATGGTTTAGCGATAGATGGCATGGTTTAGTGATAGACAGCATGGTTTAGCGATAGACGGCATGGTTTAGTGATAGACAGCATGGTTTAGCGATAGACAGCATTGTTTAGCGATAGACAGCATGGTTTAGCGATAGACGGCATGGTTTAGTGATAGACAGCGGGGTTTAGTGACAGACGGCATGGTTTAGTGATAGACAGCATGGTTTAGTGATAGACAGCATGGTTTAGCGATAGACAGCATGGATTAGCGATAGACAGCGGGGTTTAGCGATAGATAGCATGGTTTAGCGATAGACAGCGGGGTTTAGCGATAGATAGCATGGTTTAGCGATAGACAGCGGGGTTTAGCGATAGACAGCATGGTTTAGCGACAGACAGCATGGGTTAGCGATAGACAGCATGGTTTAGTGATAGACAGTATGGTTTAGTGATAGACAGCATGGTTTAGTGATAGACAGCATGGGTTAGCGATAGACAGCATGGTTTAGTGATAGACAGCATGGGTTAGCGATAGACAGCATGGTTTAGCGACAGACAGCATGGGTTAGCGATAGACAGCATGGTTTAGCGATAGACAGCATGGTTTAGCGATAGACAACATGGTTTAGCGATAGACAGCATGGTTTAGCGATAGACAGCATGGTTTAGCGATAGACGGCATGGTTTAGTGATAGACAGCGGGGTTTAGTGACAGACGGCATGGTTTAGCGATAGACAGCATGGTTTAGTGATAGACAGCATGGTTTAGCGATAGACAGCATGGTTTAGCGATAGACAGCGGGGTTTAGCGATAGATAGCATGGTTTAGCGATAGACAGCGGGGTTTAGCGATAGATAGCATGGTTTAGCGATAGACAGCGGGGTTTAGCGATAGACAGCATGGTTTAGCGACAGACAGCATGGGTTAGCGATAGACAGCATGGTTTAGTGATAGACAGTATGGTTTAGTGATAGACAGCATGGTTTAGTGATAGACAGCATGGGTTAGCGATAGACAGCATGGTTTAGTGATAGACAGCATGGGTTAGCGATAGACAGCATGGTTTAGCGACAGACAGCATGGTTTAGCGATAGACAGCATGGTTTAGCGATAGACAGCATGGTTTAGCGATAGACAACATGATTTAGCGACAGACAGCATGGTTTAGCGATAGACAGCATGGTTTAGCGATAGACGGCATGATTTTGTGCAGGGGAGGTTGAACCTCACTAACTTGCTTGAGTTTTTTGAGGAGGTGACGAAGGTGATTGATGAGGGAAACGCAGTTGATGTTGTCTACATGGACTTCAGTAAAGCCTTTGATAAGATCCCTCATGGCAAAAGGTGAAGTCACATGGCATCAAGGGTGAGCTGGCAAGATGGATACAGAGCTGACTTTGCCATAGGAGACAGAGGGTAGTGGTGAAAGGATGCCTTTCGGAATGGAGGGCTGTGACTAGTGGTGTTCCACGGGGATCAGTGCTGGGACTGATGCTGTTTGTGGTCTACATAAATAACTTAGAGAAAAATGTAGCTGGTCTAATTAGTAAGTTTGTAGACAATACAAAGATTGGTGGAGTTGTGGATAGTGAGCAGGACTCTCAGAGGATACATCAGGACATAGATCAGTGTGAGGCATGGGCAGAAAAATGGCAGAGGGAGTTTAATCCAGACAAATGTGAAGTGTTGCATTTTGGAAGTTCAGGTGGAAATTATACAGTGAATGGCAGGACCCTTAGAATGATTGCAATATTGATATGCAGAGGGATCTGGGTGTGCAGGCCCACAGATCACTGAAGGTGGCAGCACAGGTAGTTGAGGGAGTAATGATTTGGAGATTCAGGTGTTGGACTGGGATGTACAAAGTTAAAAATCACACAACACCAAGTTATAGTCCAACAGGTTTAATTGGAAGCACACTAGCCTTCGGAGCACTGCTCCTTCATCAGGAGCTAGTGTGCTTCCAATTAACCCTGTTGGACTATAACCTGGTGTTGTGTGATTTTTAACTTTAAGGTCGTAAACAAGGCTGATGGCATGCTTGTCTTCATTGGAAGGGGCATTGTGTATAAGGATAGACAAGTTATGCTGTAGCTTTACAAAACTTTAGTTAGGCCACACTTGGAATATTGTGTACAGTTCTGGTCACCACGCTACCAGAAGGATGTGGATGCTTTGGAGACGGTACAGAAAAGGTTTACCAGGATGTTGCCTGGTCTGGGGGATTTTAGCAATGAAGAAAGGTTGGATAGACTGAGTTTGGTTTCACTGGAACGCAGGAGGTTGAGGGGCGACCTGATAGACGTTTATAGGATTGTGAATAGCATGGATAGAGTGGGAAGTATGAGGCCTTTTCCCAGGGTGGAGGGGTCAGTTACTAGGGGACACAGGTTCACGGTGTCAAGGTGGGGGGATGTTTAAAAGAGATGTGCGAGGCAAGTTGTTCACACAAAGGGCCTGGAACACGCTGCTAGAGGAGGTGGGGGAGGACACAATAGCAACATTCAAGAAGCAGCTGGATTAATACCTGAATAGGAAGGGAATAGAGGGATATGGATCCTGTAAGTGAAGACAGTTTTAATATGGAAGGGCAAAATGTGTTAATGCAGGCTTGGAGGGCCGAAGGGCCTGTTGCTGTGCTGTATTGTTCTTTATTCTTCTTTGTTCTATTGAAGTTCTCAGCTGCTTCTGGAAAGGTATTGGGGTGGGTGCTGGGATTAAGGGGTCCTGAGGGGCTAGAGGGATGTTTGGTGCTTAATGTTAAAATTTTGGGCATGATACCAAAACCATGAGACACGCCTTGCACCCATCCACCTTTGCAGCAGCATCTTCCACACACACACTCCAGGGCAACCTGGCCCAATTTCTAACAATGTACTCCCATCGATACTTCTCCTCACCACCACCTCACCCTCGCCCCAACCCCCACCCCACCCTGAGCAGCCCAGATATCCAATATCTACACAGCCACTTCTAAATATCTGGTTTGCAAGTTGGGAATTCTCCCAGCTCTGTGAAACCAACTCCAAAGATGTGCAGGTTAGATGGATAGGTCATAGGAAATGCAGGGTTACAGGATAGGGGTTTGGTCTGGGTGGGATGCTGTTCGGAGGGTCATTGTGGATTCAATAGGCCGAATGGCCTGCTTCCACACTGTAGGGATTCTATGGTTCTAACTCAAGGATGAAATTCCAGATTCTCTTGTAACTAAGGGAAGAAGTCCACATTGCAAATATTGCAATGTTAAAACCATCGCAATCTCAAAGGGATGTATATTGTGATCAGTTTTGGCTCCCTTACTTGAGGAGGGATGTAGTTGTAATGGAGGTAGTTCAGGGGAGGGTCACTAGATTGATTCCAGAGATGAGGGGTTTGTCTTATGAAGAGAGATTGAGCAAATAAGGCTGATACTCTCTGGAGTTGAGAGGGATGAGAGGAGACCTAATTGAGGGATAGACAATGCTGAATAGATGTGGAAAGGATGTTTCCTCATGTGAGGTAATCTAGAACAAGACATCATAATTTTAGGATAAGGTGTAGCAGATTTAAAACAGGGATGAGGAGAAATTACTTCTCTCAAAGGGCCAGGAATCTATGGAATTCACTCCCCCAGAGTTCAGTGGATGCTAGGAATATAAAGGAAGATATAGACAGACTGTTAATTAGTAACAGGTTGAAGGGTTGTGGAGCTGGGCAGGAACGTGGAGTTGAAGCCAAGAGGAGATCAGCCAGGAACGCATTGATTGGCAGAGCAGACTTGAGGGGCTGAATGGCCTCCTCCTGTTCCTACTTCTGATATTCTCAAGGAAAATAGTCACTATTTGCTTATTCAACTGTAAATAGTACTTTCAAAGGATCAGCATGGGTATGATAGACAGAATGGCTCCTTTCTTTGCCATAGGTAACTGTGATTGAGCCTGAACAAGGTGGAAAGCTGATACCAGGATCTCCTCCTGAGCCACAAGATAAACAGCACAACCTACACTGGGCTGGCTATAGATTATTGATTATACCTGAACACTGTAACCCTGGGGAAATTTGCAACGTTTGAGAGATTAGAAGATGTTGAGACAAATTTAGACTTGAGTCTGATAGTTTTTGATTTAAGTGGAAATAACAACAGGGACAGATATATGATGGGCTGCTCACTTAGCTACCTCACACTCTCACATTGAGATCTGAACAATCAACAGATTCCCTCATTGTTTTATCGCCTCCCTCATCCCTTTTAGACTTTGGCCTATCTCAGTTCTATATGAATATATGAAATTGATCAAAATAAAATATTTATTAATGTTCACTGGAAGAAAATCAAGAATATGTTATCCCAAAGTATACCTGTCCTGAGAGTGTATGATGGGGACAGTGTAGAGGAAGCTTTACTTTGTATCTAACCTCATGCTGTCCCTGGCCTGGGAGCGTTTGATGGAAGACAGTGTAGAGGGAGCTTTACTCTGTATCTAACCCTGTGCTGTCCCTGTCCTGGGAGTGGTTGATTTGGACAGTGCAAGGTAGCTTTAATTTCAGTTTATAAGAGTACAGTGAGCTTTACTCTGTGACTAACCCTGTCCTGTACGGGTCCTAGTGGCTTTTGGGATGGTATCGAGGGAACTTTTTTTCAGCTTTATTTTCTGGTTACTTTCAGATTAAACAAGTAGAAAGAGCTTTACTCTGTATCGAACCCAGTACCGTCCCTGCCCTGGGAGTGTTTGATGGGGAGAGAATAGAGAGAGCTTTACTTTCAGTTTACTTTCAGTGAAAAGAGTAGACAGATCTTCACTCCGTACCTAACTCCCTGTCCTGAGAATGTTTGATGGGGACAATGTAGAGAAAGCTTTACTCTGTATCTAACCCCATGCTGTAAATCCTCAAACTATTCCATCAAATTTTTCACGTTTTTCCTTTAACAAAACTATGTTGACTCTGTTTGATTACCTTAAACTTTTCAAAATATCCTACAATTTCTTCCTTCATAACACATTTTCTAAGTGACAGATGTTTGGTTATCAGCCTATAATTTCTGGCTTATCTCCTTCCCATCTTTAACAGGGGTGTCAATTCAGTGGATTTCCAATCTGCTGGTTCCCTCCCAGAGTCCAATGAATTTTGGAAAATTTTGTCCAATGTCTCCATTACCTCTGCAGCCATTTCCTGTACAACCCTCCAGTCATGGGGAAGAGTCTGTCAGTCACAGCTTCACTCTGCACCCACTCTGTTCTAATCTTGGAAAAAAAAGTGAAATGTTCCAATTTGCAAAATTAGTTTCTTCATCTTGAAGATCACATAAAATGGAAATTATTATTACGGGGACAGATGATATGAAGCAATATCATAAATATAATTGCCTCATGTACACAGTGCTGTGTACTGTTAAAGGGAATGGCTGTGAAGGGGTTCATGTTGACCTTCCATTGGCTCCACCCATTCTGTTGATTTCACACATGATCTGTGGGTGGAGCTAAAGCCTTCATTCATTGTAAGAGGAATCCATGTACCTACATCAGCTGCTTAGGGTTCTGTAAATGATGCCTGATTAAATATAGTTGGACATATTGCTATCATGCAAGAAACTTTCTTGTTATTTAAGACCAGTCTCTCCTGTAAAGACTTGACAGTGGTGTACCCTCTGCCTCTAATCACTAGTTAGGCTGAGGACAAAGGAGGATTGGTGGTAGTGAACTACCTCAAACAACTCTTACCCAGTACCAACCACTGGGAGAGGCAGCAAGAAAATACCAGAAGGTGCCAGGAGTAGTCACCTGGGAAAATACCACTGTTTTATTGATGGACAGAGATTTCAGATAATGAAACGGGTGCTTGTCCATTCAGAAACTGTGCAGGAAATGGTTGCATAATGAACAAAACAGCTCAAAATTACATCGCCATATAGTAACCAATTAAATGGGAAGGAATCTAAAATGCACCCCAATCTCTAAGCCAGCATTTTTTTTTGCAAAGAAGGGGTTGCTTCCAAGTTTCCACCTCAACTTGTAAATGAATCACTGACCCAGTCTGATTACAAATCCTCAGATGGGCAGAGAAAGAAACCGAGTGGATTGCTACATTGGGGAATGCCTCACTCTGTAGATAAGGCAACTTTTCAATGCACTTGGACTGTAGTCTCAGAGGCGTTGGTGGTTAACTGAAAAACTGATAATGAATCATTCAATTCAGCAAGTTAGTGTCATTGTTTACTGACCTCTTCCTGACTCTGTATTGTAGATGCCTCCTCCTCAAGCTTTCATACTCTGCCTTCAACAATAACAACTTACATTTCTTCACAACTTCAATATACACTCATCTCCCAAGGTGCACATAATGACATCTTTCCCATCGCTTTCTTCTGTTGCCCTGCAAGTTACAGCTGACACCAGAAGTCCAAATGTGGAGCAATTTTATTCCTTTTAAGTTTAAACTCAAAGATCAAACTATGCAGGCATCAGTAGGTGTGCATCTGGAGTATTGCATTATAAAGATCACATCGTTTTATTTATCTTTATTTTGGATTGTGGATCAAGATGGGGAAATGTCTGCTTTAAACCAAGAACTGTGTAAGGAGTTGCTGCACTTTTCAAAAAAAACTTTCTGTGACTCATTGCAAGTTGTGTTTATGCTGGTATCTTGCTCAAAAAATGAACATAGAACAATACAGCATAGGAACAGGCCCTTCGGCCCACCATGTCTGTATTGACCAAGTTGCCATTGTAAACTAATCCCATCTACCCACACATGGTCCATTTCCCTCTCTCTGATCATGTGTCTGACGAAATACCTCTTAAATGTTGTTATTGTATCTGCTTCTACCACTTCCCCTGGCAATATGTCCCAGCCACCCACCACCCTCTGTGTAAAAAAATTGCCTCGTACATCTCCTTTAAACTTCCCCCTCCCACTTTAAACCGATGACCCCTTGTGTTTGATATTTTCATTGAAGAGAAAGATTCCAGTTATCAACCCTACCACTTATAATTTTATATACTTCATATTATCAGGTCCCCCACAGCCTCCAACGCTCGAGTGAAAACAATCCAAGTTTGTCCAACCTCTCCTTATAGCCAATACACTCCAATCCGGGGAACATCCTGGTAAACCACTTCTGCACCCTCTCCAAAACCTCCACACATTTCCCATAGCGTGGTGACTAGAACTGCACACAATATTCCAAATGTGGTCTAAATTACAATATTCCAAATGTGGTCTAAATTATGTTCTGTGCAGTATGGCTTGCCAACTTTCCTACTCAATGCCCTGAGCAATGAAGGCAAGCATTCTTTACCACTTTATACAGTTGTGTTGCCACTTTCAGCAAGCTGTGGTCTTGCACACTAAGATCTCTCCGTACATCAATGTTCCTAATATAGAATCATAGTAATCCTACAGTGCAGATAGAGGCCATTTGATCCATCGAGTCTGCACTGACCCTTCAAAGTGCATCCCACCCTATCCCCATAACCTCACATTTACCATAGTTAACCCATCTAGCTGACATTCTATGGAGCAATTCACATGGCCAATCCACCCAACCGTCACATCTTTGGAGCATGGGAGGAAACTTGAGTATCTTGAAGACTTCGCTTAGATAAGGTTTCAATTTTCTAAGTTCTAGAGAAAAGACTTCTTGCCTCATAACCTAAACCTTGAAGTCCATGTTGCAGAGGTGCCAATGTTGGATGGGGGTGGACAAAGTTAAAAATCACACAACACCAGGTTTACAAGGATGATACCTGGACTTAAAGGACACACAACACCAGGTTATAGTCCAACAGGTTTATTTGGAAGCACTAACTTTTGGAGTGCTGCACCTGCTGAAGAAGCAGTGTTTCGAAAGCTAGTGCTTCCAAATAAACCTGTTGAACTATAACCTGGTGTTGCGAGATCTTTAAGTCCAGGTATCATCCTTGTAAACCTACACTATATTCCCTCCAAGGCCAATATATCCTTCCTAAAGTGTGGTGCTCAGATCTGCTCCAAGTAAAGTCTAACCAGGGCTTTGTATTACTGCAACATAACCTTTGAGTCCTTGTACTCTGATCTTCGAGACATAAAGGCGAGTATTCCATTAGCTTTCTAGACTATTTTCCCCACCTATTCAAGACATTTTAAAAATCTATACACCTGAACCCCCAAGTCTCTTGGGATGTCCAGTGATACCATCTACCATGATTTATTCTTTTTACAGTCCAAAATGGTCCACTGACCTCCATGGTGTCTTTGTAATTTTATGCTATCATCTACAGCCTTTACAATGTCACCCAACTTTGTGTCATCAACAAATTTCGATATATGATTTTCTATGCCATTATCTAAGCTGTTAATAAATAATGTCACATCCCACCAATTTGAGTACCTACCCATTATTCACATTTTCTCTTGCCTGCAATTTTCCAGCCATGTCATTAATTTGCCCCCAGTTCCATTGGCTTCTACCTTTGTTAGCAGTCTCTTATGTGGGAATTTATCAAATGCTTTCTAGAAATCCATATAAAAAACATCCAGAGACATTCCCCTATCATCTTAGTCACCTCTCAAAAAATTGAAGAAAGTTTATCAGGCATGACCTACCTGTCATGAATTCATGCTGGCTATCCCTGGTTAACTGAAAAATTTCAACATTTCAGTTAACCCCATTCTTGATTACAGACATGAACAACTTGCCCACCAGATATTAGGCTAACTGGTCTGTAATTCTTTGGTTTTTGTCTTTCTTAAAAAGTAGAATGACATATTCAATTTTCCATTCCATATAGATGATTGCTGTACCTAGGGAACGTTGAAAGATTATAGCCAGAGAGTCCAAAATAGGGTGGTGCCATTTACTGTATATTTTTCTCTTGCATTTGACCTGTCAAAATGCATCACCTTACACTTGTCTGGATTAAACTCCATCTGCCATTTCTTCATCCAACTTCCTATTGTATACTTTGATAACCTTCCTTACTATCCACAACTCCATCAATTTTTGTGGCATCTGCAAACTTATTGATTAGACTACCTACATTTTCATCCAAATTATTTTTATATTATTAATGACAGAGATCCCAGTAGATCTTTGTGGGAAGCCACTGGTTACAGATCTCTCGTCAGAAAAATACATCTCCACAACTATTCTCACTTCTTTTCTGACCAAGCCAATTTTACATTCAACTTGCCAACTCACCATGGATCCCATGTGACTTAATGTTTTGGACCAGCCTACTTTGAAGGACCTTGCAAAATGCTTTCGTGTTGGAGTGGACCTACCCTTTCCCTAATTATCCTCTTGCTCCTAATATTTGTATAAAATGCCTCAGGATTCTTCTTAATCCTACTTACCTACTTACTTCCAGCCCTTCTAATTCCTTGTTTAAATGTTTTCTTGCTTCCTTCACATTCCTCAAGGCACTTGCCTGATTTCAGCTTCCTAAATCATGCATATACTTCCTTTTTTTTCTGACTAAACTTTCAATATCTCTTGTCATCCAAGGTTCTTGAATGTTTCATCCTTACAGAAACATGCTGGTCCTGCACTCTGATCAAACAGCCTTTAAAAGACTCCCAAATGTCTGATGTGGATTTACCCTCAAATTGCCACCTCCGATCTAATTTCTCCAGTTCTTTCCTAACACTGTTGTAATTAGCCTTCCCTCAATTTAGCACTTTCACCCCAGGACAATCTTATACATAATTATCTTAAAACCAATGGAATTATGGTCACTCTTCCCAAAATGCTCACTTACTGAAGCTTTACTCAACTGGCCAAGCACTTTCCTCAATACAAGGTCTAATATGGCACTTTCCTAGGTGGGCTATCTACATATTGTTTTAAGAAACCCTCCTGGATTCAGCCAACAAATTCTGCCCCATCTAAGCCCCTAGCACTAAGGGAGTCCCTGTCAATATTGGCGAAGTTAAAATCTCCCATTACAAAGCCCTGTTGCTTTTATGTAGAACCATAAAATCCCAACAGTGCAGAAAGAAGTCATTTGGCCCATCAAGCCTGTACTGGCCATCTAAAGGGTATCCCATCCAGAACCACTCTCCCATTCTATCCCCATGACCTAGCATTTCCCATGGCTATCACATATCCCTAGACTCTATAGGGCAACTTTAGCATGGCGATTCCACCTAACCTGCACATCTTTGGACTATAAGAGGAAGCCGGAGCACCCGGAGGAAGCCCACGCAGACACGGGGAGAACGCACATATGCCATGCAGACAGTCATCTAAGGCTGGAATTGAACCCTGGACCCTGACACTGTGAAGCAGCAGTGCTCACCACTGAACCACAGCGACAACCCTCACCCTTCTTTGATCTACTCACATGTCCGTTCCTTTACTTCCCCCTGGCTATTGGGAGGCCTAAAATAAAACCACATCTTGGTGAGTGCACCTTTCTTATTCCTGACCTCTGCCCATACAGCCTCGTTGGATGACCCATCCAAGATGTTCTCTCAAAGAGCAGCTGTGACATTCTCCTTAATCAGTAATGCATTTCCCCCAATCCTTTAACACCCCTTTCTATCCCATCTGAAACATCGAAATCCTGTAAAGTCAAGCTGCTAATTCTGTTCTTCTCTCAACCAAGTTTCTGTAATGTCTACAACACTGTGGTTCCATGTATTAATCTGCCTTACCTTACCTCTTATAGTCCTTTAGGAGAAAGTGAGGACTGCAGATGCTGGAGATCAGAGCTGAAACGCAGCAGGTCAGGCAGCATCCAAGGAACAGGAGAATCGATGTTTCGGGCATAAGCCCTTCTTCAGGACCTGCTGCGCTTTTCCAGCAACACATTTTCAGCTCTTATAGTCCTTGCATTAAAATAAATATACTTCAGACCACAGCTCTGCCTTGCTCATGAACCTGGCCCTGCCTGTTCTTCCTATTAGACTTGTTTGACTGAACCTCTAGCTCCTCCTCAATCACTCCACATGCTGACCCACTGCTGTGGTTTCTGCCCCCCTGCCACAGTAGCTGACACCCTCCCGAGTGAGACTATTAAACCTCCCTGAAAGGATTGTGGTGACCCTCTAGTTTTGGTGCAACCCATCCTTCTTATACAGGTCCCTCCTGCCCTATAAGAGATCCCAATGATTCAGAGATCTGAAGCACACCCTCCCTCACCAGCTCTTTAGCCACACAGTCAATTATTATCTTCCTAATTCTGGCAACGTGAGCACAGGGCACATTAAAGATAATCCAGCAGATTTAACCTATTTTTCTTTGAATTCATTCTTGGAATGTGGGTGTTGCTGGTTGGGCCAGCATTTACTATCCATCCCAAGTTGCATTTCAGAAGGTGGTAATGAACTGCCTTCTTGAACCGCTGTGGTCTATTTGTTGTAGGATGCCATTAGGGAGGGAATTTGAAGATTTTGGCACAGCAACACGGAAGGAATGGCTCTATGACTCTATCATCTTGCTGAAATGCACTTTCCCATCTCCCATCAACACCCACAATCCTGGGACACCCTCCCTCACAGTATTGTGGGTATTCAGGAAGGTACCTCACCATCACCTACTACTGGGCAACTAGAACTGACCAATAAATAGTCCTCCTGCCAGCACTGCCAACATCCCATGGATACACAAATGAAAAACTTAAACTTTGCTACTTCAATCCCATGCACACAAACTCTCATCAATAGATTGGGGCTAACAAGTTTCGCCTCTGAATCAGAAGTCATGGGTTTAAGCTCAACTCTATAGATTCAGGGGTAAAATTGAAGTTATAATCCAAGTACAATACCAAAGGAGTGCTGCAGCATTAGCAATGCTGCCTCTCAGACAAGATGTTAAACCAAGGTTCCCCCTCACCTTTAAGGTGGAAGATTCCATCGGTTTGTTTAAGAAAGTCAGAAAAGTTCTCCAACGGACTATCTCTCAGTCAAGACTGTAAGGTAGATGATAATCATCCCTTTTCTGTTTGTGACATCCAGGCATGTGTAAAACTCTCCCATGTCTGACATTCTAGCCTTTTAAAGGAAATTGGTGCAGTGTCCATGGTGTACACTGAGCTTGTAAAAAGCACAATATTAGTGAAAGTGCACCTTTGTGCACATGACACTCCAGAAGTTCTTCAAAACCAACTGGGTCCATTTGATAAGATAACAGTGTACTCTACAAATACTTGTAACTGGCAGCACCTTCTCTCATTGAATACTAGCAATTGTCTGGGTAGTATACCTTCACACTAAGGAAAGGGTCCACACCTTAAAGAGCTCAACTTCAGCTAATTTCTGATAGCTAGCTGAAGGGACTGTCAAGGATGTTCCTTGCCTGCTCCATGCAGACAGCCCTTCATCCCTTTATCCTTTTCTTCTAACCTGCAAAACAGATTTTAGAATGAAGAAGGCACAGTCCTGATCTGTATGTGGCTGGTTCAGACTCGTTGGACCAGATTTGCAAACACTACTCAGAAGTTTTGCTCCTGGCTTGAGTTCAAGGTAAATAAGAGAGAATGTAGGAGTCAGAGGCTTGCGCTCAGGTGAAATCTAAACTTCAGCAAATTTCATTGGACAAAATCCAAAATTAAGATCAATCAGTCCTAGTTCTGAGGATACAAGATCCTGACAGCAGGAAGGGATAGGTGATGGGTGAAAGAATAAATATTTTCAGACAAAGTGCAGTCAAAATGAAAGGAACCGTCAATATGTGTCATACTGAAGATCATATAATGTCTGTTTTTAGAGACAATGAATTCTCTGTGTTGCCTTTAGCCCATGCAACATCTGATCACCGTGGAGATGTCAGACTGAAGAAAAGGAAGTTCTTGCTTGAACAGAAATGATCAGTGACAAACAAAAACAATACAAAGTTTATATTTACACAATGAAACATCCCAAGGCACTTCACGGGAACAGTCTCAAGTGACATAACATTGAGCTGCGAGATCAGGCGATCAAACGTTGGGTTTAAGAGACATCAGAGTACAATGGGACGTTGTTCAGATGGACCAATGGGCTGAGAAGTGGCAGATGGAGTTTAATTTAGATAAATGTGAGGTGCTGCATTTTGGAAAGACAAATCAGGGCAGAACTTATACACTTAATGGTAAGGTCCTGGGGAGTATTGCTGAACAAAGATTCCTTGGAGTGCAGGTTCATAGTTCCTTGAGAGTGGAATCACAGATAGATAGGATAGTGATGCAGACATTTGGTGTGCTTTCCCTTATTGATCAGAGTATTGAGTATAGGAGTTGGGAGGTCATGTACAGGATATTGATGAGGCAACTTTTGGGATATTGTGTGCAATTCTGGTCTCCCTCCGATTTGAAGAATGTGGTAAAACTTGAAAAGGTTCAGAAAAGATTTACAAGGATGAGGGTTGGAGGGTTTGAGCTGTAGGGAGAGGCTGAATCGGCTGGGGCTGTCTTCCCTGGAGTGTTGGAAGCTGAGGGGTGACCTTAAAGAGGTTTATAAAATCATGAGGGGCATGGGTAGGGTAAATAGACAGGGTCTTTTTCCTGGTGTGGGGGAGTCCAAACCTAGAGGGTGTAGGTTTCAGGAGGGAGGGGAAAGATTTAAAAGGCACCTAAGGGGCAACCTTTTCCACACAGAGGAATGAGCTGCCAGAGGAAGTGGTGGAGGCTGGTATAATTACAACATACAAAAGGCATCTGGATGGATATATGAACAGGAAGGGTTTAGAGGGATATGGGCCAAGTGCTGGCAAATGGGACTAGATTTGTTTAGGATATCTGGTTGGTATGAACTGGTTGGACCAAAGGATCTGTTTCTGTGCTGTACATCATTGTGATTCTCTGAGACATCTTCAAGGAGGAATGTTACATCGAGAGGAGGGACATGATTAAGGAGGGAACAATGGAGCTTGGAGCTCAAGCACCCAAAGGCATGGCAACCAACAGTGAGGTACATATAACTGGGAATGCAGTAGAGGCCAGAATTAGAAAGAGATCTCAGAAATTTGTGTGGAAATTACACAGATAGGGAAACAGAAATAAGGCTCATATCTGTCCTGAAATTCTCGAGCAGCTTCGGTGGCAGAATCCTCTGGGCACTTTTTGACTCATGTACTTCTGAATAACCTTGTTGCAGTGAATTAGAATATTAATCCTAAACCATCAGGTCTCAGCTCAGGTCTGACTGATGGGGTGGATATTGCTCATGTCCTACCAACAATGATTTTGGTCTTTTCAGGAAGTTATGGACCCAATCTCAAAACAAATACCGACTCACACTACATTGTCAACCAATCATAATGACAGAACACCATGGTGAATTCTTCCTGAGCTCATTCCAACTTGGCTAAAAAATTCAGAAATGGGTGATAGAAGAAATATTTCTGTCATGTCTGTACAATTATCTGATTATTCTCAATCTCATAACCCCTAAAGCTGTCCTGCTAAGATGTCTGTCATGGTTCAGAGATGGCTCAGTGTAGGACAATCATCACACAGCGAATGGACAGTTGGATATGGTCTGAACTGGTGCTCAGGCTAAGCCAGGTTTGTTCATCATATCCCCTCTGACCTTTGGAAGACCTGTGTTTCATTGCTTTATGTCTGGTGTACACAGATTAGTGACAAAAACCAGCCAAAACCAACCTGCACCTGCTGCTGTTGAAGGTGTAACAGATCCACAGGACTCACTTCTCCATTTGCATCCCCATTTGAGCCACCTTCTCGCCCTCCACCATCCGACTGGCTGCTTAAACTACTAATTCCATTTTGATTGGCTGATGTGCTTCGTATTGCCTCTGATGCAGATTCCACCATCATGGCTTAAAACCTAAAAGTGGGGGATGATCGAAAAAGAGAAAATGTTATTGGCCTCATCAGAAAGCTCAGCACAAACACAAACATACGGCCTGCTCACTGAATCACAGAATGGTGCAGAAGAGCAGGAGGCCATTCAGGGCATCCTGTCTGTGCTAGCCTTCTGAAAGATTTGTCCAAATAATCCCACACCCCCATTGGCCCACACCCTGTCTAATATTCATTCGCTCTTCTGATAAAACTTTCTGTTGAATCTACTGTCACTGCCCTATAAGGCAGTACATCCTAAACCACAACAACTCGCCAACTTTAAAATGAAATGTTCTTTTCTCTCCTTTAGTTCCTTTCCCAATGACCTTAAACTGGTGCCCGATGATTATTAACTTTTTTTATTTGTTCCTGGGACATTGGAGTTGGCAAGGCCAGCGGTTATTACTCATCCAGTCAAGAGAAACAGCTTCTTCCTCTCCTCACGATCAAAACCTCCATTAATTTGAGCATCTCCATTTAATCTTCTTTTTACTCTCACTGCTTCAAAATCCCAGATTCTCCAGATTCCTCAGACAGCAGAGGGCTCTCTTTGCTGGCTCCATTCCAATAGGTTTCCTTTACACTCTCACTGGGATAGTATGCTTTTAGCTGCATAGACCTGAGGCTGCAGGTTTCATTCCTTAGCTGGGGACATCTGGGGCAGTGGTTGGAGATGGAGTGATGGAACTGGACCACAGAGGTCAAAGCAGGAGACTGAGGCCTGACAATTATTGGATGACTGCAGGATGTGATCTGCAAGAGTGCGGATGGCAGCCGAAGGCAAGGCAAAAGTGAGAGGTGGCATCATCTCTTGGACTGACTCACCCAGGATATGTAGACTGAGGTTAAGAGAATGGATTCCAATAAACTTTATGCTCTTACTGAATTTAAATCTTCAGAAGGAAGCTAGTGCAGTGGCTGCGGTTTAATACTTTGTGCACAATGCGTAAGCACACGTATTTCCCGGGGATCCTAATGCCCTGACCCGAACACCATGTAAACCCACCAGATTAAGCTGCAATCTGAGGTGATCGCTGAACGTCCTGGTGAATCACGAGCCTCAACACTGAGGTCCTGCCCTGCCCCCAAGCTGCTAGCCAATCAGAGGATGCCAGTTTCTGGGTCCTAGAGGTCATTCCTGATGTCCAGAATTTAGGGGCTTAAACAGCAGGATGGGAAATGCTTTTCTCTCAGGGTGTTCATGGGTGGGGGAAATGGGGGGTTGAGGGAGGTCAGACATAATTTTGTGGGGTATGGGCAGATCTGACTTTCAGTGGCCACCCCTTTGCCTCATCACTGCTTCTGATTGGTCCCAGAAATAGGTGCAAATGGAGGAGCCCACCCAACCTGGCAGGCAGCCCAATGAGGAAATCAATAAGTTTTCTGAAATAAAAACAGAAACTGCTGGAGAAACTCAGCAGTCTGGCAGCATTTGTGGAGAGAGAGAAGCAGAGTTAATGTCAAGAGTCCAGAACTTCTTTAGAACTGGCCACTTTTCTTGCCAGGCAGAAAAACAGGTCATTGGGCCATTGGACAATTGAGATCTCAAAAATCCATTAATTGACCACTTAATGACCTTAATTAGTGTCAAATTAGAGGTTTCTCACAAAGTTTCTCATTCAGAATGTATTGCTGAGGTGGTAAAAATGGCGCGAGTATCACTCTGGGGCCAACTCTCCCAATTATTTGCCTTCCTCACCACCATCAGGCAGCAGACCATCACACCCACACTTAAAAAGAGTTCATCAAAAGTTGAATGAAAGCAGTTCTCGCTCCAGTCTTGCTATCACAATCTCCCCATTATAATGACATAAGTCGCAGAGTTGTTATCAATTTTTCTGAATCTTTATGAAGTTCAAACTTTGGCAGCTCCAGTTAAATTTGTGAATGTTTGATCTTCATGCTTGGTCTTTTCCAAATCAGTAACAACAAACCAGCTGGAAGTAAAGTTCAGTTTTCTGACTGCTGACTGGGTATTTCTCACGATCATGCACACTGATCCTGTATTTTCCCAATGAGTGAGTGAGGCCAGTACTATCCCAGGAGTGAGGATTGCCAAGTGAGTCAGTCAGACCACATGCATTGATCCTGGAAGATGTCAGCACAGGGAGACAGGGTGGGGAAGAAGGCATATGGGAAGCTTGCCTTCAATAACTGGGAACATAGACCATCGGAGTGAGGAATTCTTGTTACAGCTATATAAAACCACATTGGTTAGGCCACAGATGGTATGCTGTGTGCAGTTCTGGTCACCTCACTTTCGGAAGGATGTAATTGTGTTGGAGAGGGAGTTAACCTTGGAGTCCGCACGAGGAAAGTAATGGGCCAGTCAGTGTCTCTGGCTGAGCACTCAGGTCCTGTGTGGACCAACTGGCAGAGGTATTCACCAACATCTTCAACCTCTCCATCCTGCAAACTAAAGTCCCCATCTGCTTCAAGAAGATTATCATACTACCTAAGTAAGCGCACGCAATGTGCCTTAATAGCTACTGCCCAGTGGCTCTGACCTCAATAATCATGAGGTGCTTTGAGAAGCTGGTCATGGCCCACATCAATTCAAGTCTCCCTGTCTACTTCGATCCCCTACAATTTACCTACCAACGTAACAGGTCCACAGAGGATGCAATTTTCCTAGCCCTGCACTCATCCCAGGAACGTGTGGATAACAAGGACACCCATGTCAGACACCTGCTCATCAATTACAGCTCTGCTTTGAACACCATTATCCCCTCCAGACTGATCTCAGAACTCCGTGACCATGATCTCAGGTTCCCCCCTCTGCAACTGGATCCTCAGCTTCCTGACCCACACTCTGCAATCAGTGAAGATAGGTAACTGCACCTCCTCCATTAGAATCCTCAAGGATGTGTCCTCAGCCCCCCGCTGTACTCCCTGTACAGCCATAACTGTGCTGCCAAATTCCAAACAAATGGTATTTGCAAGTTTGCTGACGACACCACTGTGGTAGGACAGATATCAAACAACAATGAGTCAGAATACAGAAAAGAGATAGAGGGCTTGGTAATGTGGTGCAATGATAACAATCTCTCTCTCACTCTCTCTCTAAATGTTGGCAAATCTGAAGAACTGATCATTGACTTCAGAAAGAAAGGAGAACAGACCCCCATCTATATCAATGGAGCACAGATTGAGAGGGTGGACAGTGCCAAGTTCCGAGGAGTGACGATAACCAACATCCTGTCCTGGACTTCCCACATAGACGTAACAGTCAAGAAGGCACAATAACTCTTCTTCTTCATCGGGTGGCTTAGAAAATTTGAGGTGTCCATAAGAATCCTCACCAACTTTTCCTGAAACACTATTGAGAGAATAGTCTGGATTGATAACGTTAAAAATCACACAACACCAGGTTTTGGTCCAACAGGTTTAATTGGAAGCCCACTAGCTTTCGGAGCGACGCTCCTTCATCAGGTGACTATCACCTGATGAAGGAGCGACGCTCCAAAAGCTAGTGTGCTTCCAATTAAACCTGTTGGACCAAAACCTGGTTTTGTGTGATTTTTAACTTTGTACACCCCAGTCCAAATCATGGATTAATAACAGCCTGGTACGGCAATTGCCCTGCCCAGATCTGTAAGAAACTACAGAAGGTGATGTGCACAGCCCAGGCATCACAGAAGCCAACCTCCCACCCATGGACTCCATTTACATGGCTTGTTGCTGCAGAAAGGCTGCTGACACCATCAAAGACTCCTCCCATCCCGGTAATTCACTCCTACTACCTCATTCATCAGGCAGAAGATACAGAAATGTGAACACACATATCAGCAGGTTCAGGAACAGCTTCTTCCCTGCCGTTATTAGACAGAGGACTGGATTCTAACTTCAAATAATGCTGATCTTGCTAACACTGATCTTACCTCGCGCACATCTTGTGTGGTGTAACCTGTATGTCTTACTTTGTCCAAGTTGTTTTTCCACCCTAAGATCTGTATGTCCTCGTTTTCAATGATCTGCTCAGACTGCTCGCAAAAAAGGCTTTTCACTGTATTAGGTACATGTGACAATAAATCAAGTCAATCAACCAATCAATCACGGTGTGTAGGAGATTCACCGGGATGTTGCCTGGGATGTAAAGTCTGTGTTATCAGGAGAGACCGGATAGGCTGGGCTACTATTCCCTAAAGCAGAGGAGGCTGAGGGGGGACTCTGATCGAGGTTTACGCAATTATAGGAGGCACAGACAGAGTCGGTTGTGAGAATCTTTTCTCCATGTCAGACGTGTCTAAGGCAAGAGGGCGTAGGTTTAAGGTGAGGAGAAAGTGGTATAGAAGAGATCTGAGGAAAAGTGTTTTCACCCAGGGGGTGGTAGAACTATGGAACATACTGCCCAAAAGGGGGACCAGGGGTAGAGGCAAGAACTCTCACAGCATTAAAGAAGCATTTGGATGAGCATTGAAAATGTCAGAGCAAAGTAGGCTGTGGCGCAAGCGCAGGTAAACTGGATTGGTGTAATTTATTATTTGTTGGTCAATAGAGAAATGGTGGGCCAAAGGGCCTGTTCCTATGCTGTATGGTTCTGTGATACTACTAATGGCAAGAGCAAAGGGACACAACAGGAGGAGGCAGGAGGTCATGGAGTCATGGAGATGTACAGCATGGAAACAGAGCCTTCAGTCCAACCCGTCCATGCCAACCAGATATCCCAATCCAATCTGGTCCCACCTGACAGCACCCGGCCAAACCCTCCAAACCCTTCCTATTCATATACCCATCCAGATGCCTTTTCAATGTTGCAATTGTACCAGCCTCCACCATGTCCTCTGGCAGCTCATTCCATACATGTACCACCCTCTGCATGAAAGAGTTGCCCCTTAGATCTCTTTTTTATATCTTTCCCCTCTTACCCTAAACCTATGCCCTCTAGTTCTGGACTCCCCCTCCCCAGGGAAAAGATTTTGTCTATTTATCCTATCCCTGCCCCTCATGATTTTATAAACCTTTATAAGGTCACCCCTCAGCCTCCGATGATCCGGGGAAAACAGCCCCAGCCTGTTCAGCCTCTCCTTATAGCTCAAATCCTCCAACCCTGACAACATCCTTACAAATCTTTTCTGAACCCTTTCAGGTTTCACAACATCTTTCCGATAGGAATGAGACCAGAATTGCACACAATGTTCCAACAGTAGTCAGTCATTTGATGAAACCTCCAGGAATATCTTTAGAGTTGGTCATGTCAACGCAGACAAACCCTGGAGAGGCTAGCAACTCTGCAGCACCTGAAAAAGTCAAATTAGACTGGAAAATTAACTCTGATTCTCTCTCCACAGATAATACCAGACCAGCTGAGTTTCTCCAGCCAATTATTTTCAAATTCCACCATCTTGCTTTTGACTTAACAGTCAATATTTATATTGGATAAAAAAGACTCATCTAATTATATGAGCAATATTCTGTTTCTGAGGAGTTGGGTTCTGACCTGGAGTACAAGAATACTCACCAGCAGGTTTTCTCTCTCTGCTCCCACAGCCTGATTTGAAGTGAATGTACATTATCTCAGGGTGACCTGGTAATTTATGGCTGTACAATCCCAGTTTTGAGGCATGCAGGAAATATTTCCTTCCATCAGTTTCAACACGTTGCCAGTCATAAATCCAAGAAATCTTCAACGTTTGAACTTTTCAGTCTTTAGAAACTGACATGGTAATTATTGAGGTATATATTCCCTTAAAGTAAGGAGTGGCCCCCCTGGTAGTTTCCTGCACACTGCAATACTGTAACACACTGATCTGACCATTGACACAGATCATGCCTGGAGGTTTTTGCACCATTTGTCTTTTGATTCAATTTAAACGGGATTTGGTGCAATTCTGATATGGAGGACAACACCAACATGAACTGGTTGGGCTGAATGGCCTGTAATTTCATAGTAAACAATTTCTAAACATTTTAAGTGCATCACATGTCACCGCTTGCATTCTCCTGAGATTCTGCTTTTGTATATTTTGTCTGGCTTCTTCCATCATTCAAGAGAGTTGTCTCCTGTATCCTGGTTGATATTTATCCCTTAACAAATTTCCACAGCAGATTACCCAGTCATTCGTCCGGTCATAAAATTGTACAGATTGGAAACAGACCCCTTGCTCTAACTTGTGTGCGCTGACCAGTCATCCCAACCTGACCTAGTCCCATCTGCCAACATATCCCTCCAAACCCTTCCAATTCATTTACTCATCCAGTTGCCTTTTAAAAGCTGTAATTGTACCAGACTCCACCATTTCCTCTGGCAGCTTGTTCCATACACGCACCACCCTCTGCGCGGAAAAGACACCCCTCAGGTCCTTTTAAATCTTTCCCCTCTCACCTTAAACTTATGTCTCTAGTTTTGAACTCCCTCTCCTGGGGAAAATGACCCTGGCTATTCATCCTCTCCATGCCCCTCATGATTTGTAAACCTCTATAAGGTCACCACTCAGCCTCCAGCTCCAGGGAAAACAGCCCCAGCTTATTCAGCCTCCCCCTATAACATAAACCCTCCAATCCCAGCAACATCATTGTAAATCTTTTCTGCACCCTCTCAAGTTTAAGGCCTTTCCCTTTAGAAGGGTGACCAGAATTGTATGCAGTATTCAAAAGTGGCCTCACTGATGTCATGTACAACCGCAACACGACATCCCAACTCCTACACTCAATATTCTGACCAATGAAGGCCAGTGTGTTAAATGCCGTCTTCACCATTCCTGTGACTCACTTTCACATAACAATGCGCCCCTAGTTGTCTTTATTCGGCAACACTCCCCAGGACCTGACCATTAAGTGTATGATCCCTGCTCTTGTTTGCGTCACCAAAATGCAGCACCTCACATTTACCTAAACTATCTGCCACTCCTCAGACCATTGCTTTAGTTTGTGGGAGCTTTTTGTGCAAATATTGCTTTATACTACATCAGTGACTAGACTCAAAAAAGCTTCATTGGCTGTAAAATTGTTTTGAGATATCCTGAAGTTGTGGAAGGCTTCATTGAAACGCACAGTCCTTTATCTGCATGTCTCTCTGTAACATACAGGAGTGGCAGGCAGCAAATCTTCCAAACCTGAATTACAGGTTTTGGAATCAATCCAGATATTAAAATCACACCTTCCTTGAGTTAGTTTGTAATTAATGGACTGAAATTAAAGATTATTCTTCCTTTTTCAAGCTAAAATGCAAGGATTTCAAAATCCCTACTCCATCCCAAAACTAAAACAATGTTCTAATCGCCGTGAGGGAAATTATTAACCAAAATAACTAGCTTCACCAAAGAAGCTCCAAATACAGACATTATCAACAAGATTTCACTTTTTTCTCTGGCACAAATTGTGCACAAATTTACCGAAAAAGGAAACTTCAATTAAAAATTTAAGTTTAGTCTCAATAGCTTGTACAGCCCAAGATACATCTTACACAACCAGAATACTTTCTTGCTGTCATGTGACACCACCATAGCAGCACAACTCCACAGTATGCTGGTCTCTATTCATGAAGAAATAGGAGTCCTATTCAACAACAGCTTTCCTCTTCAGGTTGCATACATATAATTATCAATAAAGCACACTGCTGCAAACCATCTCTCTCAAATCCCGACAGTCCCAACTGATAGAGTAGAATAGGAGAAGTTGTTCCTCATTACAAAAGGAATGAGAACAAGGGGTAAAGATTTAGAGTGATGCACGAGAAAGCAAAGATGATGTGGGAAAAACAATGAACCTGGACTGCATTGCTTGGAAATGGAGTGGAGGCAGGTTCAATTGAGGCAGTTAAGAGGGGCACTAGATGATTATTTGGATAGAAATACTATTTAGGGAGATGGGGAAAGAAAGCAGAGATTGACACGAGGCAATGATGTCCATTTGAAGAACTGGTACAGGCACAATGAGCTGAATGGTCTCCTTCTGCAATCATTCTGTGATTCTGTGTAGCCTTCCAGAGTTCCTTTACAATTAACTAGCCAATAGCAATGCAGTTCACAGCTTATCCACTACGGAGAAAGTGTCCAGTGTGCTAGCATCTTCTGAGCTATTCACAGTTTCCAGATTTTGTTGGAAAAAGACAATTTATCAAAGTTTTACATCTTGTACTCATCAGGACATTTCAAGTATACCAATTCAAGGAGAAGATCAAAATTCAAAAGTCAACCTTTTAGTAATCAAATTGCACAATGCTTATAAAGTTCAAGGGAACATTGTGCTATCTCCCAGAAAATTAGCATAGTGACTTACAAAAGTTATTACACACTGATGAACTAATTTCTATAAATTAGCAAAGGAAATCCTCTTTTCCTAATTTGATGTTAAATTAGTGTATGTATTACCCATAAATAAACTTGCTTACAGATTCAATCCAGAAATGAAGCTCAACTAAGGGAAGTAATTAAGTTGATGGACAATGACATTATCGAACAGAATTATAGTAACTAAAGATCACTTACAAAGATGGTGTGAAACTAGGTGCATTACAAATATTGCATTTTTATTATTCTAAAGTCAAGGTAGTAACAAAGGTGGATTCATTTCTGATTCCACCACTATAATTAGGCAAACAGAATCTGTCACAAAAATTGATTGTTGAAAGACATTGGCAAGTTTGATTGATGGGGACAGCCAATGCAATATCAGTTTTTGTTACACTGGTTGGACTTTATTTAGATTAGGTTAGATTACTTACCAATGTGGAAACAGGCCCTTCGGCCCAACAAGTCACACCGACCCGCCGAAGCGCAACCCACCCATACCCCTACATTTACCCCTTCACCTAACACTACGGGCAATTTTAGCATGGCCAATTCACCTGACCTGCACATCTTTGGACTGTGGGAGGAAACTGGTGCACCCAGAGGAAACCCACGCAGACACGGGGAGAATGTGCAAACTCCACACAGTCAGTCGCCTGAGGCAGGAACTTGACGTAAAGTTCTGTGTCTTGGAATGAACATGTATCAGCAGCTTTTCAATGATTAAAGAATATGATCATCAAAGGATTATGTTACTGATTTGGTTGCTTTTAGTCAATCCTAGGAAGGACATTTGTATCACTTTGACAAATGATTTGATCAGTTACATGGAGTCAATTTGGTCATACATTTGGCTAAAACTGAATTTTCCACAGCAAAACTGTGGGCTATACTGGGGACAACACCAAATAACACCTGGAGAAACATCAATCAGGGCTTCCTTGGATATTCCTGTATCTAAGGCATATTGCCATATTGGTAAAGGTGGATCTTATTGGGAGTTCCTTCCAGCTTTCAATGCTGCAGTTAAAGAAGGCATGCAACTTGGATTGATAAGAGAATGTTAAGGATGCCTGTGTTAAATTAGAAGCTGTACTGACTGATGCACTAGTTTAGCAGCACAAAATGACGAATATATATCATCAACTAGCTGTGACAACCAGTAATGTAAGTAGTGGTTCAGTGTTATTAGAGGAAGGTGAGATGGGAATCATATGGCGAGACAGTTTTGTTCCATGAAATGAAACACATGTCAACAGACTTAATCAATGGTGGGGAGTTAAATAAAAAGCCTGGTCTTGGTTTTAAGAGATCCTGAAATGTACATATCCAACAATTCTGTGGAGGTTTTTATATGGATCCCCCTTTTCTTCAAACATCTGTGATAAGAATTTAAGACTGTTTCATTGGCATGTAATGTTACAACCTTACAATCTAAAAAAAATTCAAAGCAATATTTTCATCGACACTGTTAAGAATAAATATGAAAGAAATGAAAGCTATAATCACCATGGACTTGTTTAGAAGATGATTGTTATCAAAATCCTCATGTATTTAATGCTAGTGTTATTACTTTTAACCGAGTTAAAAGTACACCCCAGTCCAACACCGGCATCTCCAAATCATGGCTACTTTTAGTATAGTATGGGATAAAAATTTAAAACGCCTTTGAAGGATACCACTTTCATATAATATGTGATAAAATTTTATCATTTGTTTTCATCCCTTCAGAGTTTGCATTTTAAGGTAGGGCTAATTGTGTTTGGGGGTTTAATTCTGTGATAGCGGCTTGTGTGTCTTAGTTATCAATGATTCTCAGATGGCACTTTCCAAACCCATGACCACTTCCATCTAGGAGGACAAGGGGAGCAGATACATTGGAACACCAGCCCTTGCAAGTTCCCTCCAAACCACTCACTATCTTGACTTGGAAATATGTCGCCGTTCCTTCAATGTTACTGGGTCAAAATCTTGGAACTCCCTCTCTAAGCGCATTGTGGATCAACCTACAGCACATGGACTGTAACAGTTCAAGAAGACAGCTCACCCCCACCTTCTGAAGGGCAACTCATAGGAAATAAACATTGGACCAGGAATGAGCATAAGAAAAAGGTTAGAATGGTAAATTTACATATTTTTCCAAAAAAGCATGTGACTTAATCTAAATGACTAGATAAATCACCTGGTGAGTTAATTGATGAAATCATTATAATGTTGAATTCTTATGGCATACGGAAAGACAGATCAGGGACATCAATCAACTTTTAGCTTGATACCAGCAATAGGGCAGTTTGTGGTAGACCAGGCTTTTGGAGTTGGAAAAAGTCTTGAACATCTTCTAGCATTTCATGTTGATAGGAATTTTCTTAAAATTCATTTTGGAACAATCAATGAGGTAGTTGGTGTCTGTAACTTGGAGAGAGACGGTAATAGCGATCATATCTTGTGAATGTAGAGAAAGTTGACTAAAGGAAATATTTACAACCCTGTTAATCGAGAAAATTAAAGAGTTAAGATAGAAAAGCACTTCACTGGTGTTGAGTGTCGGTAAAGGGTACTGCTGGAAAAAGTGTTGATTTTTTTGATATTTATGTTACTTTTGTGTAATAAACTATTGTGTGTTTTTTTAAAGAACATTGACAGTTTTGTCAGTAACTGAACATTACAGTAACTAAATTGCAAAAATAATACTTATGAGCTATCAAGCTGGGTTTTACTCTGAGACCTGTCCAATATTATCATTAGTGGAATCATAACAAAAGCATAACAGCACATAAGGTGAATAGGAAGGAGAGTCAAAGAGAGACATACACAGGCAGAACACTAACAAACCCAATAGGAGAGTGGTCTTTCAATGTTCCAGATGGAGTGGCACTGACTTGGAAGAACACCAGTTCTGTTTATGCATCACATGTCCTTAGTCTAGTATCAATGCCACAGCAACATTCTCATCCCTTCAATTTCTCTGCTCTGCACTTAAATAAAGAATCAAATCCCTCCCATCTGTGGGCCTGTTGCCAGCAATGTTCGAGCGCAATTTCCACTTGTCACCATTAGTGAAAGGTACTGTTTATATATTCCTGAGGTATGGCTGGGATAGAACAGCCTGAGAAAAAAGATCAACTCTGAGGCAAGGGAGGAGAAAAAAGACTGAACTTTTGGTCTCACGTTTATAAAAAGCTGAATTAAAAAAAATAGAATCTTGAGGATCGAATAATTCATTAATATATTCTGGGACAATTCTTTCAAAGTAGGCTTGGTTCTGTTCCAAATGCACTAAAGGGTTTTCTGCATATTTTCAAATCCATTATCTTCAGCCGATTTCATTATGCTATCATGCACACATCACTTTCAGTGTTGAAGTTTGACAGAAAACAAAAGGCAGCAATTGTACCACTGGATCCTATACATAATGAATGATAATGCCAGTCATTAGGGTGCTTCAATTCCTAATAGTCATTTGATATTTCTCAAGATCTCTCTTGCCAGAGATTCTTACACCGTGTGCATTGGATAGGATGGTCAGCAGTTATCACAATTTCGCTCAGAGTTAATTCCCATACATTGAGATCTGTTTTCTTAAAATAAAAGCTGAAAGGAAGACTGGTTTAAAAATGATTAAAATGCAAACACACTTTTTAATTGTCCCATTTAATTGCAACGTTGTACATAGCCTACTTCCTTCATCTAGGGAGAGACCCAGACAGACAGTGAGAATGGAGAAATTAAAAGTGCATGCACGCGATGGAAAGATCATGACAAAATAAAGAGCTCGAGTTGTTACTGCTTTGGTTGCAGTTGGGAGAGTGTGCCCAAAATGTGCTTGAAAACGCATTGGTTACGATGCAGTTCAAGATTCCTCGGAAATTCATTTTCATCGACACAAATGTGTACTCTTCACTGAACTAACATAATTGAGCTGTGTAATAGAACTTAATTAATTTTTTTCTTTCCAATATAAAGTATTCCTTGAGATATTTAAGAGCAATGATATGGAATAGTGTGAATAACACAAATGAAAATGATTTTATCACGAAAAACATAAACATTTTAAATAAGATTTTTCAGTTCTCCACCTGATTTGAAATTAATGAAAATAATTTTTAAAAAATGATTGTGGATTGTTTACGAGTTTCACAGTTGGACATTGGTCATTTCCTTAGTAAGTTGAACATTTTTGATTTGGGAAGTTGCATCTCCAAGTATCTATATCCATGAAAATGTTGTGGAATTAACCAGGAGATGTGTTCAGTTTTGGTTCTGTGCTGTGACCAAGTCTGACTGATTGGGAAACGAGTGGAACAGATTGTGGAAAACATAAACATCTGTGGAGTTTGGGAGTATCACATATTTAAAAATATTCTCTCTAAAATCCACATTATCTTAATGCTACCGACTGAAACTAATTCACCTCCAAAAACTTTCAGAAATATAAGGTGCAAAATCAGGGAAAGCCTGGGTGTAAAGATCAGAGAAAAATCAAAGAAGACAAAAGGGTGGGATTATTAGAAAGAATAAACTCAAGGGGATAAATGACCTGCTGTTGTTCCTATATTTGAAATAAAAGGTGAGAGAGTGGATGAAGAAGGTTAATCAAACACGATAGGAAGAGTGCAAAAGAGGAACTTATTATTAAAGATGAAGGGCAACAAGACCCCAGTGAGACAAAGGATAAACCGACAGAGACTAGAGAGAGTAAGTCTTCCCCCTTCACTGCAGCATCCTGCAAAGCAGCCACTTTAGACAATATGACATCGGGGCAGAAGTGGGCCATTCAGCCCATCGAGTCTGCTCTGCCATTCAATGAGATCATGGTTGATCTGATCATCCTCAATTTCACTTTTGTGCCTTTACCCCACAACCCTGATTCCCTTCCTCATTAAAAATCTGTATCTCTTAGTCTTGAATATAGAACACAGAACAGTGCAGTACAGGATCAAGCCCTTTGCCCTACCATATCTATGCTGACCATGGCGCTTGACTATTTCCTGCCTGTTCATGTGTCTGTCTAAATGCCTCTTAAACATTGCTATTATATCTGCTTATATCACCTCCCCTGGCAGCATGGTCCAGTCACCTATGCGTAAAAAACTTGCACTACACACCTCCTTTGAACTTCCCCTCTCACCTTAAACCTCTGCCTCCTAGTGTCTGACATTTCCATTCTGGGAAAGACACTCTGACTATCCATCCTATCCATGCTCCTCATAATTTTATATAGTCTATCAGGTTGTCCCTCAGCCTCTGATGCTCTAGAGAAAACAATCCAAGTTTGTCCAATCTCTCCTTACAGCTAATGCACTCCAATCCAGGCAATAGCTTGGAAAATCTCATCTGCACCCTCTCAAAGCCTCTACATCCTTCCTACCTTGCAACCACCAGAAATGCACACAACACTCCAAATGTGTTCTAACTAAAGTCTCTTTTGATAGTGCAACTAGGAAAGGGTTGTATTAGACGTTGTATTGAGGAATGAGCCTGGCCAGGTAATTGGAGTTTCAGTGGGAGAGCATTTTGGGAACAGTGATCATAATTCCACAATTAATGAGATAGCTGTGGATAACGATAAGACCAATCCTGGAGTGAAAGTGTTAAATTGAGAGAAGGCTAATTACAACAGTATTAGGCTAGAAGTGGAGAAATTGAATTGGAGCAGCTGTATGAAGGTAAATATGATACATCTGACACCTAGGAGTCTTTTAAAGGCCAATTAATCAGAGTTCAGGACAAGCATGTTCCTGTGAGAATGAAAGATCAGGAGCCTTGGATGATGAGAGATGCTATAAGTTTAGTAAAAGGGAAAAAGGAAACAAATACAAAATTTAGAAAACAGAAATCAAGGATAAAGGAGGGAATTTATGAGTGGAACTGGAGGAAGTGGGTAAGTACCTTCATGAATATTTTGCATCAGTGTTCACCAAGGAGAAATACATGGATGATGGTACGATTTGTGGATTCTCTAAGACATATTAACATTAAGAAGGCGGAGCTATTGGGTGTCTTGAAAAACATTAAGGTAGATATATCTGCAGGGTTTGATGGGATCTACTCCAGGATACTAAAGGAGGCAAGGGAGGAGATTGTTAGAATCTTGACAGAAATCTTTGTGTCCTCTTCAGCCTCAGCCAAGGTCCCAGAGACTGGACAACAGCCTGTATTGTTCATTTGTTCAAAAAGGCCAGCAAGGATAATCTAGGAAATTATAGGCCAATCAGCTTTATGTCAGTGGGAGGGAAATTATTGGAGAAGATTCTTTGGGACAGGATTTACTCACATTTGGAGAAGAATTGATGTGTTTGGAAAGCCAACATGGCTTTCTGTGGGGAGGATTTAGAATGGATATATTTGGGATAGTCAGCATGGCTTTCTGTGGGGAGGATTTGTCTCACAAATGTGATTGAGTTTTTTGAGGAAGTGGTGAAGATGATTGATAAAGTAAGATTGGTTTAGATTCCCTACGGTATGGAAACAGGCCCTTCAGCCCAACAGGTCAACACAGACCCTCCAAATAGTAACCCACCCAGACCCATTCCCCCACCCTATAATTACCCCTGTCTAACACTATGGGTAATTTAGCATGGCTAGTTCACCTGATCTGCACATCTTTGTACTGTGGGAGGAAACTGGAGCACTCGGGGGAAACACACGCAGACACGGGGAGAATGTGCAAACTCCACACAGACAGTCCCTGACACTGTGAGGCAGCAGTGCTAACCATTGAGCCACCATGCCATCCCAGGGAGGTGAATATTGTCTACATGGACTTTGCTAAAACATTTGACAAGGTATCTCATGATAGACTGCTCCAGAGGATGAAATCACATGAATCCATTCATATACTTATGATGTAGTCTCAGCAGCCCTGTGTGGTAGAGAATTCCACTCATTTACTAACCTCTGAGAGAAGAAATTCCTCCTAATCTCAGGTATAACCTGGTGTTCCCTGATTCTGAGAATATTCCTTCTGCTCCTACAAGGGGAAACAAGCTTTCCACATTTACATTGTCAAGGCATCTAAGAATCTTGGATGTTTCAATAACTTCCCAGACCGACTGAGCCTGCAGCATCGTATTCTTGTCCTTCCTCTTGGGATTATTGTAGTTTTCAAACAGAAATGGATTTGCAGCTGACCAGCTGGACTGAAAGAAGGTCAACTTTCTGTAGGACCTTTGCTCTTGTAAAGCATCATGAGGTATTTTTCATGTTCATTATCAAACAAAATACTGAGCAATCTAAGGAAATATCGGGACAGATGACCAAATCTTCAAAGGAATAGGCTTTATAATCATCACAAAGGAGGGAAAAGATGTGAAGTGGTTTCAAGATAGAATTTACACACAGCCAGTCAACTGAACTTTCGGCCCCGAATGGTGGTGCTTTGAGAATTGATGCTGTGTACACGAGACCAGAAATTGAAGGAACACAACTAATTGGATGGTCAAAGAATTTACTGAGATTGATGGCGAGGGGTGTGGGCGGTGGAGAGGTTTAAAATCAAAGATGAGAAGTTTAAATCGTGTTGGTCAGCAAGTGTGAGCACTGTGCGAGTTAACATATGGTTTGCAGATTGTTGGATGAGCTCATGTTTACCACAGGTAATAAATGAAAAAGTGGAGGTTGGAGCAAAGAAAAGAGAGAGTGAAGGAAGGTACATGTGCATCAGAAATGCAGAGCAAGTGAATCTCAGTGATCCTGAGGAGGGGGCGAGGGGGGAAGGCAGACACAAAGAGAGAGCAGTTAACAGAGATATGAAGGGTCAGGGATGAAGAAATGTCGAACTGGAAAAAGACAAGCACAGAGTGATAATGAAAATCTACTTCAGACATTCTCCAACAGAAAGGAAAAATAGAAACATGGTGCTGCCTCACAGCACCAGGGACCTGGGTTCAATTCCCGCCTCAGGCAACTGGCTATGCGGAGTTTGCACGTTCTTCCCGTGTCTGCGTGGGTTTCCTCCCACAGTCCAAAGATGTGCAGGTCAGGTGAATTGGCCATGCTAAATAGCCTATAGTGTTAGGTGCATTAGTCAGGGGTAAATGTAGGGGAATGGGTCTGCGTGGGTTGCTCCTTGGAGGATTGATGTGGACTCGTTGGGCTGAAAGGCCTTTTTCCACACTGTAGGGAATCTAAACTAAAAAAAACAAGAAATGAATCGGCAATTCACAGTAACCATATTGTACACATCAGTGTTGGTGATTTGAGAAGGTCCTGAACTCAGATGAAGCAGGGAGTTGCAATTACTGTTTTCTGTTTATTACACATTGTGAATTTGATTATTCCAATAAAAAAGTCATACAATAGTCCAGAATGAAAAGGGTCCTGTCCTTTTCAACACTGAGTTTAGTCTGTAGCTATCACTGTCCATCCCATACTAAGTCACTCTCAGTAGGATCTACCATACATCTTAGAAACCAATTTGTTCCCCACTTTCATTTTAGTTAAAATCCATCAGCCCATGGTATGAAACAACATCATGTTTGGGAAGGTAGGATATGTCAATTAGAAGCCAAACATGAGGATGTGAGCCATTGATTCCCTCTGTTTAAAAAGGGGCAGATTGGAACAGAGGGCAGAACTCAGGGGTCAGAGTGGGAGGTGGGCTAAAGGGGCAGGGAATAGGGAGCTACGGATGAGAAGAGGAAATTCATTCCTTTCATGAGCAGTCACTTCCTGTCAAACAGACTGAAAAATCCTTGAAAGTGTGAGGGACTCAATTCCAGTTAAAATAGGTCATCAGTGACATTGGGAGTCTCCATATACTGGGCACTTCATCTGAAAAGGAAAAATAATTAAAAATAATTCTCCACCTCCCTACCTTATATTAAAATTTCACTCTCAAAACGCAAAAGGGCCTATTTTTACATCAAAAAATACACCACAAAAGGGTGATGGAATTGCTGCCTGTAATGACAGTGGAAAAAGCAGATGATAATTTGTATTAACTAGGGAGCAACGAGTCAAGCTCATTTGCATCTTTTAGATTATATGCATTTCAGAAGTAATTTCTGGAGGGGCAATGAATGAGTATTAATTCCCGCGTGAATTCACAATATAGAAAAAAAACCCATCAAACAGCACACAGGGAAAGAGAGAGAAATTCACAGCATAATAAACGGAAGCCAGGTTTGTGAGAACTAATTCACCACCAGCGTGTTTCAGCCATGTATTTAGGATCCAACATAATGTCTATAGAAAGGCTGCTACTTCAGTACTTTAACATTTTCCTAGATAATTATCATATCATATTTCATTTCTGGGATACAATGCCAGTTCCTCGCATTACTCTCTTTGCAATTATTAAAGTCGAGAGAAGGTGTATAAAATCCCAGTCCATTCGAACCCTTTTCAGCGTGTGTCTGCAGTTGATGCACATATTTACTGAAATTTGGTAAAAAATTATCTTCGACCCTAATTATGACATATTTATTTGCTCTGTCCTGCAGATAATATTGTGCCTCATTGTTCAATTAGTAATTATGAAAATTAATAGCAAACAAAGACTATAATGAATACGGATTTAGTAACACTGACAGCACTCACACAAATATGACAAGGTCAAATTATATTTTTTGTGTGTAATTCAATGAATGTCATTAAGAAACATTCAGCACAATCTGTACTCTTTGTTCACCGTAAAACAGACTCCTTTATTTTCATTAATGAATCTTATATTATTTCTTCATGTCTCGCAGTTTTCCGCTGACAGTGGTGACTCTCAGTGGAAACAATTCCACTAGAGGCAACAGCTAGTGTTCGGTCTTTGTGCAAGATCTGGACACAATGTGCTGTCAGGCACTTCAACTGTGTCAGGCATCACAGTTCACATCTGCATCCTTCCTAAACAGAAACAGAAATTGCTGGGGAAACTCAACACCTGTGGGAGAAAGCAGAGGTAATGTTTGGAATGCAGTGACCATTGTTCAGGGTTTTTCCAGCAATTTCTGTTTTTGTTTCAGATCTTCAGCACCTGCAGTACTTTGTTTTATTTTATTGCATTCTTCCAAACCTTATTGGGATGAATGAGCAGTGACAGGAACCAGGAAATGAAGGGAGAAATTGAGCCAATGGAAAAGGATGAAGATGGTGAGGTTCAGCCGGACACGGGCCATGAGTTGGAGAGTTGGTTACGTGAAGAACTCAAGACTTGGGATAATACGGAGATTTATTTCAGAGGGAGTGAGGGGAAATTAGGAGCAGAGATTGGCAATAACTTCTGTTCTTTATCAAGGTTTGATACAACTAGAAGCTTGCTCAGCCATTTCAGAGTGTGCTAGGGAGTTAGCTGCATTGCAATGAGCATGGAGTCACATGTAGGCCAGATCAGGTAAGGAGGGCAGATTTCTTTCCCTGAAGAACCATCTAGGATTTTCACAGCAATTGATGATGGTCACTGTTGGATTACCTCTTTTTATAGATAACAGATTTATTAATTGGTTATATTCAATCTCACCAGCTATCATGGTGAGATTTGTGGAGCATTACCCTGGGTCACTGGATTACTAGTTTAATAATATTACCACAATGTCACTGCCTCTTTCTCAAGGGCAATTAGGGATGGGCAATGCATCCTGGTCTTGCAATCAACAAAGTATCGACCTCAGCATTGCATCCTGGCTCAGAGGCTGTCTATGTAACCATGAGAACGTAATGCAGAAACACATCAAAGTTAATGCAACAAATTGATCTTGCACGGAAACCTTGACCTGAAATATACAACAGCATGGGAGCTCCACCAGCTCCAGGTTCGGCTCCATCCTGCAGGGGTTCAAGGAGGCAGTTCACCAACACTACATCCTCAGGACAGAGAGGACAGGGGAATAACGATTGGCCCACTACAACGTGGGAAAAAGATCACTAAAAGCCTATTAGGGTCAGGCACTTGAAGCTGAACTCTGGAATGATCACAATGGAGATGTCAGCTGCTGTTTGGTTTTGCTGGATCAGCCAGGAGGGGCCTGTTCACACCTCTCAAGCCTCTGATTCAATTTTAATTCCTTCCACTTACTGCAGTTCTGTAATAATTAACTGATAAAAGCCTAACAATCTCAAGTTCCATTGATCTCCAGTGTTTTAGCGGGGAGCAGGTGGAGGGGACAGAGTTCCAGGTTTTCACTTCACTGTGAGATATGCTGAAAGCATGGGGTCACCTTGGTATCGCCCTGAGAGCACTGTCTAACTTTAAGGTTCTTCTGCCTTGTTCTGGACTCCCAACACCCACCACCCTCTGCCAAAGAGGAAACAGCTTCTCTCTTACCAGTAAGAGGTATGAAATGGATGAAGATTATGGTTAAAAGTTCTGGATTCAATTTTCTTAATGTTCAATGATTCGGTCTCTCACATTCCTGTCAGCAGCTCAAGGGTTTGGGCATGGGTTCAGCCAACACAGCACAGACAACATGATGAGTGTCACCAATGTACACCTAGAAGTTGACCCCGTGCTTTGGGTTATAGCAATGACTGGGCAAACACTGCAGCAACAAAGGGGCAAAAACCATAGCAACCAACAGCACCAGAGAAACACGTTTGTCAGGGACTGTGTTTATATCCAAGAGGCAATAAAAGGGGGATAGTGGTTGCTCCAGAGTCTAAGGTCCATATCCACAAAACAGAGAAAACAATTCAGAAAGAAGCAAACTGTATGATTCCAGTTCAAATTGTTTGTGCTTTCTAAGCACATTTCCTTTTATGTCTAAATTTTCTGGGAGTATTTTATTCCAAGCACAATTTAATTTGTCTGCTTAGAATAGTCCTGACTCCTTGTTTAATTTCACAATTTTTTTTTAAAAGCACAGAGCACATAAAACCGAAGCACACAGTGGTGCTTTTGTCTCTGTTTGGATTATTCACAGGTTAAGTAAATGCTTCTTCCTCCACAGGTTCACATTTTACAAAAATACAGACTCTCCTTTGTTCGTTTTCCCAGCTTCTCTCTCAGGATGACCCATCGCTAATGGCTAGACCTTGTCTCCCCAATTTCTGACTGCTCTTTCCTTAGTTAGACTGGTGTCAAGGTGGGGGAGTCCCTTTGTCCATCCAGGAATGCTGAGGGTGGTAACCATCCAACTGGTTACAAACACACATCTAATACCCTGTGTCAACATCACCTCAGTTATTGACTGCCACTGGCACGTTATGACGAAGAACACTTACTGACAATAAATTGAGATTCAGTTGTGATAGCCTCTTGCAGTGGAACAGGCACTTGTCTGATACCAAACTCTCCAAACACACACAGAAACAGTGACCACTTAATAACAGCATCAGAGAGACACAATCATCAGCCAGGCCTTACCCCAGCAAGAATCACTGCATTCTGGAGAGAAGGATGAATGAGGAAAATTGGAGGGCGAATACGAGGTGAGAGCAATGTCTCTATCAAACAGTGAGTGCCTAATTCTCAATAACCTCCCGCCAAATGAAGAGGTCCCCTGCAGTCATGAATGGCTAAACCACATCATGCAGACTATCCAAGGCACGGTCCATGCTCCTGAGCATTTGGAGAGACAGTGCCCCTAGGTGGGGGAGAGGAGAATTGACTTGGTTATCGACCAAGGTCGCAGGAAGTGGAAGAGGCCATTCAGCCCCTTGGACATATTCCATTCTTCAAGATCATGGTTAACCTGTACCCTGACTCCACTTACCTACCTTAAATCAAAATCTATAATTAATGGGACACAGGTAGACAGGGTGTTAGGAAGATGTGTAGGACATTTGCCTTCATTGCTCAGAACTTTAAGTTTTGGATTTGAGATGACATTTTGAGGTTATACTGGACGTTGGCAAGGCCTCTTCTGAAGTGTTGAGTGCAGTTCTGGTCGCCCTGTTATAGGAAGAATATTATTGAATAGGAGAGGGTTCAGAAAATATTTACCAGTATGTTGCTGGGAATGGAGAGTTTGAGATATAAAAATATACTGGCTAGATCAGGGCTTTTTTCACTGGCACGTAGAAGGTTGGGGGTGACCTTATAGAGGTTTTTATAAAATTATCAGGGGCATAGATAAGGTGAATAGCAAGGTCTTTTCCCTAGGGTGGGGGAGTTCAAAACTGCAGGGCATATTTCTAAGGTGAGAGGCGAAAGATTTAAAAAGGACAAGATTTTACACAGAGGGTGGTTCATGTGTGGAATGAACTGCCAGAGGATGTGGTGATGCAGGTACAGTTTCAATTAAAAGGTATTTAGATAAGTTCATAAATAGGAAAAATGCGGATGGATATGGGCTGAACACAGGCAGGTGGGACTAGTTTAGTTTGGGAAGATGGTCGACATGGATTAATGGACCAAAGGTTCTGTTTCCATGCTGTATGACTGTGTGACTCAACCTGAAAGCTTCAGTGAGCGGCAGCACCCACATTCTTTAAAGGAGTGAGTTAAAATTTCCATCTCTTTCTACGTAAGAAAATGCTTCCTGATCTCACCCCCCAAACTCTAATGTTGACCGCTCATTGATCCCAGTCAGTGGGGTCATTTTGGGAGAATACATTCAAATATTACTTCTCGATTCCATCAGTCTCCGTTTGGATGATTAGATTAGATTAGATTAGATTACAGTATGGAAACAGGCCCTTCGGCCCAACAAGTCCACACCGACCTGCCGAAGCACAACCCACCCATACCCCTACATTTGCCCCTTACCTAACACTACAGGCAATTTAGCATGGCCAATTCATCTGACCTGCACATCTTTGGACTGTGGGAGGAAACCGGAGCACCCGGAGGAAACCCACGCAGACACACGGAGAACGTGCAAACTCCACACAGTCAGTCGCCTGAGGCGGGAATTGAACCCGGGTGTCTGGCGCTGTGAGGCAACAGTGCTAACCACTGTGCCACCGGGCTGCCCACGGGATGCTTTCCCTCATCAAACTATTTGTCTGATCTGGAAATGGATGAGAGACAAGAGCAGTGAACCTACAGAGTAACCTCAAGGCAACAAAAGGGAATCGGGAGAACAGAAGATATCTTCGAGAAAAGCAGGTGTCAAACAAAAACAGAAATAAAATAAAACTTGTCAAGACAGCAGGATTCAGACAAGTGACTCGGATATAGCTTGGTGCCTGGGATTCTGTGAGCGATCCAAAGATCCAGATATAAATGCTGCACAAACAAAGGGATTGGGTGGGAATACGTCTCACAAAGTCAACTGGGATGATCTTGGGTCTTGACTTGACTGAGTAAGGTCTGGCTGTTGCTAATAATCCTCTCTGTCGACAGCCTTTTGTGGCTATGCTAGGTTATTTGCTGCCAAGGCTTGCTAATCACACAACTGTGAAACAATAAAGCTTTAGAACTCAAGTACTGCTTTCATCCTGGAGCCTAATTAACTAAATCAGAAAGACAAAGCATTCAACTATCTGCTGTAAAGAAACAAAGTCAGTCCAGTGTAATTTAGCTCAGCTTTGATTTACTTACTTGTTATGTTCAGTAATCGCTTTTTCTCAGGACACAGATGCCAAACCTTCCCTGCAGCTTTTAATTTGCATTATTTTCCTTTTAATATTTTTCGCCCAGTTGCAGGTACCGACCATATGATTTGGGTTTGGCTTGATTCTGGATGGGGTTTGGTGTAACTGAAATATTGTACCTCACTACAGCATCAAGCAGTTCATTTTAACTTTGCTTGCTCCTTCTAACTTCTGCAAATGTTACTTTGCCCTCAATACTTCCACCTCTTTCTATATTTTCCTCAAGATCCACCCTTTGTATTTAAACCCAGATGCAGGTCCAGATGATCTGAACCTGCTTAATGAGTCAAGAGTTTGTTGTGAATGTGTCTTGTCCTCTTTTACTCAGAGTTTTTAATTCTGGATTCTGTCACATTTTACTCACATGGTCAAGATGCCATTTCCTCCACTTGAGGTTCGACACACTTGACCCATTATCTACAAGAGAGAATCTAGCATAATGGAGAACTCCATACTGTCGAAGGGTCAGAACCTAGGGAGTGTGGCAGTGTAGGAGGGTCCGAACTGAGGGAGCGCCGCACTGTCGGAGGGTCAGTGCTGAGGGAGTGCGGCAGTGTCGGAGGGCCCGAACTGAGGGAGCGCCACACTGTCGGAGGGTCAGAACTTAGGAAGTGTCGCACGGTCAGACGGTCAGTGCTGAGGGAGTGCTGCACTGTCAGAAGGTCAGTACTGAGGGAATGCAGCAGTGTAGGAGGGTCAGAACTGAGGGAGCGCCACACTGTCAGAGGGTCACTGCTGAGGGAGTGCCGCACTGTCAGAGGGTCAGTACTGAGGGAGTGCTGCACTGTCAGATGGCCAGTGCTGAGGGAGTGCCGCACTGTTGGAGGGTGAGAACTGAGGGAGTGTCGCACGGTCAGACGGTCAGTGCTGAGGGAGTGCTGCACTGTCAGAAGGTCAGTACTGAGGGAATGCAGCAGTGTAGGAGGGTCAGAACTGAGGGAGCACCACACTGTCAGAGGGTCAGTACTGAGGGAGTGCTGCACTGTCAGAGGGTCAGTACTGAGGGAGTGCTGCACTGTCAGATGGCCAGTGCTGAGGGAGTGCCGCACTGTTGGAGGGTCAGTACCAAGTGAGTGCCCCACTGTCGGAGCGTCAGCACAGGGGAATGCCGCACTGTCGGAGGGTCAGTGCTGAAGGAGTGTCACACTGTTGGAAGGTCAGTACTGAGGGAGTGCTGCACTGTCGGAGAGTTAGCGCAGGGGAATGCCGCACTGTCGGAGGGTCAGTACTGAAGGAGTGCCGCACTGTCGGAGGGACTATCATTTGGTTGAAGAATGTGTTTGATTGCAGAGGTGTCTATGGGAGGCTGAGAGCTCTCCTTAGTGCCCTGACCAATATTTGTCCCTCAACCAACATCAGGATAATAAATGATTTAGCCAACATCACTGGATGTTTACTGTGCACAAATGGGTTTCATTTTCCCCGCATTATGACAGGCATGTTACTTCAAAACACAACATGACATACTTTGAACATCCTCTGGTGGTGAAAGACACTATATAAATACAAGTTTTCTTTTTGGATTTGATTTGCAGCTGTTCACAATTTGATCCAAGTCAGAAAGAGGTTTGCAATCTTAGCCAGGGATGGTGAAAGCAAGGCACAAAGGTGGAACCTCCCATCAATCCTGAGTCCCTGAGATTAATAATAAAACCATCACTTAAAGAGTGAAATTGAAAAATTACAGATCAAATCAAATAATGATGAACAACAACAATTTTCCAAACAATTTTGAGTGACACTGGAAGAATTATGTTGACAGTCTCTGTTGTGTGACCCGTCTCACCTGCCCTTCTGTAAATTGCAGTGCTTGCAATTCCCTAGCAACAACTGTAGCCGTATAATCAGCCCTCGCAAATTCCATGTCACTAACTGTCCACTCACTCTAATTCAGCAAACTGGTGAGATGGTTTGCAAATGCTTCCGGACTCTCACTGGAGTACAGATGCCCTACACACTGACTCTCACTGGGTTACAGTCCCACACACTCTGAATCTCACTGGGGCATAGTCCCACACACACTCACTCTCACTGGGGTACACTCCCACACACACTAAATCTCACTTGGGCATAGTCCCACACACACTCACTCTCACTGGGGTACACTCCCACACACACTAAATCTCACTGGGGCATAGTCCCACACACACTCACTCTCACTGGGGTACACTCCCACACACACTCACTCTCACTGGGGTACACTCCCACATAGTTGAAACTTTATTGCTGGAACAACACAGCAGGTCAGGCAGCATCCAGGGAACAGGAGATTCGACGTTTCGGGCACAGGCCCTTCTTCAGGAATCACTCCCACATACACTGACTCTCACCGTGGTACAGTCCCACACACACAAAATCTCACTGGGGTACAGTCCCACACACACTGACTCTCACTGGGGTATAGACCCACACACACTGACTCTCACTGGGGTATAGACCCACACACACTGACTCTCACTGGGGTATAGTTCCACACACACTGACTCTCACTGGGGGACAGTCCCACACACACTAAATCTCACTAAGTATAGGTAAAAACAATGACTGCAGGTGCTGGAAACCAGAGTCTAGATTAGAGTGGTGCTGGAAAAGTACAGCAGGTCAGGCAGCATCCGAGGAGCAGGAAAATCGACGTTTCGGGCAAAAGCCCTTCATCAGGAATACAAGCAGAGTGCCTGAAAGGTGGAGAGAGCCCCTCACTGGAGTATAGTCCCACACACACTGACTCTCACTGGGGTACAGTCCCACACATACTCACTCTCACTGGGGTACACTCCCACACATAGTCACTCTCACTGGTTTATGGTTCCCACACACACACTGACTCTCACTGGGGTACAGTCGCACACACACACTGACTCTCAGTGGGGTACAGTCCCACACACACTAAATCTCACTGGGGTACAGTCCCACACACACTGACACTCACTTGGGTATGGTTCCCACACACACACACTATCACTGGGGGACAGTTCCACAGACATTGACTCTCACTGGGGGACAATCCCACACACACTAAATCTCACTGGGGGAACAGTCCCACACGCACACACACTGACTCTCACTGGGATACAGTTCCACACACACTGACTCTTACTGGGGTACAGACCCACACACACTGACTCTCACTGGGGTACAGACCAAACACATAGATTTTCACTAGGGGACATTTTCACACGCACTGACTATCACTGGGATACAGACCCACACACACACTGACTCTCACTGGGGTACAGACCCATACACACTGACTCTCACTGGGGGACACTCCCACACACACTGACTCTCACTGGGGTATGGTTCCCACACACACACACACACACACTGACTCTCATTGGGGTACACTCCCACATACACTGACTCTCACTGAGGTATAGACTCACACACACTGACTTTCAATGGGGTACAGACCCACACACACAGACTCTCACTAGGGGACATTTTCAGACACACTATCACTGGGATACAGACCCACATACACTGACTCTCACTTGGGTACCGTCCCGACGCACACACTGACTCTCACTGGGGTACACTCCCACATACACACTGCCCCTCACTGGGGTACAGTCCCCCACACACACTGACTCTCATTGGGGGACAGTTCTGCAGACATTGACCCTCACTGGGGGACAGTTCCACACACTCTGACACTCACTGGGGTACAGTCCCCACACACACTGACTCTCACTGGGGTACACTCTCATACACCCTCACTCTCACTGGGGCACAGTCCCCCCCACACACAGTCTCTTACTGGGGGACAGTCCCACACACACGGACTGTCCTTAAAGTATGGGTCCCACAGACAAGCACTGGCTGATTCTATGTAGAATGTTGAAATTACCACTTGTCACTGAGGGAGAAATCTAAGAGTAAGGTTGGAGATGATTTCTCATGTGGACAGAGGGGAGAAATCACTGTGGCAGAGAAAGGGTTAAACTCAGTAGGTGATGAATGATTTCAGTTTTCACTCAAAGCTCACCAAGGTCTCTGCACCAAATTTACTACAATAAATAGAATGTGACCTTTCAGAAAATATTTGAAATGATCAGCAGGGTAAAGCTGGCCTTTAAGAAGCAATCAGTACGTTTTATAATGCGGGATATCCCACAGGGTCTAAAACCAAGGAGATCTCAGCTTTAGTGATTGTCTTCACAAATCAGGTGGTCGGATGTGCACTGACAGTGTTCAGGGATTGTTAAAGGGAAACGAGTTAAACATGAGTGTGAATTGTCAGTCTGCTTGCTTAATTATACTGAAGTGGCCCTGAGATATCTCCCTGCACCAATTGTCCCTCCCTAAATCATCAACAATATCACATTCTCCCTGCATTTGCACTCCTGCTCTGTGAAGGAATAATAATCATGTACACGAGTCTGTAGTGAATACACGCATGTATAATTGTGTACATAAGTGTGTGCATATACACATGCATATAATCATGCATAAGTGTGTGCATGCATGTACATGTATGCATAATCATGTAATGTGAGTGTGTGCGTATACATGTGTATAATTGTGTATATGAGTGTGCGTGCATATACACATGTTAAATCATGCACACATGTGTGCATATGCATGGGCGTACAATCATATATGTGAATGTGTGTGCATATGCATGTGTATAATTATGTACATAAGTGTGTGTGTATACACACATGTATAATCATGTACGAGTGTGTGTGCGCATGTACTCATGCGTATAATCGTGTATGTGAGGGTGTGTGTATTTCCACATTCATATAATCATGTACGTGAGTGCATACATATACACATGCATATTATCATGTACGTGTGTGTACATATACACATGCATATAATCTTATATGTGACTGTGTGTGTACGCACATGTATAATTGTGTGCGTGAGTGTGTGCACATATACACATGTATAATAGTATATGTGTGTGCGCGTATACATGTGTTTTATTGTGTATGTGAGTGTGTGTGCATTTGCATGTGTATAATCATGTATGTGAGTGTGTTTGTGGAAGCATATGCCGTACGTGAGTGTGTGTGCATATACATGTGTATAATTGTGTATGTGCATGTGTGCGTTTGCACGTATATAATTATGTATGTGTGTGCACGTGCATACACATGGATAATCATGTACATGAGTGTGTGCGTTTGCACATGTATAATCGTGTATGTGAGTGTGTGTGCATTTGCGCATGTATAATTGTGTACTTGAGTGTGTGAATGTTTGCATGTGTATAATCGTGTACGTGAGTGTGTGTGCTTATACACGTGTATAATTGTATACGTGAGTGTGTGCATATGCACGTGTATAATCGTGTCCATGAGTATGTGAGCGTATACATTTGTGTAATCACGTACGTGAGATTGTGTGTGTGTATGCATATGTATAATCATGTATGTGAGAGTGTATGTATACACGTAGATAATCGTGTACCTGAGTGTGTGTGTGTATACATGTGCATAATCGTGTACGTGAATGTGTGTGCGTACACATGTGTATAATCGTGTACTTGAGGGTGTGAGTGTATACATGTGTGTATTCATGTATGTGAGTATATGCGGGCATACACATGTATAATTTTGTACATGAAAGTGTGCGCATATACACGAGTACAATCGTGTGCGCACGTATACATGTGTATAATCATGTATGTGTGTGTGCGTATACACTTGTATAATCGTGTACGTGTGTGTGCACATATGCATGTGTACAATTGTGTATGTGTGTGCATATACACGTGTATATGTGCGCGTATACACATGTATAATGGTGTATGTGAGTGTGTGTGCGTATAGCTGCATGAATATCTTCTGTCTCAAGTCGACGTGGACACTGAGTGTATGGGTGGAGTCAGCTGTAATATTTCGGACAATCCAGTGTCCCACTCCATGGTGTAGAGTATCGGTCCTTGTGTGATTTGGATCAAGCTGCATTTACTCATGGAACTACAATCTGTCACAATCCAGCAACTTGGTGTAGAAAGAAATTGGCAAAAATCAAGACACCCTTCCCCTCCCCCCTCCCCCACCACTGAATTTGTCTGATGTAACATAATTGTTAGAAAGTCTCACTCCACCATCAAAATCCAAAAGGCATACAGAGCAGCTATAGGTGAAACAGTAAACACACTCAGAAACCAAAACAGCAAAACAATTCTCATTAAATTGGGTCAATCCCAATGGGGAATTGACTGCAAATAAACCCCATACTGCCCTTACAGGGGTGTGGAGGGGGCTGGGGTGAGGAGAGTGAGGGACCACACATGAAGCCATCAGCTGGCTATCTGAACGAGAGCAGAAATGATGGGAGTTGCTAAATATGATGGCAGAAGCCTGCACAGAATGTTTCTGAACTATACTTCCTGTCCCCCCCCTCGCCCTCAGGTTGAGAAGCCAGACTAGGTAATGGGTGGGTGAGTCTGCAGGAACAGATAGCAAGCTGTTAGATTTAACCTTCGAGAATGGAAGGGATCAGGAGAGAGTCCATGGGAGAGACTATGGGACACCGAAGGGAGATATCTGAAGAAGGTTTCGGAGACTGGTGGTGGAAGGAATTGTGTGGGAGTATTGAAAGGGAGCGGTTTGGACGATCATCTTATCGTAGGACAGGAGTAACAGAGAAATGTTGAAAATCGGAGCAGGAATCGGCCATTCAGCCCTTCGAGTTTGTTCCGCCATATGATATGATCATAACTCATCATCCAACTCTGAACCCTGTTCCCAATTTCTCCCCATATTCTTTGATCTCTATATCCAACTCCTTCATGAAAACATTCAATATTTTGGCCTCAACCACTTCCTATGGCAGAGAATTCCCCAGGCTCCCCACTCTCTGGGTGAAGACATTTCTCCTCAGCTCAGTCAGAAACGGCCTACCCCATATCCTCAGACTGTGACTCCTGGCTCTGGACTCCCTGGGAATTGGGAACTTCTTGTCTTTACTCTGTGTCTAGTCCTGTTAGAATTTTATGGTTTCTATGAGGCCCCCTCTCATTCTTCTAAACTCCAATGAATATAATCCCAATCGATGCAGTCACTCTTCACACATCAGTCCCACCATCCAAGGAACCAGTCTGATAAATCTCTGGTTAAATGTGAAACCTGAACACAAATGCCATCCAATTCAGATAAATGTGAGTTGGTACATGATGTGTTTGTGGGGGGGGGGAGTCATGGGTAATGGGAACACGGGTGTTTGGAGGGAGGAGCAAATGGAATCTCAGATACGTATCCATCAGTTACTAGAGATTGCCCCACAGGGTAGCAAAGTCAGAAAGAGCAAATCAAACACTGCATTTTATTTCCAGAGGGGGAGAAGGGAAGTCATGTTGTAGCTGAATTGAACCTTGGTGAGAGCACACGTCTGGTACAACTCTGGTCACCATAAGATACTGGGGAGGCTAGAAATGTGTAGGTTTACACATCACAAAAAAGAATTAACAGCTTGAGTCTTTTTTTGCTGGATAAAGATCTGAGGGAATGACCCAATCAAGGAAAAGTGTTTAAAATGAGGAAAGGTGTTTTGAGAGAGTTGAAACAGAGAAAATGGGCATTGGTTGGTCCAATAACCATCTCAAGACTCATATGATTCTTCTAGGGAAGGGATTGAACCACATTCAATCAGGCAGTGTCAAGGCCGCTAGTATGTCATCCTCTGGAATCAGGTCCCCAGCTGGTGGGTACTGCTGGTCAGTGCTCAGTCCCTTGACTGGGCACTAATTTCCTTTGATTGAAGGATCCAGAGTGATAGGCTGTCCATGTGGTATCAGTTGAGCCAATCACAGTGGCAGCAGAGTGAGTGACTGATGACCAGCACAGGGCTCTCCCCGCCCACAGCACGATTCTGGGATGGGAGGGGGAGGGGAGCGGACTGCATACCTCACCAATCCCACACCTTGTTCTGTGCCTTTCCCACCTCCAAGCTGGCTACCAATCAGGAGAAACCCCTGCCTAATCTTTCCTGAACATCCTACTCTGGCTCCTACTTGCTTTGTTTCAATGTGGCCCACCAACCCGACCCCCAGGCCCCACCAAAGTTAAGGCACTGACATTTCCAAACTCTCCTGACAGCAGATCTTTTACATCCAAGCACTTTGAATTTCCCCACCCTCCCATTTTGTCAAAATTCATTCCCAGGAAGTAAGTGTAACTGGCTGGGCCAGCATTTCCTGCCCATCCCTAATTGCCTTAGAACAGAGTGGCTTCCTTCACCATTGCAGTAGGTCTGGAGTCACATGTAAGGGTCTCCCCTCTGACATCGGGGAGCCGGGGTGGAGAGTGATGCATGAGGTGTTCCTGTGTAACCGGTGACTCAACAAGGTTTACTGGGTGCCAGAACACGTACCCTGGGGGAGACGGTGTTTCACTTTAATGTCAAGTGTGTCCATTTGCAGCCCCTGTTTTATTTTTTGAGAGCCTGCTGTTAAAATTCTGGTTGCACTTCAGCCGCACTCTCCTGATCTACAGGCACCCGGTGAGGAGGAAGGACAGACGGGTCTACTAGCTTTCTTGTGGCTTTACTCTTGAGCATGGGCAAGACGGTCATTAACAGGCCTCGGCAGCAGGATAAAGAGGGGCTCATTGTTCCCAACTGTCTGCTCCTCTCCCGTGGTTATGTCCATGCTCAGATGTCCCTGGAGAGGGAACACACGGTGCTCACTGGCTCAGTCCAGGCCTTTCGAGACCACTGGGCCCCATGAGAGCTGGAGTGCATTATCAGCCTGGATAATGATATTCTGACTGAGTTCATGGTCTCTGTAATGTAAGTTTCCACTTTGCATTTTGAGATTTTTTTTGCGTTTGCTTGTGATTTGGTGCCTCGGAAGAGAGTTGTCTTATTTTCCCTTTGTTCCAATTTTGGATCGTTTGGAAGAGCCAAGGGGGCTTCTATTTTAGCCCCATACTGTCACTGTCTTGGGGAACTTTATCTTTAGTTTAAATGAGCAGGGGAGCTTCCTCTGGATTTTAAACCATTGTTGGCTCTGTTCCAAGAGTGTTCGTTGGGGATGGAGCAGACAGGGTTTATTTACTTACTTATTTATTTGTTTATTTATTTATTTTAGTTGATTTTGCTTGAGTTTATTTTAATTTTGGCCCCCTATGGTTCCTGCCCAAAGAGATTGGTGGGGACCGAGGCAAGGGAGAATCATTTTTAGTTTGTTTATGTTTCTATTTTTCCCTGGAGTATTAGAGTCCTTATTTTTGTTTAATGAAGTCAAGGCAATTTTATTTTCTGTTTCAAAAGATCGAGATGAGCTTTGCTGTGCGATGCTGTGCCTGTCCTGGGAGTTGAAAATGTGTTGCTGGAAAAGCGCAGCAGGTCAGGCAGCATCCAAGGAGCAGGAGAATCAACGTTTCGGGCATGAGCCCTTCTTCAGGAAAGGGAGTATCCTGGGAGTGTCTGATTGGGGCAATGTCGGGGAGTCTTGGCTTTCACATTTTGATTAAAAGAGTGGAGTCACATGTTGCTCGGCAAGGGAAGGGTGGCAGATTTCCCTCCCGTGGTTACGTGGCCGCCATGAGGTGAGCTTTTCATTCAAGGTTTTTTTACTGAATTCAAATTTTTGTCAAAGATGGCAGAATACCATTTCCCCGGATTGTCAGTCTGTGCCATCTGGATCATTGCCATGACCCCATTGCTTCCCCTTGGCCAGAGCCTGGGTGTAGAATTCTTGGGTGAGGGTATCACCTGGACAGTGTGAGCACCCATCCCAGTGGATGCGTACAAAGCTGAGAAAAATTCACACTATGAACATAGTCACACTGGCAAGGTGGACAACTACTCACTGCTCTATGTTTCCAAAATTTGGTGATATTCTGGAACCGTGGCAATCTGCATGAGGTTAGAATTGAGTATGGGTCTAACTGTATGCATATGTGTGCATGTGTGTGTGTGTGTGCGTTTGTATGCACATGTGTGTGTGCACGTGTGTGTATGCGTATTGAAATGTGTGAATTCACTCTCTGCTCATTGCTAGTTTCTTAAAAACATACATTCGTCTTGACACACAATGACAACTCTCTCCCACTTGTGTAGTTTTACTCTCTCCTGAACAGACAGTGTGTGTTCTTTACTCTTCATGGGGACTGTTTCCCTCAGTCTCACAGAAATTGTCCCCTCCCTCTCAGATGCTCCCTCTGTCCCTCTCTCACTGCTCATGTTTAACCTTCCTGATTACCACACGCCTGCTTATTCCTCCTAGAAACTTTCTGCAGGAGCTGGAATCCATCAGCAACAAGCAGGAAAAAGTCAAACCAATTATTGCAAAGCCCAGAGTACAAGCACAGGTGAAATTAAACCTTCACAAATACTTCAAACAGCTGCAGCAATATGACAATAGTTCTCTTTGTTTACATTAAATATCTTTTTAAACTAAAAGAAATATGACATCATTATAAACAGCATTTTTCACTTAAACATTGCTGCATATTTAGTGAATGACTAAGTGGTGGTGTCATGGTAACTGACGGAAAAATAGTGATCACAAAGGTTGCCAGAAGCCCAACAGAAAAAAGAGCAGGAACAGTCAGTGATGGTAGAGCCTGGGACTGAGAGAGAGAGGGAGAGAGAGAGGAGGAGGTAAAACGTTACTACACAGGGAGCTGTGTGTACTGAACAGCGGGATATAAGGGGACAAAAACAGAAACTGCTGGAAGAGCTCAGCAGGTCTGATAGCATCTGTGGAGAGAAATCAGAGTTTACAGTTTGGGTCCAGTGATCCTTCCTCAGTTCTGAGAAAGGGTCACTTAACTCGAAATATTGACTCTGATTTCTCTCCACAGATGCTGCCAGACCTGCTGAGTTTCTTCAGCATTCTCTGCTCTTTAATAAATAATCTGATTTCACGATTCAATTAACAGTTTTAACTGTAATGCATTACAAGGGAGTCCAGTTACATTTCTGTAATGGTGTTGCATGTGCATTTGCATAAATGCGCACCAGTGGATAGTGATCGGGAACCCCTACTGGTCTTCCTATTCCACTCTGAACTGACAAATGCCATTTGGCCCAGCACAAGCTCTTGACAACTTCAGGTCCTTCTTCGCTCTTATTTAACACCCAATGTTCTTGGGGGTCAGATATTGGAGGGCATGTGGCCCTGCTCCATCTGCTTGTGTGGTGGTGAATTTAATATGAATCAGAATTAACCACTGCCCCTTGATATTCAGTGGTGTGACCATCACTGAATACCCCACTATCCTGAACATTACCATTGACCAGAAACTCAACTGGACTCATCACATAAACACAGTGGCTACAACAGCAGGTTAGAGGTGAGGTATACTGCGGTGAGTAACTCACTTCCTGACTCCCCAAAGCCTGTCCACCATCTGTAAGCCACAAGTCAGGAGTGTGATGGAATACTCCCCACTTGCCCTGGATCAGTGCAGCTCCAATAACACTCAAGAAGCTTGACACCATCCAGGACATAGCAGACTGCTTGATTGGCACCACATCTACAAAGTCCTCAAACACTGATGCTCAGTAGCAACAGTGTGTACTCCCTACAAAATGCACTGCAGAAATTCACCAAGGCTCCTTAGACAGCACCTTCCAAATCCACGACCACTTCCATCTAGAAGGACAAGGGCAATAGATACATGGGAACCCGACCTCCTGCGAGTTCCTCTCCAAGCTGCAGACCATCTTGACTTGGAAATATATCACTCATCCTTCAGCATCACTGGGTCAAAATCCTTGAATTCCCTCTCTAATTGCATTGTGGGTCCACCCACAGGAAATGGACTGCAGCGATTCAAGAAGGCAGCTCACCCCCACCTTCTCAAAGGCAGCTAGGGACGGGCAATACTGTAAATGCTGGCCCAGCCAGCGATGCCCATATTTTGTGAATGAATAAAAAGAAACTGGACCACTGACCACTCTCCAGATCCATTCTATGTTCTGTCAGCACTGGCTGTAAATTTCCAGGAGAGTTCAATGAGCTTGGCTCCAATTAGATTCACATTGCTCACTTAAAATTAGATTTCGACAAGTTTTATTTTCCTTTTCTTCTCATTTTCCTGTTTGAAATCCTAAGGGATGAGCAGTGAGATTAGTAGAAAACTCTGCATCACATCTGTTTCAAAATTTCAATTTTCTCAAGATTTGGAATGAAAAACAAATTGCCTTTTACTACAGACCAGTGCTCAGGTCAAGGCTTATTGATAGAAGCTGCTACAAAGCTCATTGATAAAGTCCAACACAAGGACAAGTTGTATCCTTGAAAGAATTGACTAATGTTGGATTACAGATGCACAAGAGCTGCCTATCACCTTGTAATTCACTCAATAGGCAACTGTGAACCTCCCCACTCATTGCTGCCTGTGACTTGGCAGTAGGAACATTAGGAACAGTAGGAATGGTCCTTTAGAAGCAGCGAGCCTCATGAGTTTTTGTTACTGACTCCCAGCATTGAAGTCAATTGTATTCACTTGGCATTGCTCAAATTAAAAAATAACTAACAGAGCATCATTCTCAACTAACCATGAATGTGAGGCAGGGAAAAAATAGAAAGAGTTTTGTTCTTTCCCAATGACTATTTCTGTTCAGGAGAATATGAAGGATCCCATGGCACTATACAAAGAAGTGAGAGACCTAGGGGTTCAGGTACATAATTCTTTGAAGTTTGTGTCACAGGTAGACAGGGTAAGAAGGCATTTGGCACACTTACCTTCATGGCTCAGAACTTGGGAAGTCATGTTGAAGTTGTACAGGACATTGGTGAGACCACTTTTGGAGTACAGTGTCCAGTTCTGATTGCCTGTTATAGGAAGGATATTACTAAACTGGAAAGGGTTCAGAGGGGATTTACCAGAATGTTGCAGAGAATGAAGGGTTTGTGTTATGAGGAGAGGCTGTTCAGGCTGGGACTTTTTTCCCTGGAGCATAGGAGGTTTCTAAGATCATGAAGAGTATAGATAAGGTAAATGGTAGGTGTCTTTTCCCTAGGGTAGAGGATTTCAAGACTAGAGGGTATATTTTTAAGGTGAGAGGAGAAAAATTTTAAAAAAGACACGAGAGGCAATTTTTTTTACACAGAGAGTGGTTCGTGCATGGAATGAAAGTCCAGAAGATGCGGTGGATGTGTGTACAGTTACAATGTTTCAAAGACTTTTGGATAAGTACATGAATGAGAAATATTTGGAGAGATGTGGGCTAAACACAGACAGGTGGGATTAGTTTGGTTTGGGATTATGATCATGAATTGGTTAGACCAAAGGACATGGTTCCATGCTGTATGACTTTATGACTCAACCAAAAGTACCAAAAAGATATCCGTTGGTCAATTGTCTCATTGTTATTTGTAGAATCCTGCTGTGTGTAAAACAGATGAGCGTTTGCCTTACACTAGCCACACACCCGGGTCACAATTTATTTTACCAATTGTGTCTCAACTGCTTCAGGATGATAATCTGTAACAGAGTGTATTCCAGACAGAGTGTGTATTTCACACAGGGTGAAGAACAATACACAGAGAAAATTCTGAAAGAAGCCAAAATGCTGATAAAATTACAATGATTGTCAACCAGAAATGTAAGCTGGTAAAGGAAGTGACTGAGATTAGGAAGGTGTAATACATCAACAATTAGGGAAATAAAGGTTTCGAGGTCAGAGCCAAGAAAGAAAGAGAAAATGGGAGAAAATGGGAATCAGAGTGGGACAACACAGGGTTCCAGAAACCATGAGAAATACAGAGACTGAGACAAAACAAAAATAATCACATCAGGAGGTTGTAGGTGGCATGGTGGCTCAGTGGTTAGCAGGGACATGAGTTTGATTCCCACCTCGGGCGACTGACTGTGTGGAGTTTGCACATTCTCCTCGTGTCTGCGTGGGTGTCCTCCGGGTGCTCCGGTTTCCTCCCATACTCCAAAGATATGCAGGTCAGGTGAACTGGCCATGCTAGATTGCCCATAGTGTTCAGGGATGTGTAGGCTAGGTGGGTTAGTCAGGGGATATGTAGAGCAAGTGGGTTTAGGGTAATGGGTCTGGGTGGGATACTCTTCGGAGGGTTGGTGTGGACTTGTTGGGTAGAGACAGCAGGGTAAAGACAGAGAGAGAACATGAGACAGGGATAGAGAGAGGAATCTGAGTGAAAGTAAGAATGAGAAGCAGTGAGAGAGTGACTTAAAAACATAGAGATGTGATGCAGCCATACAATTCAAAATACTTTTGATAGACTTCTCAATACCTATCTATTGCTCATGCACACTGTCTCTCCCTTAACGCACTCTCAATCTCTCTCTGTCTGTCTCTCTCGTTAATTCATGTTCATGGACACTGAACTTGGATCCAATCCAGGTTCAAATCACCTGAGGGAAAAGGCAATATTAATTCTGATTTAATCAGAATTAACCAACTTCCCTCTGTAGCCAGCAATACATTTCCATCCAAATTAGAGCTGATTGAATCAGAATTAGAAAGTATTATGGAAATGGGACTCCAGACTCAAATTTGACAGAAACCAACTTCATTTACAGATACAAAAAGCAATTTAACACAATTTTCTGATTACCATAACTTTCCTAATCACCTTCACAGATCAGGAGAGTTCACATGGGAATACGAAGACCTGTTCTTGTTCAGAGCACTCTGGGCACTTTCCAGCCACATCTTAAAACAAGGGCAAGGGAAAGACCAATATCTAGAGCAGACACAGGTTTAACCCTTTATGTTTTTAATCATTTTCTCATAATTTGACCCCTTTTGTCACCAGTATTTATTCACTTGAAAGGCACTATAATATAAAGTATATTACAGAGTTTGCTGAGTTAAGGAAACCATTAACTTCATTGAAGAAAGATCTTATTGCAGTTTCATCTTGCCACCAGACTGAAGGAAAGAGTAAGGTCATGTGACATTGAATTTCCTGTCATGATGTATGCTACTTCATTAGCATATCACATTGAAATTCAGCCTTTATATTATATCTCCCCTCTATTTCTATCCGTTCTATCATAGCTCCCACCCAAATCTATGACTATAGGTTCTTCTTGTCATCTGTGGAGCCGTCCTTTGTGTGGTCCCTCGAACTTTGATGGGCTGAAGGAGAATTGACCAGTGTTTCTGGTTGATTGGATCTCTTGATAAGATCAGTGTCTCTGGTCAGTAGTGTACAAAATACCATGCAAGGACTGCACAAAACACTATATAGGACAAACAGGAAGACAGCTAACAATCCGCATACATGAACATCAACTAGCCACGAAACGACATGACCAGCTATCCTTAGTAGCCACACACGCAGACGACAAGCAACATGAATTCGACTGGGACACCACTACTATCATAGGGCAAGCCAGACAGAGAACAGCCAGGGAATTCCTAGAGGCATGGCATTCATCCACAAACTCCATCAACAAACACATCGACCTGGACCCAATATACCAACCACTACAGCGGACAGCTGAAACTGACAACCGGAAGCGGCAGGGACAGGCCACTATAAACACCGAAGGAAACATCAAAGAAGCGCTTCGCAGGAGGCTCCCAAGCACTGATGATGTCGCCTAGCCAGGGGACGAAACGTTTGCAACAAAAACTTCCAGCTCGGCGAACAGAACCACAACAGTGCGATTATGTTGTTAATTTCCCTGACTATAGGAGGTTGTCTCTGTGCAGAAACTAGTGCATAACTGGTTAACTCTGCTGTTCCATTTTCCGTTTGAATGAGGTAGTCCTATGAATATACTAGGCAAAAGTGAGGACTGCCTCTATTCCTGATGAAGGGCTTTTGCCCGAAACGTCGATTTTCCTGCTCCTCGGATGCTGCCTGACCTGCAGTGCTTTTCCAGCACCACTCTAATCTAAACTATGAATATACCAGATGAGTTTGCTCTCCAATTCCAACAGCTTGGACACTTAGTGGGTTGTGTGCTTTGTGATGTTTGTTATGGTCCCACATGAGATGAGTCAACACATCCTCCTTCAGTTTTATTTTGTTTGCATCATCTTGTACGTGTAGAATGAGTGTGTGTGGGAGAGAATAGAATTGAGTTCTCAGTTTTCTTCCCACAAGGAGTTTGGATGGAGTTAAATCATTTTCAAGTGGCATTGAGTGTTGGTTTTGCGGTGTAAGCTGAACATCATCAATCGTTTGGATGATGCTTTCACTATACGAACTCCTTTTCAGCTTCAACACTGCTTGAGGATATCTTGTTGAGCTGAAAGTGTGGGCAAGTTCACATGATGTTGCAAACTCTTTGGAGGACCCTTAGGCAAAGTGTGGCCCATTGTTTGAGATTCCATGGTCCAAGATTTCATGTGTTGCAAAGATCTCCTTCAATGAGGTGATCATTGCTTAAGACATGTCAGCTGCAGTAACTTGACTTCTATCCATCTGGAGTAGGAGTCTCCTATGATAAAAGCCACTATACCTCTGTATTCAAAGATATCTTAAATGTTTCCATGGTCATGATAAGAAGATGAGATCAATGGTTCATTTGCCTCCTGACAAAAATGAACATAAATAATAAGGCTTGATATCATCTCTTCCAATGAGCTTGAGAGATCTGGTTACCCAACACCAAACTTGTTCTGGCTCAATATTCTGTGTTAGCTGGATATCTCTGATGCAATGGTTGCAGTGTATTGAGTGTCAGGACTTCCAGAATGAATAATCTCTCACCAGAAGTAAGTAAATTATCCACTGCACTGAACAGTCCTCTCTGTTCCAAGCGCTATCTGAGAATGGGTTTGTGAGCCACAGTTCTTTAACACAGTACTCTCTGACCTGAGCACATTTTCGTCTGATTTCTGTGCACCACTGATTTAATTCAGTAACGGAGTATGAATTGAGAAAGTTGTGGTTGCTACTGTTGTAAGGAGTTTCCACCTCTTCAATGAAATCAACTCCCTGTACAGTTCTGTACAGTAGTGACTGCTACAGTCTGCTGTTTTCCCAGAAAATAATTAATTATCATTCTCCATTTTTGCAAAATCCTCTTTCGCTAAGGTTTGTGGTATGATTCCATCCCAAAGCGAAGACCAAGAACATAATCAATAAAGCTTTCACATACCCATGGAGAACTGAGGCTCTGATTGTTATAATTGCATATCTCTGTTCAGTCTCTATCTGTGTCCTGGATGGGTAGTACACTGCACTATAACTTTCATCCATTTGTATCTGAAAGAGTATAGCTTCCAGTCCTATAGAAGATGTGTCAGCAGTAATACTAATAGTTTGCTTTGTGTGGTAGTTAAAATACCATGAGATGTCAACACTTCTTTGATTTTCTCAAAAGGCCTCTGTTGTTTTTACTCTTAGCACAATGTTTTGACTTGTCAGAGCAGCTCATTGGCTACAGTTACATTGGCAAGAATCTTCTGGCTTGGTTTCCCATGGTCATGATTTTCTGGGGGTCAGTCATGTTTTGAGGAGGAGCTAGAAACTCTTTGATTATTCTTGTCTTCTGAACCCTTCAGACGTCAGATGCATTCATAACATACCCAAGGAATTTGACAGATAGCTGTAGAATTCCTATTTGATGTTGAGTGTAAGTTCTGGTAGATATTACAACAGGGCCACACACTCTGGTGTCACGTTCTGCCTGAGTGGATCCCTGGATTGAGACACCATCCAAGTGATACATGGCTCCATCCAATCCCCGATGACTAATTGTTGTTCTCCTCGAGATGATCTCTGGAGATGATGTAATGCCAAAAGTCAATCTGTTGAATCAAAACCTCAAAAATAGCAAAATAAAGGTTGTGAGCAACTTCAGATCTTTCTGCAATAAGTTTCTGTCAAAACCACAAAAGGGCTTTTAGCTTCCTGAAGGTTAAACGGTTTCTCAATTCTACTCAGCTCTCACCCCCAGAAAACGTTAGATGCTGTTTGTCATTTTTATAAATGACTTGGACACAGGCATAAGTGGATGGGTTAGTAAGTTTGCAGATGACACTAAAGTCGGTGGAGTGGTCGACAGTGTGGAAGAATGTTACAGGTTGCAGGAGGACTTGGATAAACTGCAGAATTGGGCTGAGAGGTGGCAAATGGAGTTCAATGCAGATAAATGTGAGGTGATGCGCTTTGGAAAGAATAACAGGAAGGCAGAGTACTGGGTCAATGGAAAGATTCTTGGCCATATGAATATGCAGAGGGATCTTGGTGTCCATGTACACAGATTCCTGAAGGTTGCCACCCAGGTTGACAGTGCTATTACGAAGGCATACGGTGTGTTTAGGTTTTATTGGTAGGGGGGTGCGTGCCAGAGTCATGATGTCATGCTGCAACTGTACAAAACACTAGTACGGCCTCACTTGCAATATTGTGTGCAGTTCCTGTTGCCCCATTACAGGAAGGATGTGGAAGCATTGGAAAAGGTGCAGAGGAGATTTACCAGGATGTTTCCTGGTCTGGAGGAAGGTCTTATGAGGAAAGTCTGAGGGACTTGGGTCCTTTCTCATTGAAAAGAAGAAGGCTAAGAAGGGATTTAATAGAGACATACAAGGTGATCAGAGGATTAGATCGGGTGGACAGTGAGTGTCCTTTTCCTAGGATGATAATGTCGGCTTGTACAAGGAGGGCATAGCTGTAAATTGAGGGGTGATAGATTTAAGACAGATGTCAGGGGCAGGTTCTTCTCTCAGAGAGTGGTAAGGGCGTGGAATGCCCTGCCTCCCAATGCAGTTAACTCAGCCACATTAGGGGCATTTAAACAATCCTTGGATAAGCATATGATGATGATGGAATATTGTAGGGGGATGAGCTCAAATTAATTCACAGGTCGGAGGGCCTGTTCTGCGCTGTATTGTGCTATGTTCTATGTTCTAAGTTGATGTTCAAATGCTTTGTTCAGTTGTATAAGATGTATTCAAATTCTGAAAGGTACATTCAGATTTATATTGCAACCAATCCGAGATCCTCTAAAGAAGGGTCACTGGACTTGAAACGTTAACTCTGCTTTCTCTCTCCACAGATGCTGCTGGACTTGCTGAGTTTCTCCAACATTTCCTGGTTTTGTCCAAGAACCTTCTTTCCCTATTGCAAGAATGGACAAGGACATTTCTGGATGTAACAGATGCACTGATGCTGTTTCAGGAAAGAGAATAATGTTTCCAGGCTGATCTTCTCAGCCCTCCAAATCTTCATCTCTGTTAATCAGATGTTAATTGATGCAGCATTTTTGCTGAAGAGTGAACAACTCCAGATTCAATTACAGAAAATGACTCTGTGATTTTCCCCTCTCTGTACTGAAGGACTGTGATCAGTTGTCCTGTGACCTTGAACTTTAAAACTTCAAGTCCAAGTAATTTTTTGCATCATATCCAAAAATAATTTATCTTCAACCGTGGTTTATATCAGAAAGAACTGAAACTACTGCACCTGTGTTTATTGTAAAGTGTACCTTGTTTCCCTCTACTGGGAAAAAAAGAATGAGGGAGAGGAGTAGGTCATTCAGCCCCTCAAGCCTGCTGCTCCATTCAATAAAGTCCAGTCACTTCCTCTTGGTTTCTGTACCTCTCTAAAGAAAGGTATCACAATGTCATTGCTATCATCTTTTTCATGGATATTGCCACCTTTCAAAGCCTTCTCTTCCGGTTTATTCTGTACAAGTTTCTTGCTGCAACACACAGCTTAGACATGACTCTTCATTCTGCAAAGATGGCATCCACACTGTTTGGAAAAGCTATTTCATGCCTGTGATTTTTACTGCCCCACCAATAACACAGGGGACGGGTGACACCCACTCTCCCTGTCTCTTCTGTTTTGGTACAGTGACATCTCTGCTTTTAAACTCTACAGAGGTGATCATTTCTGGGATATGGTTGACTTTGTCATCCCCAAACTTTAAAGCTAAGTCACCTTTTGATTGCAATTGGTCAGACAATATTTCATCCAAGATCCAAAAATAGTTCTTTTCCTGATTAGTTCTTCTTTTAAGATGCACAATAGTTGAAGATCATTTCAAGCAACCATGAAGTGAAATTGTTTATCAAATATTTATTCAATAATTAAATCCTGCAGCTGCAATTTGAGCAATATCAAATTTAGTGAGTTTAGAGAAGATTTGTAGCTCAGATTGAGGTTCTGGATGTAGGTTTGCTCACTGAGCTGGAAGGTTCATTTTCAGACATTTCGTCACAACACTAGGTAACATCTTCAGTGAGCCTCCGGACAAAGCACTGCTGGTGTTTCCTGCTTTCTATTTATATGTTTGGGTTTCCTTGGGTTGGTGATGTCATTTCCTGTGGTGAAGCATTTCCTGTTAATGTCATTTCCTGTTCTTTTTCTCAGGGGGTGGTACATGTGTTTGTTGATAGAGTTCCGGTTGGAATGCCATGCTTCTAGGAATTCTCGTGTGTGTCTCTGTTTGGCTTGTCCTAAGATGGAGTGTTGTCCCAGTCGAAGTGGTGTCCTTCCTCATCCATAAGTAAGGATACTAGTGAGAGAGGGTCATGTCGTTTTGTGGCTAGTTGATGTTCATGTATCTTGGCTAGTTTTCTTCCGGTTTGTCCAATGTAGTGTTTGTTACAGTTCTTGCATGGTATTTTGTAAATGACATTAATTTTGCTTGTTGTCTGTCTCTTTCAAGTTCATTAGCTGCTGTTTTAGTGTGCTGGTGGGTTTGTGGGCTACTATGATGCCAAGGGGTCTGAGTAGTCTAGCAGTCATTTCTGAGATGTCTTTGATGTAGGGGAGAGTGGCTAGGATTTCTGGACACATTTTGTCTGCTTGTTTGGGTTTGTTGCTGAGATATCAGCAGATTGTGTCTATTGGGTATCCATTTTTTTTAAATACAGTTGATTGAATAGAATTCAAACAGGCAGAAACTAGCCACTAGGATACATGAACATCATCTAGCCACAAAACAACATGACCCACTCTCACTAGTATCCTTACATATTGATGAGGAAGGACACCACTTCAACTGGGACAATACATCCATCCTGGGACAAGCCTAACAGAGACATGCACAAGAATTCCTAGAAGCATGGTATTCCAACCGGAACTTGATCAATGAACACATTGACTTGGATCCCATTTACCACCTCCTGAGAAAAAGAACAGGAAATGACATCACACAGGAAATGACATCACCAACCCAGAGGCTCACTGAAGATGCTACCTAGTATGGTGACGAAACATCTGAAAATGAACCTTCCAGCTCAGCAAGCAAACCTACATCCAGAATATCAAATTTGTTTGATGGTGATAAAAGTATCAAACATCAGGAGATGGGTTGAAAAACAGTGGGCCACTGAGTGGAATCACACAGACACAGGCAATTGACCCAACTAGCCAGTGTTACTGCCTCACATGAGCATCCTCCTATCCTTCTCCATTCTTTCATCAGCAAACTCTTTTCTCAGCTTCACCAGGTCTAGCTCTTGCTCTCCCATGCAAGAGATAGGCTGTCAATTAAAATTCACCACATACCTACAGACTCCCACAGCTTCCTTGACATTCCCACCAGCGTTCTGCCTAAGCTGTGTGACCACACAGTTGCTTTGAGATTCCCCCTGAGGTTCCAAGCATGGTGATCACTGTGCTTGATGTGCCAACACATTGATCTCTGGTTTTGGATGTCAGTGACACATACAGGTCTTGGAGGCCCATGCACCAAAAATAGAAATTAAAGGAACTTATGTTTTTTATATAAGGATTGAATTCCACTCTCACAGTTTCTCACTTGCTATCACAACTATTCAGATAATAAAACATTCTATACCACTACCTCCAATACTATATTCCCTTTGCCTCCCTCCAAGAACTACGTTGGAATTCCCTTAGTCCTCAATGTCTACTCCAGCAGCCTCCATCTTCCATCAATTATTGAACAAAGAACAATACAGTACAGGAACAGGTTCTTAAATGTGCTATTGTATCCATCTCCACCACCTTCTCAGCAGTGCATCACCCTGTATCATTTCCACCACTGTCAGCATAATGTCACACACATCATTCTTGCATTCCACTTTTGACATTTTGAAGAAATTATTTCATCCTTGAGACCATCATCCAGTTACTATTCACTCCCAACATGTCTCCATTTCCAATGGCGCCTTCCCACACAACACCTGACCTTTTACCTCCTCCCTTCTCACTATATGAGGTCCCAAACACTCTCTTTCAGGTGAAACTGTGACTTGATTGTAATTCTTTCCATGTAGGTACTGTCTTCATTACTCACCATGTCATCTCCTCTGTACTGGAGAGACCAAATACAAACAGGTGGAGAACCTCGTTCAGTAAGTTCACGTGACCCTGAGTTGCCAATCACTTGTCATTTCAATTCTCCACTTTTCTTGCACTCTTACCTCTCACCTCTGAACTCACTTTTTGACTCAGTGCCCCACAGCCTCTGGACCCAACATTGAGTTCAACAATTTTAAATTTTCACAATTGTAAGTTATAACCCACCTCCTTTTCTTTGCATTCTTTTTCACCAGTTTGATTTTTCTTAGCTTCTTTCTTATCCCATCTCTTTCAGATAGCTGCCTTCCCGTCATTCACACTTCCTTGAGACACTTCATTTCACCAATTGATATTCCCATTGGCTTTTGAATTATGATTTTTTTTTCCATTTAATCCCTCCTGCTTTCCACCTCACAATTGATTTTCTGTTTTGTTCTTCAGTCACTCTTCTGCTTGTCCACATCTATTATATTTCTATGTTTTTGCAATTCTGTTGATGGGTCATTGACCTGAAATATTAAGTTTATTTCTCTTCTAATAGATGATGGAGACCTGCTGAGTATTCCCAGCATTTTCTGTTCTTCTTTTAGGTTTCCAGCAACAGCAATAATTTGCATCGTCAAATCCTTCTATTCCTTTTGGGCGGCACGGTGGCACAGTGGTTAGCACTGCTGCCTCACAGCGCCAGAGACCCGGGTTCAACTCCCGCCTCAGGCGACTCTCTGTGTGGAGTTTGCACATTCTCCCCGTGTCTGCATGGGTTTCCTCCGGGTGCTCTGGCTTCCTCCCACAATCCAAAAATGTGCAGGTTAGGTGAATTGGCCATGCTAAATTGCCCGTAGTGTTAGGTGAAAGGGTAAATGTAGGAGTATGGGTCTGGGTGGTATACGCTTCGGCGGGTCAGTGTGGACTTGTTGGGCCGAAGGGCCTGTTTCCACACTGTAAGTAATCTAATCTTTCTCCCCATGTGCTTATCTAGCTTTTCCAATAATGTCTTGTTACTAATCACTTATACTTCCTTCTTGTAGTGAGTTCCGCATTCTTACCACTTTCAGAGTGAAGAGGTTTCTCCTGAATTCCTTTCTTATCCTATACTCATGAGATGTGGGAATCCCTGGCTGGGTCAGCATTTATTGCCCATCCCTAGTTGCCCTTGAGAAGGTGGTGGTGAGCTGCCTCCTTGAACCGCGGCAGTCCACCTACTGTAGGATTTACTTGTGATGACCTGTATTTCTGGTTCCTAGTTCTCATTCTAATGGAAAGATCGCTCTATCTACTGTCTCAAACTTTATCGCAGTTTTGAAGAATTCCATCAAGCCAATTCTCAGCCTGACTGCTCCTGATAAATGAACTTCAGTCTGCTCACCCTTTGCAGACAGCAAAGTGCTCTCAGTTGTCCAGGGCTTCCATATCTTCAATATAAGACCAGAGCTGTGCATTATATTGCCATTTAATGCCTAATTGACATTATAATAAAACTTAACAAACTTTCCTTACTTTAGAATGTTATCCCTGTCGAAATGTGGGAGTGATTTTTAGTTTGATACGGTTTTCACCTTGTGTTAATGATTGGTGTCCCTGTAGCCCTGAATCCCTTCCTCCCTTTTTCCACTCATACTTTGTTTATATAATGAAGTAAGTTTCATATGTCGCACTATTTTACTGTTTTGTTAATGCCTTCTTGTTTTTTGCCACAGTTTTCCATGTTAAATTTCACCCCTAAATTGGGTGCCATTTGTGAATTTTTGGTGTAGAGATTCTGACTCTTTAATTCAAATCATTTCAGTGAAAGGTGAACAAGAAGAAAGAACTGCATTTATATACCACCTTTCATAACCACTGTATCTCCTAAAATGCTGTAGAGCTGATGATGTATGTTTTGAATAGTCTGTGTGTAGGAAACATAGTAGTCAATCTGTGCATGATCAGCAATGGATAATCTGCTTTTGTGATTAAATAATGTCCAGGATACTGCAGATAACTCTCCTGCCCTTCTGTGCCCTGGGATCAGTCACCTAAAAGAGCCAATGGAACCTCTGTTTAATATTTCACCCAAAAGGAATACTGTTGCATTCTCCATGTCCCACACTGGGAATGTTAGCACTGGTCTCCATCTTCATGTGCTAGGATGGGAATGCTGCAATGCTTTTTTTTCCAGAAATGCGCTCTACCTATTAATCCAGGGTGACAATGATTCGAGCGATGAACACATTCTCCACCTTTTGCCAGTCTGAGTAAATATCTTTCAGCACATCTTTCATTTCTTTTGCCATTAGTTTTCAATTCATTCTCCTTCTTGACCCCAGACTCCATACATTCTGACTCTTCACAGTAAAACTTTAACAGACATTTTCTTGCCTCGATGCATGATAATGGTTTAATGGAGGTAATTTTCAACCTCATTGCATGGGCGGTAATGAGGCTGACCATCGCAATTGTCCTTGGTAGATATAAACTCAATTTCACTCTCTTATTTTAATCAAACAAAAACCAGGTCAGCTTCACAACAGGCGAGTGATCCAGTCTCAAGTGAAGTGATCCATTCTGTCAAAGATTACTGAAAGTGGCAAGTTGAAAATGCTGCTTCACCCTATTTTGTATCGAACAAAGTCACCAGGGCTGAGGCTTTGTTTCCTGAGGCACGTTTTCTCTCTGTCTGTCTCTGAATCACTTCCTAGCTCTTTGAGAATCAGTCTTGTTTCCTGTCTCTCTCTGTCTGCTGTATCCCTCACTCTACCTCTCCATTCCTTGTGTTCTCTCTCTATCCCTCCCTTGAGTCGCACAATGCTCTTCATCCTCTGAAACCTTTGCTGTAATTACATATCGAGTGAATTTAATTTACATTTTATGAAAATAGAGATTGAGCTGATTGTGCATGCCGAACACTAGTGATTGCTGCCTAGATTCTCCTGCCTCTGAACTGATACAAGATCAGACATTGCAAACAATTCCTGCCTCTCAGCCCACACATGGTTCACTTACAATAATACGGTCTCAGCAACATAATTGTCTTCTTGCGAATGCAAGGGGAGCATTTATTGAAAGTGTTTCTTGATAATTTAGCTGCATACGATTGGACTCACCGAGAGCAAGCTTGTGTAAGTTGATATGTGAATACGTGCACCGTCTCTCTGCACAGTCAGACCAGAGTGGACCAGACACTACACAGTGGAGAGTGTGGCACTGGAAAAGCACAGCAGGTCAGGCAGCATCCGAGGAGAAGGGAGTCGATGTTTCGAGCAAAAACCCGATGTTTCCTGATGAAGGGCTTATGCCCGAAACGTCGACTGTTCTGCTCCTCGGATGCTGCCTGACCTGCTGCGCTTTTCCAGGGTCACACTCTCGACTCTGATCTCCAGCACCTGCAGTCCTCACTTTCTGCTCGTTGATTTTACACGGACACCGCACAGGATGTGCCAGCAGCTGAATTAGACCTTAGTTCGGGCTTCAAAATAGGTAGTTCTAGGAGACGGTGGGATAATTCAGCCAGATTCGTTGCTCCTGATTACTATCCAACAACTGGAGCTACATTTAGAGTGGGAACAGGATTATGTTTGGAACTATGATCCAATTCTGTGTCACATTGTGTCAATGTCAGGTTCACCCATGATGTTTGTTACATGGCAGGTTTTACACATGGTTCTCTCTTTCTAACAACGCTTTTAGGGACAAGAAAATAAGATTTCAAATTCTGGATGAAACAATGAAAGTGACTCTTAACTGAGAGGTACAAGTATCCGATTTCATTGAAGCCAGGAAATAGCAGCAGGTTCAAGCACCTTGTGAAGTGAGCTTTTTTATTGCAGTGATTAGAGCTTCTAAATTGTCATTAGAGACGGGACATTAATCACATTTAAACACATTCACACCAGGATCTCCATTAAGGAGAAAGCAAATCGAACTGGGAAGTTAATTTATAGACTGCCTGTTTTACGTGTGTCAGCTATGGCTAGGTGGATAGCACTTTCACCTTTAAGTCAGAGGGTTTTGGGTGGAGGATCTCCCACTCCAGACACCTGAAGACGATCTGTGTGTTGCACTGAGAGATGGTTATCCTGGTGAAGGTAGCACACTCTGAATGATATGTGGATCTGGGGCCACAGCTGTTCTTTTAGTCGGATATACATTTTCTGAACCGGAGGTGACCAGACCGCTATCCAAGCAAGTTCTCATCAACATTGATGGTTTTTCTGCTTCTAATTAACCCACAAAGTGCCAGTTTCAAACTTTTCAGAGAATGGATACACAGTGAACACTGTTAAAAAAGCATGTCCACACCAAAATCAGGATCCAAACATCAAAACCTTCCTGACTACTGGCGAAACAGTTCCACCCAATAATCATTAAAGATTACGTTGCACTGAAATGCTATATCAAAGAAATGTGGAACTCTTACAAAATGTAGCAAAGAGAAATTATAAAAAGCAGGCAAATAAAACTAAAATGCTGAAATCTGAAATCTAAAGTTTGAAATCTGAAACAAAAACAGAAAGTGCTGGAGAAACTCAGCATCTGTGGAGATAGAAACAATGAACGTTTTGAGCCTGATGACTCTTCATTGAAGCTGATATCAAATAGCAATTTTGCAAAGTTACTTTGTAAATGCTCTAATCATGATCAGGTGAATGATGAAACATTTTTCATCCCTTTTTGCCACATGTTGGGGTCAGGTGCTCTTAGCTCAAGTTTCCATAGGGAATAAGTTGAACAAAAATTGGAACTCTGTGCAGGAATCTGCCATACACGATAGTGTCTGTGTCTTAGGCCTGGCACAGCATGTGGCAGGGGTTTGCAGTATCCTGGTATACTGAAGACCCTTCCCCTGTTCTCCAGGAATAACTGGCAGACACAATTAGTTGTGTGTGGTTATCACAGACTTTCAGTTTCATATTGTGTTGAACAACATGTCATTCATAGTATAGGCATGAAATGGGTCTAATAAAAGCTACATAATTTTTCAAAAACACTTATTATAAACACAATAAATTGAGATTAATGTCATAAACAAGTCAAATTTGTTTCTCATTATTTACTCATGAAGTATTTGTTACATTGACAAAAATCACTGCACAGTTTCTCGTGTCATGTGCATAACTCACTAACCAGTGTCATTCACCCTCCGAATAATTCACTAATCAATGTCAATCATCCTGCCTGTCACTCATTAACCAGTGTCTACCAACCGGTCTATAACTCACTAACCAGTGTCTACCACACGATCAGTAACTCACTAACCAGTGTCTACCACCCCATCAGTAACTCACTAACCAGCATCTGTTGTCCTGCCAGTAACTCATTGAGTAGTGTCTACCACACCTCCATAACTCACTAACCAGTGTCTGTGTGAAACTCATTAACTCTTGCTTTTTACAGACAAAATGCCAATTCAATTTAAAAAAAATCCATTGGAATAAGTAGAAGCACAAATCTATGACATTTCCTGAATATTTTCTGATATAGAGAATTTCTTCCCTAAAGGTACGTTACATCCACAAGGTATCCTTTATGGCTTTAGCTCTTAGAAGATGCTGTCAGGTTTTATGCTCACATTCCTATACTCAAGCTCATAATTTTCAAAACTCCAGAGATAAAATTACTAGGTGTCTCAAGTTTCTACAAAGATGTCATTGGGAATTAGGTCATTTTCCAAATTCCTCATCAGGCTCACATACTCCCAGGACGGGGACAGCACAGGTTAGATACAGAGTAAAGCTTCCTCTACGCTGACCTCAACAAACATTCCCAGGACAGGGACAGCATGGGGTTAGATACAGAGTATAAATCTCCCTTTTCTGAAATGTGATGTCCTAGCTCCAATTCTGATTTCCCACTTTTATATCAATTCATCTTGAGGACAATTAATTATTACACATGTGGTCAAAGACGATGACTTCTGACAAACTGACTTGTGGTCCTTTCACCTCAGGTGAAATCTATGTGAAGGGATTGCAGTGGAGTCCTGTCCTGGTGTTAGAGAGTTTATTCTCAGTTAGTTCATGGCTTGAGAGAACTGAAGCTTTGCCTGTGATTCATGCTCTGATCTTTTCTGTAGTACACAGGCTGTGTGAGCAGAGACTGGATCGACATTTTCCAGCAACTGCATCTAAACAACTCAGAAGTGACTCCGGGCTGTGTTAATTTAATACTCTCTGCATTGTTGACACTTTAAGCTTTTAATAGAGAATTGACTGTTCCCTGATGGCTGTGCTGGTTTGTACCCAAGCCATATCGATCATACATGTGTTTAACTGCAGTGTGACAGCCCCACACTTCAAAGGGAGTTCATTGTGTGAAGTGCTTTAAACATTTGGCTGTGATAAAACACTCTATAAACAAAAGTACAACTGATGTTGCTGCAGAGGCAGTAGATCCAATTTTCCTTCTCAGGCACCACGAGGTTCGACAATTCAAATGAGGAATGGCGTTAACGTACTGAATGCACTGAGGGTGGAATATAATTGGAGTTACAGGCCAGGACACTCCCTCTGGAGTATTGTCGGACACTCCCAGGCAGAAAGTAAGGATATGGGAATGTTCAGCGAAGGACTTTTAGGCTTGCCCATGATTTCTCTGGCCTGTGCTGGGAGTATCTGCTGACACCCACTCACATCTGAGAAATATTGAATTACCAGGCTCCCTCTGAATCTGTTTGGCCAAACACAATCTGCACCTTCAGGAGAGGAAGTTAATGGGAGATTATAAAGAGGCATTCAAAATTTTACAGACTTTTGAGAGAGTAAAGAAAGAGTAACTAGCTCAGTGGAAGCACGGTCAGTAACCAGATGATACAGGTTTGGTCTTATTGGCAAAATACCCAGAAAAGGAATTGAGGGGATTTTGCCTACAGTTAGCTGTTGGGGTCTGGAAGCCATTGTCTGAGATGGTGGAGGAAATAGATTCAATAACAACTTTCAAACAGGGAATTGCATCAATATTTTAAATTAAAATGTTTGGAGTTGTGAGAAACCAGCAGGGACAATGGGATTAATTGGACCAACTGTTTCAAGCACCTAGTACAAGACGCTGTTTGGCCACATTCTATGCTATAACATTCTACAATTTTCAGATGGAGGAAATGAATTGGGATACGAGGCAAAAACTGGAATGATCAGAAGCTGCATACACTCACCGAGAAACAGGCACTCCACAATCTCTTCATAAATAACAACATTGCAGCATAACATAGTGTAGGGGACAGAGGCTATTTGGCCCAAGGTTTCAATGGCAGCTCCTTGCTTGAATTAGTAAACACTAACCCTCCTTCTCAGTTAGCTTCCCATTTTCCACTCTGCCCCACTCTCTACCAAGCCCTTCCATTCAACATTCTTTCCTCCACATCATGTGAGGTGCCAATGTTCCTGATTATTAGGATAATCAGGGAACAGGGTAAATGAGCCAGGACTGACAGCTGTCATTAGCCATGGCTAGAGAATGAGTTATGGGATTACAGGCAGAATGAGGGCTTGGGGAAGCAGTGGCTAGCAGTGCCAACCTTGTTACAATGTGTGTTTCCAGGGGCAGAGCACTTCTGCTCCCTCCAGATCTCTTTGGATACACACAGGGTGCTGTATCTTTAAAACCAACCTGATTAGTTGTGAGAGGTAGCTGTGTCTTCAAATGCCGCATGGGAGGATGCAGGTGGACCAGGCTGTCTAGAAGACTCGGGGGAGGCAACAGCACCAAGGGAGGTATCAAACTGCAGCCTGGTGTCTTCGTAGTGGCTTCACAGGATAGGTCATCCATTTCAGGCTTGGTCCATGGAGCCTTGTTATTCTGATCTTTACCAATCTGGCAGGGTATATATTTCCAGGGGTTGAAGTGGCTGCACTGTTTCCCTGTTGCATTGGAGACTGTTTAGGACTGGTGCCATTGAATATCTTGACCTTGCATTGGAAAGGCAGCACCTCCAGCAGTGTAGCACCACAGTAGGCTGTCAGCTTAGGTAGTGATAAAAATAAAAGGTTATGGATGCTAGAAATCCTAAACACAGAGGATGATGGGGAAACTCAGCAGATCTGGCAGTATCTGTGGAGAAAGAAACAGTTTATGTTTTGAGTCCAGGTGATTCTTCTTTAGAACTCCATAGATGCCGCCAAATCTGCTGAGTTTCTCCAGCAATACCCCGTGTTTGCTCTTTTCTCATTGTGTCAATCAAACCCACAAGTGTCACATTCAGAGGCTAAAATGATGAGAGTGAGATGGACTGATGGTGAGTGTACTGCTTGGAATTTCGAATTCTTATTTGACTGTGAAGTGTCTGAGTTCTGCTGTCAATTTTCTAGTCATTCAATAACCTCAACACCATTCAGGACAAAGCAGTCCATTGGCTGGCACCCCATCAACCAATTTCAAGCATCCATTGTCTCTCCCACTGATGCACTGAAGCAGGCTCCTTCACCAGCAGCTTCCAAACCAATGAACTCTACCACATGGGTAGTCAAAGACAGCAGAAAGAAATGGGCACACCACCACCTACAAGTTCCCAAGCCACTCCCCATCCTGACATGGAACTATATCGCCATTTCTTCTGGGTCAAAATCCTGGCATTCCCTCCCTAATGACATTGTGGACCAACCCACAGCACATGGACTGTAGGGGTCACCCCCACCTTCTCAAGGGCAACTAGGGAGATGCAATAAATGCTGGCCCAGCCAGTGACATCCAGGTCCCATGTAAAACATTTTAAAAATTATTATGTGAAAGCCTTGGTACTTTCACAAAGCAAGATATGGAATGGTCAACTTTCTGACTGAGCGCTCTTGCAATATTGTGAGCACAGGCCCAACTTCACTCAGAAACAGCTAGGGACTCGTTCTGAGAATTAACTGCATGGAAAAGGTTAAGAGCCAGGAGGACAGATCATAATATCATCACATTGAAATATAAAGCCTTTTCTCAAATTCAGGTTCATTCAAATGCAAAACAAAATGAACAGAAAGTGACCACAAACCCTCATGAATCATGTTAAAAACATAATTACTGGCAGTGAAATCCAGCCAGCTTGCAAACTTGAACTAAGTTTTTGGGTCTGAGGACAAGGTTTGGATTTTGCAGTTAGTTTTCCTTTTGTGCTTGTAGAGCGGAATTGAAAGCGTCCAATGGAAAGAAGTTCTTTCTTTCAGCTGGTTGTATCGATCTGATGTCAAATACATTGGGGCAGCACTCAAACTCCTTCTTTGTTTACGTACCATATGGAGTGAACTTTGAACCAGAACCAGTGACCTCACCAGAGGTGGGAAATGAAAAAAATGATATTGTACCTAACCCCGTGCTGGAACTGTCCTGGGAGTGTTTGAGGGGGATAGTGTAAAAGGAGCTTTACACTGTATCTAACCCCATGGTATATCTGTCCTGGGAGTGTTTGATTCCAACAATGTAAGGCCGCTTCACTTTCAGGTTAAAAGAGTACAGAGTGCACTTTCAGTTGACAAGAATAGAATAAGTTTGACTTGATATCTAACTTGCTTCCGTACCTGGGAGTGTTTAGAATATCGAGAGAACTTTACTTTCAGTTTAAAAGAGTTGAGGGAGCTTTGCTTTCCATTTACTTTTAGTTTAAGAGAATAGAGGGTGCTCTATTTTTTGTTCACTTTCAGTTTCAAAGAGTAGATGTATCTAAACCTGCATTGTTCCTGTCCTGGGAGTGTTTGATGGGGACTGTGTCAAGGGAACATTACTCTCTGTCTAACCCTGTGCTATCCTTGTCCTGGGAGTGTTTGATCCTGGCCCTTCTGTTTTGAGACATTTTATCATGTAGCAATAAAGTTCAACCGGAGAAAAAGAAATATAAAGGGAGATGGGGAAAGACAGTGACAAGATGAAAATGTGAATGGTCCTGTTCAGGGACAGAAATCTGTTTCTCTCTGCAGTAAGTTTACTGAATAGATAAGCCTCATTTTTATGGTCTGGTTTTCTGTGGTATTACTGACTTGAATCAGCTGCTGTCAGGTTTCTGTTCCCCTACTGCCTAATTATCACTTGCTTTCACCAGTCAGGATGACAGAATAGAATTCAAAATTGAAAGGAGTGATGTGAGCAGATTATAGCAGAAATCAATCGAGGGTCAAACATAAGGAGTTTAATAAGTGAGGCAGAACTTTAGAAATAAATGATGAAACGGGTTGGAATAAAACAGCCAGCTGTGAATAGATAAATGTTTTTCTTTTAAAGGAAAATGTACACTTTATTAAAAATGTACACTGAAAGTTGAATCAGAGGAGGCTAATTAAGCCTTTAATTAGGCTGCCTCATTACTAATGCAAATTAGATTACACTACTTAGCCCCATCGTGTCCACAACATGATGATAATTGTAGGCTTTGAAATTAAATTACACAGTGATTAGCATTTCAAAGGGATTTATTCAGCATTCTCCCCCTCCACACGTGAAAAAAAACAAATGGCCAGTTACCATACCGAGTTTTGTTAATTGATTATCATCTTATGGTCCTGACTTCTCAATAGTTTGTAGTAATTTAGAATTTGGCACAGTTGGAGCCTTGTTCACCAGCCGAGATGGCAGTGCCTAAGGTACCACCCTCAGGTTCAGAGGGGCTGGTAGGCCAGGGAAAGTAAGTAACTTGGGGGTACGTTTACCCCAATCCCAAGCACTGATCCCACTGAAGCAAAGCAGCAACTGAGGACAGAGAGAGAACTTTAGTGCCTTGGATGCAGTCAGTGGGGATTACCGGCCTGGACCTCAGGAACAATCAGTGTCTTTGGGTCAAGGGGAGAACTAGCAAATAACAATTTTAAAATCAACCTGATCCTTTAAAAATAGTTTTGTTACCCTTAGAAAGTGCATTACTGACAACCTGCAATGTAGTTTGTGACTTTTGTTTTGCTTTACCCAGAATTTATCATTTTCTTCAAGATTTCCAAAAGGATTAACAAAATGTCAGCTTCCAATCCCAGCAGTCCTCCTCCCCATTGTAAATGATCATTTCAAGAATATTTGCACAAATTTAAAAAAAGCTTCTTAATTGTTTAAACTTTCCAGTGAATCCTGCAGGATCAAGCTCACGGGGCTAATTATGTTTTATAAACTAACAGGAGTTACTGTTAATGAGTTCTGAGCTGCAGTTTTCTCCATGAATTTCCTGTCCAATTGAATGGGAGCTGCAGCCCACTGCATTAACCTTTCCACATTTGCCACTGGAGGCTATCTGAGTGAATAACTGTCTCACAGTGACAGGTATTGGATCAAACTCTCTCCTCGCCCATTCCTTTGTCCACCTTGCAGAATCCTTTCATCTCCCCATCTCAATTCTGACAAAGAATCTTCACACAATAAAACATTAACTCACTGTTTCTGCTTTCAGATGCTATTTATTTCCAAAAGGTTCCTGTTTTCATTCCTGTTTTATTTTATTTTTTTCTGTTTCTAGGACTTCCTCTTGTTCTTGGACGTCCATATACCCTCTCTGCCATATGTGCTTTGCTAACTTGAATTGAAAGTGAGGACTGCAGATGTTAGAGATTCAGAGTCAAAAAGTTGGTGCTAGAAAAACACAGCAGGTCAGGCAACATCCGAGTGGCAGGAGAACCTGATGAAGGGCTTATGTCCGAAATATCAATTCTCCTGCTCCTCAGGTGCTGCCTAAACTACTGTGCTTTTCCAGCACCACACTCTCGACTCTAACTTGAGTTGAGCCTATTTCTGGAGGAACTGACCTCTCATATCAACTACCACAGCCGTACTCTCCAGCTATTAGTCAACTGTTATGTCCAGGTTCATTCTACTATTAACACCTAGCCTGGGCCCAACACTTTTTTACAACTATTGCAACACCCTTTTCGTTTTTGTTTTATGATACCTCTCATCCTCACAGTCCCAGAGGACCATGGGACTGCTCCTTTATTAGAAAGCAATAATTGGTGCTGGCTTAACCTGAGGGTCACCATGCCTCAGGTGAGGGGCCAGTTTGAGAGTGTGGGACCTGAACCCACTTTGTTGGAGTCACTCTGCACCACAAGCCAGCCATCTAGCCAACTGAACTAACTGAACCTCTTGAACCTCAACGTTTCCCTGACCTTTCTTTCTGTCTTGCTTGCACATCCCCACTACATTTCTACAACACAAAGCTCATCAATTTTCCACATCATTCTTGAAATTATAAACAAGAGCCATGCTGGACTCAAAACACTGTGTTTTTCTCTCCACACATGCAGCCAGACCTACTAAGTTTCTCCAGCATTCTGTCACTTAGGACAAGATTCATGGTGCCCACCTTTCCCCAGCCAATCAGAAGGTGAATAGATTCTTCCTCCCTCCAATGAATGTTTCTTAATAGTCACTATCATGAATAACCATTTTACTAATCATTTTAGAATCAGTAAATGAAAGTGTTTAAAGAAAATGCAAAGAATGCACAATCTTTATTAATGTTCAAGGATATTTCACCTCAGTTGCAGTCAGTACTTGTTTTGTAAATTAATCTCATGTTTCTGGAGAGTCCAGAACATTTTCAGAGTGTTGGAACCCTCACAGGGTCATTTCCCTCAGAGTTTCAAGTGGCTTATACTGCATTTCCAAAATGATGTCCATTCAGGATGTGAGCAATGATTGGTCCCCAGGGTTTACAGTTAACACTGTCAGAATTGCAATTCCACACTAATTCCCAGACAAGATCCAAGTTTGAGTCAAACAATCATTCAGTTTTTTCCAGCACCAACCGCACTCACCTCTTCCCCAGTCCCCAGTCTCTGAGTCTGGCAATTGATTGCTTTGATTTGAGGGTCCCAGTTAGTGAGCGATGGAGGGGGTATGAAATTGAAGATTGTGTGTGTACATTTGTGCATGTGTTTATGTTTTTGTCTGTATGTGAGTGTGATTGTGTTCGTGTGAGTGTGATTGGTGATCTCAGACTCTCAAACACTGTAAAACCTTCCCCTCACCCCATGACTAACGTGCTCACAACAGCAAGAGCTGACCATTCTAATCATTTGATATAGCAACATGTGACGCATATTGCAACAATTCAAACAATTTTAATTCTGACCATGTGTAAAGATAGAAATAATATATTGTTCCACGTAAAGCAATTTCATCCACTGTACTGCCTTTGCAAAGTTTGGAAGGGAGCCGTGTGCATTTTGTATACGTGTTTGTAGTAACCTCTGAAGCTGTGTTTTGTCCTTTCCTGAGTCTCCCACTGATCATTTACATAAAACTATGGAGGGTTCTGCTGTGGAAATATGAGAAGTTTGGTGTGAAATTAACAAGGAGAACCTCAGCCACTAGTAGATTGGCAGAGAGCAAATCAGATTAGTGAGATGAACAGTGGCTCAAAGACTAATATGACAGAAATGGGTTTCAGAGTGTGAGACACTGATACAAGTCCTGGGGAAAGTGAGATCTGTACCACTAGGACAGTCTACAATTGCACTGTGCTGGGACTGATGTTCAAAGGAATTACATAAATAGGAAAGTAGAAAAAGCTTTAAATAGGGCACGTGAGGGATCAAACTTGGGTAGATGTAACAAGTCGGGGGATAGATTCACCGAAAGAGAACAAAATAGTTAAATGGGAAATAAAGGTCAGGGAGTGGCAGGAAAGGACAGAGGGAGTGGACTTAAGAATACACCAACAATCAAGACTTAATGTTATACCACTGTGCGTAACATTTATAATGACGTAGTTGAATTAATAACACACATTGAAGTAAATAAATATAAATGGATCTCCATTACAGAGATCGAGCTGAAGGATGAGAAGGATTGGATTCTGAATATTGAAGGGTATATGACATTCAGGAACAATAGGAAGCTACATAAAGGTACAAAGGTATCATTGAAGGTTGCAGGACAGGTTGATAAGGTGGTAGCAGTGGCATATGGGACGTTTCTCTACATTGGAGAAGCTGTTGAATACTAAAGCGGAGGTACATTGCTGGAACTGTATGAGTCACTGGTTAGGCCATAGCTGGAGTTTTGTGGACAGTTCAGTCATCACATCGCAGGAAGGATGTAATTGTTCTAGAGAGAGTTCAGTGGAGATTTACAAGAATGTTGCCAGGGGCTTGACAATTTCAGGGATGAAGAAAGGCTGGATCAGCTAGGATTGTTCTCCTTAGAACAGAGGAGGTTGAGGGGTTCCTAAATCGCGGTGTACAGAATAATGATGGACTTGAGTAGAATGGGACAGTGAAGACCTGTTTCCCCCTAGCACAGAAGGCAGTTATCAAGGTAACAGATGTGTGGTGATTGGTAGAGTGACATGAAAAGAAATCTTCTTTCCCATAGGATGGTGAGTGTCTGGAATTCATTGCCCAGTCTGGAATTCATTGCCATAACTTTCCTATGGTTTTACGGTTCTATGGCATTCATGCTATAGTTAGAGATGACCTTGGTTTAAAAAATCAGGATTTTAAATCAGTTTAGATGGAGATAAGGAAGAGTATGGGAAAGTAGTCACTACTGGGAATGGCCTATAGGATCCCTAACAGTAATACAATGTGGGATAAAGTGGATGAGAAGAAATGTCAGAAATATTAAGAGAAAGGGACAATAATAATCTTGGTGACTTTAATCTCCATAATAACTGGAAAAGTCAGATTGTTTATAGTAGTCTGAATGAGCAATTTATAGAAAGCTTTAAAGATAGTTTCTTTGAGCAGCATAATCTGGGACAGACCAGTGAACAGGTTATATTGGACTTGGCATTGTGTAATGACAGGATTAATTAATGACTTACTGTTCTTGGATTTTTAGAAGTCATTTGAGTAAGTGCTACAGAAAATATTACTGCACAAAGTGAGAGCTCATGGCAGGGGGGAATATATTGCATGAATTGAAGATTGGCTGGTTAGCAGAAAATGAAGAGTATGCATAAATGCAATTTTCTGATTGGCAAGATGTGATGTGTGGAGACAATAAGGAGGTCTCTGGTGGGGCCTCAACATTTTTACAATTTACATCAATGAGGGGATGGTATCTAAATTTGCTGATGACACAAGTACTGATCTGAAAGTATAAACAAAAGTAACAATTGCTGGAGAAACTCAACAGGTCTGGCAGCATCTATAGATAGAAGTCAAAATTAACGTTTCAGGTCTAATGACCCTTCTTCAGGACTGAGTTGGAAACCCATCTGGATTCCAAGTAAGTTGAAAAGTATGTTGTGAAGAGGAAATAATAAGGCTTGGAACAATGTAGCCAGGTTGAGTGAACAGGCAAAAATCTGGCAGATAGTGTGGGAAATGTGAAATTGTTCACCTTGGTTAGAAGAAAAGAAAAGCAGATCTTTATTTAAGTGGTGAATAACTGCAGAATTCTGAAGTGCAGAGGGATCTGAGCATTGCATTGCATGAATCACAATCACTTGCAGATACAGCAAGTAATTAAGAAAGCTAACTCTGTATCAGAAGATGATGGAGGCAGGGTCATTTAATATTATTGGCTATGGTCAGGATTCTTGTCAGGCTGGGAATCAGGGTCATTGGGAGTAACTGGGAATGTGGAATCCAAAACACAAACCGATCAGCTGTGATGGTATTGAACGGAGGCACAGCCTCGAGGGGCTAAATGATAATTCCTGCTTTAAATTTGCAGGTTTGGCCAGTCAGTGACAGCACAGACCTATTGGGCTAATATATCACATATTGAGCTAATATATCACATATTGGGCTAATATATCACATATACTCTCTCCTAGTTCTCTTCATCCAACCCTGTCAAAATTCCATTCAAACCCATGCTTTCTCAAGCGCTGATATAACTTTCCCTTGAATTTGTTGATGTTATTAACCTCCATGATGTGAGAGCAAGTTTCACTCTCATCACTTGGTTTGGAAATAGCTATCTCCACCTTGGGTTTATTACTCACTGTATTGTATTTATGGTGCCTGGTCCTGGTCTTACTCCACAATCAAATGAAACAAAGCAAAATTTCCAACACCAGCAAGTGTGCAAGAATCTCCTCAAACAAGTATTCTATTACAGTTCCCTGCAAGGATTTGTCCCAGGAACTTGGTCAATATTGACCCTTTGACCAAATCAATCAGTAACAGTTTAAACAGGTATTCGTCACCTTGTTCTTTGTGGGACTTTTTGTTACTGGTGCATAGGAATCAGAAATGATTGAACATTGTGAGATACTTTCAAGGGGTCAGATGCTGTATAATCACAAGTGGTCTGACTGTGAGTGTAAGTCATACCCAGCATGGGTGTATGTACCTGTGAAGGTGAGGCAGAAGGAGGGAAAGGGTCTGCAGAGGGTGTCAAAAGGTCTCCTGGAATATGTGAGTGGGTCGTGCAGTGGTTATGTGACTAAACTAATAATCAAGACAAGGTAAAAACAATGACTGCAGATGCTGGAAACCAGATTCTGGATCAGTGGTGCTGGAAGAGCACAGCAATTCAGGCAGCATCTGAGGACAGGCAAAATCGACGTTTCGGGCAAAAGCCCTTCGTTTCCTGATGAAGGGCTTTTGCCCGAAACGTCGATTTTGCCTGTCCTCGGATGCTGCCTGAATTGCTAATAATCAAGACAATGTGAGTTTAAAACTTAACCATTGGCAGTTTGACAATGCAAATTCTGTTTTAAAGATCTAGAAGTGAACAGCTTGTATTTAAAAATCAACCTTGAAGTTATTGATTGCTGTTAAACATCCAACAGGTTCATTAATACCCTTTAAGGGCGGAAAGCTGCTGTTGTTTTCCAGACCGAGGGTAAAGAGATTGGTTTTTTTAACACCTATCTCACATCAGCTGAAGCATCTTTTTCTCCAGGTAACTTGAGATGGGCAATAAATGGCAGCCTTACTAGTGAACCCACATCCTGAGAATGAATAATAAAACTGAACTGCTAGATACACCGAATTATGCTGCAAATATAGAAACTCACACAATCTCAAGAGGGTTAAAACATCAAAAGGAAAAATCCTGAGATTTCCGATTTCCTTTTTCAATTTAACACACAATGGAAGATCCTGAATATAAACCACGGGGTAAGGAAAGGTTTGAACATTGCCACTTAAAAACCTAATTAAAATCAGCTGAACTATCATATCAAGTATTTAGAATTTTTAAATAAAATTATTATAATAATTTTTTAAAGCTCTTAATATTTCTCTATTTCTTCAGTCTCAATGTGAACACCTTACACTGAGGACGATAAAAAAATTTTTTTTAAATCTTTCTTAATCAGACGCAAATGTCCTTGAAAAATTAATTGGAGCCTCTGTCTTATCAGTTAATTAAATCTAGTTAGAAATCATTGTAACTTTACTGCGATTAAGAATCTTTCTCTGTTCCTTGGCATTTAGAGATAGCGTTGCATAAAACCCTTTAATATTGGTAAAATAAAATAAAAAAATGAATTAAAATCTCGGAATAATTCCAACTACTTCCACTGCTTGCGGCTAATTAGATGCAAGCTTGAGAAGCACTCTATTTTATCCATTGTCGGTTTTTTAAATATTAATTCCACACGGTTAAAAATTTCTTCGTTTTAAAGAACACTTCATAAAATTACTACAAAAAATCATAGAAGCTTTCAACTCATTACAGATATAACAAACCTTTTAAACTTACTTACACTGGGGAAAATGATCTAATTACTTTCCAGAATGTTCTAACGTTTCTGTTATTCTGTTAAAATCTAAAGCCACATTTCTTTCAGTTTTTTGACAATAAAAAGTTTAATTTAAAGTACTTCATTTTTATTTAACTTGTATTTAATCTTGGAAGTCCACACATCCTGAGTTTAGGCTCATCTCAACTCTCAATTTTCTTTCTCTATCATAATTATTCAAATTATGAACACTGATAATTTTTTCAGCAGCTTCATGTCCTGGATAGATTTTTATATTGTTTCTTTCCAGGTTGTGAGTTACCCTCTGCCCCTCTCCTGTTCACTCACACGCCACATTTTATACAGCTTGATCATTGATAAAGTTAAGAAGTAAGTAACGGAACTGAAAAGGTAAATCTGGTAAACTAAGTTAAATTACAGTCCAGGAGCTCGACCGGGGAATCACTGAGTCAAACTAATAACAGGTTCTTTTTGGACTGATATCAGAAACATCTTCTTCACTCAAGAAATGACTAAGGTTTGGTGCAAACTTCCAGGGAAAGGACTGGAGGCAAAAAGTCACAGATTGTGGAAGTAACAATTTCATGCTCAAATAGATAGGCTGTTAGATCAGTCAGGGTGAGTGAATTAAACACAACTTACATTTATATAGAATCCCTCACATTGTAAAATAAATCTCAAAGAGCTTTACAGAAGTACTATCACACAAAACAAAAGACACTGAGCCACATGTGGAGATATTAGAATGGTGACCAAAACCTGGTCAAAAGAGGTTGGTTTTAAATCTTAAAGGAGGAGAGAAAGGTGGAGAGACAGAGAGGTTGAGGGTGGGAATTTCAGTGAGTTGGTCCTAATTGTTTGAAGACACAGCTGCCAATAATGGGGTGAAAGAAGTTAAAGACGCACAAGAGACCCAGGATTGGAGAAAAGCAAAGGAGAATACCAACTGAGGTGTAATATATTAAGTGCAAATTGCAGTCTGAAGCCATGGGCTCTTTTTACAAACAGAACAAAAGCAATATTAATAAATAGGAAGCTAAACACATGTTTTTTTTGTCTGACTCTACGGCAATGTTCCAAACCCACTTGATCTCCCTGAGCCCTCATTTTTCACTGATTGTTAGTTTCATTTATGTTCCTGTACCATAATAGCAGCCTTGGCGAAGGGAGAACCTCCACCTCCCAGCCTCTGCCTCTTTGAATCTTGGTGACACATAGGAAGAAACAGAATTGGAGATCAAAGCGCTGAAACACAGCTCGAATTTTGACTAAATTTGTTCTTTCTGCAATAGGAGAAAACCCAAACAGTCCAGCAAGATTAAAAAAACTTCGACTTCAAAAGGACTTGGCTCTTAATCCTTGCCAGAAAGTTGCAACATCATTGTGTAAGAAACTTTAACTTCATGAAATTCCTCATTATTCGCACCTCACTTGAATGGTATGAAGTGAGAAATTGTGCTGGGATTTTGTTCCATGTTTTTCCACATCATTACATGTTTATCTGTGAAGCAGGATTTTATTATTCAATCACATTCCTCTCCTTGTTGTTTTGTAGTCTGATGGCAGGAGTTTTCCATCTGCTTTGTGTTTGGTTACACGGCCACACTTTCACAAACCACAAGACTTTTAAAACCCTGTTCACATTAATTCACAGTGTCTCAGGTTGCTGATTTTTAATCAGATTTTGGGCGTTCTGATGTTGACATCATCCATCAATGGTGTGTTAGGAACAGGCCCTTCCTAAAGCTTCAGGCAAAGGAAACTCAAAAAAAGGCAGGGCATTGCAGAGTCTGAGCAATAAAACCACCTTGCTACCTCTCTCTCTCTTTCTTCCATCTGTCTTGACATCTCCATGTGGCCCAGTATCAAATGTTGAGACTCAAAATGCTCCTGTTAAACTTCTGGGATATCTCTAAGAAACTCTAGATGCTAGTTGTTGTTGTTGTAGATGGGGGAGGACAGTCGGTTCAGGCTCTTGCTCAGGACTATGATCCAGTGAGGTATTCAACAGTAGACATGAAGTGAAGACCAGCGTTCCTTACTTAAACGGTTTTCAACACTTTCTGACTCAACCTACACAATGCAAATGGTCAAGGCCATTGGGACATCGGGATACATGGAACAGCAACATTCAACATGCCCCCCCTCCCTGACCCCCAGGGTGGGAAAGGGGAATAAAACCAGAAAAATCACCTCGGGTAGTCTTTAACAGGACTGACTGCATCACTCCCCTTGAAGTGATGTACCAGATTGCTCTCTGCACACGGACTGTGATGATGGATAGCAATCACAGTTTCCTTGTATATTAAACAGATAAATCTAAAATAAAATAAAAATGAATAGTTTTATGTGTGGTGAGTGAATCTCAATCTGTTTCACTAAATAATAAGCATTTCATTTCAGTGCAGTGGTTAACAGATGATGACAATGCGGTTCACACTGTACACAGTAAAACTCTATTCTTTCCTTTCTCTCAGCCACTGCAAACAATTTTAAATAGATACAGCAAGTGCTGGAATTATACAAAGGGTCTGTCAGCATTTCAGTTTAACATAAAGGGTGTGGCAGTGAGTATGCTGATGTCAGTATTAAGGCACCTTTTATGCCTGAGGTTCCAGACTCACTTGCTGTGTAATTCCTGCACTGTGTTTTTATTTCAGATTTCCAGCTTTTCATTTTTATGTCTAGAAACTGCATTTGTATAGCACCTTCAACAACCTCAGGACATCCCTGTGTGCTGCGCAGCCAATGAAGTATTGTATATTCAGGTGTTATCATATGTTGCAATTTAGAGAACGCAGCAGTCAATTAGTATACAGCAAGCTCCCACAAGTTGCACTTGGTGTTAGGCAGAGGCTCTGGTTTTCAGTATTTCAGTCTGAGGGATAAATGTTGGCCTCAAACAACCAAGGGAATCCTACACTTCTTCCAGAGGTATCACATGATCTGTCACTATCCCTCAGTGTGCAGGCAGATCTTTAGATCCCCATCTTGAGTGAAAAATAGAACTTTTGACAGTGCAGTGCTCTCTTGGACAATTTTACAGAGCCAAATCTTTGGGATGGTTTTGAAGCTCCAGTCTTCAGAATCTGAGGCAGGAACATGACCCACTAAAGCCAACACTGATCCTTAAACCAATACCATTCCTTCATTAAAATGGCCATCTATCCATTCACAGCAACACTGCTCTAACAATTTGCCTGCACCTTTGTCAAGCTTTAGACAAGTTCAGCTCCCAGCTAGTTATGAGGTGGTGAATCTGAGCAGACAGCATCATATCACAGGCACAAAGGAACCTAGAGTGATCAAAACTCTGAAAAAACCTTGCCCCAGCAACCAGCACCATTAAACACATTGCACTCCCCTTTCTCACAATCACTGGGTGAGAAGGAGGTAGGTTCTACAAAAAGGCACCTTTTAAAATCATTTTATCTTTCGCTTGAGATGGTATCGCGGACAAGTCCAACGAAAACTCACCCAGAGAGTGGGGAGCCTGTGGAATTCTCTGCCACAGAAAGCGGTTGAGGCCAAAACATTGAATGTTTTCAGAAATAGATATAATTGTTAGGGTTAAAGGGATCAAAGGCTATGGGGAGAAAGTGGGAACAGGGGACTGAGTCAGATGATCAACAAAGATCATACTGAATGAGGAAGCAGGCTTGAAGGGCTGAATGGCCTGCTCCCTAATTGCCCTTAAGATTGGTTTGCTCAGCCATTTCAGAGGGCAGATAAGAATTACTCACATTGTTGTAGGCCTGCAATCACATGTTGGCCACACCAAGTAAGGATGGCAGATTTCCTTCCCTAAAGGATATTAATGAACCAGATGGGTCTTTGTGACAATTCATGATTGTTTCAAGGATTTCAATTTCAGATTTAAGTTTTGAGTGAAAACTTCAGCAGCTGAAGGGCTGGAAGTTGTGCCCTCAGAGTGTTAGTATGGCCACTGAATATTAGCTCAGTGGCATTACCACTACACTCAGTAAAAGTGGTCAAGGACTCGCTACAGACAGCTGGAGGGGTAGGGGGCATCAGCGGACAGCAGGGGTCTGGAAATGGAACATGAGGAGCAGTGAGGCAGTAGGGGAGAATGGGGGATGCGGGCCAATAGGGACCTGAGCCAGTTTGTCCTTGAGCACAGTCAGAAAATTCAGCACAGATCAGGCATAGAAGCTCAGGAGTCATACCAAATCATCAGGCAAATGGGCGTAACATTTAGATTCAGACAGCTCAATGTATATCCAGGACACCAGATCCATAATGGAATTATAATCCAGAGGCTAGTGAGACATTCCTTCCACCTCCTCTCAGATTTCACATTTCTAAATCAACATCAGATCTGGACTTCATGGCCAGAGGGTAATATCAACTCACTCACTGGCTCACGGGTTCTGTTGTCAATCCTAGAGGCACGTCTGTGTGACACACAGCTTCTTCAATGAGGCTATAGAGCTGACAAAATCCCCCTCATCAGAGGGTGATAAAACACAACCATTCCAGAACAACTGAAACTCATCACATTGAAACATTCAGAAAGTAATGTCTGTCAAGGACTATATTTCTGTTATCATCAAATTCAAATATCCAATACTGGACAAATAATTCCTCATTTAATAAATCAGGAAAAGTATATATTACTGAATCGAGTTATATTCCAGAAGAATGGGTAGAACTAAAGTTAACATTTAAATATTTTTAGACACATTTATTGACAAAGTTACATATTAAAGGCAGACAGTTACTAACCTGAACACTACAGATTCAGCCTCTGTCTATTTATTGGGGTGTAACTGACTATACTTCTCATCACCCTGTTCAGTGATGTTATTACACACCTCTGGAGCAGGTGGGATTTGAATCTGGGCCTCTTGGTCCAGGGGTAGGGACACTACCACTGTACCACAAGAGGGCCCCAGGGTACAACTCAATCATCCCCAGTTAATTCCCACCACCTGTATATAATTAAATACAATGAACATACAATTAACAGTAGCATGGTTATGCTTAACTATAAACCTCATTCCTATATCTTTAAATACATGTGTTTGTAATTTTAATCGACTTCAGTTTCCCTTGACACTGTTGAAATTTTCTTTATTTATCTCTTTATGATCCAACTTTATTTTATTGACCCCAGCTTTATAGGTGTTGTCAACATGGCTCATATTGATTCTCCATTCATATCACTGTACTGTGTCTAATTTTAACTTTAAGATAAAATTTATCTTGGAAGAATAAAGGAGGAACTTACTTTTGTGTGCTAAGAAACCATAAAACAAATTACCTTTGCAGAATTTTTTTCTCAACACCTGAAAAATGTCATTGGCTTGTTCACATTGCAACTGAAACAGCAAATGTGCATTGGAGACAGAGAGGGACTGAAGCATAATGCAGGCAGATCATAATAAGCTGACAGGGTGGACATCTGGTTAGCAACCGGATTTCAAAATGCTAAGTGTGAGATGGTACATTTTAGTAAAAAGAATAAAGAGACCACATGCTTCTTGGAAAATAAGAGCCTAAATGAAGCCCAGGGTGAGAGAAGTTAAATCACACAATCACAAAGCAGAAGCCATCAAGGTGACAAAATACTAGAGTTTACTTCCACAGGGGCAGAATTGAAAAGCAATGAAATTATATTAAACTTATATAGAACCTTGGTTGGACCACATTTGGGGCATTGTACACAATTCTGGTCTCCACATTATTAAAAGGATATGGAAGCACAGGGGAACGTGTGAAATAAACTTTTTTAGAATGATATCAGAACTGAGGATTTTTCATAAATAGAAGACTGAGAAGGTTTGGATTTTTCTTCTTGTGAAAAGACTGGACAGAGGCCTGATAGAGATTCTCATAATTATGGACGATTTAGACAGGGTAGTCATGGGGGCTTCATTACTGCCTGAAACCAAGTCCAGACATGAACTCATAATTCCACTAGGAATTCAGGAGAAACCTCTACACCCAGACAGTGGTGAGAATGTAGAACTGGGTGTCACAAGAAGGAGTTGAGATGAGCAGTACTGCGTCATTTGTGAGAAACTGGATAAATGCATGAGGAAAAGGGATTAAAAGCTTACATCGATGGGGTTCAAACGAAAGTATAGGAGGAGTTTCAAATGGAACATATACACCAGATGAAATGGTCTGATTCTGTTCTGTAAATTCCACTTGTGATTAAATTCTATCTGAGTTTATTATTTCAACACTATTAAAAACACACTGAAAGATCAATTTAAGAACCTTATTTTTAACTTCAGAATGTATAACTCAGATGACAAAATAAGTGATTTACTGCACCATGCATTCTGCATTTATACGTTGAATTCCAAAAAGCTTCTTGTTTATACTGTGATGAAGATTTAGTGATGCCGCTGAACTATCAGACATAACCATATTCCAGTACTGCCTGCTAAGAATTATTACTGAATCCGAAACCTCACTCTCTTACATGGTGTTGCCAGACATCAAGTTGTCCTTTACCGGTGCAGCCATTACAACAGTATCTCCCACCCCTGACATTACCAAATACCATAATCTACCTCAAGGAGTAACACAGTGAGAGGGAGGAGTACCAGATCACAAATCAGGTTTGTAGAAACATTTGCTAAACTCTGTCAAGCCATACAAACATCAGTGACTTCAAACAGAAAGACTAAGTAAACCATGCATTTCTCATTTATTGGCAAGTTTCACTACAACAGAAATGGTCTCTCACAACCTGAGAAACTTTTCTTATTGAAATCCTGATTCACTTCAAACTAGAATAATTATCATGCTTTTAAATAGGTCAAGATGGTCATAGCTGCACCCTAGCAGCAGAGTTCAATGTTTCATGTGGCATTGTACTGTGTTTCTATGCTTACACATCGGGAACTCAGGGAGAAATGGCATCAGAGATTCGATTTTAACAGTAAAAATAATATTGTTAATCACATTATTGAGGATTTAACAACATGAATTATTTATTTCAGAATTGTTCATTTGTTGAATGCGTTCAGGAGTTTAATTGTTCTTGACTTACAATTCCTGCTCTTTTCCCTCTGAGGTTACTACTCCAAGTGTTCATGCACCGTCAGGGATGAATGTGGCTTAATACCCTCTGAATCTGTTCCACACTTTGCTCAAATTCAGGGATGGGAGTGTGATAACTATCTAACTATAAATCACCATATGACTAGGAACTATCAAGCCAATGGCTTAAAACAGTAAACCACAGTAGAGTTTAGTAACATAATGATCACAGTACCACATGGGGAAATTGGTGGGGGGAAGTATAATCTGGAAGAGTACATCTAAATCCCACTATAGCAGCTGGGGAATTTAAATTCAGTTATTAAAAATAAATCCAGAAGAACATGCTAGTATCATTAATGGTGACCATGAAACGACTGAATCCGGTGCATTAGTGGGTTGTAAAGAACGGAATCTGATGCCCTTGCCCAGTCTGAATTACATGATTCCAAACTCAAGCAATGCCATTGATTCTTAATTTGCCTTTTGAAATAGCCCATTGAGTTAGTGGATTGTATTCATGGAGATGACTTTGCATCATCTTCTCAAGGTCAATGAGTTATAACGAAAACCGCATCCCCACAGATTAAACAAAATAAGAATTTCTGCATAAAACATTTCTGGCAAACCTCCCTCCCATTGCTTAACTCCTTCATTCACTGTTCAATGATGTCCATGTCAGAACAAAATGTGTGGAGTCTTATGCAATACGTAACTTGTGTTTCATTTAATAACTCATGGTCCAACTGCCGACATGTTCAGATATTAGTCTGGATTATTTGTTTTTCTGAAGATTTTGTGAATAACATGTGAAAGACTTGATTCCCTCTGGGAGGGTGGGCATGTTCCTGTTCTGATCAAAACTGTGAAGGTCAGAGCAGAAATACAAAACAGGACCCCGCACCAAAGTACTGAATATATTTTTACTATCTCAGATCAGAGAAAAATGACTCTAGCTTCCTGGTATTTAATTACTAAAGTTATTGGTAGAACCCACTGCATCTGGACTGTCCTGTTCAGAATCAGACAGTCAATGCTATGTAAAGCAGACCACTGTCCCCAGGAGTGAGTTACAGAGTGGGACCAAATCAAAGGGTTTGGAGAATTTTAAATAAAATAACCCCCTCCGCCAGGTGGATTGTCACATTGGCCTGACAGAGAGACTTGTGCACTCTGATCATTCCTTTGGGAATGTGTTTGGAGGTTCCTTCACTTGAGGATGGTGGGGTGGGGTTGGGTGGTGAGGGGGGGGGAGGAAATTGGAGGAGGCTGTCATGGTGGCAAGGTTGGGGGAGGTGCCACACAAACTGTGGTCCAAATCATGCATAAAAACTCTTCTAACTTAACATTGTCAGTCACGACATTAACGTGGTTCACTTACATTTGTTGCAGGCAGACACAGACATGCATTCATAGGGATCTACTCTCTGCAAACAAATGGAAGTGCTCAGGCCATTTTAGGGATTTCCAGAGAGTTTGAGCAACCCATGGTTCCCCACTGCTTTCAGCATGGCAATGTCTTGGCCAATCAGAATGTGGAGGTGCCAGTGTTGGATTGGGTTGGACAAGTTCAGAAGTCACACAATATCAGGTTATAGTCCAATAGGTTTATTTGAAATCACAAGCTTTGGAGCGTTGCTTTTTCAGCTGAAGTAAGCTTGTGATTTCAAATAAACCGATTGGACTATAACCTGGTGTCGTGAGACGTCTGACCTTGGCCAATCAGACACAACTTTCCAACCAATAGCACCCTTTTCTTCCACGATGTAGAAGGAGAGACTGGACAAACTCAGTTTAGTTTCTCTGGAGCAGCAGAGGCTGAGGGGAGACCTGATAGAAGTCTGTAAAATTATGTGGTGTATAAAGAGGGTTAACGGTCAGAATCTTATCGCCAGAGTTGAAATGTCTACAACTAGGGGGCATGCATTTAGGGTGAGGGGGGGAAAGTTCAAAAGAAGATGTGAGGGGCAAGTGTTTTACACAGAGAGTGGTAAGCACCTGGAACGCGTTGGAAGGCGTGATGGTGGAGGCAAATACAATAGGAGTGTTTAAGGCATTTTTAAATAAAAACACAGATATGCAAGGAATGGAAGGATATGGGCCCTGTGCAGGCAGGAAGGACAGGTCCGATGGGCCTGATTCTGTGTTGTACTCCTTCTATGTTCTATTGTATAGTTTGTTTGTTTGAAATTTGGCATTCTTCTATTTGTCTTGATGAAAACAAGATGAAAAATTTCAGCAACTTGTGTCTCTTTTCAGCAACATTCAAGTTCTGTGTAATCAACTCTCAGATCAATAACATTATTTCATTTCCAAATGAAGGGCCCCATTTTCCCCAGAGTTAGAATGCCAACTTTATGTCACATTACAGGCATTTTCAAACCGTGAACTCCCTGCACACTCCGATCTGGGTGAGTGAAGCAGGGAGCTCTGTAAACCTGTTGCTAGGGAGAAGATGATGCAACATAGCCTCAAATTCACATACAAAAAGTTACGATTCTCAACAAAACGTTTCTTCTTTGACCCCAGAAGATGCTGCTTCCTAGAGAAAACTCTTTGGGCAATCAGTGTGACCCTGCCAGATGCTGTTCGGTCATGGGAGCATCACACCTAAGCCGATTTTTGAGGGCAGGGTTCATGAACAAGTTCCCAGCCTGACCAATATTGGTTGATGTCACTCCTCACAAAGTTGTTTTCCTGTCCCTTTGAACTCAACATGGGCCAAGAAATTGAATCTGCAATTGATAGATAACCTGTTTTTAAAAAACACAGGCAATCTGACTGGATGGCATCCAGTAGACAGAGTTTATAGATTAGTCTGTACGACTCCATTCATTTCAGAGGAGAATTAGTAAATGTATAACTTAATGAAATTGATTAAATCTTCAAATTCACTAAACTTAATCAGAATATTTATTTGAAACAAAAAAATGAATCTACTTTTAATTAAGTCAGCTCCAAAATTTCTCAATATCAGTCAAAACAGTTCATTTTATGATCTGATATCAAATGAGTGTTTTCATTTTTCGGAAAAAAGTTTCTCTAACCCTAGTTGTAGCTATGCACGCTTTCGGCCTTCACTGTGCTAAATGAAAACTCATCATTTCCTCTGTCACTGAGCCCAAAACTGCAAACCCAGCCTCTGTTTGAGTCTCTTCATATAACACTTAGGCCTTTAGTATCAAAGTGGCAATGACTGAGCACAGCTGACCACTAGTTCTGTGGTTTGCCGAAGTTAGGTGTGGTCTTTGCATCAGACCTGGTGTTCGTTCAAGTCCCTCTCCAAAGGGGACAGCGCAAAATCCAAGTTGGCCCTCGCACTGCAATAATAAAGAAAGCGCTGCCCTGTGAAAAAAGGTGCGGTCATTTGGATGAGATGTTAAATCCCGCTGTCCATCTGATCAGCTGGAAATGGGTAATTTTCTCATGATTTTATCTCAAAGAACAGCGGAGGAGTTCTGCCTAGTATCCTGGCCAATCCGCATCTCTCAGTCAAAATCACTGTCATGATCACATTGTGGGATCTTGCTGTGCGCAAATCGGCGACACCAGTTTCTACAACACACCAGTAACTGCTCTTAGGTTGGCTGTTAAATACATAAATTCGCTTTCCCTCGCTTTACTCAATCTGTAACATTCTCAAACGGTTTGGGTATCACAAGCAAAGGAGCAACTGACGGCTGAGAGATTTTATTATGTTTATTTTTATCATATTATTACTTATGGCCTGATTGGGAAAGAAAACTAAAACTTTGCATTTCTGTAGCGCCTTTCATGACACGCCGCGGATCATCATCAATGAAACTATCTGAAGCTAATCAAATCCTGGAGTCAGGGAACACAGCAAGCTCCCAGAGATTGTAAAGGGACACCCATTATATACGGTGACATTAACTGAGAGAGAATTTCTGGTCAAGAAAACAGGGGTCATTCCTCCTGGTCTTGGTCAAAGCAATACCCGGAAAACGTCATCCAGTCCCGGTCTGGAAGCTAACTGATCAATGTCAAATTCCATCTGTAAGTTTCTCTCCAAGACAGAGAGTCACACAATCTGATCCAGTGGGAAACAGGCCATTTGGCCCAACAAGTTCACACTGACCTTCCAAAGACTATCCCACCCAGACCCATTCCCATTCCCCTACTCTATTACTCTACATTTACCCCTGACTAATGCCCCTAACCTATACATCCCTGGACAATATGGACAATTTAGCGTGGCCAATTCACCTGACCTGCACATCTTCGGACTGTGGGAGGAAACCGGAGCACCCGGAGGAAACCCGCGCAGACACGGGGAGAATGTGCAAACTCCACACAGAGAGTTGCCCGAGGCTGGTATCGGATGAGCACAAGGTTAAGAGTTCTCTGGGACAGTATGAGGAAGCTGCACTGATTGCGCTGCTGTCATGTTCACACATTAAACCAAATCCCTCTGTTCCAAATCCGCGACACTGCCCTTCCAAGAGCAAGCGTACCCCCTCAGCCCGATTCCCACTGGATCAGGGCTGAGTATTCCGCACAACAATCAGGAACCTGCCTATCCTTTCTTGTCTCTCACCCTCGTCCCCATCCATCCCTGCACAATACAACCCAAGGCATGTTTAAAAACAGAGGAGTTACCTCTCCATAGCACCCCTCACATCCTTAATATCTTTTTACAGACTTTTATTTTATTTTGTATGTAAGGAGCTGAAGATCCCAGTGGTGTTATCGCTGGATTATTAATCCAAGAGACACAGTTCATGTCCTCGGGCTGCGGATTGGAATCCTCCCCGAATTCAATAACAATCTTGGATTAAGAGTCTAATGGTGATCACGAAACCGCTGTCGACTGCAGGGGGAAAACTCTACCAGGTTCATTAATGTCCTTGAGGGAAGGTGACTGCCCTCGTTACCCGGCCTACAGTCCCACAGCTCTAACCCCCCTCTCGGTAATAACTGCAGGGCGAGCCAGGCAGACCCACATCCCAGTGAATAAGCAGCAAACATTCCTGTGAAATATGGCCTCAACACTGAAAACTATCAGAGAGCAACTAGCAGAAGCTGAGAAACTGCGGGTGTTGGAAATCTGTCACAGCCACAGGAAATGTTTGAGAAATTCGGCAGTTCGGACAGCCTGGCTCACCGCACCCCAACTGAACGTTGGGGAGAGAGAGACAACACACCCAGGGTGACCAACTTCCAGCCCACTGTTTGTACATTTCTGCAAAAGCCTATGTTTGGGATGGGGGAAGAAGATTAAAGTAATCAAATGTGAATTGATTTATATGATGTACACTCGGTAAAAGAGATACAACCAAAATGCAACTTTTAAAATCAAAGCGCATCAAAAATAAGTCACTTTGTTTCTCTCTCCACAGATGCCGCCAGATCTGCTGAGTTTCTCCAGCACTTTCTGTTTGTGATGTTCAAGAGACCATCTGGTCTGCTGAGAGATACATATGGTCAGAAACCAGGGAGAATTTCGTCATCTACTTTAAACTAGTGTCCCGGGCGATTTTAAATCCACCGAGGAGCCAGAGCAAGTCTCTGCTTGCTGACATAGCTGCACTCCTTCAGGTAGCGGCGGTACTCGCTCTCTGCTGAAATCCCCGGGGCCGCAGTGTCTCTGAGAGTGACAGTGATGCGTGTCCCTGAGGTAGCTCCCACCTTCACCTCCCCCCGCCGTGTGTGTGTGTGTGTGTGTCTGGGCCTCAGAACGAGTGGTCTCCCGGGGTAGTGTGTATGAGGACCCCGGGCTGAGAGAGAGAGAGAGGGCTTGTGTTAGCAACACACCCAGGGCGACCAACTTCCAACCCACTGTTTGTACATTTCTGCAAAAGCCTATGTTTGGGATGGGGGAAGAAGATTAAAGTAATCAAATGTGAATTGATTTATATGATGTACACTCGGTAAAAGAGATACAACCAAAATGCAACTTTTAAAATCAAAGCGCATCAAAAATAAGTCACTTTTTCTTTAAAGGAAGGAAACATATTATTAATTGTCAAAGTCTTCTTTCTTAACTTGATCCTGTAAATAATCTTCATGAATCTAACACACAAGGTGAATTATCCTTTGACGAATTGTGATTTGAACGGTTTAATTTTTTCTGAAGTCACTTTATAAAATATCCAGTTAGGATGGTGATACTTCAAGTAAATGTAATTACAGTGTTTGGTGTCCCCCTCCCTTGAATAATGTCAGGGACTATAATCCCATCGTCAAGTGAACACAATAAAGAGGTTTTCTGCAGCCTGGGTGCATTGTTTAAAAAAGGGCCTGTCAACCCGCGACTGCGAGCCGCGCTCCGTCTGAATGCAATTAGCGTTTTTTATAAAAAAAATCTATTCAAAAGACATGCCAAACGAGAACAAACCGTATCAGCCCAGCAATAGAGGAATTAAAAAAAAACACAGCGAGTGTTTCTGAGCAAGTAATTACAGTGTTAGTACACTGCATCGCGAGTACAAGACTGCAATTTACCTCAGGGCTCAATAGACTCAGGGTTTATTTGACTCAGTAAAAAGACCCCTAAACCCGCCGAGTCCAGAACACAGCGTGGACCCCTACACTCGCCCTCTCCAGAGAGTTAGTCTCCAGCCCGGAGTTAGAAACACCAGGAGCTGGGGAAGTCCGGGCAGATTCTCACTCGGCATCTGTGGACCCGCAGTTTCCATCGTCTCTGTTTCCAAACTGCTTCTTTTTCAAGGCTGGATTATATTTTTAAAAATTCAAATAAACCCCACTGCCTGGCCCATGGAGATGCTGAGAGGAAGGTGAATGGTGTACCGGCCAAGCTGTGTATACACTGGTCCTTCACTCTCATCCAGTTCCCACTCAAACCCCCTCTCCCTCTCCATCTCCTTCTGTCTCTCCTTGTTCCCTCTCTCCGACTCTCTTTTTCTGTTTCTCTCTCCCTCTCAGTCACCTTCTGTTTTTTTCTCTCTCTCTCTTTCCCTCTCCCATTCTCTCTCTCTCTCTCTCTCTCGGGCGCTGTTGACCAATTTCATTCCCTCCTTTTTCTGTCCACAAGAGATCAAACACCGAGAAGTGGGAATGTGGTGATCTGTCTCTCCAACTCGCACCTTGCACTTTGTGGGTTAGTGCGGCTGAATTCTCCCCAGCCTGCCCAAGGAGAGGCCGAGAAGCAGAAAACTGCGAAAGTGGAGATCTGAAACAAATAAAAAAACACAGAAAGAAGTGGAGAAACTCAGCAGGTCCCGGCAGTGTCTGTGGAGAGAGGGAGGGAGGGAAAGAGGCCAGTGTTGTGATGGGAGCTCCTGACCCGAACACTAACTCAGTAGGTTTCTTGGCAGAGGCTGCTCGACCTGCTGAGACTTTACAGCAGTTTCTTGTTTAATTTCAGATTTATAGGATCCACGAGATTACAGGATTTTGCTTTCGCCTGAGTGGAATACAAATCAGAGCCCTCTCTCTGCCTCCCCTCCTCCTCACTCGACCAGGCTGGCTCCCCTCTATCCAGGAACACCCCAGGCTGCGGTTAAAGCAAACCCTTCCGACCGTCAGGAGGGTGGGCACCTGGGTTGAGACAATCTGGGAATTGGGAAGGGAATGAAAAGATATGGTGCGGCATCCAATGATAGGGGCAAGCGGAGTGACCACAGTGTTTTACCCCTCACCTACTCACTCACTGTTTGTTCTGTCTGAGGGATAGTGGAGCTGGCTACAGGAGGGGACGTAATACTGCACCCTGAAGACTGAAGGACACCCCCTCAGCTCACTGTCCCCCCGCCCTCAGCCCCACTGTTTCCAAAACACTTTCAGGAATGTGTGAGCGCGAAGGGCTGGGTCTCTGCAGGTTATGGTCAGGAATGTTATGAAAAAGCTCTGAAAGATAATGCTAAGGGAGGGCTGGGAGATGGGAACAGTGTCTTTCTCCATTCCCGGGGAAGGAGCCGTCAGTTAGTGTTCACCCCCCCCCCCCGCGCTGGGCACAGACTGTGCACCAGATCCGGATAGTTTTATAAACGCTGTTGTGTACAGGGGAGTTGACTCAAATGTCCCAGGCTCTCCTCCTCCTGCCCCAGTAACCACATTACAAACTGCCGCCCCATTTTCCCAGCCCGGGAAATGCAAAAGTTGTACTTTGCCACCAAAGGGTTAAGTTTGGATTTCTTGTGTTTTTCGTTGACAATTTCCTCTCGATTTATGAAGTTTAATAACAAGCCTTTTCTCGAAAGCCTTCAACCCCCTCCCCCTGGTCTCTATTTCCTTGTGCTGTCCCTCTCTCCCTCTCTCTCGCAGGTAGTCTCCTGCCTCTAATAAACAGCGAAGAAATGACTCGGAAGGCGTTTGATTACTGGGCAAAAGTGAGGACTGCAGATGCTGGAAACCAGAGTCTAGATTAGAGTGATGCTGGAAAAACACAGCAGGTCAGGCAGCATCCGAGGAGCAGGAAAATCGACGTTTCGAGCAAAGGCGTTTAATTACAGTATAATGTTTTCCTCGCTAGTTCCTGGAGGTGTCTGAATGTGTTCGGGACCTCAGTTTCTGTAACCTTTTTCCTTGCCCCGTGGAAAGAGCGCCTGAACATTCAGGGGTCTGAGAGCCCGGCTCATCCTGCAAAACCCTGACCCAGCTGGGAGAAAAGAAAGTGCCCCTTTGGAATTGGGGGATGATGCCCACTGCACTGGACTCTCCCAAACGGAGGGAACGAAACTATCCTGTCACCCTCACCCCACTGCACTCCTCAATCCTGTCTCAATAAGGTCGCTTCTGAACTCCACCAAGCTCCTCGACCTGTTCCCCCATCAGACAGCGCTCGCAGTCCGGGAGCAGCAGCTGAACCTTCTCTGGCCTGCCGCCAGTCAGGGTCCTATCAGGGGGCCCTGGTTAAATTCCCATGTGCAAACTCCGAACTCAGACAAAGAAAAAAACCCGCGGCTTCGAACCAACAGAAAGCAGCAACAAACTTGCCCCACACTAACGGGACGCTCACTGTAAAACCCCTTTCCCATTCTCACCCCCCACCCCACCCCCACCTCCCTCCCTCCCACCCTCCCCCGGACCCCTGCAATGGCTAAACGGCTTCCATCTAAGTTGGAGGGTCCGTCCAGGAAAATGAGGCCAAAAATCATCCAATCCTTCCGGGATTTCCGCAGTCACATGGAGGCGGGGGGGGGGGGGGGCTTTAAGTCAAGGGCAACTTGCCCCACTAGGGCGGAAGTGAGTCAAACCCCCCCCCCCCCCCGTAACATCGATGGTCTCTGTAATTCGAGAGAGCCCTGAAACCCCATTGTGTGTGTGTGTGTGTGTGTGTGTGGGGGGGGGGTGCCTGTCTGTTTAACCACTTGAGAAAGGTGTGGGCGCGCCTGGGAGACGGACCGAGGGGACCCTTGGGGTCAATGCTGCCCCTTTGTAAAAGGAATTAAAGCCACCGGCTGCCTAGCGTCCCACTGGCTTTCAGACAGAGTGGGACTGACAGGCAGCAGATTCGGGATCAAATGCTTCTCTAAAAGCCATTTAGTGGAGGTCCCCACGTTCGGATGCACCTTCCCCCCGAGCACAGCTTCAGTCAGGGCTCCCTGTAGAAACCGGAGCCCGGAATCATTTGATGGTGATTGCCGGTCTCCCAGAGTCAACAACCTCTATCCCGCCACCCCCCCCCACTCCCCCGCCCAAAACACTGAGAAATTATTCACCTTTCTTCAAGCAAACAGACAACCAACAGCGGGATGGTCAACTATTTGCTTTCTTTTTAATTGTTTCAACTATTTCATTAGTTCCTGAACTAAGGATTTTTAAAAAATATCTTTTGAGCATCTTTGTTTTAATTAATATATTTAATTGACAGAAGCATAACATAGAATACGGATTATTCGTGTCCCAATTACCAACAGTAATAATTTAACCAGTAATTTCACAAATTCAAGGGCAACATTCGCTTTGTTTTATTTAAATTAAACAATTTTTGTTCTGCCACAAAAACTTTAAATTTCAGTTTTGTTAGTGTTGTTTATAGAGTTGGTTACAGGAAAGTGGCCGACTTCTTCCAACAGTTATTTATATATTTTTAGTTTTGAAAATGTTGTTTTAAAGTCTAAAAACTGATAAAGTCAGCCCAGTGTTGCGAGTGAAGGAGCAAGTGCACGTTATTGTGTAAAGCTCGATTGTAACCAGCAAGTTGTCAAATCGTGTGTTCTGAGTCCCCGATACTGGACTGTGGACAAATTCCTTTCAGTTGTCAACAGCTCAGTGTTGTTTTTACTTCCAGGACTAACTGCAACATCAGAGGTTTAAAAAATGTAGACAGCTCGGAATGAAATTATTGTGAGGTAACAGAGACAGAAAATGATTTAAAAAGCAAAATGCAAAAAGGAAATTGGACGGGAGTAATTAGCATATGGAAATAAATGATAAAACTGAGGATCAATGGCCAACCAATAACCTTGATCATCGCACCCCCTTCCCCTCCCCGGGAAAGACTTCTTATTGAAGATAAATCCAACAAGAGATTTGAATAATTCTAAACAGCGAGGATTCTCGTTCTCAGAGAATCCACCTCCCTTCCTATAAAAGGCCAGGGGTTCGAAAGCTTTAAATTACAATGTCCTCGCACTGTTTCCAGTTCCCTCTGGGAGCTGTGTTTACGGTCGGGGCAGGTGTATTTCATTCCCTTTTCAGGGGGACAGACATCACCTCGGCCTCTCTGCTTCTCTCACCCCCCCCCCCCCCCCCCCCACACTCTCCCTCGAAAAGCTGCTTCACTCGCCTTTCTCATCTTGTTTTTCAAACTCCCCTCCGCTGACCTCTCGCCGTTTCTGTTGGTTTCTTTTTTTCTCCTTCCCCATTTCACGGATTGTCTCGACCCTTTCTTTCCCTCCCTCCTTCCCTCTCCCCCGACTCTGAAATTTTGTTACCCCTCCCGGTTTCCAATAACGAAATCGGGGGTTTCTCTTTGTAGGAAAGCAAATGGAAATGGAGCAAAGGGAGTGCAGCTCCTCGCGAGCCCGGGATCACTGACATTCCCAAGTTTCTGCTGTCGCTTGCTGACTTTCGGTCACTCTTTACGGGTGGGAGCTGGAGGGACCGAACTGGGGGATGGGGAAGGGGTTACACGCTAGACACAAGCTGCATATCAAACCCCTGTCTGCAGCCTCTCGCCAGTCCATCTGTGAAAGCAACTCCGAAAGGCGCCTTCACCATTTCCAAACTGCACCCCACAAAGTCGATTTTTGTGGCGCTAGTTAGGGGCGCGTGGCCTGAGCTATATTCTAGTTTAAAGGACTTTTTTTCTGCAGTAGTCAAACGAGTTTTAAAGGACGAGGAAGCAAATTTAACCGGCGCCTTAAATAAAATGCCGGATCAAAATGTTTCTTCCAAAGTGTTCCTTTAGTTTTTAAAAAAAAGATTTTAATCAGATCGAGCGAAATGCATTTGCTGTTGGATTCGGCAGAATGTGAGGATCCAAATTGTTTAGGATGCACTTTGTAACGAGGGGGCAGCCAGAGTTGACCCTCCCTCCGGGAATTTTACAGGGAATTCCCGGGAATGATCCCAGGGCTTACAGGGCGCTCGGAGAGAGCCGCACTTTCGGATTTTTGTGAGATTTTTGATTGCGCGCTGCCGGTTGAGCGGAAACCCTCGGTTTAGCGAGAGCGAAAGGTTCTGCCCAGTGTCAGGACAGGGCTCGGCCATGGGGGTACCCTGCTCATCGCGACGGAGAGAGAGAGAGAGAGACAGAGAGAGAATTCCCATACTCGGAATAATTCACTCCAAACCAGCGCTTAAAAAAAATCTCTTCAAACGGGTTTGGTATCGAATGTATCGAGTGTGTCTGTAACGCCGGAGAATCCCAGAAGCGATTCTCTCCGGTTTCTTTACCTCCTTATGAATGACATTGTTTCTGGACAATTATCCCTTATTCCCCAATGAAACGAATTGACGGGTTTAAACCAAACAATATTTTATGTCGGATCTTTCTGAAAACAAAATACAAACTTTATAAGCTGGGAAACCTAGAGACCCGCACAGATTCACAGAAAAAGATTTGAAATCCGCCGTCATTTCCCTCAGTGTGACTCCCCCACATATCATTCAGTCCCAGTTTAAACCTCTCGGTTTGTCTCAGAGTGAGTCCCCAGCACATCTCACTGGGAATATTGTGCACTTTTTAACAGAGACAAACATTCCAACCTTACTCGGAACAGCACTCCATAAATATTTTCAAGAAAACCTCACTACCTTTTTCCAGTTTCTCTATTTAATAAATCGAATCATATTCGGTGTAGAGGTTCTCCCAGACTGTGACGGGGCAAGGTTAGTTTAGCCCTCAGATTTCCCTGCAACCGGGAGGTGCTGACTGACTTTCTCCTGGTTAGACCGTATTCCAGATTATTCCTGTCCTGCCTGCACCTTCCTGACCCGCCAAGTATTTGCTGGGAAGTTACAAACACAATTGCAATTTTACAGAATTTGACCATTCCAAAAAAAGCAAAAAAAAAGCCAACGTTGGCGCTTTGGGTTTTCACCCACACAGCCACTATCACAGCAATCCTGTACCCCCACCCAGGGGCTAGGGACAGAGATACACGCAGCTGAAGTGTCTCAGCCATTTACCTCACGCTGCGTGACCCTAGCACACCCCTAAACCCTAGCTCTCTCTCGCCCCAACTCCCCTTCCTCACTCTCAATGATACCAAATTCACACAAACGCACCCTCACCCCTTCACATCCCCACACACACCCTCACCCTCATACATCCCCTCATACCCTCACACACACACCCTCAGACCTTCTCTCACACACACGCACCCTCACACACACCCCCTCACCCTCCCACCCCCTCATACCCTCACACCCTCTCTCACACACATACCCTCACACACCCCCTCACCCCCCCCCCACCCTCACACACCCCCTCCCATACACCCTCAGAGCGAGGGCACCTCCACAAAAAGCCGGGAATCGATTTTTTTTCAGTCGGCCCGATCTCAAAGAAATTCGGAAAGATTTTCAAATCAACTTCTCCCCAAATTACATTTACAATCGGATTGAGCACGAGGTACAGTCCGGAATCGACTGGATCCTGGGAGGGAGCTCTCTCTCTCTTGATCACAGCGAGACGGCTGGCTTTGGGAAAGTGCGGAGTTTCCGAGTTGCGAGTTGGAACTTTACAAACTCACTTCGCCAAGTTTCAGAGCCGGGGCTCCGCGCTTGGTGGCGGGAGAACGGAAAGGTTCTCTTTAATCTGGACAATGATCCAAACGGGCTGCAAACTGGTCACAGGCATCTCGGGGCCGGGGGTCGGGGCGGATTGGGATTTTATTTGAGGGAAACTTTCCGCCGGTTGAACGACGGCGGGTGGCCGGGCGGGAGCGAGGGGGTCCCCGGGAGAAGAGCTGCTGTGCCAGTCTGGGAGAGGCAGGCTCAGAGACATAGAGAGAAACCCCATCAAAAAGGGGGCAGAATCTCCGCAGCTGCCCCTTTCCCGGGCACCGGGAGGGGGGTGGGGTGGGTGGTCGGGGTGGGCTGCAGGGTCGCCCCTATCCAGTTCCAGTCGGTCTGCTGTGTCTGCAGCACCACCCCATGTCAGCACCGCTCCAGACCAACCGACAATGGCACAAACTCGTCACAAACTGAGTGCAAGCCCCTCTCCACCTCCCCCACCCCAGCTCCACACCCCAAAACAGCCAAAACCTCCTCACTCCCTCCCTCACTCACTCTGGTCACAAGGAGCAGTTTCTCCACACTCTCTCTCTGACCGGCCTCTGGATTTGTACAGCCCCGAGTTAGGGCCTTCCACATACCGACTGGAAACTCAGTGCCTCTCCCTCCCCCCCTCTCTGTCCCCCCCTCTCTGTCCCTCACTCTCTGTCCCCCCCCTCTCCCTCCCCCACTCTCTGTCCCCCACTCTCTGTCCCCCACTCTCCCTCCCCCACTCTCTGTCCCCCACTCTCTGTCCCCCTCTCCCTCCCCCACTCTCTGTCCCTCACTCTCTGTCCCCCACTCTCTGTCCCCCACTCTCTGTCCCTCTCCTCCTCTGGTCTCCCTCCCTCTCTCTCTGTCCCTCTCTCTCTGTCCCTCTCTCTGTCCCTCTCTCTCTCTGGCCCTCTCCCTATCGCTCTCCCTCCCTCTGCCTCTCTCGGCCACGCCGGCCCAGATACAGGACTGGGGAACCCATCACTTACTGAAAGGAAACCGTCAAACTGCAGCGCGGAATCTACGTTTGAAACAGAGCACGAGAAACGCCGTCAAATGACCCGAAAACAGAGTGAATCCCACCCCGGCCTCCCCCAAACACAATCAGAATTTCCAACCTCCTCGGCCACCCTTCCCCCCCCCCCCTCACCCGCACCCAATTCATCATTTTAACCTCCTCTCCCACAAAATAAAACCCTTTCCAACTTCCCAAACTGGGAAAGCTGTCCCAGTGAGTGGGGAACTGCACTTCCCCTCAGCACACATTGCCCCATTTGGAACTTGTTTGTTCAGCCGAACGAACCCCCTCTCCAGAAACAACAAAGAATAAAAAAAATCCACAAAACTTTGAAGTTTGTGAAAAGTTGAGTATCTCCCCCTCCCTCAACCCACCCCCTCCCCCTGCTCCGCGCCAGCGGCCGGGAAGTGACTGACCTGCGGGAGGGGGTGGGGTGGGGGGAGAGGCGGGGGCTGCTCTCTCTCTCTCTCTCTGTCGGCCTGACGGCCCCCGGACGATCAGCCCCTTTCCGAGCCCAATGTCAGAGAGTCTCAGAGCCCGACTCCTTCCCGATGACCAGGCGCTTCTGCAGTAGGAGCCTCTCTCTCTCTGCACTGGGGTGGCTGCGATGCAGTTTTCTTCCTATATTAGATATTTTCTTTCCACTATGTGCAGCATGCTCCTGGGACGATTGGATTGCATGGTTTTTTTTTAAAGATCTCTCTCTCTCTCTGTATGTGAGGAGAGCCGCTCTCTCTCCTTTCTCAGTACCCGGCTTGAAGCACTGACTCGGAAAGGTCCACCATTCTGTGTGACATCCCACCGCCTCCAGACAGACAAGCACTCACTCACATACAGACTCTCACACACACTCACCAGAGAAAGAAGCAGCTTTTAATCCCAGGGTTTGAGTCTTACACACAAACAGCGTGAGGCTGAGGAGACAGTTTGCCAACAGCCGTAATCCATCTAAAGCAGGTGCTGCTGGTTTTCCCCTCCCCAGCTCAGTGTCGACACTGCTTCCGTGCCGGAGTTAGCTCCTAGACAGTAACTGCCCACCCCCCATACTCATTATTGGGGAGGGGTGGGTGCGGAATGGGAGGGGTACTGCAGACAATCAGATTGTCACTTCATTATTCAAAGGATGACCCATTTAAATTAAAGCATGCTTCATAGAGGTGAGACTTGTACAGATTTGGTAAGGTGCTCTCTGTTTCTACCCATCCTGGTTTGGGGTATAGCGTGCACAGGTGTAGCTCCCTCAGGTAGCTCAGTATTTGAACATGTCCCACTGACCTGATGCCCATCAGCAGCAATCGAAGATCCTGACCCCATGAGCAGTGTCAGTCACCCCACCATCAGTGACTACATCAGGCCATTTGGTCCATCTGATCCAAGCCAGAGTCCATGCTCCTTAGGAACCTCTTCAAACCTCTCTATCAGACTATCCTTCAATCCCTCTCTCCCTGCCTTGTTTATTCATCTTCCCCATGAATACACCCAAACCATCCCATGTTGGAATGGGTTCCACATTCCCACTGCTCTCTGAGTAAAGAAGTTTCTCCTGAATTTTTGGTTGGGTTTTTTAGTCACAGCTTGAGACAATAGCCTGCTTGTCCTGGTCTCCCCCAACACCAAACCTGTCAAATCCTTTCTTGGCCTTGCGGTCCCTGATCAGATCACCCCTTGGCCTTGAGGTCCCTGATCAGATCACCCCTTGGCCTGCAATTTTCCAGATCACCCCTTGGCCTGCAGTTTTCCAGAGAAACAATAACTCCTGAGTGTTTCCGTACCCATGAAAATGGCCTCAGCCATGATCTTGGGTTCATGTCGCATTACATGTAGCCCCACCACACTGGTCTATTTCAGTAAAATCTGCCTTACCATCCTGTTTTGACACCACCACCTTGATAACCTGTTTTGATCTCTCTGCCTTAAATAGTTTGTACAGTGGATTACCTGTTACTTTGGTTAGGCCCTTAGCATATGACACTTACACCTAGCATGTTATTCCAGCTGTTTGGTTTGTTTCCAGCACCGTTCTTTGTGTGTAATTATCTCTCTGCCTCAATTAATTGGATTATAGGTCATCCCTTCACTTATTATTCAGCTGTTGCCACTTTACTCGCACTGTCTGACACTTTTGATCACCTGCACAGGCTTCTTATTTAGCCTGTCGACATTGCACTCACACCATTTATATGATTTGTTGATCTCTCTGATTATAAATTCTGTGGCTATGCACTTCACTTCACTTTACCTGATGAAAGAGCAGCGTCCTGAAGGTTTATGATTTCAAATAAATCGTGTGACTTCTGAACTTTCCTGGAGAGTGGGAACATCATAATTCTGATGCAATTCTTGTGAATCTTAGTGAAACCTCATTCTCCTTTTTATAACATTGAGTCCAGGCTGTTCACGTTGCCGCTGATGGCAAATAATTCAGCATGACCTCCTAGAAATGATTTGGAAGTGCCAATGTTGAACTGGGATGTACAAAGTTAAACATCACACACCTCGGACCTTCGGGTGACCATCACCCAAGGCGGACTTCAGGACAGGCAACAACACAGAGTAGCTGAGCAGAAGCTGATAGCAAACTTCGGTCCCCATGGGAATGGCCTCAACTGGGACCTTGGGTTCATTGCACACTACAGGTGACCCCACTGCACCACACACAAACACAGGCGCACACACACGCACACATGCACACAGACAGACATAGACACACACACAGACACACAGACACAGGCACAGACACACAGACACACACACACACAGACACGCACACAGACACAGGAACACACACATAGACACACAGACACACTCACACATACCCTCTCACAGACACTCATCCCACACACACCCACATGCACACACACATATAAGTTTGTGGGGTGAATTTGTACTTGCAGAATTACATTTTATTTTGCTCAAACACTGTATGAATCCATGTAAGATTCTGTAAATCCCTTTTTTAGATTAGAATCAGTCTGAACATTGGGGCATAGACAGCCTCACACAGGGCACCGTACACCTTCAATGCATTATCTGGGCCAGCATGGCACATATTGTTAAAGTTCACTTGAGAATGTAACTTTAAGAAAATTCTGGGATTTACATAAGGAATAGCTGAAACCAACCTGTCCATTCTAAAAGATGAGAGACTTAACAAATAATCTGGGTGTTTTTCAACATATAATTCCAGTTACATCACACTGTAAACTTTTGTTATAAATTCTGTGTCCTATGATCTTATATTCCACAACCACCTGATGAAGGAGCAGCGCTCCGAAACCCAGTGCTTCCAAATAAACCTGTTGGACTATAACCTGGCGTTGTGTGATTTTTAACTTTGTTATGAATAATTTCTGTATTTTTACCTTAAGAGCCCTTTTCTCCATGACCCTGTTTAACTTCAAATGCTTCAAGAAAAATGTACATCACACTTAGTGACAACCCCAACTGGCATTTATATACCACCCCTACCTTTAATAAGCCAAATCACAGAATTGTTGCAAAATGACCAAATGTTAGTGAAAGAGGCAGAGTTTAAGGAGCATCAGAAATAAGGACTGAGAGTCTAAGAAACAGGAAAGTTCAGGAAGGAAATTTCTTCAGGGAGGTGAAGGCAGGGCCACCACTGGTGAAGTGATAGAAATGAAGGATACTCATAAAGCAATAACATAGGAGGGCAGAGAACTTGGAGGACTGTATTGGCTGGATGAGGTTACAGAGATAGGGAGGAATGTAGGAGCTGGAGAAGGTTCCAGAGATAGGGAAGGATGTAAGAGCTGGATAAGGTTACAGAGATAGACAATAGACAATAGACGATAGACAATAGGTGCAGGAGTAGGCCATACTGCCCTTCGAGCCTGCACCACCATTCAATATAATCATGGCTGATCATTCCTAATCAGTATCCTGTTCCTGCCTTATCTCCATAACCCTTGATTCCACTATCTTTGAGAGCTCTATCCAACTCCTTCTTAAATGAATCAGAGAGTGGGCCTCCACTGCCCTCTGGGGCAGAGCATTCCACACAGCCACCACTCTCTGGGTGAAGAAGTTTCTCCTGAGCTCTGTCCTAAATGGTCTACCCCGTATTTTTAAGCTGTGTCCTCTGGTTCGGCACTCACCCATCAGTGGAAATATGTTTCCTACTGCCACAGTTTCCAATCCTTTCACAATCTTATACGTCTCAATCAGATCCCCTCTCAATCTTCGAAACTCAAGGCTATACAAGCCCAGTCGCTCCAGTCTTTCAGTGTAAGGTAGTCCTGCCATTCCAGGAATTGACTTCGTGAACCTACGCTGCACTCTCTCAATAGCCAGAATGTCTTTTCTCAAATTTGGAGACCAGAACTGCACACAGTACTCCAGGTGTGGTCTCACCAGGGCCCTGTACAGCTGCAGAAGAACCTCTTTGCTTCTATACTCAATTCCTCTTCTTATGAAGGCCAGCCTGCTATTAGCCTTCTTCACTACCTGCTGTACCTGCATCCTTGCCTTCATTGACTGGTGTACAAGAACACCCAGATATCTCTGTACTGCCCCTTTACATAAATTGAATACATTGAGGTAGTAGTCTGCCTTCCTGTTCTTGCTACCAAAGTGGATAACCATACATTTATCCACATTAAACTGCATCTGCCATGCATCTGCCCACTCACCTAACTTGTCCAGGTCACCCTGTAATCTCCTAACATCCTCATCACATTTCACCCTGCCACCCAGCTTTGTATCATCAGCAAATTTGCTAATGTTATTGCTGATACCATCTTCTATATCATTAACATATATTGTAAAAAGCTGCGGTCCCAGCACGGATCCCTGCGGTACTCCACTGGTCACTGCCTGCCATTCTGAAATGGAGCCGTTTATCACTACCCTTTGTTTCCTATTAGCCAACCAATTTTCAATCCAATCTAGTATTTTGCCCCCAATACCATGCACCCTAATTTTACTCACTAACCTCCTGTGTGGGACTTTATCAACAGCTTTCTGAAAGTCCAGGTACACTACATCTACTGGATTTCCCTCATCCAACTTCATAGTTACATCCTCAAAAAATTCAAGAAGATTAGTCAAGCATGATTTCCCCTTCATAAATCCATGCTGACTCTGTCCTATCCTGTTACTACTATCCAGATGTGCAGTAATTTCATCCTTTATAATAGACTTCAGCATCTTTCCCCTCACTGAGGTCAGACTAACTGGTCTATAATTTCCTGCTTTCTCTCGCCCACCTTTCTTAAAAAGTGGTATAACATTAGCCACCCTCCAATCCTCAGGAACCGACCCCGAATCTATTGAACTCTGGAAAATAATCACCAACGCATCCACGATTTCCCGAGCCACCTCCTTCAGTACCCTTGGATGCAGACCATCAGGCCCCGGAGACTTATCAACCTTCAGACCTAACAGTCTCTCCAACACCAAATCCTGGCAAATATAAATTCCCTTAAGTTCAATGGATACTTCAGCCACTGTTACCTCAGGGAGATTGCTTATGTCTTCCCAAGTGAACACAGATCTGAAGTACCCATTTAATTCCTCTGCCATTTCTTTGTTCCTAGTAATATATTCCCCTGTTTCTGTCTTCAAGGGCCCAATTTTTGTCCTAACCATTTTTTTGCCTTGCACATACCTAAAAAAGCTTTTAATATCCTCCTTAATATTCTTGGCCAGTTTACCTTTGTACCTCATTTTTCCTCTGCGTATTTCCTTCTTAGTAATCCTCTGTTGCTCTTTAAAAACTTCCCAGTCCTCAGTTTTCCCACTTATCTTAGCTATGTTATACTTTTTCTCTTTTAACTTTATATGTTTCTTTACTTCCCTCGTCAGCCACGGCCGCCCATGCCTCCTCCTGGGATCTTTCTTCCTTTTAGGAATGAACTGATCCTGCAACTTCAGGGAGGGATGTAGGAGCTGGAGAAGGTTACAGAGATAGGGAGGGATGCAGGAGCTGGAGAAGGTTACAGAGATAGGGAAGGACGTAAGAACTGGAGAAGGTTACAGAGAGAGGGAGGGACGTAGGAGCTGGAGAAGGTTACAGAGAGAGGGAGGGACGTAGGAGCGGGAGAAGGTTACAGAGATAGGGAGGGACGTAGGAGCTGGAGAAGGTTACAGAGGTAGGGAGGGACGTAGGAGCTGGAGAAGGTTACAGAGATAGGGAGGGATGCAGGAGCTGGAGAAGGTTACAGAGATAGGGAAGGACGTAAGAACTGGAGAAGGTTACAGAGAGAGGGAGGGACGTAGGAGCTGGAGAAGGTTACAGAGAGAGGGAGGGACGTAGGAGCGGGAGAAGGTTACAGAGATAGGGAGGGACGTAGGAGCTGGAGAAGGTTACAGAGGTAGGGAGGGACGTAGGAGCTGGAGAAGGTTACAGAGAGAGGGAGGGATGTAGGAGCGGGAGAAGGTTACAGAGATAGGGAGGGACGTAGGAGCTGGAGAAGGTTACAGAGAGAGGGAGGGATGTAGGAGCTGGAGAAGGTTACAGTGATAGGGAGGGATGTAGGAGCGGGAGAAGGTTACAGAGATAGGGAGGGATGTAGGAGCGGGAGAAGGTTACAGTGATAGGGAGGGATGTAGGAGCGGGAGAAGGTTACAGAGGTAGGGAGGGACGTAGGAGCTGGAGAAGGTTACAGTGATAGGGAGGGATGTAGGAGCTGGAGAAGGTTACAGAGGTAGGGAGGGACGTAGGAGCTGGAGAAGGTTACAGAGGTAGGGAGGGACGTAGGAGCTGGAGAAGGTTACAGAGAGAGGGAGGGATGTAGGAGCTGGAGAAGGTTACAGTGATAGGGAGGGATGTAGGAGCGGGAGAAGGTTACAGTGATAGGGAGGGATGTAGGAGCGGGAGAAGGTTACAGAGATAGGGAGGGACGTAGGAGCTGGAGAAGGTTACAGAGATAGGGAGGGATGTAGGAGCGGGAGAAGGTTACAGAGGTAGGGAGGGACGTAGGAGCTGGAGAAGGTTACAGAGAGAGGGAGGGATGTAGGAGCTGGAGAAGGTTACAGAGAGAGGGAGGGATGTAGGAGCTGGAGAAGGTTACAGAGAGAGGGAGGGATGTAGGAGCTGGAGAAGGTTACAGAGATAGGGAGGGACGTAGGAGCTGGAGAAGGTTACAGTGATAGGGAGGGACGTAGGAGCTGGAGAAGGTTACAGAGAGAGGGAGGGATGTAGGAGCTGGAGAAGGTTACAGAGAGAGGGATATAGGAGCTGGAGGAGTTTACAGAGGTAGGAAGGGATGTAAAGGCTGGATGAGGTTACAGAGATAGGGAGTATAGGGAGTAATGTAGGGGCTGGAGGATGTTACAGAGATCGGGAGGGGTGTATGTGTTGGAGGTGGATACAGAGATAGGTGTTTGTGTCAGTAAATAGATTACATTAAAATGGCACAAAAAGTGAGTGAGGGAGAATAGGAATAGGCATGCAAACGGATTGCTGTTTTATAACAAGGGTTAAAACTCACTTACGTTTCTTTCTAAGAGTGTCCTGGGAACTTTTCCAACCAATCAAATGGGCAGGAGGGGCATCTTTTACCATCTTATCTAAAATCTGCTTGCGGGTGTAATTGCTCCTCTAGTTCTTACTCCTGCTTTTCTGGATTCCTTTATCATGGACTGTCGTATGTTATAATGTCATCCCATATCTCAGAGAGTCACTGCTTATCTGGTCTCGGATTGATGTAATACAATAATACCCTGTCACCATCGATGTATCTGAGCCTTGGATTTCAAATAATGATTGTTTTTGGTGTTACTTTCTAAAGCAATTATCCTGACTGAGTTTTGAACAAGACTCATTTGGACTTGAGTTGTTACCTCTGAGTGTGATCTTCCCAGGCCCTGAGTGACATGGGCTATGGTGAGACATTTCAGAAAATTGAGTGAAATGTTGAGCAAGGCCCTTCCCAAAGTCAAGACCAAAGTTTCACTTTTTCCAAACAAGTTCTGAACATCCTACATTCTCAGGTGAGAGTGGCAAGAGGCCAATTAATGGGGCTTGCTGCTCATTATTACTACCTGAGCTTGTCTCATGAAGAAGAAGCCCACATTCTCCCACTCATCACAGAATCTAAATGCTGAGAATTCCCAACATGAAAATCCTAGTGGGTACCTGGTGACTTGAGCTAATCCCTTGCACTTCCGGACTCCATCTTGGCACCAATATCTTAGGGCACACTCCATGGACAGCAGTTGCACAAACCCCATACCTATGGTCATTGGCATCCTCGCTGCACTGATCTGCTCATAGAACACTTCTGCAACTCACTGCTACACTGTGGAGTGCTCCAACTCCTCTCAATGCAATGTTGTTGCATGTCATGGTGCCCATAGCGACAGGCTCCCGGCTCATGGATGGACCAAGCTGCATCTCTGCAACTGCTCACTGGCACTCTTGGTACCCAGTCACTTTCAGTTGCCTTGAATGTTCACGTATCCCTGCCTTGTCTTTTATGAGCTTTGATTTCTTAGCCTGACCTTAAAAACTCACAGTACTGCAGCCTTGCCTTGCTGTTTATGCAGACATGAGGCCAGTAGATTGGCCTGGTTGCCAGCAGTGAAGGGGGCGGATATGTTGCTGTATGGCACAATGTTGTGTTCATGTTATACCTCCGCTATGTGCCAGTTACGGGCATACCAAAGACACTGTTTCAGCCAAATGGTCAAAGTCTCAAAGTCTCAGGGAAGTTGCCAGGTCTGGAGACACATTGTTCAGTCTGAGCGTCCTGGCACAGGAAGTCAAGGGGCCCCTAGAGCTCAGTCCTGGAGCTTGGGCAAGGCCAATCTGGGCAGTCAGAGTCAGGAGCTCTAAATGTCTACAGTCATGGCACCGGTCACTGTCACCCTGTGGACCGAGAAAAGCTAGCCTGGGGCTGATGAGAATGCAGTCAGGGAGGTGTGCGGAGACCAGCCACACACCTGGTCACTCACAGTCAGGGCTAGCTGTTGAAGAGGGTGGGTCATAGTCAGCCCTGTGTTTCTGGCTACTAAAAGTTAAAGAGGGCTATTAGAGCAGCATAGCAGCTAGGGTAGGACTGCATTTTGGGAATTGGAAGCAACAGCTCAATAATGTAAGTGGGAGTAGGGGTGATAGAGCATGGAAGGGAATGGGTTGATGTAGGAGGAATGTCGATAACAGGCATCACCACTCTGGCTTTCGGTCACATTTACTCAACATACCTAGGGCTGGGTGACAAAGAAGACAGATGAAGATTTAGAAGCCTGGGAGGGTGGTGACCTGGGGAAGTTCAAAGCCCCTTCAGTCATCAGGCTGGGCATCTATGAGAGGGATGTATAAATGTGTCAGAGGGTGATCCTGAGACTCACTGATTGAGGACAAACTGCTGGTTCTTTCCATCATGCTGGAAGTAACAAATGGCTGTTGGCGATGGAAATGGCTGCAATCACCTTTGGATGGAGCAGGGTAAATGTTTCACTCGGTGAGGGCAGGCACTTCACTTTCAGTTGGTATATTGCCCCTTTTGAGGGGCAACAGCACAGCTCAGAAACCAACACAGTCCAGGCGAAAGACACAGGTGAGCATTACCTCCTCCTTGAGGGATATGACATAAACCTTGGAGACTAACCTACTGCGTGAATCTAAATCCAGGCCTGAAGCACTTTTACTTTGTGTAGCCAATCAAATATTTACAAGTAACCTCCTACTATAACAATGCAAACCATCAAACATGGACAGTCCAAAACACTCTTGACCACATGTAAATGCCTAATTATTTCCGTGAATTTCTGCGAAGCAAGAACAGTGTCTTTCTGGACAGATTGATGAGTGAATGAGTGAGTGAGTGAGTAAACTGTACCGGGGGCATGCAGAGTTAGTAGGGTGGGGGGAGCGTATTTGGTTGGTGGAGATACAGCAGGCAATAGTGAAAGTGGTAGAGCAGGAGCCTTGGCTGGAGCTGGGTGCAGTTGCAGAGACAGAGTGAGTGTGAGACAGCAGAGAGAAGATAGTGGAGTGGAGCAGCTCATTGACCTTTTGTTATGTTGCCTTACATTTCTCCGGACCATGGAGACCGCACTGACACTGGGGCAATCTCGCAGGGTCAGTGTCATGGCCTCCTCTGCTGGTCCTGGGAGAAGACGATGCCCCTCCCGTTCAACATATTGTCCATGAAGACCTTTAGATATCTGTCTGCAAAACCAGGTGTCAATTTCCCCCCAGTCTGCCATGTCTGGGGCAAATGTCTCCAAAGGTCTGGGGCAGCTCTTGACTGTCAACAATTGATTGGGTTCATCACTGTCTTCGAAAGGTGGCGTCAGTGCTAGGAATCCCAGGATCCCCCAGCAATGATGAGTACCTCAGCCCAACAGGGTTGCCATAGGGATGTGGTACCAAGTTAATGGCCTCGGGAGAAACCATTGATGAAACTCAGCCAATACCAGCTTCTCTCTTTCTATCTCTGCAGACACTATCGGACCCACTGAGTTTCTCCAGCACTTTCTGTTTTGATTTCAGGTCCAACATCCACAGGATTTGATATCCAGATTGCCTGTCTGAGTGAGTGAAAATCTTGTGCTGATTGTCCATTTGTAACTGAATTGAATCAAACAAAATTTATTCCACACCAGAGTTTTACTGCCAGCAAACAGATTCAATTTTTTCATGAATAAATAAATATATGTGTTTTGATGGCAGTTTCCAAACCCATGACCACTTCCATCTTGAAGGACAAGGGCAGCAGACACTTGGGAACACCACCCCCTGCAAGTTCCCCTACAAGTCACTCACCATTCTGACTTGAAAATATATCACAGTTCCTTCAGTGTTGGTGGGTCAAACTCCTTGGAATTTCCTCCCTCAGAGCATTGTGGGTCTATTGACATCTGACGGAATGCAACAGATCAAGAGAGCAGCTCACCACCATCTTCTCAAGGACAACGAGGGATGGTCAATAAATGGTGGCCCATCCAGTGACACCCACATCCAAAGGACGATTTAAAACATGATGAAGTTAAAACTGAAGATGAAAGTAGTTATGTTATGTCATGAGAGTTGACAGTCAGACATATTTGCTGCCTTGTCTGATGCACAGGAGAATAATTGGCAGGAGTTTGTGTTTACCTGATTACACAGTTTTGTGTTTTTTGATGAAAACTGGATCAGTTTGCCAGAGTTTCTGTGAATCAATGAAAATATAGATTTACCTGAAGGAGGAGGAGTTATGTAAAACTAGCTCAAACAGCTCTGGGATGCCTTTGTCAAATAGCAACATTTAAATGATAATTATTTTTCTTCTTTTCTTCATTTGTGGGATGTGGGTGTTACTGGCTGGCCCAGCATTTATTGCCTGTCCCTAGTTGCCCCCTGAAAAGGTGGGAATGAGCTGCCTTCTTGAACACGCTGCAGTCCATGTGCTGTCGGTAGACCCACAATGCCCTTAGGGAGGGAATTCCAAGATTTTGACCAAGCGATAGTGAAGGAGCAGCGATATATTTCCAAGTCAGGATGGTGAGTGGTTTGGAGGGGAACTTACAGGAGGTGGTGTTCCCAAGGGTCAAATATACTGGCAGGGAGATTTGCTAGAGCTGCTCAAGAGGATTGAAACTAGTAAGGTGGGGGGTGGGACCTGAGTAAGTAGTGAGGAAAGAGATCAACTTGAGACTGGTACAGTTGGGAAAAGGAGCGAGTCAAATAATCAGAGCAGGCAGGAACAAAACAGAGAAAAAGGTAGGACTGAGAAATTAAACTGCAAGAGGCCTAACAGGGAAGGCAGATAAACTCAGGGCATGGTTAGGAACATGGGACTGGAATAACATAGCAATTACGGAAACGTGGTTCAGGGATGGACAGGACTGGAAGCTT